>NC_023757.2:49786777-51004103 GCF_000499845.2 Phaseolus vulgaris | reverse complement strand
GCTTCGCCGAACTGCTTCACTTTTCCAATGGTTGTGAAGTCGTGTGCTCAGGCGAACGCGGTTAGAGAAGGGGAACAGGTTCACTGTGTGGTCGCCAAACGCGGCTTTAAGTCGAACTCGTTTGTAGGAACCGCGTTGATTCACATGTACTCCGCGAGAGGGGAAGTGTCCGTCGGGGATGCTTACAAGGTGTTCGGCGAAATGCGCGAGAAGAATGTCTTCGCTTGGACCGCGATCATCGCTGCTCACGTGGCGTGCCGTGACATGGCTTCCGCGCGGCGTCTTTTTGACCTGGCGCCGCAGCGGGACGTGGTGCTGTGGAACGTCGTCGTTTCGGGGTACATCGAATTGGGGGACATGGTCGCTGCGAGGGCGCTGTTTGATAAAATGCCGAACCGCGATGTGATGTCGTGGAACACCGTCTTGAACGGTTACGCCTACAACGGTGATGTGGAATCGTTCGAGCAGCTGTTTGATGAAATGCCTGCGAGGAATGTTTATTCTTGGAACGGGTTAATTGGAGGGTACGTTCGGAATGGGCTCTTTAACGAAGCTTTGGAGTGTTTTAAACGGATGTTGATGTTGGCAAAACAAGAAGGGGAAGGTGGTGATGTCGTGGTTGTTCCCAATGATTACACAGTTGTGGCAGTTCTGTCCGCGTGTTCCAGATTAGGGGACCTTGAGATGGGTAAGTGGGTGCATGTTTACGCAGAGAGTATTGGGTATAAGGAGAACTTGTTTGTTGGAAATGCTTTGATTGACATGTATGCAAAATGTGGGGTTATAGAGAAAGCACTTGATGTGTTTAATTGCTTGGATGTGAAGGATATAATAACTTGGAACACCGTAATTAATGGACTTGCCATGCACGGTCATGCAGCCGATGCTTTAAGTTTGTTTGAGCGCATGAAGAGCGCGGGTGAGAAGCCAGATGGTGTTACATTTGTTGGGATTCTGTCTGCTTGTACGCATATGGGGTTAGTGAAAGATGGGTTTCTGCATTTCCACTCGATGGTTGATAATTACTCAATTGTGCCTCAGATTGAACATTATGGATGCATGGTGGATTTGTTGGGAAGAGCTGGTCTTATAGATCAGGCTGTGGATTTCGTGAGGAAGATGCCAATGAAACCGGATGCGATTATATGGGCGGCACTGCTTGGGGCTTGTAGGATGTACAAGAATGTGGAAACAGCAGAAGTGGCACTTGAGCAGCTCATTGAACTTGAACCCAACAACCCTGCAAACTTTGTCATGCTTTCCAACATATACAAGGATCTTGGAAGATGGGAGGATGTTGCCCGGTTGAAGATTGCAATGAGAGATACAGGGTTCAAGAAATTACCGGGATGTAGTGTTATTGGGTGCAATGATAGTGTGGTGGAATTCTATTCCTTGGATGAGAGACATCCTGAGACAGAGACTATATATAGGACATTGAAGGGATTGACGATTCTGTTAAGATTGAATGGGTATGTTCCAAATGTTGTGGATGTTGCTCATGGAAACTGAACGAGGAGGGATTTGAGGATACTCAAATCTTCATGAACTGGGTCAGCATCTGAAAGACCTGATCACTTCAACACACCAAAACCAATTCTTCAAATTCAGGGTCTGTTTTGAAAATCAATTCTAAGGCCTTTGAAACACTGAAGAGTCACGCAGCCAAAATCAGTGAGTGTTTAATCCTCCTGCTGCTGCTTGTTGTCAAATTCTTGGTATTTATATGAGCAATTTGGCAATGATCACTTCTGTATATCGTGTCGACCTCCATCAGACTAGGGAAATCCTTGGTATTTTTGGAAGAGTGTATTATTTACATTGTTGTAGGTAGTAAAACATGATTGAAAAAAGTTCAGTGTTATATTGGTGAGGATCATATTTCGATTATGTAGAATAAATAAATGAACATAAGAAATAAGAGCTTTAAGGAACTATTCTGTTATAAAACATAAACAAGTGTTTTATGTAATAAAACTTATTGCTTTTATTGCTCAATTTATATTTCTTTTAAAATCATGAATGCAATTTATTTTATTTTGTACTTTAAAAGCCAAATATTATTTTTAAAAGTAGTCATAAAAATGTTTTTAAATCCGTGTAATGGATTTACCTTTTTTGTATTTAGTATTATGTTTAATATATTTAAATTGAAATTTTTAGTAGATTGGTAATCTAAATAAAAATTACTTCATAACTTTTTTTATTCGGGTTTTAGTTAAAATAATTTATTTCCGATGCTCGGTTCTAAGTATACAGTGGTTGAGAATGATAGATATTATTAATTGTGCACCTTGATATTTGTATGTAGTCAACTTATTTATAGGAGTGAACAATTGTACATGTGTGTTTCCACCATTAATATATGAAGAATATATATATATATATATATTTATTTATTTTTTTTAATTTTTTTTATTGGTCCGTACATTTTTTGAAATTTTATTCTTATTGTTGTAGATGTCACAGAAACTATTTTATATTATGAAAGTTATTATTTAATTACTTCACAAAATTGTAGACACAAAGATATTATAACAACATCAGTGTTTTCATTAATTTATACTTCATTAATCCTTGTTTACAAGAGATACTATTTTCTACAACTACTTTAGTGTACCCTTTTTTTTAAAATTTAACTCCTTTTATTACTGTTGTAGTACATATTTTTTTATTTCATAACTTATTTTTTATTATGATAATCATTATTTTAATTACATAACAAAAAACAAAATGTTTTTTAACTAATATTAATTAACTAATACAAAATCAAGAGACTAACAACATAAAGTAAGTTGACAAAAGAGTAATTGCAGAAGCTAAGGCATAACTCCATAGCATGATTACATAACATTCACTTTCACCATATCCCAACAACTGACCAATGATGCCTGCCAAATTAAAGCGGCCAAAATTAGATTTATTACTAGTATAAAGATTTAAATTTTAAATTTAACTTAATTTTTTAAAATTAAATTATAAGGTGAAGTTTCTCTAAGCTTATATATATTGTAAAATATTATAATATTTAGTATGATGATTTTAATATATATATATATATATATATATATATATATATATATATCATCCATGGTGTGTTATGTAGGATTAAGTGTTTCAAAAAGATTGTTGGTTGTAGTGTCTTCTTTCAGGATTCTACTTGAGGAAATCCACATTATGTTGTAAACATATGCCCATAGATAAACTGCTCCAATCTAAAGTTTCCCAAATCAACTCCAATCAAAAATATTAACACATAATCAATTATAGTCAAAATTAATTTTAGAGAACTACTATGGATAGAATGTAGTGCAGACATTCTGTACAATATGAACACAAATACTTCAACACATATACAATATGAACACAAATACTTCAACACATATTTTTCAAAATGTAGGACATGAGATACTGATCTATATATTATATAATTATGAATTATATAAATTGATAAAAAAATTTATGTGTACAAGTGTGTTTGAGTCTTTTTTTACAGAAATATGCTTCACATAACTAGTTAATTTTTTTTTGTTTCTTTTTATAATTATAATAAAAATTTATACAATAAAATTTAGATTTTAAAGAATTAATGTATTTGTGTTTTTTAAAATTGTGTTAAAAATGTGTTAAATTTTTTATAATATTTGATATTTATTTCTAGACTAGATGTCTAATAGACGTATTTGAGATAAATATAAGTATATCGTTATAAGTACATTATTATTCAATAATGGATTGAAAAAGGTCCACTAAGGCAGATTTTGAAAAGTAATAGTACCAAATTACAAGGGTACAATACAACATAATTTCTTTTTGAAGTTTACTTTTTTCTTGTGTAAGTGCATATTAATTCACCACATGTTTAACATTTTGCATACCGCCATAGAAAATAGCAGGAATAAAAAACATTTTTTATTCTTTTGAAATTATAATCCATTGTGTAAGGAATGGAAGTGATTAAAAGTACCATTAATATAAGATTACAAAAAGAGTTTTGTAATTCTAAAAATTAAATGCATAGTTTTTTACTTTGTTTTTTTCAAACATGTCACTGCACGTGGTCCTCTATTTTTTTACGAGGTTTGTTTGCTTATATATAAGATATATTTATCATTTTCAAATGCATTAATTACAAATTGACTTATATACCTTTCATTCATTATGAAATCCATTAATAAGATATTTATTCATTGGTAAATTTATTGATTTATTAAGAATGTAATCACTATCGTTTCCTGTTTTTGTAAGAAATTCACTAAATAAAATTATATTATACATCAGTTTTTTAAAATGAAATATTATATTAATAAAATAATATATAATTTATTTGGATTTCAAGCTGATAAAATTGATGGTAAGGTATTATTATCTTTAAAAAGTGTGTGATATAATATTGGTGTGTTTTGCCTTCAATAAAAAAAAATAAAGGATGATTCAAATACATCATAAGGTTAAAGTTCTAAAGTTATTTAAATCATATTTATTATATAGTTTAACTTAATGAATAATATGTATTTTAATTATATATTTTATATAAAATTATCATTTAATATAAAATTGTTAACAAAAATTAAAATTAAATTGTTTGATATATATATATATATATATATATGAAAAAGTTAACAAATAGATTGATAATTTTGGAAATTATTGAAAACTCATCTAAAAATATAAATCAATAACATGAAATTACCTATCCATAAATTTGCAAAACTAATACAAGTCACCAAGAATCAAAATATTTACTTACCACAATATAACAATAAAAAAAAATTGTATAATTTTATTAACAAAACCATACCAAAAAGATACAAAGCTATATAAAGAAAGAAGAAGACGATGACTGTCTAATGCGTAGAAGATGAGGACAGTCTAAACATCTAGTCTCTTTATTCTTACTATCATATAGTCTGTTAACAAATCTTTTAGATTATCTTGTTTATACCAAATCATTAGTTTGTTCATTTAATGTTAGAGTGTCTAGTATGCATCAAAAGACACACGGTATTGGTGTTCATCTTGCAGTTATTACTAGCTCTGACATCAAGTTAATTTTGATATCTTCGACTTCAAACAACTTAATCTTTCAAATACATAATTGTTCCCAAGAAGAAGGGTAGTAACAACCATGAGATTAACCAAGAGAGGAACCTCATGTTGACTAAAGTGGATGAATTTGATGTGTTCAAAGCTCAACCTTGAAGTCTGCAAAATTGTGGATGTGTGTGTTTAGGTAGATTTTGCTGTATATTTTTTACTAAGTAGTATGATTCAAGACATCTCCAATAAAACGTTTTAAAACCTGTTATGTTTTTAAATCAATTGATTCAAATTTTAAATTGATTAAAATGACTTAAACTAAGGTCACGCGATTTTAGTAAATTATTTTAACATGTTGATTTATCGTATTAACTAACTGAAAATATTAAAGTATTTTTAATGTTTTAAAAGTAAAATATTTTTATACTCTTTAAACTTAAATATTAAATGTTTTTTATTTTATTTTTTAATGAAATCAACTAATTATTTTGATAAATAAACTAAATGTTTTAAATTGAATTCTTTTATTAAATGAAAACAATCAGTTATTTGATAAAATATAAAACTATCAAATAAAAATAAACATAATAACAAGAATAATTTCAATATACAAAAATCTAAGAGACTAGCCACATGAAGAAAGTTGACCAAAGAGTAACAGCAATTGCAGCCAAAGCATATGTCCATAGCATGATAACTGAACACTCACTTTCACCAGCTCCAAACAACTGAGCAATGGTGCCTGCAAAATTGTAGTACCAATCAATTTATAATGTAAGACCTTCAAAACATGAAACATGAAACAAATCAAAAGTTGTCCCTGACAAATCAACTGATAGCTTCTTTAATCTTAGTCCATCATGTTTTGGCACATTAAACTAAAACAAAACTCTGATAATATACCTATGTTCATGGCTGGGGGAAGTGCATGTTGCAGCAGAAGCACGAACTGATACAAAGCATCTGATTGCACGAAATTAAAATATATAGCTGCTTTCACAACTCCCACACCCAAAACTGGCAGGAAAATATATCTCACAGCTACAATTCCCACAAGGGTCCACACTGGAGTGCTTGATCCTTTCAAACCTGTTCCATTTTCCATCATTCTTTTCTTTTAAGCATATAATCAGAGAAACAAAATGAAAAACACTTGTTCAATTCAGAAACTATCAAGTTTCACCTTTAAGTAGGTTTGCACCCATTATAAGAGTCACAGTAGGGATAGCTGCCTCACTGCATGCACATGCAAAAATATGACATAAGTTGTACTGTCATGTAATCAAGAATCATTATAACTTTGTGTAATAATTAAACAATTTTAATTAATGATAACATAACAGTTTTTTCAATAATCTTACTGACCATTCACAATATATATGCAGTAGTGGGACTTATATTGTAATATTAAAAAGCATATAATGATATCTTTAATTTAGCTACTAATGTTATCTTCAATTGTTTCTATCCTTATCTTCTGTTGTATATTTAAATTTAGACTTTCTCAAATATGTATTGTATTCTTATTTATATAGATGAAATAATTTAAATGTTTAAAATATTTATTAAATATGAATTTTAATTATAATATAATCTATATATTTAAAAATATTTATTTATTATAAGTTTTGCCTTGTACTTGACATAGGAAGATGCATATGATTGTTATAATAACATTATGAAACTTTTGACCAGCAAACTTTAAGGTTTCAAATAGATAGTAAAAAGTTGTTAGCTATTATGTAAACCAATAACAAGTTTGTAGTTAATTTAAGTTCATAAAGTTTTTGGTTAGTTCTTATCTTTTGTTACTGAAAATGTAAACAAAAAGTTTTGAGATGGATACCCCAACATGGAAATGGATTCTTGGACCACATGAAGCTTAGCACTACTACCTATGATTAAATTCCTTAATGGGGAGATTACACCAATGAGAAATCCAGCAATCTGAAAAACAAAAACAAAAAGAAACAGCAAATTCATCATATAGTGTAACCAGTGTTGTCTAGATCCACCAGAAGACCTTTTGAATCTTAGCAAAGTGAAATGTCTGAAGGTATCAAACCAATTCATGCACCTTAGATCTCACATTATAAAATTCTATGTTAATGAGTATATGCAGTAAATGGTAAACAGGGAAAACATGATGGCAAATTGTTTCCAAGGAAATGAACCCTGAATCATACAGCTCCAATGGTTGATGGCGCAAACATGGCTTTGAAATTTAAGTTGATTGAAATCACCCTCACGCGGTTCTTAATTTTGCTTGAGATTGAAACCTGAAAAAAACACCAATGAATCATTGTTATATATATGTATATGCTTCATGGATTGCAGCAAACTTTTGTATCAAGAAAGCAGATCAATCATTAGATCGGTGAAAGTAAATAGATTGAACTCATATATTATGCATTCAATTCAGTTTAAGTTACATACTGTTATATGTTACTAGAGTAGAGATACTCGAAGGGTTAATTCTGCTGTCATGCTTCAATTTGAAGAATGCAAACTAACAGATGTTTTGACATTTCGTTTCCAATGAGCTCCACTAAATTAAGAGTGTGCCTGGATTCTTTGTTAGAACTTGCATAAAATTACATCCTAATGGAAATACTGCATTAGAGAGTATGCTAGTACTAATATTCTCAAGATTATTGAATATATGTAAGTTACTCATTTGTTCTTAACTTTTTAAAATGCAATTGAAGCAATATTGTAAAGGGAAATTTTTCAGAATAGCTATCTTTTGAAAAGGGAAGTTTGTAGTAAGCCTCACTTTCTTCTCTGATTCTGCTTCAGGAAGCAGTAAGGTACATGCATCATCCATAGTGTCTTTAGTAGGATTAAGTGTTTGTGAAAAATGGTGTGATTGTGACTCTGATGTTCCCCATGAAGCCTTCACTATGCTGTTGTCATTACTTGAACCGTCTTCCTTTTGGATTCTACTTGAGGAAATCCTCATTATGTTGTAAACATATGACCATATATAAACTGCTCCAATCTGAAGTTTCCAAATGAACATAAGTTTATTATTTTCTTGGATAAAATGCAACTATAGCCAATGAAGTTTATCATTTTCTTGGATAAGTGCAAACTATATCAACAATTAACATCTTGCATACCGCCATAGAAAGTGAAGCATAAGCCATTCCATACTCATAACAGACATCAGAGTCTCCAAAAGGACTACCACTCTGTGTACACATAGCAGGAATAATGATAATAGGCAAGTTCCCCAAATTTCCTGTTCATATCAGTCCAAAAAATGAGCTCAACCATAAGATGCATAAAGCAGAGAATGGTGCACAAGTTTGACACATTATTAAAATTATAAACAATACATTGCATCAAGTGGAAAGATGTTTCTTAGTTTAAGCAGAACTTTTTGGGGACAATAAGCACATCACTCTCATCAGTTGACAAGTTTGATTGGAAGAACTCAAAGTGTGTCTAAACTAAGTTATGCAGAAGAAGAGATTACATGTGTGGTTTGGTGCATTCATTTAGTTGGGCTGAGAAGAGTGTATACCAGCAGAACAGCAACCCAGGATTAGACCTTCCAATTGTTTGGGAGGCCTTGTAATCTTAATCAAAATCCATCCCAAGGCCGAGCCTAATACGAATGTGATAAGAATATTGAACGGCATGAACCACCTAAACCACAATAACAAAATGTCACAAAAGCACTAGTTGCAGGATTCAAGCTTCTCCACACATAACATTACAAATCAATACTCACAACTGAACAACACTCTCCAAGGTAATCGTTTTGGCCAGATTGGTACCCACCAGTGATGGATTAAACACATAAAACACAAGCTGTCGCAGAAACAGAACTGTTTTCAATAATCTGGAAGAAAGTCAAAACAAAACAAAACAAAACAAAAAACATATCTGTATTTGTAACCTGATTCACTTTCTTCCTCGCATCTTCTGCCAATATTGATATGTCATCCAGTGCAAGAAACAAGCCAACTGCAGTAATCAGTAACACTTTGATCACCGGGAAAGAGGCTACAGAAAGTAGCTGAAGAAACCCCATTACACCAAACCTTCAAACAACCTAGGCCAATCCTAAATTCAAAGCAAATATGTTCTTGTGTAACAAAAATATCTATCTGCAAAAATACAAAAAAAAAGAGCAATGGTCATTGGTCACTCTCAAAATTCATGATAATACTAAGAACAAAATAGGCATGGAATAACAAAATAATTTGGTCCCATCCTCGTACAACTTGAAGACCTTTTCGAAAATGACCAAACGCGTTCATGAACGTGAAAGTGGAGAAGATGAACTGTAGTTACACCATACGCATTGCATAAAAGAATTCGATAAATATGATAGAGAGAAGTCAAATAAACACCGATTTGATCAGTTTCACGTGAATTCATAAACAACACAATAAACATGGCATTAAATTATTGTGGGTCAGCATTGCATTAATTACTAACTAAAATGTGATGAAGTCGCCTAAAAAGGTGCTATCTATCACTTCCGAACCACCATTTTCATTTAATTTAAAATAAGACCTAAAATATTTATAGCGGCTTGTGACTATAAACTTAAAATATTTTGATACCATATAATTCAATCTTATTTATAAATTAAAATTTCCACATTCTTATATAATATTAAATGTCATTGTCTGTAATAAACATGGAAATATATATATATATTTATTTAACATATATTGATTGAACGATTGGTATGCATCAACACCAACAAAAATTATAAAAAGGGTTCAAAACTTTTAAATACTTTTTGTTAAATTTTAATTTGATATACTATTATGGTCAGGACTTATATATTATCAACTAACTAGTTAGACAACGGGTTATATGAAATATTTTTTACTGAATAAGCCGAAAGGTTGAGAGGTCGAAAAGTTGTCAACAGCATGATAAAAACTAAACTAATATAAATAAATAACAAAATAAGAAAACACAGTATCGAAGTCGAAAAAATAGGCCTAAAATATTTAGAGTATATTTAATAATTGCAAGGTGTCAAAAGTAAAAGTTGAATTAAGTCAAAGTCCAACAATTGAGCACTATAAATAGATGATTTGCTTAAGAGATAGGTAGAGTGATTTTTATCTGATAACTAAACAAATTGATTCTGACTTTATCATCGAGTCTCTTGCAAGTACACACACTCACCCACCCGAGAGCAATCCTGAACCTAGAAGCCGAGAGTTAATCTTGATCCAACAGTTAAGTGAGACCCATATCATGTAACTGAGAACTAGTCCAAACCCAATCCGGTGAGCTTAATACCCGAAAGTCCAAGATAGCAGCAAGAGTCCAAGAAACCAAAAGAGAAGAAGAAAGTTTAATTGTTTCATAGATCCCATAAAAGCAAAATTAATCAATGAATTTTATTTATAATTTTGTGGTCTTAAAATTTACTAATAATAAAAATAAATAAAATTACAATTATTTCAAAGTAAACGTTCAAATTATAACAACGAAACACAAAGTCAGTGTTGCCCCGTTAATTGTGGGTTTGACGTTACCAAAGCTTGATTGATTAGGTTTGACCCGAGGATGGGCAAAATTGTTGCTTTAGTTTAACAATCAGTGACCACACTTTTACCTTGCATTTGCCTCTTTTAAAAGTTTGAAAACTCAATTGAATAAATACTAATTACATATTAATAATATATAATCGCATTTTTTTACTCTTAATAATTTATAAAAAAATGAATTAGAATCACAAGTATAATTAATTATATGTGGTCACTTAAATTTAAAAAAAACGAAGAAAGGTATAACCAAATAAAATGCATGTAAATGGCAAATAATACTTAAACGCCAATAGGGACAAAATATTGAATAAAATAGACGTAATAGAAAATTTGGTGATGCATGAAGATTCATGAACCACGATCAATCTGACGCAACGAAGTAGATTTTCTTCTTCCTGTTTTTATAAAACTCTTCTTTCACTTCGTTGTCTCCATTCTCAAAAACGTTTCAAATGGTGTTTGGTTCAATTTATGTAAGACAAAAAAAAAGAATCACGCAATGTCATGTAGGTATTATCTATTCATAATTTTTATTTTTGACTATTTTTTTTTGTTTGTTTTCTCCACGTTAGTTTTGAAGGGAGGGGAGGAAATTTAGAAACATTTCAAGAATATTAACTAAAATATATTTACTTATATTTTCAAATCTTATATTTTAAAGATATATATACTGATGTTCTCAAAAAGTGAGTTTTCTTTTATTTCTGTTGTTAGCTTTTAATGAGTTTGATTCTCGATAATAAGAGATTAAGATACCAACGAAAAAAACATTTTAACGTTTAAGTTAGAGTTCGATATATGATGGTTAAATATTAATAGATACATACTTTAAGGTTGATCGACCTGTTTATAAAATTGAGTTGAGTTTTTGTGTTTGTGGACCTTAGATTAACACGATTTCCATGATTAATATTTTTATTAGTTTATGTACAACCTTCTTTAATCATTATCTTAATTGGTGTATAAATATTTGCTTTGAGTATTTTAGGATCCATTTTAAAATAGATTAATAGATTAATGTTAATATTTTGATTATCATCTTAATGTTAATTATTTTGAATAGGTCCATTTTAAAATTCTACATACAGAAATATTTAAAGAAGTTATCATTAGTACATAAATAGAAAATTATGCCCTAAATAATATAGTGGTTATCGTAAAATTGATCTAAAAACATTACTTTTCTTAGCATAAATAAAGTTCTATTATTAAGTGATATTGTTTTTCATCTTAAATACATTTAGTTACTTTTAGTAATGAGTTTTATATCATGTAATCATGGATTATTCTTGTCTCCACTTTGCTTGGGTCTTTATACATATATATATATATATATATATATATATATATATATATATACCTTTGAGAATTAATTAGAGATTATTTCTCAATTCATTTTTTTTATAATATATATTTTTAGTTATTAATTTCTTCCAACTAATCTTTAAACAATAAGTCGTGTTATCTGTTTTTCTTTTTCATGTCGTACGTGCTAACAACCAAAACTACCTACTGGTCAATAATTATTCAAAATAATTTTATTGTTTTGAGTAGTAGGAATTGTCTAAATAGTTTTATTTCTTTAAGCATTATTCAAGAGGAAAAATAATAATTTGATGACAAATTTATTATTTTATTCAAATTCAAGTTCTGCTATACATTTTTTATACATGGGTGATGCATATATGCATTTTTTTCCAAAAGTTGTTGCTATTATTTAATAATTAAAAAAATATCAAGCAACGTTTTGCATACATAAAATAATCACATTAAATTAAATGTTTTCTTAAAATGATTAAAAATATTCTTAACTTATTAATAAGTTTTATCGTTAAATGCACTTTGTGAACTTTATAACTGCCATTAAATGTTAACTATATTTGAGAATTAAAAGTAAAGTTTTTTTGAGATGAGAAGAGGTAATAAGAATAAAGACATTTTTAAAGGAATAAAATAAAATTTGAATTTTCTTAAAGAAACTAAAAATCCTATAAAAATGTAAAACTTTTGTTTATTGCTTGATCACTACAGAAACTTAACAATGTATATGTATGAAAAATATTTAAAGTATAATTTATTATATAAAAAACTTCAAAATCTTTCATGTGAAATATATTTAGACAGAATTTTAAATAACAAACAAAGTTAATATTTAATTATTTTTTAATAAAAATAAAATGAATGTGATTGATATAATTGAATTAATAAAGTGAACCATCACTGTACACACAGTACAAAAATAGTTGAAAGTTATGATACCGTTGGTTGAATCCAGCACGTCACAAACAATTCCCTATCGATTATGATACTTCCGTGACCATTATAGTCTTATGCACTCTTAATAATTAATCAATAGTGTAATTATATTTTTTAAAAGCTTAATAAAGTGTGTTATAAAATATAATTTGATTTTTCTTAAAGAAATTAAAAATCCTATAAAAATGTCAAAAATGTGTTTACTTTATTATCACTACATTGCAACTTAACAATGTATATGTATGAAAAATATTTAAAGAACAATTTATTATTATAAAAAATTTCAAATATTTAATGTAAAGTATATTTAGATAGAGAATTTTAAATGACAAACAAGTTCTTTTCACTAGTCACTAGTGCTTCTATTGGCCCTCCAAAAACAAAAACATCAAAAGCATTTTTAAGAGAATCTATAAGAACAGATATTCCACTACTCAAAACTTCTTCTATAATAGAGAAAATAAGAAAGTGAATCTTCTTGCCTAGAACACTTGTTACAAGAAAAGTAACCCATATTGAAGGACTTGAATTGAAAAATCTCAATTAATAGTATAAAAAAACATTCTTAGTGTCAATTTTAAACATCAAATTCTCATCCACGATGAACAAAGTCCTTCAAATTATAGTAGTAGGTGGAGTCGGAGGTATGACATGAGGTTGTGTTTTTAAATCATTCTCTAAATATCTCACTATAATGTCTAGTATCTCATCTATATACACGTTTTTTACCCTTTTTACTGTACCGATCAACTCAACATTCATACGCTAGATATTAATGTACAAATGCTTTGGCCAAATCTTCATCTTCTCGTGAAGGGCTTGACATTTTTTAGAAAATCGGTAGTGCATATATTTGTTTTTATAAAATCAATGTTCTGAATGAAAAAAAAAATATGAGTCAATTTAAGAGCAACATCCTAATTCGCATTCATGACCTCTTTTTACTCTCTTTTTTCTCTCCTAAAGAAAAATTATTTCGAAAGGTTTCTATATGTCATCATCTTTGTATTTGTACGAAGGGAAACGAATTCTAAATGGGATGAAAGATGTGACCATGAATTTAAATTAATATTTTTCAAGAACCACCCCAACCATTCGGCCAATACACTATTAACTTAATAGTTGTCTACTATCGTCATTAGTTACCAAATGATGTGGAATGCAAGAGGTAATAAGATGATTCATACTATAAGAGAAATCAAGATAATAATCAGCATTGTAAAGATCCTTATAAAATATATATATATATATATATATATATATATATATATAATCTTCAATCATCTTAGAGTCCTCCAAGACCAAATCACCTTCAACCAATCTATGTATAAAATCTGTCATCGTCCACAAACCATTTTATTCTTTGCTTTCTCCTATCAAAATAAAGATTGAATATGCAAAGCAATATTGAAATTATTAGTAGCTTCATTTCCATTTTTAAAAAGAGAATCTAACTCATCCAAAGAAATAACCATTTGCTACTAAATTTGTTGGTTTTCAATCACAACACTATGTCCTAAACACATTTATATCCCAATTTTTATGGACATGTTTGAGACATTGTAGCTTTTTTTGAAGAACAACATAGGAAAACCAAAGACCTCCTCTGTCGAGGATTGTTGTATGGCATTCTTACAATCAGGATGCTCCAACCACATTCTAAAGAACCTGGAAGAAAAAAGGTCTATGAGACATGATTATGAGTGAAGGAAATCAATAATGGATGACGATAAAAATAGTTCTTAGTAATGACTTTGCATCTATAGTTAGACCATTGATCAAGGAAAAATTATAACACGCTCTTTCAAGTTTTCTCTCAATCTGTTGACTACCATGTCTACCATTGCTCCAAGTAAAAAAATGAACCAAAAGAAAAGGAATATTAATGAGTTCATTGCATTGATCCATTTGTGAAATTCAACACAAGACAAGCTATTAGGAGTAACCCTCCCTTGGTTTTAAAGAACATTTAAGTTCCCAAAAAGATACCAAGGTGCTTGTTTAGATTGGATATATCGATTTAAATGGACATTCTAACCATGTATAAAGTAAAGCAATAAATGGCTAGAACATTCAAAATTTGTCCTATTAAAGAAATTGTGACAAAAATATATTATAAAGAGGACTAAATAATATTGCTAAGGACATCCTATCATGTCAAAATTTGGAAACCAATTTTGAATTTATTAACATAAGTCTTCCTCTTACTAAACTCATTTATATTTGATTCATAATTATTTTTATCAAAATCAAGAACCATAATGTTCAAACCTTCCTCAACCAAGCTAAGAATAGATTTCAAAGTTGATATACGGTTATGTCATTAGAAGATCCCTCAGTAGAAACAACCAATTCGTCAACTATAGTAGTAGCCCTAACAAAAGCACCGAGATTAATATCAGGAAAATTCAAAACCTTATCCTTCTTTGGATTAGGAATATACATATATTTAGCAATATTGCCACACCTTTCTCAAGACCAACAATTTTTTTTACATCAACCTTATATCTTCTACAATTATTTTTAGTGTGACCAATCATCTTGCAAGAACAATATAGAGGAGGTAATATTTCATATTTAATGTCAACAACAAAAGAAAAACCAAGCCTCTCCAGTAGGATTTGGTTAGGTAACTCTGGAAGCATATCAAGATCATATACAACAAGAGCAAAGAACTCCTTGATCGTATTCATTGTACAATCATCAAGTGAAATAGGGATACAGACTCATCTTGCAATAGAGAAAATAGCCCTTAACTGCCAATATTTCAAAGGTAGACACTGTTTATACATCCAACATTTAGCTTGTGTTTGTTTCCACCGATGGAAAGTTAAAGAGTGAAGAAAGTCCGAAAAACAAGGTATAAAATTGTGAAAAACGAGATGAATTCCACTGTCAGACTTTCTTCTTTCAATAGCGAAGAAACTTGCTTTTATGCAAAGAAACTTCATTTTTAACACGTTAAATCACAACGTACATAAAATAAATATAATAATATATATTCTTTTATTTTAAAATAATAAATATTAAATTCATAATAAAATACAGTTAATATTTTATTAATATATGTTTAATGTTAAATAAATAAAAAGTAAATTAAATTAAATTAAATTTTAATAATTTATTTAATATACTTTATTTTGAAATGTTATTTTATTTATTTATTAAGGTTTTATAATAATTTTTATTAATTTAAATTTTTTAATCTTAATTTAAATTTTCAAAATTTAAAATTCAATTACATCATTCACAAACTTTCATAAATTTTTTATTTACTTTCCACTCTCTTTTCCTTAGTCCAAACAACCTCACCTTTGTTTCAAATCTTTCCTTTTCCACTCCCTCAAATCCTTCATGTAATCCAAACAAAGCCTTAACTTTGATCAGTTTCATTGGTCGAGACAAAATTTTTGGTCCATAAAAATCCAAAAAATCTTAGAAAACATGTTCAAAGGGACAACTATAAAAACACATCTCATTTCCTAAAGAGAGAAAAAGAAACAAACTCATACAAATCTTTACCTATAGGTAAGAACCCAATAATTTTCAAAAAAGATCCAACTTCTTGTAAAGATCCAAATCTACCATGCAGATGAGTTTTACATTTCTCTAAACCAAGAAGATAAACTTCTTCTATGATCATCAAACAAAACCCACTTAAGACCAAACTCAAATCTCCTCAAACTCCAAAGTTAAAAATATATTACAAACAAAAATATATTTAATCTTTAATTCTATTTTAATATATTCATTTCATTACACCTTTTTCACTAGTTTGATTAAATATAACCTATCGGGGTACCGAAGAAATTAAGTCCAAAATATAAATATATACTTTACAGGAAATTATGTTGTGCTGTTTTGTTTAAATGTTAGATTGGGTAATTAAACCCTTCAGTCTCGTATACAAATTTAAGTTGAATATTTAAAATTAATTAATACAAATTTTCGTGCCAGTTTCCTAACCAAAAATATTTTTAGTGGAAAATCATGATCTGATTTCATTATTAATATAGTTAAAAGCAACATCAGTGTTGCATTTTATGAATTCTGTAACTAGAGTACAACATTGATTGCCCATTATGAGTTCTATATATTGCTTTTATAGAAGTTGGAGTGATAGTGATTGCCAGTGAAAATGTAATTATAAAAATTTCCATGACAATCATGAAATTGGTGGTAATTGTTTTAATAATTAAGATAAAATTAATAGTCATCGTAATAACTTAGTTCTGCTAACAAATAATAGTAATAAAACGATATATATATATATGATTAGTTTTGACATATTTTATTCTTAGTATAATAAAAAATTATAATTTTAATAAAAATTATCTTTATTAATTTTTTTAATAATTAAAATAATTAAACATGTATTTGATTTTTGCCATATAGTAAAACCTCCGCAACTTGTTTTGTGCCACTTCAATACTTCACCTTACCCCTCAGGTGATAAGTATTAGGTGTGGTATGTATTATGTAACACAGACACTCATACGACACGTATACATATACGTAAAATCTTTAAGATGTATGACACGAGGACATTGATCTATATATTATATAATTATGAATTATATAAATTGACAATAAAGATGTATGTACACAAGTATGTTCCAGATTATTTTTTGGAACATAAAGATGTTTTTCATGACTGATTCACAAGGATTTGTTTCTTATTTTTATAATCATAATAACAATTTATACAATAAAAATTGATTTTTTAAAAAATTAATGTATTTTTTCTTTTTAAAATTGTGTTAAAATTGTACTAGAATTGTTAGAAATCTAATAAATACTTTTTGAATTGGACATTTTACGGATACGTGTCCTACAAGTATCATACGAGTGTCAGTGTCAGATATATCGGACCGACATGCCATTTAAGAGAAGTGTCCGAGTTTCATAGTATCTAAATAAAATTCTTGAAAGCTAAATTAGTATTTGTTAATTAACGATTCATTAAACTACTGAAATAAATATACTACTATGTATACTGCTTACTAATAGACATACATAATGGACCCATTGTTTTATATTCTGATTAAATTTATTTATTTAATTAACATTATTTTATAATTCTGTTATTAATAATTAATTAATTTATTTATTATATCTATGTCATTCTCTTATGAAAACATATAAATTTGATTTTTAGCTTAATTCGGCCTCTCAATTTTTTGACATACCAGTCCATATACAAATTACAGTTATGATAAAAATTATGGTAATATTAATTATAGCGATAATATTAAAATATACTGATATTAATTCTATTGATACACATGGGATACTATAACTCTAATAATTATAATATAATCATAATCTTAATTATAAATGAGATACAAATAAATATTCCCTATCTTATTTTGTTGTTTTCTAACTTATATCCTATCAACTACACTAACAAAATAAAAAAATCATATTTTATTGTTACTGTATACAATTAATTTAAACATTATATTATATAATAATTAGTTTATCCTATTATATATTCATTGTAAAAACACTCTAAGTATATTCTAAATAATTGAATTTCCTTTTTTTAGCATGGTATGTATAAATGTTAGTCATAAATAATTATTCAGAAAATATTTTATTAATTATTGAACCACTAGATAATAAATACCTGAAAACTATTATTGTGAAAGATTCTCTAAAAAAAAATTAAATTCAAAGTTCTTTGAAATATATCATTCGAATTAATTATTGCATTTGAAGTATTATTTATTAAAGTTAAAAACTAGGTTGCAACTTTGTTTTTGAAAATTTTATTATAATTTTATTTTTAAAAAATATTAAAAAAATTATAAAATATATTTAAATTGTTTTTAATACATAAATAACACCAATATATAATTTGTTAAAATGTGAAAGTGTAACTTAAGTATATTTTATTAGTAGACTTAATTATGAATGCAAAGAGGAAATGATTTGTACATGGAATAAAGGGAAAGGTGTAGTGAGACAAAGATTCATTTCTTCATAAGAAAAGTGCTAACATTATGGCCAATCTCTAATTTTAATCTCTACAATTTTTTAAAATTATTTTTTTTCAACTATTTTCTTATAATAGGTGAAATTATTCTGTGATATTGAAAAAAGAAATTTAATAACTAAAAAAAAATTGGTAAATTTCTGGAAGAATAAAAATATATCCAAACCATATTTTTTACAAGGCGTTTTTAAATTTAAATAAATAAAAGGTGTAAATGGCGAAGCACCTTAGAATTTGTCATCTTACAATTTTTTTATTATACAGAATTAGGGTTTAACAAATTCAACCCTTTTGCATCTGCCATTGTTGGGGTTTCTTCTGCAATACGATTGAATTTCAATATAGGTAATGCTGCATCAATTTCTTTCTTCTTGTCTATTTGTTTTTTCATGTCAATTTGAACGCCTGCATAGAACTCCGAGAAATCAATTTTATTTTTGTAGCTTTATGAACTTGTCTTTCTGCCTGCAATGAGGGATGAAATTTTTTTTTTGGAGATTTTGTGTGTGTGTGTAAATTTCCTTCTCCCTGTTTTTAATATTTCTTCATTTTTTTTATTGATTTTTTGGTCGAAAGGAATTGGAGGATGGGGGTGGTTCGGACAAGGGTTCTTTCAATATCTGGTTTATTTTTTCTTTCTGACCTCTTATTTGTCTTAAAATTTTGTTACGGGTCGGTGTAGGAGGTTTTGGTGTGTTTGTGGTTAAATTTTGGAGATGAATGATACAAAAGAGAATGAAGAAGCAGGGCAGAATGTGCCCGTGGAAAATTTGGCTGAAGCACAGGTTCAACCAGAAGTTTTGGATGCTCCTTTGTCCGTAGGGGATACTTCAATTCATGCTGAAAATGGGAAGGTAGAGGCAGAGGCACCTGTGGAGGATAAAATTGTGAAACCAGAAGCCAATTCTGAGTGCATTTCGCAACAAGATGTCCTAAATAGTCAAAATACAATAAACTCGGTCCCTGTTATAGACAGTGCTCCAGTTTTAAATAAAACCGAAGGTGAAAATGCATTAGATGTGAAGAGCAAAGCAGAAGAACTTCCTCAGTGTGATATGGACATAGAGAATGATTCTAATGTTTGTCAAAACAATGCTGATGATTCTGAAATGACTGTGGAGGTGAAGCCCAAAGCTTTTGAAGCTGAAAGTAAAACTTGCAATAATGGGGATTCCAACTCCGCACTCCCTATTCTTAACGAACCTAAAACAGCACATGCTGTTCAGACCGATGTAAGAGCTGAAGTCAAGAGTGGATTAGACAATGAAAATAAGTATAACGAAAAGCAGGCTGCTGTTGGACAGGCAGATAATGGAAATTTGATCTCACAGAACTTGTATTTTTTGGATCCTGAATATTCATATGATGGTAATGAGTCGGGAACAGAAGATGAGCAGTCAGCTTTTATGAAAGAGCTTGAAACATTCTTTAGGGAGAGGAGCATGGAATTCAAACCACCCAAGTTTTATAAAGAGGGGCTTAATTGCCTTAAGTGAGTCATACCAGTTTGTTTAAGTTTTCTTCTACATTTAAATATGGAACAAATAAACCAAGTTCTGACATATTACTTTATCCCAATTCTTAATTGGCTGGATACAAGGCTATGGAGATCTGTAAACAGATTGGGCGGCTATGATAAGGTATTCATTTTCCATTATTCTTCTGAAGCACAAATATAAATTTATGTAACCAATTTTGTATGAAGTCAGAAGTGTATGATCACAAGTACATAATTAGATTAAAGGACCTTAATAATTCCATATAGTGGCTACTGGTTTGGCTCTTTCACAGCGTCCATTTTTTCATGGTTCTTCCTTTTGTGGACTTAAATCTGTCAATAGTGGTATTTTTTTAGCCAATGCAAGTAAAATTAAGTAAATAATTACATAAACATGCATGCTTACTCTCTCTCACACTCAGGAGCAGAGAGATTTAAATTTCATTAGGCATTCAGCATGAGTTACTCTTATGCCAGTTTGTGATATACCACGTTGTCAAATAACATTGTAGTTATGCTCAATATGTTTAGTTGAAAACTAAATCTAATTAAAAATAATATACCTGGGATGGGAGATACAACATCTTGAGATCAAGGATTTCAAAGCATACTTGATTCCCATGACAATAGCATTTAAAAAATTAGCATTCCTGTTTGTGATATATTATCTGTTTTCACGAATAATTACAAAAAAGGGCCCTCCTGTTTTCACTGTATTTCCTTATTTGAAATATTTGTACAGTGAATGGTGAAGACGAAACTGCTTGGTAGTATTTTGTGTAGTGAAAAGTGAAACATAAAACTTTTCTACAAACCAAAGACGGCCTCAAGTACAGTTATGAAGAGACCTATACCTGTCAAATGTTCTCATAACAATCCTGAAATCTATTTTGTTTGATTAAATTTATTTTGATTTGGAAGTCAGTGAATAGTTGGTAATGATGCATTTACAGTTTGTAACTTTGTCTGTCACTTGTAAGTATCTCTACTACTGAATCTACTTTCAATTCTTAATTAAATGTCAGTTTTATTTTTGGGCAACTGGAATTCCTTGGAGGTTGTTTCTTGAGGCGTTAACATCAATTACTCTAAACTTCAAGTTTGTTTAGTTCAAACTTCAGAGAAGTTGTTTTCATTGTTACCAATTTACCAAGAAATATGCCTAATTGGGGTTACATTTATGAATAGGTCACGACATGTAAATTGTGGCGGCAAGTGGGAGAGTCTTTCAAACCTCCAAAGTAAGGAACAACTGACAATTTCTTGTCTCAATCTTCTTGGTGGCTCTGAAAAGCTTTTGCTTAGTTTTTGTTTGAGTTTTATTGAATGTTAAATTTGTTGTGTTTTCTATCTATTTTACAAGGATGCAGAGTTATTCTCTATTGGAAAAGGTGTTGAGAAAAATTAAATTGTCCATCTAAGTTCTAATTCTTGATGGAAAACAAACTGGATTGGATGTTTGTATTTAATATGCATGCTTGTTTGGTTCCTTTATTGATTGGAAATCATAATTTGGAAGCACTTTTCATTATCAGTATATGTATTTCTCTTACTATTTCCACATTTGTTCAACATGTTTTTTTAGTTGTTTTTTATGTTGTTCTGATTTTTTTTGGGGTGTGGGCGTGCATATGGCTGATCTGGATAACTTAGGTTATTTATGATATGTGAAAATAATGCTCTCTGTTATTAATTTTTGCAGGACATGTACCACAGTTTCATGGACTTTTCGGGTTTTTTATGAGAAGGTGATTCTAGATTAATAAGGTGTACATTAGTCTTCCGCTCTTTCACATCTTTTAAAAGATTATTTGACAAATATGTTTTCAAGATATCCATGCTGCCATGCAAAGTTAACATTCCCGTAAAGCTTAGAAGTAGACCGTTTTCTTTGGCACAAAAATGTAATGTGGATCTAGATGACATACATTTGCCCAGATTTCTTTGTAAAATATTTTATATTGTGTATCATACTTTTCCTTATTGGTATGAGTTGAGTACAACGCCACATTATCTTAGCTTTATGCTGTGATCCTGCACCTATCATTATGTTTCTGTTTCATATTCCTCTTGGGTGTAATTAGTACCAGCATTTATGATAGAAATTTTTAAATGCCTAAAGTATAATACACTTTGGCATAAATTATTCTAAGCTGTGCTAGGTTTTCAATAGGTTGTCTCTTTTCCTTATCATCGCAGATGGAAATTTTTGTTCTTCTTTTGGAGATCTTTTTGCGAGCTTTTATGTAAAAGCAGATGAAGAAAGTAAGATTATAAACTAAGGGCATTTGATAAGAATGTTTCTGCGAGCTTTTATGTAAAACCTGTTATTTCTGAAGTCCATGTATTGAAATTTTGTAAACACAAGGATGGAAAGAAAAAAATTATCCTTTCTATGATTTTACCCACCCTTGATTCCTTTTTCAAGATGTAGTCTTTATAAAGTGAGATTATTGTATATTTTGAATTGTGAAAGCAAATCATGATTTGCTTCAAAATATGAATGGTTAGTATGAAAAGGCCACATAACAGGTGCATGATTTAGTGTTTTAATTTTGACCATTTATGTATCCCATGTCCAGACCAGATGCTTCTTTTGCTTCTCCCAATCAATGATGTGCATTGTTAGTTTTTTTCACACATCTTGCTTAAATATGTAAAATTGAAAAATCTTTATCAACTACTACTGATTAAAATTTCATTCTTTAAGAAGTAATGAAGATGGTGTTATCGATTATTAACTGCTGCCAATAACAAGCTTTCTATTCCTTGGTGCTGATGCATTTTAATCCCTTAAAGAAACAGCATTCTAATCAAATTATTGTAAGTTCCCAAAAATATGGTCTAATGCATTCTACATGCACTTTGGAATTAACCAGTACATAGGTACATTTTCTGTTGGCCACAATATCTGTTCTTTATATGGGCTTATTTAAATAGCATCTTATCTATTTCCAAACTTTCAAAACAATATCAAATATTGTGTAAAACTATACAACTTTGTTATCTTCAAAATCTATTTCACTATTGCTGTTTCTTTTATGCTGCTTCAGGCTCTTCTTGACTATGAAAGGCATAAAACAAAAGGTGGTGAGCTGAATGTGCCTATTGCTTCTAATTCCGAGCCAGTGAATGTTGAAAATCAGGTAATATTTATTTGTTTTAATGTCATTTTCATGAGCAATAATATAATGACCAACTGTCTCAATCTTTGGTAAGTTGACTTTATGAACTGCTGGACCATTCTCTTAAATAAGATATGGATATGTTGGAAAACCACATTAGGCATCTCCATTTTTATTATTTAACATGCTGCTGTATGTATATTGTAACAGGATAAAATTCCCATGCACATTCTTTGAAATTTATTTGTCTTTATTTACGGAGGGACTATTTTATGATCTCCCTGTGTGTTCAAATTGCTGTACATTTTTTTTGGTAGTTTTAGTAGTTGATGTGTCATTTCTAAGGATCAGTTTAAAATTAAATGAAGTATTATAATTATTATCTGTTAGATTGAGTGTTTATCACAAAGCCAAAAGTTATAATTCATAGTTAGAACGCAACTCTTTCTATTTAAGAGCATAGCAGTTTAAACACCACAATTTAGTTGACTTGACCCACTTGGTCTACGTCACAGACAATTGATACACCCTGCATTAGTCTCTTCCTTAGCAATTGTCCTCCTATGAATCAAAATTCTTCGATTGTGACTAGACAATTGATGCAGGTTGCCACGAGACTATTGATGCAACCTACAAACAATTTCCCCCTTTAACAATTATCACATTGGGAATTGAACTTGTGACCTTGACTCTGATGATGACAATTGTTGGATTGAGCACTTATCACAAGCCTAAATGTTATAGTTCATAGTCAAAAAACACAATTCTTTATACTTAAGAGCGTAGTAGTCTAAGCACCACTATTTGATTGTGACTTGCTTCACCTGATCTACATCATTAGAACAATTGATGCGCACCTTGCAACACTATCTTATACTTTCTGCCTTAGCAAAATTAAATTATATGCATGGTTGTCTCCTCTCCCCTTGAAAAAGTGTTTTTTTTTTTTTGCCTCTAGTCATGACTGTCTAGCAGATTCCCCTTATAACAGGTGTAGGTAAGATAGAATAAGAATGTTAATTGTGTAATAAGGGAGTGGGGCCCTCAATCATGTTGATAACGAAATAGCTATTTGTGTTCAGTAATTAAAAAGGGGATAGGAAGGATGTTAGAGTCAGCTTAGAATTGGGAGAAGGAAATTGGAAGGGAGAGAACTGTCTCACAATAATTGGGTTAAGGAGGGTGGAATTCCTCTCTGTCTGTGTTCTTGATCTTTGTTCAATATATTATTGATACTAGTGCTGAGTTTGATTATTTCATAGTAGATTAATCAGATTTTATCATACACTGGTCCAGTTCTACCAGTCTATTTCCAAATTATATCTCCCCCCACTCCCTTAACGATAGAAAAAGGTGACTTTGAAGCATATGAAAATAATGAATGGATATTGGATTTAAGGGATCATTAACTGAGCCATTTTTTGTGTTGAAGTTTCTCGAATAATATTTGAAAATGGTTTGAATTTCTACCTTGCAAGGCACTAAATTTCTTCAATTGCAGTAGGCTTTGCTAGTTATGTCGTAAGCAGTACTACTGTGATGACTACATTTATTTGTGTCTTACAATCCCTCTTGCCTGTTAAGTGTGTCCAAGGATCAGCATCATCAGGTAGGGCACGGAGAGATGCTGCGGCTAGGGCTATGCAGGGTTGGCATTCACAACGTCTCCTAGGCAATGGTGAAGTTAGTGATCCTATTATTAAGGTCTGGTTAAATTGAGCTGGTGAGATTCATGTTCTCCTTAATTTTACTTTTACTGGTAAATAATTGTTTAATAATTTGTTTCTTATAGGACAAGGGCTCTTTGTCTATGCAAAAGCGTGAAAAGCAGCTTAGAAGCATCAGTATGATCTTCATCATATTGCTATCATTTTTAACTTACTAAAGTGCGGAATGATTCTAAAGTTTCCCCTCCCCCCACTTATTTGTTCAGATGTACTTAAACGCAAGAAATCATCAGACATGGTGAATGCAGTCAAAGTTGCTCACAGTAAACCATCTAAACCACAGTTAAGACACGTTACTTTCTTTCTCTTTTTATCGTGAACGATTTGTACTTAGTTGAAATCTATTTATATAGTTACAACCCATAAAATGTGCTATTAATTTATATTCTTGATAGAGGTGTTTACTTGCTTTCTTGTTCATTTGCTGACATGCTTGCCTCTGTTGGTGTGTATGGTGGACTAGATTGGACACATCTGTGGTTGACATTGGACCTCCTGCTGATTGGGTAAAAATTAATGTGCAAAAAACTGTAAGTTTATCTTGTGTTTGGATAGAATATAATCTGTTTAATCAAGTAATTTACTCATCAAGAGAAAGTTGTGTACAGAAAGATTGTTTTGAGGTCTATGCTTTGGTTCCTGGACTTCTGCGGGAAGAGGTAATAGCAGAGTTATCGTTTTTTCTCCTTAATAATTCTGCACATGCGTTGAAATCTTGGCTTATTATTTTTATTGTTTTGTGATAATTTGGCAAGCATACTAGTAGTCTCATCCTCCTTTTCATACTGTATAACAATGCCATGCTATCTTTTTCTAATTCGTAATTAAGTCTTTTTCTTAAAAAAATAGGGGTCTTTTTGGTCTTGGTCCTGTACTTTTTTTTTTTCATTTTAGTCCTGGACAATTTTTTAAAAGCCATTCTTGTCTAATTTGACCGCTAAAGTTAATGTTGAGAATGTCATCAGGACATCATGATGAAGACATCACATAGTCAATATAATTAAATTTTTTACTTTCATTTAACTGTGATAATGTTTATTATTATTTTTCGTTAGTTCTAAATAAATTGTTTTATATTTACTTTCTGCAAATTTTATTTTGTTTTGATTTTTTTTATAAAGATGTTACTTTTTTATTCTGGTCTTTACAAACATTATTTTTTATGTCAAATTATTGACATGGACGAAAATTAAGAACTAAACCCAAACTATACCCTCATTTGTCAGGATAAAAGACTAAATTTAAGTCTTTTTTTCTAACAATATTTCAATCAAATTTGTGTGTTTATTTTCTTTTGTTTCAAATTAAATATTGTAGAAATTAGAGGGGTTTGTATTAAGGGATCCAGAGTTAACCTCTGCAGTGTTTTCATTGACCCATTTTACATTTTCCTATTTCTAGTGTTATCTTTTTTGTAAGGTCTGCTAGTTGTGAAACTTTTCCTTTGTTATCTTAGCTTTTGATGCAATAATCTATGAATTTAGAAGTGTAATTTACCAAACTGCTTTTGAATCGAGAATATCATTTACTTCATGAAATCAGGTGCGTGTTCAATCAGACCCAGCTGGACGCTTGGTCATAAGCGGTGAGCCTGAACATTCTGACAATCCATGGGGGGTCACACCTTTCAAAAAGGTATATGATCTTTGCTTTGCGATGATATGAAGGATCTATCTTCTTTCAAAAAGTTGTTGTTTTCAATCTTCAACTTCAACCTTAATTTGCTAACAATGTCTTTGCATCCATGGATTCTACTTTCTGCTATTTTTTTTTTGCCTACAGAAGTTGAAGTTGTCTTTTTAATAACAAGGTGTTAGTATTTGTTGACAGTAAAAAGCTTGTGTGCTTTGCTTATGAAAACAGCCATGGTGACACATTTAATTCCTTCTAATCCAAATATTTGAATTAACTCAGGTTGTGAGTTTGCCTTCAAGGATTGATACTCATCAGACATCTGCTGTGGTGACTCTGCATGGACAATTGTTTGTTCGAGTTCCATTTGAGCAATCCGAATAGAGATGGTTCATAGATTCTTAAGGAAACAAATTTCCATGATTTATAGGATAATTCATATTCATGTCAAGTTCTACTATGAATTTTGTTCATATTTTGTTTATATATTTTTCACCGATTTTCTCAACTTGAGATTTACAATTTTAATCAAACCATAAATAAGTGCCTGCATTGGATGTTAACCAAACTCTCAGCTAAATTTGTTTCATTATTAAAACTCCTTGCTACCAAAAGAATTAAAGGAATCGTCTAAAAGCTAAGTAACATAAATATATAATAATATAATTTAAATATGTAGATATGTATTAAGAAATATTTTTTTATCAATAATAATCTACTCCAAATAATTAATTTTAAAGAGTATTTTTAGGTTGTGATTAAAAAAACTAACGTTAAATATTATATTTTATTGAGTTAATTTATTAATCATTTTTACGGATTATATATCTCATTTATTAACTTCCTAAAAATGGAAAAATAAAATTAAACCTCATTCTATAATTATTAAAGCTGACTCTATTTTTATAGAATGTTATCATAATAAAATTGATTTACTATGAAACCATAAAATACATAGTCAATACTTCTTTTTCATTTTTTTTTCATGGATATATATTAATCATAGTTGAATTCAATTTAAAAAGTAGATGCATGGTCAATATTTTTTTTATTGTCATGGATCCTTTAATATAAAAATATTAAAATACATATACTGAATAATAATTTCGATAATTAAATAATTAAAAATGTTGACAAATTTTTAAAATTAAATCATTGTGAGAAAAATAACTAATAAAATTATTTATACCAATTTCTAAATCTTATTAGTTTTTTTTTTTACTTGTCTTAAAAACAATGTAATAATTTTTTTCTAATTAACTGTTCAATCTGACTATACACATCAATTTTCATTTGTTTTAGAAAATAGGTTGATTTCCGGCCTATTGAACCTACCAACTTCGCATGATTTTTAAAATTATGATAAAAACTCTACATTGTTAATATATGATTAATTATTAAAATGTGTAAGCACGAAATAATATATAAAACACATGTCATGAAAGTTATTGGTTAAGAGAAATTTAATATTTTGTAATCTCAATTCATTGAACAAATAGTTAGTTATTTTATTTTTTTAAATTTTCTAAATCATTAATTAAAAGAAAATACTATAAATTATTTTAAATTTAATTATATATTTATAATCATTTGCTTGCTTTATTATCAAAACTGTAAAATAAATATCACTAATTTAAGTAATTTAATTATTAAATGTAACTAGATTTATTTCTACTCATGTACCAAAATAACTACATTTTAAAGGGTTTTTTACATTAATAAAGGTCACTTTTTAAACAATTTTAAAAATAACTTCACTTCTCAATAAAAAAAACATTACATTTTTATGTTACAACAAACATTAATGTTGTTTAAATTCGAAACTAATTAGCAATAAAAGTATTATTTTATTGAAAATTGGAAACAGCAATGGATTGGATTTATGTTAAAAGCTTAAATTGCAATCATTTTAGCATAGAGAAAATATATTTAATTGGATTTATACCGTAACCACTTCTTTGCAAATAAATATTAAAATCGTTTAAAATTTCAATCAATAGTCATTGCTTTCATCAATTACTTTAATAACTAATTTTACCAAACACTTCTATATAATAAACTAGTTTAATAATTTTCAACTATCAATTTTCAATTACATTTTGAACTTCCAGCTAGTTTTTGTCAAACAGAGCCTTAAACTAACTTTAAGATTCTGATAGTTTTCAATTAATAAAATTACAAAAGAGAAAGGAGAGCAGGAAAAAAGTGTTTTTTTTTCTTAAATTTTGTTTTCAAGAAACCTAAGAAAAGACAGACCAGGTATTATCTTAGTAGAGTTAATCTTCCTGCATAAAATCAATTGTGACATGCATCCAATTCTTTATAAAAAAATGTCTGATATCCATATCCACAATACAAATAACTAATTTTAGATATATAAATCTGAAACTATGATGTGTATTCGGCGACACCGGATGCTAAAATCCAAAAGTTTTTTTTTTTCATTCCAGATGAAAAAATCCAAAAAAGATTACAAGAGCAATTTGGGTTTATAAAAAAAATGGATGTAAATCACAATTGATCTTGGAGAATTAGCCTCTTAGTAGATGTTGTATATGTTTTTCCTTATTTTTCCTATGTTCAACATATGGTCATTTTTTCCAACGGGTCATGATGAATGCCACCTTATTTGACCAGTTGGAATTGTCTTCCTCAGTTACATGAACAATTTCCCTAATTCACTGTTAGTAACACAATAAGGGTATAAACAACCAAAGAAGACAAACTCTTTTAAGTTTCTACAAGGACTGGTATTGAGGAAAACTAACTGAAAACATTCACTCCATTGAAAACCAGCAGAGTTTCTTTGAGACTCCAATTTACAGTTGTCATACAGAACTGTCCAGTAACTACTTTTGGGGGCAATTGATTTCACAAACATAATAAATGGGATATATAACTAACAATTATATAAGTTAATGATGAAGCCTGAAAAATCTTAAAAAATAACCATACAAATTTTACAAAGGAAAACTTTTTGACATTTTCGTCGCCGAAAAATCCTCAGGAAGTTACCATGGAAGCCAAGTCCAGTTCTTCATCTGAGTCTATAACCTCTTCGAAATCGTAATAGGGATTCACCTGCCCCACAGATCAAGGATATGATTATTAACTTTGTACAAATTTTATATTACAAACTGGAGATATCATGCAATTTTAACCCATTAATCCAATAATTAGATCATTAGACATCAGAACAATCATATATTCAATGATAATGAGAGAAGTTAAGATTTGTTTACCTTCGGCCTGGGAGTAACTGCTGAAAATCCATGAAATATAGGATTGTCAAAATTCGGGGGTTCAAGGACAACATAGCAACCTTTGTTGTTATACCTCAACTCTGTTGCCTGAAGGAAAAATAATTCTCATGATAAAGAAACTCCAACATTTAACAAAGAAATTTATTGATCTAGTTATTACAGAAACCATTATTGCTTCCGACAGAGAATTAAAACAAGTACAAGAGATCATCATAGCTGATGACAGATTGAGATCCTTAATTGAATGCATCCTTATCCCACAGACAAGGTCGTTTCCACAACTAGAACCTAGCAACAAAGTCACAACGCAGTGAACCCTTACCATTGCGTCAAGGCCCAATCACAACTATTAATTGAATCCTAGACAAGTTGTTTTTCCTACTTATCTATATCATACAAATAAAGTCAGCATTTAAAAGCAGAACGGCAACTGACAAGTAATGGATGTTATTTTACATGCTCATCCACTTGACACATGAACGATGCTATCCTTTCACACATACACCCTCCCATGCCGAAAACAGATTTTAAATCAGCAAAATCTGTGTAAGCTTGCAGTATACAATGCTCTGTTATTTAAGGAAAACATTTTGGAGTAATCTGGGGCCAAGATAACTAATAACCAACCTGAAACTGCGGGTAATCTGGAGCACTAAACACAGTGACCAGCTTTCCAGAATCTACAGTATGGTCAATGGTGTATCCTTCATCCATTCTATCTAGACCATCCCTTTTCTCCCTAGCATCAGGACCTTCATGTGACCTGATGATCAACTGAAAATTAAAAATATGAGCGACCATCCATATATCAGCAATAATTATAAACAATAAAACACAAAACAATACAGAACCGTGATAAAACAGTAGTCCAAACACTCAGAGTAAACATTAAGGTTCAGAGTAACATAACAGGTACACCTGATTGCTCATATAAACAAGCAGCCTAAATCATAATTTAGCTAGACACTGAATAAAGCTTGAATTTGAAGCAAATGTATAGACATGGAACACATAAAAATCTAAATAAATATGGGCAAAGAATTATATAATTAATAAAATAAGTGATGTATACAAGTATAAAATAATCAACATATACACAAATACAAATCTATATTGAACTTGTGCTTATGTGTTAGGAGCCTCACACAAGTAGGATGAGCTAGTTGATGTGATACTTAAGCCTTAAGGTTCTTCCATTTAATGAACCAGACCAGTTTTTTGGTTTGAGTTCTCCTCTTGTGCTTAAGTCTTAACAATTGTTTTTTTTCAATGAGAGTTGGACTACGGAAAGGACTACCTATAAGCTGGGGTAAGAGTGCAAACTGAACACTGATAGATGTGTGGAACCGTTTCAAAGAGAAAAGAGCTACTACTAGGTCATTGTTGATGGAGTGAAAGCTAGTGTTAGAGTTGCCAAAATGAGTTTGCCCAAAAGACCACCTCTAAAAGACCGCAAAACAAGTCAGACCAATAAAATTGTGGCTTCAATTTAATCAGGTCTTTTTTGCCTGGCCCATTTAGTTCACGGCCTAAATGGGCATAGATTGGGTCAGATTATAGGCTTTTAGACTCACCAATTTTATAAAATAATAATTATACTTAAAAAAATAAGTGTTCTAATAAGAGTATTAAAAAAATATTTTATTAAAACATATACATGTATTGTAATTTATATATCAAATCATTATATCTGAAATTAAAAATAATTTCATTGATATGACTTGAATTTTAAAATACACATTTATTTAATTTAAAAAAAATTTAAAGCGGGCCAAAATGGTCTGTTGCCTTGACACAGGGCAGAGCCAAGCCTAAAAAAAGCAATCCATCTAGAATAAGGGTCAGGCAGGGTCGGCACAAATTTATTAGGTGATTTGTCAATCCGGACAAGGTAGCTTGTTTTGCCACCTCTAGCTGTCTTGGACATTGACCCTTAAAAGGGAGTAAAAATGTTAGGATTTCCACATTGAGAAGGATGAACTACTTGATGTGGTACATAAAGCTTAAACTCTCCCACATAATGGATTACTCTTTTGTGTTGGACCCTCCTCTTGTGCTTAAGTCCTAGCATTATGCTTATAAAGTGTACAATTGATGCAAACTATCTGGTAACTTAATCTGAAAATTTCTGTTAATAGGTAGTTTCAAATACCAATGAAAGGAATACATGCAGGACAAACATAATTTGCTTTCTTCAGTATTAGTTAGAGCTTCAAAGCTGTTACTTCTCCAGCATGGTCTACGCCTTAGCAACAAGTGAATAACAAAACTCATAAAACCTGGTAACCTGTAACATACTTATGTATCCAATTCGTTTAAACCATTTCAAGTAAAACCGATGGAGAATAAAGGTGCATTCTTGATGTAGCTGAGTCCTAAATTTGTATTGGTTGATTACTATTTTAGCTACTCAAGTAATTATTCTAGAAAAGTGCAATCTTGCAATTAGGGCATAGACAAATATTTATAGAAAGTTCAAAATCAATTAGAGAAGTTATTAACTAAGACCCTGTTTCGATAAACTTCTTCATAAACACTGGTAGAAAAAGAAAATATGAAGGAAAAATGAAACAAGTTTCTTCAATAAATTAAAAATAGCTTCTGCACAAGTTAAAATCAACTTTTTGGATAAATTAAATAATGTTTAGCTTCTCCAAAATGCTAATTTTAACTCCTGCAAAAGTTATGGAAAACTTATCTAACAAGTCCTAAGCCACTTAAGGATCCAGTCTGCTTTAGCTACATATTTGATACAGATAATAAAGATCTTCTATGCAACTTCAACAGAATAAATTATCAGTAGAGAGAACTAATATATTGAAAGACTATCTTTTGATGTTCTTTCCCCCAAGGAATAGATTTCCTTTTATGCACAAATTAGGATTATAATTCATTCTGATCATATCTTATTTGTCACCTAAGAGTTGAACTCCAGCTACACAAACTCTACATCCCACCCAAGGTAGTCAAACATGAGTTTACATAAACTCTACATCACATTTTATATGAAAATTATCAGACAACACAGTAGAGAGGAAGGTTTCTAGCTTTGTGCTATTAAGTTAAAATAAAAAATTTAAAATATCTTAATTATAATATTATATTTTAGTTTCCAAAATATTTTGATTAAAAAACCTTTATTTAAATTTGATTATTATATTGTATCTAGATTTTAATTTTTTTAATTAAATTTTTATTTATGTTTACAAGTTTGTAGGATGCCAGTGTGATTTTTACTCTACAAGAAATTATAAATTTGTACGAGTAAGGTCTATTAGTTGAAAGTTGAAACCATTGGGGCGAAATTATCATTAGTCCCCAATAACGTGAGGTCCAAAAATACAAAAATTCCTAAAGTGAAAAAAAAAAATAGTCCAATGCCATTTAGTGTCACGGCTCTCTTGCTCCTTAGTGAATCAGTAGTCAACTTTGACCCTCTTTTCTCACAGCAAGCAGCAGTCATAAGAGGAAGCAGCAAGCAGAACCATGAGCAGAACAGGTACCAGTAAGCAACAGATGTAAACACAATGACGAGAAGAAAATCCCTAAAACTCTGTTCTATAAAAAAATGAGACTCAAAATGGCCCTACAGTGCATTGTTTAGGTCTAAATTTTTCCAACCTCACGTACTTGAATTTACCTGAGCTCAGAAACAAGTTTGATTGCAATTGAACAGCTAAATGCATAAGCTCATGCAATTTTACAAGTTGGAACACAATTTTAACCATGAACCTTCTACCTACCTAACCTATTTTCATAATTTCTAACTTTCCATCTAATCCAAACCTGATTGAATTCCTGGACTGCATCAAATACACTATGTTGAACTTAGGTTTCAATCAGTAATAGTATATAACTGGCTAGTACAGCAAATAAAAGCAAATCAATCAGCCACCCAAGGTCCTGATCTAACAACATAGTTTTACTTTGAGTTTTGCTCCTTTTATCTCCCCACTTGTCGAAAGTTTGCTGAAACAATAGCTATCAATATCTAACTAATTGAATTTTCTTTCCTTTTTCCCTATATAAACAATACAATCATGTTATAAATCAAACAAAACTCTGAAGTTGGTAAATGATGATATGTGTGCTCAATGTACAACAAATAATTCTTTACTCACAAAACATTATCTGATAAAAATTTACTATAAATAACTTCTTACAGTATTAGTGTAATGATTTGACATAATCCACAAAGACAATCAAACACATCACCATAATTAATAATAACTTATTTTGTTACCTTTAGTTGGTACTTCTTCAAAAATTCTTCAGTACAATCAGGACCCCACAACAAGCCAATGCCTCTTTCTTTGTTTGGAGCAAGACCCGGAGTTTTTGATGGATCAGACCACAAAACATCGCCAGGTATCAAATTTGGACCTTCCCAAGGAGGATCAAGAACTGATCGCCGGGCCTTAGCTAATTCTTCCAATGAACCAAGAGATAGAATTTTGCTATCTTGATTAACATTAATCTTACGGTTCTTCTTTCCTTTGAACCTCTTTGACGGCGTCACAGTTATACTGCGGAAAAGTCCTCCATGAGCCGTGTATACACACCCTGCTATAATAGAAGCCAAAGGAAGACCTTCAAAGCACCCCAAACATTTCCGATACACATGCTTACCTTTATCACCATATTTTACCATTACTTCTTTCTCAAAACCATAAACGGAGGTACAGTATTTTGATTCATGATTCCCTCGTAGCAGATATATGTTATGTGGCATGAATACCTGACACAAAAGTTATAGTGCCATAAATATCATAAAAGTACAGAGAGGAATTACCCTATTCCTCAATGATCATAACTGAATAACCCCATTTCAAGTATTTAAATCTTTCAACAAAAGTCTTATCCCACAAGATGAAGTTAGCAATATTAGTTCAACAAAAAACAATAGCATATTAGCATCTATCTGTCTAAACACTAAAACAAAGTGTACAGCATAATTTACATCAACTTAAACTCTGAACATTAATCATTTGAACTGTTATGTTGATAACACAAAATACAATACACACAAAAAACCTTGGGAAACTGAATCACGCCAGACTGTTCATGGGAAGCCATAAAAACAGAAAACACAAGATCCAAAAGTGAAACTTCAGATTCGAGAATATTATTGAAAAGTTTGAAAACATCCAACCCATTCATCCATAGAGAATAGAGAATGAGACTTTCACTTATTGTTAGTATAAGGATCTTTACATTGTAAACCAATATGCAATGAGATAACTCTTAAATCCTTAATATCCTTATTACAAAAATCAACAAACTTACTTCACATACCTATTTGTAATTGAATGATATACAAAACCTCTACACAATTGGTTCATTTAAATCAAATTCAATAAAACAAATCTTTTATTTCAGCAAAATAAGACTAGGAGTATCAACATTTGTTCGGTGAAAGTATTCTCAGCCCCAAGAGTCAAAGACTAATCTCTCAAAGAATTAACAAACATCATATATATCTACAAACTGGAAAACAAACTACAGTCATTTGACCATCTGGATTGATACAGTACATTAGCAGCATAAACTCCACCATGAAATGGTTTTACACTAAATAAATAAGATGAGAACAAAGGCTCCCTTTGCCAAACAGATTTACCTTCCAAGCCAACAACAGCAAGAAGGTTTCGAGGCCCCATGCTCCTCGATCCACGTAATCCCCGTTGAAGACAAAGATTCGATCTCGTGAGGGGAAGCCGGCATCTCGGAGAAGGAAGAGAAGATCATGGAGTTGTCCATGAACGTCGCCGACAACAACGACGGACGCGGCGGATGGAGAGTTATCGTCGGGGCTAGGGCGAAAGGGGTCTATGGTGACGCAATTGGGTTCCTTGTGGAGCATCTTGGAGCCAACGAGGATGAGCGAGTCCAAGACTTTGACGGGCAGAACCGACGGTAATTCCGACGGAGGGAGGTTCCGAGAACACCAATCGAAGCACCGCATCAGGTTCTCTACCCAATCCATGCTGATATTTCCGTCTTCCGGCCACCATATTGGTAGGCGCAGTTCTGGCGGCGGCGTGGAAGGCAACGGTTGCGGAGGAGGCGGCGACGGTGGCTGTAGGGTTTCCTCTAAGACGGGGACGACGCCGTTTGTGGTTGCGGAATCAGGTGATGGTGGTGCCGAATCAGCTTGCAGGGTCATGGTAGATGAACAGACTTGCAGAAAAATTTTAAACAAAGGCTTAACTTATGTATAAATATGCACCTTATTTTTTTAGTAAAAAAATATTTTATATAATATTCTTTGTGCAACCATTATCATTTGAAAAAATGTTTCAAATACACCATAGTGTGTTAGAAAATAAGTTCATTAAACTTTGTAATAATTCCATTTATATGTGCTTTTTGCATAACCTAAAATTATTTCCATGCTTTAGATCTTATATTTATTAGATATTTATAGTTTCAAAAACTAAGTTTATCTTGAGTTATTTCCTATTTATTTAAGAGGTGTAAAAATGGCTCCAGCAGATTTACACAAATAAGAATCGGATTAAAAAACATTTAAAATTATTAATGTTTTCAAGGTATTGTACATTTAAAAACTAGAGAAATGACTCAATCATACCAATTATATGTTTAGACCAACTTCTCTATACAATTTAGGATAGAAAAATATAAAAAATAATATTTTTTTCATAAATTAAAACTAGTTTTTATATAAATTCAAAATAAAAATGGAAATTAATTATAAAGGAAATTATTTCTACCATTTAAGTTATACATAAGCTAATTTTAATTTATGAAAAAATCAATTTTCATTATTTTTTATACTTTTCGTTCTTATATGTCCTTTTGCAAAAAAAAACTATCCATTATTAAGCAAAATTATTTAAATTGGTAGAAGAAGAAAAAAATTAATTTCCATTTTTGTGTATTTTTTTTATTTTAAATTTGGAAACTTAGCATGTCTAGAATAAGAGATGTTTAATACAAACACCATAATTTGTTAGTGTTGGTTTAAATAACTATATTCTGGAGGAAACTAACATCACAATCAAAATTTCTTCAAAAAAATTGAGTTATTTGTTAAAGCAATATTTTCTTAAAAAAAAAATTAATAGTTTATCCTTCCCTACCAAACCAGATATTAAACCATGAAAAAAAAAATATTAACCATAAAAAATAACATAAGGACATAATAAAATAAATAAATCAAAATACAAACAAATCAAAACATACAAGCAAATTAAATTACAAAACTCTAAGAAAATAAACAAAAATCAGAAAACAAAATCACATCTTATTTATCTCCTTACCAATCTTATTGTTGATATTTTCATCATAGTTCGTTGTTCATCTCACAAAACAAAAATGAAAAGAAGGGAAGGGAATATAGAAGGTTTCATAATAAAAGTTGAGTGGGGAAGAAAAAAAATAGTGTCTCTTTAATTGAATATAAGAAAATAGTATATTAAAAAAACTCATTGGGCTCCAATTATAATTAAGCAAAAGTTGTGAAGAAAATTTTGACACTCAGCAAATTTTTATTATTGAAGCAAAATTGACACTCTATAAAGGGTGTTCATTATAGAAAGAAAAAAAAAACATCTTTCTTATTTTCTATTTTTTCTTCTTTTTAACTTGCTTGCATTTATTTAGTGTGGTATTGATTTGAATCAATTTAATTATCATTATTATTACACTTTATTGTAAAAGCAACTATCTATTGAAATTTTTTAAAATATGTGTATCATAGTCTTCAATTCTAACGTGTGGTATAGGCATTCAATGACTTAAAACTATTAACCCTGAACCCTAAACTATGTTATTATTCTTAATATTTGTTTATCAATCGAATTTGATAGTATCCAACTTGAAGGAAGTGGTGAAAATCTATCTCTGAGAAAATCTCGTGTAACATTTTATGTTAAAGGATATAATAATAGTAATAATAATTTGATCATGGTTGTATCTTAAGATTTAATTATTATAGTTTATCAATCATTAATTTAATATTGACAGAAGATTAAAGAAGCAAACAACAACAACAATGAACATGTCGTGTTCACAATGAATATTATTGAAACGATCAAAATCTTGATGAAACAAACTTTACCTTATAATTCAATAGTTTAATGTACGACACAAACAAATAGCAATCAAAGAAAAAAAAAGTTGAGTTGAGAAGATGTTATTTTGCTTTGAAAACTTGTTATTCATAGTAAGTAGTCAAGTCATAAACTTGGACCTCTCGTAATTCATCAACAAAAGTCACTAACCGACAACTTGAGCAAACAAAACCATCTTTTGAACACTCACAATCAAACAATTTTTACAAAAATATTTTAAATTAATTAAAACACAATCTAAACCTCCTTATTGTGTTTTTCTTTTTGTTTTCACAACGGATTTTTAAAAACATTGATTTAGACACAACGTTGGATCAAGTCATATATGAAGAACTCAAAGACAACATTGATGAAGAAGTCATCAGGTTATTACATGAGCACTAACATGAAGTCAATAACATTAGTAGTGACAGACGAATATGAGTAAGGTCATGGTTGATTGTTCAATGATCATTTTTTTTATAAACCTATTTTTTTTTTATGGAAATAAGACTATTGGTGGAAAAACAAGTAAACTAGATTATAATTGAGAAAAGACAAGAACAAGTGGAAAATTAAAAAATGGATGAGACTTAAGAGTTTGGAAAATAATGAGTAATGTCATAATTCAGTGATAAATGTCTTAATTCAGTAATATTTCATAGAAAATGATAGACACTTATGAACTTTAATTGATAAAATAATTATAATTCAACCTCTAATCATTTGAATTGTTTTATATGTTTTTGAATTATGAGATGAATAAGAAAAATTTATTCCTAAATTTATAGAAATGAGTTATATATTTATTAATAATTTACATGTCATACAATATATAATTTAAAATACTTTCAAGGATAAAAAAACCCACTACAAAAATAAATTTAAAGACCAAATTGAAAATAGCATGTTATATAATATGTTGTAATGCCACAAATTTTTCTAAGAAAATCAACTTTTAGTTTGAAATGTAACATGTGATCTAAGTGTACAACATATACATATGATTAGAGGAGACAATTCCACTTCACAATGTCTTGTTGTGGTAGTATTATTAAACCTAAAGTTAGAGCTTGGTTGGGAGATAATTGAAGAGAACAATTTTCAATGAAAATTGTGGGACACCTTGAGAATCATTAGTGCATGTTTTGTGAGGAAAATGTAGTAATTGAAGATATGAAACATGTAGTGAGAGTTAGTTAGTGTCATTGTGGAAATCAAGTAAGTTTTCCTTTGAATAGAGAGAAAGGGTTTGAAGGTCACGAATCCCTAGTTAGAAAAAGCTAGGAAGTAGCCACCCTATCATCATAAAAGCCAACAAACAAGTCAAACTTTGCTACACATACAAAGCTACAATGCTCACAATTAAAAATATAAGTTTATAGCAACTTAGTTTTGAATTTTCACTATTCTTTAGTCACCTACTTTCAAAAAGAATTGGTGACATTTTCTCATTTCATGCTCCCCTTGTCCCCTTTGGTCCTACCACACCAATCAATCATTGAACACCTTCAGCAACTTTTAAGAGATTAGTTAATTTTACATCAAATTTATTGGAATGTGAATATTTAAAAGAATTATGAAAAAATGGGTAACTTGTATTTGGGCAGACAATTTTACTCTTCAAAGTTGCTATTATTGAATATAATTTGATGATAAATTAAAAATATTTTACTGTTTCACATATTGTCATCAACATTTTAAATAAAAAATAAATATAATTTAATTATAAATATTTTTATTTATTTATATTTTATCTAATCTTATAAGGAACTTCAATAAATTATTCACCATGTAATAATAACGATAAATAGTTTAAAAATAATAAAATCAGAATTAATAACTAATATTTAAAATTAAAATTAATAAAATACGAATTAATAACCTAACAGGTGTGATTGTGATTAAAATTGTGTGTAAAATTTCGCGCTTTAACTTACTCATTTTTATAATTTTTTTAATGTCTATTTTTGTAAATTTGGTGCAAAATTGTAAACAAATTTTCACACCTTGATGTTTATCATCTATATCTAATAAAAACAAATTATGTATAGTTTAGTCACGGTCATATATGCCAGCCATTATTCACTCACAACCCAAAAAAACTTTGTCTTTGCAGCACACACAAGACCCTCCAAAGTTCCAAAACAGTCCAAAGCCTCAAATTCCTAGGTATCTTATTTGCTTCTTGTCTTCACACCACACCATCATCATTACCTCACCATTTTCATAAAGTCATCCTTCAACCTTATACACTTGTATATATCTCCTGCACACAACTCTGCTTGCTTTCCCACAATAAAAGCATGGCTCACATGAGCTACAGCAGAGTCTGCAGTGGCAACGCATCAAGGTGCAGAGGATTTAGATTGAACCCCAGAAAGCTTTATGTTCTCAGGCTACGCAAGAGGTTCAACTTCTTTCTTAGGGTCTTTCAAAGTTGCAAACTTTCATATGGGGAGGCCATTCAAGTGCTCAAGAAAGTGTTTTGCAGAAAAGGTGGCTTCAAAAGAAACAACACCAACAATTTGGTAAGGGAGGATTGTAAGATGGGATCTTGTGGTAGGTCCAATTCTTTCTATGCAGAAGCCATTGCAGATTGCTTGGAGTTCATCAAACGAACATCAACTTCATCCATGGACCAAAGCCAAGACCCTATTAGCCATGTTCAAGATAGAAACTAGAAACTCATCACTGCTTTTTTGGTAGACAGAATATATATATGCAGAACTATCAGCTTTTCTCCCTTATTTGTTGCTGTTTATTAAGATTTTTTTGTTGGTTTTTGCATCTCTAGGATTGCATGAAAATATTGTGAATATTTCATCTCTAGTTTTGCATCGGTGATGGATCATTCTCTGTACAAATGTTTGAGAAATGTCAGAAAATTTAATGTGTAAGAAAGAAGTGTTGGTTTAGTTTGGAAATCTTGTTGAATGCAAGCGTGTTGAGTTTTCTTGTTTGTGGTGGCGAATTGCAGGGAAGATTCCTAAGTTTTGATTACTACCTAACACGACATTAATTTTTTTGACTAATTAAGCATAAAGTAATTAAAGGGAAAGTGTTGTTGACATTAGAGAGGGGAACAATCATATCTTTGAATTTATAATTTGGTTCGTTGTTATTATTCATTATGCATGATGTTCGTTTCTAACTTATATTAAATTCAGCACTTTTTATTCATGAGATGAGACATCTACCTCACACTAATCTCACTCACTCTCCGTGTTAATAAAAGAAAACATTTTTTAAGAATCACAATTCGGGACAAAAACATGTAAGTCGATCTGTATTACGCTAAAAAAAAAAAAAAATGTGTAACTGACTCAATAATTCAATTCGTCCATCCACTTACGTTGGTTCTGCATAATTTACCATACGTCTGAGTTAACATTGGATAAATAGACTGAACTACTGACTCGCATAAAAACAAAATTGTGTACTTATGTCAAACATTTATATTTAAATATATTACAAATATAAATATAGGAAGAGAAATTTTATTCATTCAACCATTGGAAAAATTAGTTATTCTTTGTAAAATTTAACATGGTTTAAAAAATTATCAAATTCCTACAACACGTACATAAACTTGAATATTAACCTTGATTGAGGAGTTTTTAATATTATTAATTTATTTCAGATCCCAATGCGATTAATTTCAGTAAAAATACTTAGAGTTTGGAATTAAAGGTAGAGTTTACAAACATAATAGATGTGATCTTATTTACTTTTTAAAAGTGTTTTGATTTAGAATTAAAATTAAAATTATATTTTGTTAAGAAAATAAAATTTATAAACTTAGGCGTGGGTTAGAACAGGAGGATGGAAATGGGTTCCAGGGGTGGCCAAGTGGTTTTGGAGAAGGGAACATGTGTGAGGCCTCACCCATTTATATAGGACCAACATCATGTGTCAACTTCCAAACAATGTTTTCCAACATGTGTAGTTAGATACCATCCACAAAAATTAATAAACTCTCATCTTAGCTCCTCATTTTGACATCTGTTCACATCTCCTTATGTTTTCTTTGGAATGAGTAAGCAATTAATTATACAAGTTATACATATGTACTCAAGAAAAGTGAATTAATTATTTTAACATATTATATATTTATATATATATATATAAAATACAGGGCATTCATATATCATTCAAATAACATTTTTATACTAAATTATATTATAATTAATTACATATAAATTATTTGCATCTAATGTATGAATCTTCAATTACAATTTAACGATTCAAAATAATATGTTACTGAATGTCTTTTATAAGATTTCTGTTAAATATATTGGATGATAAAGATTAATAGTTCACCTTAAGCTTGTCATCACTTAATTTTTTAATATAAATAATTAAATAAAATGAAATATAAAATATTTTTTATCACCGTTTCTAGAACTCATCATCACTCATTCATAAAAAAAAAAATCACATCATATCCATAGAAAATTGTAACATGTATAAAGGGTCTCACACCATTAACACCTATTAATTAAAGGGTTATAACACATTCATAAATAGTCATATCAAATGAATATATACATTCTAACATCAAGTATATCATACATTTATATATACATATTTATGTATCTTTTATAAAAGAAAAATTGTATAAATCATCACAACAATACTTCAACATTAGAGACACATCACTTGACCAAGTTTATCATGCTTGCACGATCTTACTATCGTACACAAAAGAATATTTATTCATTTGATTCGTCACATATTGCTTGTTTGATAATAACTATAAAGGAGAAAAAGTTGATTTTGCCTCAATCCACTAAAACGGTTAGTTGACACTTAAATGTTAATCGCTTGAGCATCATCTTTACAATTGAGTGGGTCACTTACTATAACCTCCAACAAATTCCAAAAATATCAAGCACACTATCTCATTAATGTCGAAGCAATCATCATGTTGCTTGAGCATAAATACATAATTGCATAAACTCGTATATTCTAAAATCTCATGTAATATTATCATAACTTAACATTTTGTGGTGTAAATATCATTTGCTTCAAAGAAAGTGAATTATCATATTTTCGTTGCTTAAGTCACTCAAACCCTAACTTAAATATTATTAAACAATACAAACAATAACAAGTCACCAATTGGATTTCAATTGAAGAATAATCTAGTGTTTGAGGAATATCAACCTAAAATCACAAATTTCATTAATAGAAATTACAACATTTCAAATTTAACCAATACACCATCTTCCAAACCACCAATTCAAGCACTAAAAAGAAGCATGAATGTCCTATAGTATACTTTTTCTTAATGATTTTATTTTCATTCATTGGAATGGTTCCTAAATTTTATCTCATCGAGACTGGAGCTAGCTAAAATTTAAAGTTGTGTCCAATTCATTTCTTCCTTTATTGACGATGTTTTCTATTAATCAATTGTCCGAATTTTTGTACTAATTTTTTATAAGATGCTATCTTTACTACATTTAGCAACCTTATTTTCACCTTATAAGAATTTTAAACCTTTGTTGTGTTTTATTTAAAATAATCGTTTTTTATTTCAACTAAAACCAGAATCATAACTATTTCATGAAATAAAATTTAGCTATGCTTATTGTATGCATTCATGCTTCGTGGATGAGCTACGGTGCAAATAGAATTTGTAAGAGACAGAATCAGTAATCTAGGTGGTGCATATAGTAACTAAGAACAAAATGTTTTCTAGCCCAATTCAGCTTCTGTAAGCTGAAAATCGTAGAAGACTCTTTCTTCCTACACCTCCATACCTTCTTGTGCCACCCCATACTAAATATAAAAATACCATTTTATCCTTTTTTTTTCACCCCCTTGAATTTGAAATAATAAGCCTATGGATTATGTAATCCGGATAAATTTCGGATTACATAATTCGGAAGTCAATTTCATATTTAGAAAAGACTTCTGGATTATGTAATCCAGAAGCTAGTAACACATCTGAAAAAAGACTTCCAGATTACATAATCCGGAAGCTAATCTTATGTATAGAAAAGACTTCCGGATTATGTAATCCGGAATATTGAAAAGGGTATTTTTGGAATAAGAAAAAATTATGGGGGTGGCACAAGAAGGTATGGAGGTGCAGGAAGAAGCAGCCATCGTAGAATCAGTGCTTCTTTTGGACCCAACGTAATCAACTTAAGGACTGTTTCTTCTTGCACCTCCATATCTTCTTCTGGCACCTTCATACACAACATGAAAATACATTTTTATCATTTCCCATAGAATAACTTTTGGATTATGTAATCCAAAAACGCATTTGAAAAAAGACTTATGGATTACATAATCCGGAAGTTAAAAAAGACTTTTGGATTATGTAATCCGGAAAGTAATCATGCATCTGAAAAAAGACTTCCGGATTATATAATCCGGAAGCTAATTACAAATTTAAAAAATAACTTCCAGATTATGTAATTTAGAATATTACAGAGGAACATTATTGGAAATACGAAAACATATGTAGCATTATTGGAAATACGAAAATATATAGAAGTGAGGGAAGAAGGTATGGAGGTGCAGGAAGAAGCAACCCAACTTAAGACCTATGAGCTTCGGATACATATTTATATGTGCGTCCTTCTTGAATATGTATATTAGACATTCATATATATATATATTTGTAAGATATTATATAGATACGTATTTTCGTATTCTATTTTAAAAATTATAGTATCTCATTTTAGAGATTACAGTGTAAATATTCATGTTATATCAGTGTCTATACGAGGTAGCTTACGATTATTTATGGAGTAACTTGCGGCTGGTTGGAAAGAACAAAGTTGAAAGGTGTTTTTAAGGATGATGGAGATTTGGGAATACCCCAATAGAAAGAAAACAAAGCAAAGAACAAAAAAGGCTTGGCAGATGCGAAATGCCAAACAAAGCACAACCAAACCAACACACATTCTTTCCGTAATGGTCACAGCTTTTGTGAAGCAATGGTATAAATTGTTACCCTTTCCCAGCTCTAACCATTATTTGAAATTTGGAAAGGTATTTTTATAGAGAATCAGAGAATGAGGTCTCTACAGTGAGGAAAACAAAAAACACAGAGACGCGCGAAAATCAATCGAGGACAATAAATGAGAACTTTCTCAAACAACTTCTTCACCAAAGCCCGCAACCTTGTAGGCTTCGGGCTCGCTTCCACCGCCGCCGCAGCCACAATCGCCGCCTCCAATTCCTCCGTCTCTTCTTCCGCTTCTTCTTCTTCTTCTTCTTCTTCTTCTCCTTCATCCACCGCCTCTTCCACCTCTTCTTTCGATGCCCACGATTCTTCTTCTTCCGATGTCGAAATCGTTCCCCAGAAAGTACTGAAAACGAAGCTCTGCATCATCGGAAGCGGCCCGGCGGCGCACACGGCCGCCATTTACGCGGCGCGAGCGGAGCTGAAGCCGGTCCTCTTCGAAGGATGGATGGCGAATGGCGTCGCACCCGGCGGCCAGCTCACCACCACCACCGACGTTGAGAACTTTCCGGGATTTCCGGCTGGCATCCTCGGCGCCGAGCTCATGGACCGCTGTCGCGAGCAGTCACAGCGCTTCGGCGCTGAGATCATTACGGAGACAGTGACGACAGTGGATTTCTCCGAACGGCCGCTTAGGGTTTTCACCGACTCCACCACCGTGGAAGCTGAATCCGTCATCGTCGCCACCGGCGCTGTTGCTAAGCGGCTAAATTTCGTCGGCGCGGGTGACGGTCCCGACGGTTTCTGGAACCGCGGGATATCGGCGTGCGCCGTGTGTGACGGTGCCGCGCCGATATTCCGTGGCAGGCCTCTGGCGGTGATCGGCGGCGGAGATTCTGCTATGGAGGAAGCTGGCTTCCTCTCCAAGTTTGGTTCCAAGGTTTATGTAATTCATAGAAGGGACAAGTTTAAGGCTTCTAAGATCATGCAGGGGAAACTGATGAATAATCCCAAAATTGAAGTGTTGTGGAATTCAACAGTGGTTGGGGCTTATGGGGATAAGAAGGGTGGGGTTCTTGGTGGGTTGAAGGTGAAGAATGTGGTGACTGGGATTGTGTCTGATTTAAAGGTTTCTGGTTTGTTCTTTGCAATTGGGCATGAGCCTGCCACGAAATTCTTGGATGGTCAACTTGAATTAGACTCTGATGGGTACATTGTGACCAAACCTGGCACCACAAAGACTAGTGTTGATGGAGTTTTTGCTGCTGGTGATGTGCAGGATAAGAAGTATAGGCAAGCTATTACCGCAGCTGGAACTGGTAATTCTTGTTCATTTTCAAATAAATTAGATTGCTCTGTTCTATGATAGTTATGGATTCATGTGATGTTAGTTTCGTAGTTTTGAAACTGGTTTTTTGAATCTGATGGCCATGTTTTCTATCTGTTCCATTAAACATCATTTTGAAGCAAATTAGAGTATGGACAGGTTATGTTATTATTTGGTTTATATAGTGCTTGGTTTTGAAACTTTGTCTTGGAACTCATGTTTTCAACATTTTCTAATTTTATTTAGAAATGAGTGTTTTGGTTCAAAGCTTATGTGACCTCAAGCTAGAACAATCATAATTGAGGCACTGTCTCATAGTGAGAGATGGATTTTATAAGTCATAATTAGTTATTTACTATCCTCTAAATTTTAACTAATATTATCTAATCCTTAAAGTTTGTAATTTTTCTCCAGCTATTTCAACTACTACAAGCAAATGTTTTCTTATCTTTGACTAAGATTTCGAATAGTTTTATTGAATCTCTGTTAATGATTAATAGGCCTTACTTTAGATAAGTTACATTTCTTTTTAATAGGAGATGATTTTTAATAGGAGATGAGACTAACTAACCGGTAGAATCACCACATTTTGAATAACTTTCAACATACTTTTTGATTATTCAGTGTCCCCATCTTCTAGTAATCCACGGTTTCCCACCTTTTGTTACTTATTAGAGAGATTCAATAGAGAGGCCTGAGAGTTTAGGTGTACGATATAGTCTTTAGTTTGCTGACCTTCACTTCAGTTATGTAGACTATATGATAATAGTAGTATTTCTATCAACAATGTTCTACTAGAACTTAGAAGACATGGTGACTGTAAATGAATTCCTGCGTTTTATTTTCCATTTCTGATTTGGGTGTAGTACTTCATATAAGACAGAATATAGAGTTAAATAAATTACAAAGAGTACGCTTACTATTTGGACAAAAGGGACTGAAGCTTAAATTTGAGTAGTCGTTAACTTATATTTGGTTATGAACTCAATTTTTGGATTAGTCATTGATCTATTCAGTAAGAATTTTGGAATCAGCTATAATTATTTTACCTTTATATTTGAATTTTTTGAACTAGAAGTGATGTAGATCCTGTCATAGAAGTGATTTTGAGTGTTTGTTGGTGATAACACGTAAAAAAGTGTGAATTATAAAATGCTCATAACAGAATTAGAATGAGATATACTCTGCGAAAGGATAATGGAAATGATAATATTGGTGCAGGGTGTATGGCAGCCTTGGATGCAGAACATTACTTGGAAGAGATTGGTTTGCAGGATGGTAGGAGTGTTTGACGTTGTGTTGTGTTGTGTAGTTCAGAAGGTGAAGGTGAACCCTTTTCTTTCTCCACTTTAAGTTTACATTAACAATTGATTGCAGAGACAAGCTGCGATTTCATCACAAATATAATAAAAGTTTTACCTTCTGTTTTTACCAAGAAATGCGTACTAGATAATAAGGAAGGAATGGATTGGAATACCAAATTTCTATCATTTGTTCTTCAGAAAATAAATAAGGCGTTATTCTTTTCCCACTTTTCCCTTAAATTGCCATGGAATAGAAGACAAATTTTACCCAGTACGGAAAAATGGGATTGAAATACCAATTTTTTTTATCATTTATTTGTACAGGAGAAAGATGCATACATTTTATTTTATTTTCATTAATTAAAAAAATTATCTTTGTTTCTTATTTCCATCCATTCAAAAAAAAAATGTTTAGTCTCTTGATTTTTGAAGAATTTTATTTTTGGTCTTTAAACAAATATTTGACAGGTTTATATTAATAAAAATAATTATGGATATTAATGTACTTTAAAAATATATAAATAAGAAATGGAAAAAAAAAGTTTATATGCATAACTTGTTTGGAGTCGTTCATTCTCAACACTACTCTAAAAGAGCAGGATGAAAATAAAATCCTGTTCGGTAGTTAAAAAACCTAGGTTTACGTGACTAGACTAGATCTAATCATAATGTTAAAAAAACAATTAACCTTAATAAAGAAACCAAAATGCAGTTTTATACTCTCATTTTCTAATCTATTTTTAAGAAAAAAGCTTAAAGTTCAATTTAAAACCCCTAATTTCTTATTTTTCTTTTAAATAACCTGATTAAATTTTGAAATAAAAATGAGCGAGCTTCGTGCTTAAGTTAGTTGCATTTGTAATAATCACTTACTTTTGCGGAAAAAAATAGAATGAATAAAATTGGAACATTTCCTAAAAAAGAAAAACGTTTTGTGTGACGAAGTACTCAAAAGGAGCTCCTAACTAATGTCTAGTGCAACCAAAAGTAGTAGAATAGTATGATGTTTGCATCCAAACACCTCGTCACTTCAGATTTGCCATACAAATAACTCCAAAAATGGATATGTTAAGCATTTTTCGGTGGATTAGAGGGTATTATCCTTTGAAACTCTTCTTGTCAACTAACCTGAATCAAATTTTGGTGGTGGACTCTGGTATGATTTTTCTTTTTTTGTTGTTGATAATGTTTTGGGATGTTAATAATTCACGAGTTTCACCTGTTGATCAAACTCTAACCTGTTGATAAAACTCTAACGTTCAAGTCACTGAAAACATATAACTATAAGTATCTAAATACAGTGTACGTGTATAGGTGTAGTATCGCAAGATTGAACCCCTTTGTTCAAAGTTTTGTGGTCCTTTCATAGCATTCACTGATCTCTCTTGAGGAGTCAATAACATAATATGTCGGTGTCTTCCTCATTCAAATATTTATTCAATTATTTTTATTTTAGTTACCTTTATTAAAACGTCTTGTCAGCTGTTTGAGTTAACTCCTTAACACATTATTGAATCTATTATTGTTTTAGGTTGAGCTAAATATTTTGTCTTTATAGTCTAGGTGGATCAGGATAATGCACTTAAGTATTTGGGTCGAACCCCGAGCATGTCCGAGCAATATTTGTGTCTATAAAATTGTTCTTTAAGTCTGTTATCCTTTACACTCATTCAACATCAAGATCCCCTATCTCCAACCTAATGTTGCACTCTTCTTATTTGGACCTAATTTTATATTACTGGATTCATAAGGACTTAAAACTAAGAGTAACTCGACTTAATTCTATATATCTTATTAGTTAAAAACCTCCAATTTCTTACTTTACCAACTCAACACAATCTGTTATCCAATTTCTAAAAAAATTATTTTATTTCTGATACCACCATACTCATATTATTGTCATTAAAACACCTTTCCAAACTCTATTATGTGAGCGGTTAAGTCCTACGAAATTGAATTTGTTTAAAGGACGATTTTGCCTTTTGATATTCCTGTCCAATTATTGCACATATTTCAAATTCAACTATTCCTATCAAATTATTGCACATCTTTCAAATTCCACTAAAGTCCCTGCATCTAAAAAACAGAGGAATGATGTCTTCCTCTTCTCTACCACACACCACACATTGGTTAAACACTTTTACAATTAATTTTATCTTAAACTTGGTATAACGCTTTATCAAATAATCTATTTATTGAAGATTTAGTTATACTATCATTTTACAAAACATTTTTTAATAATAGAAGATAAAAAAATAAATTATAAAATTAGTAAAATGTACATAATTAATATAGTAACTCATTTTTGTCAACAATTCATAAAAAAATGAGTGGTGGCAGGGGTTGTTCTTAGGAATATTAGGAAGATGATGGCACCCAACAAAACCAATAAAGCTTGAACAATCAGAGACTATTATTATTACTATTGACAACTCTACATCCCATCTGGAGACATCTCTGCTCTTGCTAAAATTACAAATTAATCAGATGAATCTTCCAACCAACACATGAAAATACTACAGACTAAAGCACCACATCATTAATTAATGCAGTGGTAGCTTTAAACAGAATAACAGCACACGACACAAATGATTTCTTAATAGAAGTCTAATATCAGAAGTGTGGCTCTTGTTTTCCTCCACTCCCCAATCCAAGTCCCTCTGTACAATCTCCGTAAGACTCGCACCAAGCAAATATTCAATGAATGCCAACCAACCACACGCTTTTGGGGAGCTGAATTTACTCCTGGAAGAAGCTAACCATCACTTTATCTTCATCCCTTACACCATCCATACCATTTTTTTGTCATTTTTGTCGTTATGTGATGGTTTGCTTATTAGTCTCTTTAGACAAGTCAATTGCAATGTGGGAAGCTCACGCAACAATCTTAGAAATATCCCTGCTAGATCTGTTGTATTTCATATGGCTCTTAACAAGTTGTCCAGCTGCAATTGCAGACATGAGTGATAGCTCTCCTGCCAGGACTGAACCGGCTACAATGGTGGCCAGTAGCCTAGAATTTGCACCAGGAGATTCCTTACTCGCACCCTTCACACCAAGTAAATTAAGACATGCAGACTGAGATGCAAGTTGCGTGCCCCCTCCAACAGTACCAACCTGAGAACCACAAGGAAAAGGGTTTGAATTCATTCCCAAAGAAATAAATGCTTTCCTTCCACTGTCTAAGGAGATTAAGACAAAAAGCAAACATAAAACAATTGACAGTGAAAATGGGTTTCAATTCATTTATCTACACATGGTGGTTAAGTATTGCACTCTGCACATTGCTTTCCTTCCACTGTCTAAGGAGATTAAAACAAAAAGCAAACATAAAACAATTGACAGTGAAAAAGCTAAAACCGATCTCACATAAATGTTGAGGCACCGAACTTGGATTTGGATGATATCTTCTTTAAGGAGTTAAAATAAGGCACGGAAATAGGCACTGGCCCGGCCTAAATCATAGGCCAATACAAAAACGTGCAACGCATGCTTGGGACCACCAAATGCATCTATTAATACAGACTAATATCCCATTAAACAACTCTATTCTTACTTCAAATGGACAAACTAATAGGTGGTCTGAGTCCACCTACCTAAACTTGACCAAAATGACAGCACCTTTTCATTGGATTACAATGCGAGTGTAAACCAAATTGATTTCGTATACTGTATTTTCTATTAGTTTCTTTCTACACATTAGATTGTCGTTTTTTCCATGTTTAGAATCAAAGAAAGAGGCTCTAAAAGATGAGAGAAGCAGTAAAAGATGAAAGAAGCCGTTGTACCTCAATTGAGGGCATGGTCACAGAAACGTGAAGGTCCTTCCCATCATTGACAGCTTCCATCATGGTGATGCAGTGAGAACTCTCCACATTCTGGGCAGGATCCTGACCAGTGGCAATGTAGATAGCAGACACAATATTGCTAGCATGGGCATTGAATCCACCAAGAGCACCAGCCACGGCTGAGCCAGTAAGGTTTTTTAGCATGTTAAGCTCGACTAGGGCCTCTACAGTGGTCTTCAACACCTTATTCACCACCTCCTCCTTAATTACGGCCTCACACACCACCGACTTGCCACGTCCTTCAATCCAGTTCACTGCTGCTGCTTTCTTGTCCGAACAGAAATTTCCTGGAGCAAAGCAACAGGTATATGACAATTTCAGCTACTGCCTTCAACCATGGCAACGAAAAGTGCAGTAAAAACACATAAAGAATATCATGTTTACCAGAGATTCCAATAACTTCCATGTCAGGGAAGTCTGTCTGAAGAAAATCAAGGACATTTTGAACACCTTTAGACACCATGTTCATCCCCATGGCATCACCAGTGCTGCATCGGAATCTCATGTACAGATTCTTGCCCGCAATAGCACACTGAATAGTCTGCAACCTGGCAAATCTGCTTGACCTGCGCATATATCCATTACATATTACTCAATAATTATAACAAAGCCGCATATTGCTTGCAGTAATTCTAGAAGACAAAAAGCGATGACATCCGCGATCAACATAAAAAAATGAAATATAAAGATAACCGTAACAAACTCCAGCCAAAATTACCAATTCACCGCTGGAATTCAGCCAAAAAAAATTACCCATCAACAAAACCATCCATAGTGGAATTCAAACTTATCTCAAAGCAACTACAAATGAATCTCGTAAATTAACCAACTACGGTTGCCCATAAAATATATGTTCCTGAAATTGCGAAAAAAGAGAGAAGAATGTTCCTTTGCTTACTTTCTTTTCCTGACGTCAGAGTGAAACTTTGGTAGCAAAATATAACAAAACAAATCAAAAAGTAAAAGAAAAAAAGAACTTTCAACAGAATATAAAGGCCTAAGATTCTAAGTGAACCACATCGCAATCATTGGTTTCGGAAATAGCAACGTAAAAAGGTGGAGAAAGAAAAGAGCGAAGGAGAAAGAGAGAGAAGAAGAGAGTACTTGTTGAAAACGACAGCAAGGGAATCATAATTGAGAGGATCCTCCAAGAAGAACTTCAACTGCGCAGCGCGCTGAGCAGAGGGCAACCTCACAACGGGTGCTCTGGTCATGCCATCCCTGAGAAGCACAGAGGAAGCACCACCAGAGACGAAAATAGCTTTGCACCCTCTGTTCGTGCTGGCAACCAAACACCCTTCAGTGGTGGCCATAGGCACAGTGTATTCCTTCCCATCTAACAACAACGGCCCCGCTACTCCCACGGGAATCTGCACGAACCCTATCGGCATCTCGCAGCACTGCCCCAATATCGACTCGTAGTCGAACCCCTGCACGGGTAAACCCTCCAGCGACCGACCCGTCAGCCTCTGCACCGCCTCGCGCCGGATCGCAGCTGCTCGACCGCACTCGCCTAGGCGCGACTCCAACGCGTACGACGGAACCGATCCCGACACCACCGCCTCCACGACCTCCTCATCCTCGGGAGACAAGGAGATCGGTGCTGGTGCTGGTACTGCTGCTGCCTCGCCAGCGGCTTTTAGCGGGGGAGCATTTGATAACTCAACCGATTTGTCGACGGATTTGGAGCGTGGGAGAGAGTTTTGACTAAGTTTTTTCGTGGAGACTGGGGAGTCGTGGAGCGCGGCGGGGCAGGGTCCAGGAGCGCGAGAGTCTTCGCGGAGGACAGTTTCCTCGTCGGATAGCTCGTCGAGGGAGGCGCGGGAGGCGACGCCGAAGAAGCCGAGGAGGTAGATGGCGGAGGCGACGAGGGAGAAGATGGCGGCTGTTTCGGCGGGGGTGACAGCGTGGAGGGGAGTGGCGGTGCGGATCTTGTCGCGCCAGCGGTGGAGGAGGAAGTAAGCGACAGAGAAGAAAACACCGAAGAAGAGGGCGTTGGTGAGGTAGAGTGGGAGGACGGTGGTGGTTAGGTTATCGTTGTTGTTCAGCTTCTGGGTTTTGACGCGGTCACCGGAGGCGGAGATGGATCGACGGCGAACGTCCATTTTCCTCGTCGATCTGATCGACGAAATGCAGATTCGGGAAAAAGAGGGAAAATGCAGAACCCAGAAGCTGAATGATGGAGGAAGTTGAAGAGGTGGATAAATCGAAGAATGGATTTGGAGTTGAAAGGAAGAGCGACACTTTAGAACCCTTTTTATAGAAACTCTCAGCTTCCCGCGCTCCACCGTTGCCCACGCGGACAGCGTGCGTCTCTTCTTTCTCCCAATAATCTTATTCAAAATATGCTAATGACATACTTTATAATTAACTAATCTATTTTTTCAATTTATTAATATTATTTTAATTCTCAAATATATGTTTCATATATTATATATATGGAGGAATGTTAGATTGTGTTATTATTATTGCATCATAGAGAAGAAAAAAGCATTCGATAAGATCATGTGAAAATATCATTGGTTATGCCGAACTCTATAAAAAACAATTATTTAGTATGTTTTTTATGTTTCATTAAAATTTATTAAATTATGAAAGTAACTAATTTAACAAGAAGTGAGACTTGAAACATCTCAAAATATATAATTATTGAATGTAAATTATATTCATTCACCGATCATTTTTACATATTAAATTAATAATAGAAATTCAATCAAATGTCTACGGGTATGGGCGAGGCCGAATCCACTTGACCAAGACTAGGGGAACCTGGCTGAGACCTTAGAAGACTTGACCGAGAGGCCGAGACCTTAGAAGACTTGACCGAGAGGCTGAGACTTTGGAAGACTTGGCCGAGAGGCCAAGACCTTAGAAGACTTGGCCGAGACGACCGAGACCACTGGAATATGGCTGATGGCCGACCCATGCCATGATGACTTGGCCGATGGTCGACCCCTATTACAGTTAACGCTCAAACCAACATCAGTGAAGTCAATCCATCATTAAGAATTAGGTAATGCAACCCTAAGCGGTATCCACCTCGATAAACGGACCCAACAAGGTAGACACATTATAACAATATAAATAGCACGCATCCCAATGAGTAAGGTATGTCATTTATTACTGTTTACCTACCCGAGAGCCGACCACCCGCTTTACTGACTTGAGCGTCGGAGTGCCTTCGCAGGTACCCCACCATTCGGTGTTGACCGAGGCCGAGTGCCGAAGGAGAGGCAGGAGGACGAGAAGAATCCTAGTTCATCACCCAATCACCTGACCGACCGAAGGAAGGAGCAGAAGACTTCAATAGTTTTCTAGGTCTCATCTCCTTAGCAGGAACAAAATGTTTATTGAATAAAAATATCTCCAAATAAAATATACATGTGGAAACATGTTTAACTGAACAATTACAGCTAGCTGACAGTGGTTTTCTGAATCTGTAACATTTTATCAAATAATCACCTGAGAAAAATATACAACAATTGTTGAAAACAAGATAAAAAAAAATTAGGATAGAGTGAATTCATTGTACATAATTGTAATGTTATGTTTAAGTGATATAAAAACTTATCATCAACTTCTCATTACATATGACATCTTAATTTATATCACATAATAAATTTACATGACTTAAATCATTATTGAAGTAATAAGTTCTTCCTATAATAAATTTTGTGATTAATTTTTTAAATAGTTAAATATGATGTGTCATTTCAAAATGATTTGAATTAATATATCATAGTTAATTTTAATCAAAGTTTCCATATAGAATAACAATATTTACACATAAAATGTATTCACAAAAGGTAAATTCATTAATAAAATATATTCATTAATAAGCTAAGATCATACAATAAATTAATTAAGCATGCGATTCTAAATAAGGTAATTTTGTTGAGCAAAAGATTAATCTGCTAAACAAATTTAATTAAAAACACAATTGCTCTCAGATTTGGATTTTTTTTGAAGAATTATGATTTACCAAAAAATTGGTGAGTGGATAAGTTTAGAAATGAAGTTTGACTATTTTGATGAAATTTGATTACATGTATTATGCAAACTACGAGTTCTAACGTGGGACGTGGGACGTGGGACAGACCATGATCCTAGCTGTTTCCTATAAAAAATGTAAAATGAAAAAATGCAAAATATGTAAAAAATAGTTGTTATAGATTACAAAAGGTGAAATAGTTATTTTATAAAGATTATTCTGAAAATAAAAAAATCTTTAAATTTTCATTTTCGAAATTCATTATGTTATGGAATTAAATTTTAAAATTGATGAGATGCAAGAAGAAATTTGACGAGAAACAAAAAAAACACCCTAATAAAAAACTACAAAATTGTCTTCGTTCTTATCAATGTCATGTCTCCAATCATCCCACGTGCTCAATAATGTTATATACACCTTATGTGAGGTGGTTTGTAGGCTTGCGGATTATTTATAATATGAGTGAGCAAATAAAATCAATCCATATTACTTAAATAGGATAGACCAATGCAAAGCGGTCTAATACAGAATAAACCAATCCTACATAATTTTTCAAAAATCAGTTTCACTTAAAAGAATAAATTTATTTGTTCTAGTAAGTATAATATGTACAAATAATACATATAAGACAAATATTACGTATAATAATTATTATTAAACATACCACATCCAAGTTTAAGAACATAACCATGCATATAAGCAACTAATTCTCATATGGAGAATAAGATTGCTACTAGGGTCAATTTGAAAAGACGAGGGGTGTTGTTAGAAAGTTCTTTGTGTTGTCTGTGTGGGAAGGAGGAAGAGTCATATCGTCACTTGTTTTTCGACTGTATTTTTGCTTGGCAGGTTTGGTGTTTCTATTTCAAGTGGCTGGGAGTGTCGTTCGTATCTCACAATGATCCTAAGTCAAACTTTGCCCAATTTAGGATGATTACGTCCTCCGATTTGATTAATGAAGTGTGGAATACAATTTGAGTGGGGGTCGTGGGGGAAATATGGAATCACATAAATTCTATTATTTTCAACAGGGGTGTGACTGACATGTCTAAAGTTTGTATCCTGATGCAAGCAAAGGTTTGGTCTTGGATTTCTGCAAAATCTCGCACTACTTCGGTTTTCTTTTCCAGTTGGTATTTGGAACCTTTGAAATGTATGTGTTTGGTTATTTGATGTTTTTTAGGTTTTTAGGTTCTTAGAGTGAATTGTGTTTTTGTCTGCTTGGTTTGGAGAGTACTATTAGTTAGACGTTGAATTGTGTACTTATTTTATAAGGGTTGATCCACCGTGAAGTGGTTCACATTTATATATTTGTTATTGCTGATAAAAAAAACTAACTCAACTAATCATGTTCTAAATAAATTACAACTCAATATTTATCAATTAAATCCAAACATATCAAAGATAAAACATCAACACTTCTGAACCTACTATTTTGTTCCAAACCAATAAAAACATTATCAGAACGCATCTCAATTCAAATACTTCTAACTAAAATATTAACAATATCAATATAAATACTTAATGAATCATAATCTAATTCAAATAATTTTCCCATACTTTAATTTATATGTTTTTCAAGGTTGTTCCAAAACCTTATAAAAGCTACATAAATTTTAACTTGCTCCTAGGATGCTTGATATCATTAATTTAGTATACATGCCTAACTAAACCATACACATTTAATTAAAACAAGAAAAAAAAATTAAAGAAAAAGAAGTTAGAAATAAATAATTAAAGAATTAAGATTTTAATTTATAAACTCAATATAATTTGAAATTTTAAGCATAATTGTATTTTACAAATGATCTCTACTAAATCGAAAATTAGGTCTCATAGTACTTCTTTTATTTTATTTTTGTAAAATTTACTAAATAATTAAATCAATATTTCATTATATTTATTCTTTTTATTAATATTTTAAATTTATATTGTTTTATATTCATTATTTGACTTTTTTTATACGTAAAGATGGAATTAAAAATATCTATTTAAATAATAATTCTAATACAATACAACATTTAAGAAAAACAAAATATCAATATAAATGAAATTATAAATACTATATAAGTAATATTTTATAAAATATAAATTATGATTTCTAAATTTATAAATTTATATAATTTAAAAAACAATAAATAAATTTTAAATTATACTGTCTAAATTTATTGAAATGTTTAATGTTTTAAAATTAGTTTATAAAAATATTAAAATTTGCGTTTTTGTTTTAGATTTAATAGAATAAAATTTATCATAACTTTAAAATTACTAAATTATATATAGCTTATATTATAATATTGTATTTCTTTTAATTTTTTAAAAATTAAAATACCGTAGTGGCGCTTAAAAATCATTAGTATGTTCAAATATCAATATTTAAATTGTATTTTAATTATTTTTTTAAGGTTTAAAAATAAAATATTACAGTGAGAGCAGTATGTCACTATGATAAAATTATATTTTAAATTAAATTGTATTTTATTCAAATTTAATAAAATAAAACTTCAGTAGTGGCAGTTATAAACGTCTGCTATTTGTAAATTCATGAGTGCCTAATTTTTGTTTAAGAGTGATTTAAAATTGCTTGAGTTTGTGAAGTTAACTTTGTTTCTTTCAATTGGATTGGAAATGTTTCAATTTTAAAAGCATAACATAGAAAAGTTCATTCATATATAATAATTTAGCTTGCAACTTATCTCAATTAGTAAGTGTTATATATTCATAATATTTAAAATTAGCTCTTACATAATTTTAATTTATAAAAAACTCTCTTATATGAATTTTTTAAAATTTATATAAATTAATTTTAGGTGTATTAGGTGTATTTTTCTAAAAATACATCTAATATAATAAAAAAAAATAGAAACCAATTTTAAAGACAAAAAATAGTTAGTTGTTATACTAACTAAATTAACGACCATTTTATAGATTTTTGTTTTTATAAATTAGTTTATATTATTATTAAATAGTTTCTAAATTGATATCTATTTAACTATAAAAAATTTAACTACCAGATTGTAATTGTTTAGATTCATTGTTGTCCCATGATATTAAAAAAATACTATTTCTTAAAAATTAGTGTAAGTTAATTTTATTTTGAACTATTTAGATATCAATATAAATGAATTTAGTTTGGGTTAGTATGTTAGTTTATGTTTTAAAAAAATAATAATTATTATTATTTAAAAAGAATTATAACTTTTTCTTACTTATAATTTATATATTAAACTATTTTTAAAATTTGAAATGAATTACTCTTATATGATTTAATTTTAAAAATACATTAATTTTTAATTTTCTTAAATCAAACTAAAATAACCTAATAGTTTATGTCAATTTATTTAGTCAGACCGACACAAATTTATTTTTCATTAGGTTTATTGGATTATGTCATCCATTTTGTAAGCTTTACATAGTCGCACATTTAAAACGAGGGATCCATCATTTACGTTTCTTGAAAATTTCATGGTTAATATTAGTTGTTATTTAACCATTAAATTTAAAGAAAATAGTTAAGACTATTAATATATCTTTTCATAAATTAAAAAGTAATGACACATAATAATTATGTTATTTGAAATATTAGTTTAGTTTGGCTGAAATGTTATGTTACATAATAATATTTAATATAAAAATATTTTTATAAAAAAAATTAAATAACCACTTTAATTTGCAAGGTTCTTGATAATTGTGATTTCAATGTGAACACTTTAAAAAAAAAAGCCTTTTAGTAAAAATGACTCTATCCATAGATTGCATATTACACTTAACCACAAAAAGTTAGAAGGTTATTTTAAAGGCACACTTTCAAACTTCTCAATGTCTATACTTAATCTACACAACATAATTAATTATTTTAAAATCTCAATACTAGTTGATACTAAACAAATGAGATAATAATACTTTATTTATATATATATATATTTTAATAATTTTTTTATGATTATTATTATTATTCGATAGTATATTACGAAGTGAACTTTAAGCTTAACTCAATCCCATAAAACCGGCTCATGAGATGAGGTTTGCAAATCTCTAGTAGATGTAGATCTCCAACACACCCCTCTCACGCCGAGAGTGAGGGCTCGTGCGTGGGATAACATATTATGAGTAGTCCGATAACGGTCCGATAGTGGGTGACCTAATAAACCCAACAAACATTTCTTATGATAGACTCGAAAATGGCTCTGATACCATATTACGAAGTAGACTTTAAGCCTAACTCAACTCCATAAAACCGGCTCATGAGGTGAGGTTTGCAAAATCTCTAGTCGATGTGGATCTCCAACGGAGTGACTGAAATGTTGAGTTTCATCATTACATTTAACATATAAGTTTATATATATATATATATATATATATATATAAAACTTTATGAACTCTCAAAAGTGAAACTATATGTTAATTCTGTTTGGATTTTATATGTGATGATTATGAATTAAGATTATTTTTGAATCTATTTCCACACACTTAGGTAAATCGGAATTAGGAGATAAATTAGAGAGAAAAAACAATATAATAGATGGTCACTATTTTATTTATTTCCATTATTCGGTTTCACTCGTGAACAGCAAGGGACATATTTTATAATATGTCAACACAACCTCATGGGAATCGAGTAACAAATATTATTATAAATTTTAACACAAATTTGACTCTTACAACGTTTCACTAAACACAACATTTGAGTTCCGTACGATGTAACTTAATTACTGTCATAAGCTTAATGAACACTCTAATATCCATGTGATTATATGTAATTTAAAGAACATATTGACTTTAAAATAGCTATATATAAATGATAAATAGCACAAAAATATAGTTTAATACCACGTGACAAAAATAAATGTATTATCGTATTATTATAAAATGTAGTTCATTTGCAGCGGAATAATATGTTCTCGTAATTCTAATTTTCAACTTTCTGCATTTAGTTTTTATATATCCTTCTTTCTATATCATTTAGTTTCTATACGATCACACGATTTATTTTAAAATTTTGTTATGATAGACCTATATAGCAGATAACTTATTTTAAAGAGAAAATATTTTATTTGATATGATAATTGTTATATTATTAGATAAAAAAAAAATTCTATAAGTGAATTTTCATTATATGACCATTTTTTTTTATTTTTAAAATATGTTTGCTTTGATCGAGTACCAAATGATCTTCTCGTCATACCGGTCATTCGGCCTTCCATAAATCACACTAAATAATGATTCAGCCTTGTGATACAATGGGACAATCACACTTTAGATAATTAATCACTACTTAAACAGAATTAAAGGATTACGTCTTTATGTTTTTGCGATAATCTTCATACCCATAGCAAAACTATAAATAGATAAGAACTACAAAAGAAATAGGTAATTATTTTTTCAAGTACCCATTCCAAGATACCAAAATCGACCTTATTCATTAGTATGAGAACAATTAACATAATAGTTAAAATAATTTTATGTGGATTTAAAGAAATAAGTCAAAAAAAATTCAAACTACATATAATTACAAATTTCATTAGGAGACAAGGGAAGTGCAATAATATTAATATAAGACCAATTTAAAAGTACTAAGAAGCTCATCAAAGTATGACAATGAATAATTTTAACAATGGTAATGAATATAAACTTATTAATCACGAACAACAAACTCATAACACAAACAATTATCTTTTCAAATAATTTATTATCTACTTATTCTTAACTCACATAATTTTCAAAAGTACAAAATAATTGATTATATATAAAAATAATCAATTATTTTGTTTTTATGTTCCTGGCCAATTATATTTTTAATCACGTGATTTAATTCAATTCTTGTTTCGATTATATTTTCCTTTTACCTTTTTTACATACAATATTAAAAGAATAATTAAATAACAATTAATTTAGAGATAAAAAATAATTAATTACTATAATAATTAAATTATAAATGAAAAATTATTAATATTTAAAGTAATTTTTTATTATTAATAAAAAATTATAAAGATTAATTAAATCTATAATAGTTAATAAACATGTTGTTGGATATAATTTAAAAATTAATGTATAGTTTTTTATTAATATAGAAATTACTTTAAATATATATTTTTTAATTTATAAATATTATTTTTGTATATATTAATAGTGGATATTGAAAAAATAGAACAATTGAGAGAATGAAAAAATATGTAGTAAAATAATGGTTTTTCAAATAAAAGGAGACTATTAACTAAGGAGTAATAATGTAATATATTAAGAACTAAACTTTAACTCTAACTTAATCTCATAAAATCAATTTATAAAGTAAGGTTTGCACCAACTTATATAATATAAAATGTCTTAATCTTTAGTCAATGTGAGATCTTCAACACACCCCTCACATCAAGGGTGTCAACTCATACGTGAGATTATATGTTTATGGGTAGTCTAATAGCGAATGATTTGATAAGTCAACAAACTCTCGTTAGAATAAACTCGAAAATGGTTATATACTATATTCAAAAGTGAACTTTAAGTTTAACTCAACCTTATAAACCAACTTATAAGGTGAGATTTACACATTTTTATATAATACTAAATGTCTTTATCTAGTCGATAACGACTTCAAATAATACATAGAAGTACATAATTATTTATCATCACATCATTAATTTATGAACTCATTTTAATGTTTTTTTATGTATCATTAATTATCATATTCCGTAAATCTCGCATCGAGATATTTAGAATCATGTGTCATCAATCACATTTAAGTCGTTTCGGAACACTGAAATAAATAATATTACGAGAAGTGATTTTTGTATGAAACTGAGACAATTTTTGTTCCTTATCATTCAAACATGTTACTCTTTATTTTAAAATATTGTAAGATTGGTGAAGTTGTTCCAAAATGACATCATTTTTTCCATTTTTAAGTGAAGTTGTATCAATATAACACAATTTTAGTTCAAAATAATTACACAAAAATTGTGTCATTCTGACATAATTTCCTTTTTTTTTTTCACAATAAAACTGTGTCACGTGTGTAACACTTCTTCAACCTCATAATAAAGAGAAAAATTAACACTACAAAAACTAACTTAAACTCAAACTCATATATTTGAATGTAATAGTTAAATAATGTAGAAAAACATGTTACCCTTTTATATAGTACACTGTAGAATCCAGAATATAAATTTAGTATTTTTTTATATTCTAAAATACAAATTTCAAAATAAAAATTTATATTTTAAATTACATAATCTAAAATATAATTTAAAAAAATATATAATTTTGATATTTTTCAATATATGGAAGTGAATGAAGAAGCACATGAAATGCATAAAGAATTTGCCTTCCTCAAGCTGAACTAAGCAGTTAAACTGTTCGGACTTCAATACTTTTATATATGAATTTGTTTCAATTGAAACAGTTATCGTTTGGTTTAAATAAGGTGGTGATATGGTATCACTACTAACAGTAATAAATATATATTTTACAAATTAATAAAATAATATTTTAATTATATTTAATTTATTTTTTAATTAAAAATATTATTATAATGTGTTGTTAAGTGTATTTTTTACTGTATTGTCTAAAAAAAATCCGTTATGACAAAGAGCAGGGATGGGTGTGAGTTTTTGAAATAAAATTTAATATTCGAATAAATCTTCATTTGGTAGGTATGGTCCTTCTCAATCTCATAATTAAATAATTAAAAATTGTAATGAAAAATATAAACATCATCCAGAATTTAAGGTAAAAAAAAAACATATTTTTCCTGAATATTAAATAGAAAAAAAAGTGTATAAACCTTAAAACATATTACTAAATAATAAATGTATAAATATTAAAATAATCATAGAAAACAGTAAAAAATTAAAAATAATTAAAATGTTATGACAGTTACAATATATATTATTTTTGTAGTTGATAGTAAAAGTATTTTGAAAATTGAAGTGAACTTCTTAAATATTGAAACCACACACGAATAGTAGAGAGAGAGAGAGAACGATAAATAAATATTAAAAAAATATAAATAATAAAGTTTGTGCTTTGAAAATAATTTAATTAAATAAAATTGAGATTTTTATTCATCCTTCAAACGAAACTAAAAAAAATGTAGTTGAGGTTGTAATAATAATAAAAAAAAACTTATCTTATAAATTAAGTAAACTAACTTGATGAATATTGAACAATTTAGAAGGAGAATAACAGATTTATTTATTATTTGATTCCAATGGTTTATCAAATCCTTATAACGTTTTAATTTTTTCTTATCATTAGAATCATATCCACAAATATTCGCTTAAATATATTTAGAATCATATCTCACCAAATTGACTGAAAATACTTTCAGAGAATACAGTATACTACAAAAATCATTAAATTGAAACTAAATAACAAAATAATTAGTTACTATTTAATTAAATAAAATACAATTTTATAAATTAAAAGAATTATTGATATTTAAAATAGTTTTTATTATTAATAACAAATTATAAAATGATTTTTAAATTAGTATATAACCGTTAGCTACTAAAGTTTTAGTTACTTACTACTTCATGTTTTTTTTAATTAGTCTCTATTAAATATTAATCGCTAAAACTTAAGTAGTTAATTTAAATAAAAATTTATAAATTATTTTATAAATTTTTATTAATAATAGAAACCACTTTAGATATGAATAATTTTTTAGTCTCTAAATTAATGTCTAATTTAGTTAATATAGTGACTAATTATTTTTTATCTCTAAATTTGATTACTATTTTTAATGGTTTTCTTGTAGTTATTTTTAATGGTTTTCTTGTAGTAATAATAAAGAGTACAATCCTATTAAATATCAAATATTTTTTATTTTATAAAACAAGTATAATAAAGTATAATACCAAATAACAACTACATTAATATCAAATAATTATAAAAAATAATAAATAGTTTATTAATTATTATTTTTTCAAATCTTGTCAGAGAAATGGTACTTTGAGAAGACAATGGAGCTTTATGGGTATTGAAAAAAATAGAACAATTGAGAGAGAATGAAAAAAGAAAGTTGCTTTTCAAATAAAACGAGACTAAGAACTTAGAGTAATAATTTAAACATTCTCACGCAACAAAAATAAAAAATATATTAAAAAAATTATAAATAATTAAATATATGCCTTAAAAATAAATATATACATATCCACCATGGTTTTATAACAATTCAAATAATTGAGTATTATTCATATTCGATTGATATAAATTTGTTTTTTTAAGGCGGAGACAAGTTAATATCTCATTTATTTATCATTATATTAATTTATGAAGTCATTTTAATGTATTTAATTTTTTATATGTATTATTAATTATTATATTCCGTAAATCTTGCATAAAGATAAGTGAAGTTTATGAATATTAAAAAAATAGAACAATTGAGAGAGAATGAAAAAAAAAAAAAATAATCATTTTTCAAATAAAATGAGACTAAGAACTAAAAAATAATAATATAACACTCTGATTTGAGGGTGAGACATTCTCACCCAACAAAAATAAAAAAATATTAAAAAAGAGTATAAATGATTAAATATGTGCCTTAAAAATGAATATATACATACATTCCATCACTATGCTCCTTGACATCTCAGTTATGCTGACACTTCAAGTAACAACAATCATTCTCCATCACATGAAAAAATATTATTAAAAGAAAAAAATTAAAGAAAATAAAAAAAATATGGGGGACTAGATAAAAAATCATATGTTAACAAAAACGATACATAGGTAGCTTATACCTATTAATAAAGAGTTTTAAGAACATATTAGATGGAAGCTTATTATACCAATTAAATTATTCTCTATGAATAAAGCCTAAATTAGCCAACTTATCAGCCCACGCATCCCCTTTACAAAAAGTAAATCAATTCAAATAATTAAGTATTACTCATATTTACATTCGATTAATACAATTTTGTTTTTGTTAAAGTCAAGACGAGTTCAAATTAATACCTATAAGTACATATTTATTTATCATCACATTAATTTATGAAGTCAGTTTAATGTTAATTTTAATTTTTTTATATGTATTATTAATTATCATATCCCGTAAATCTCGCGTAAAGATATTTAGAATCATGTGTCATCAATCACGTCTAAATCGTTTCAGAACACTTACGAAAAGTGATTTTTTTGTATGAAACTGGGACCATTTTTACTCCTTATCACAAGTAAATTTTTATAATATTATGAGATTGGTGAAGTTGTACCAAAATGGTACAAATTTTGTCATGTAAAAGTGAAATTGTGTTAAGGTGACACATTTTACATCTTGACACAACTTCACTTTTTCTTCAAAATGAAATTGTTTCACATTCTCACAACTTCTCTAACCTCATAATAATTTAAAAAAAAATCTCATTTTGATAATAAAGAGCAAAAATTAACAATAAAAAACCAACTTAAACATATTGAGACTCATATGTTTAAATGTACTAGTTAAATCACTTAGGAACATATTTTCTTTTATTGGAAAACTCTCTCTCCCACATTAACATAATACAAGTTTAATATCATTTTGATTTTATATTAATTGAGAGTAATATTAGTTTGCACAAACAATTTTTTTGTTACAAATGGCTTAATTAACTACTACAACGAGAAGTCTCTTAGGTAAATCACATCTCTTAATACATGAAAACTTAAATATGTATTCAATATTTTTCCTAATTTGGGTTAATGGGTTCACAATTATCATCACAAAAGTATGAAAACTTTGATGTTGTACAACAAAAATCCCAATCACAAATTATTTCTAAAAAAATCTTAGTTAAATCACAAGATAGACAGAGAAGAGAAAAACATGTTACCCTTTCAGAATAAGAGATGAATCTGCGAAGGGAAATATATTAAAAAGATGAGCCATTCAAAATGACAACTTTATTACATGAAAGGAAAGACACAGATTTGCAAGTCAATGCCCACAAAACCTTGATAAACATAAATAAACTCTAACACCAATGAAAACACCTCGCTGTATTTGTTCACACAAGCATATTTGAGTCTCACTGGCTTCGACCCAAGCGCAACTCCAAATCAATTTCTTCATCAACATTCATGGAAGGGCTTGCAGTTGCATCACCCATTTGAATTTGAGACTCAAAGGTGCTACTGCTAGTTTCTCCAGATGTGACAAGTGTGAAGAGTTGCAGTGTCGGGTTAACAGTGATGGGCATCGAGTTTGAGGCAGATCGAGCCACCATAGTGCTCTGATTTTGGGACAGGGGATAGGTTGGTGATGATGATGATAGTTGCCTATGGAACTCGACAACATGGTTTTGAACATGTTCAGGAATCCTGCTGCACAAAAAGGTCTTTTAGCAATACAAATAATTATAATGCAACATAACATATCCCTGTGAAATGAAAACATAGAATTTGAAAATAAGAAGACCGGAAAAACAATTAGAAGAGAATAAGCAAGATTAAAGAATGTTATTTAGATTAAGGTTGAAAGACACAAACTGATGTTGTCTCTGGGTCCAAGACTCATTAAGCCAAATTCCACGAGGAATTACTTGTCTGTTTGATTCATTTATGAGTTCATACTCTCTTTGAGTCAAAGGCTCATTGAGCCTAGCTCTATGAGGAATCTCAGGTATTGGTTGAAGTACGGCATGGACCCCATCAGGCATGGTTAGTTGAAACCTAGTAACATTTTGAGAAGGGTCAAGGGACATTCTTAAAATCATGTACCAGGTTGTTTGTTGTTGGTGGGTCTGGCCATGGGTGGGATTTGTGACAGCCATTATTAAGGGTATAGGAGCTTGCTCAAATTGAATTTGCCTATTCGAATTAGGGGTTATGGGTGGTTCATTTGACCTCGGTGGTGATATGTGAAGGTTGTGATCAATGTTTTGAGGCCTCATTGTTTCAACCAGGGTGAGAAAACAAGAGTAATTTTCTAGTGGTGGAAGGAAATACAAAGACAAAATATTGAAATTGTACTCGGACTATATGGCTTGAATGATACAAGCTCTTCCAACTTGGTTTATTATTTATAATGCTTAATGACTGCATTTTTAACAAAAGAAAAATGATATATTGACAACTTGTACCAGTTTACAACTCTATTTTTTTAAAAATTTAATTTTTATGTAAAATAACAAGAATACCCTTTTCTCATATCATTAATCACAAGTTGTATATTGAAACAAGTTGTCAAAATATCATTATTGTTACCAAAATATCCCTAGACAATATTTTCACATATATCATATTTTTCCAAATATACATTTACTACTTTCTTTTCAAATTTTAAAGTTGATAATTAATATATATATGTATATACATACATAAATATAAATATAGATATAGATGAAGATGTAGAGAGAGAAGAAGAATGAGAATACGTTACATCATGCATATCTCTCTTCATTAAATTAAGCTTGTTTAATAATTAAGGTTTCATTTAATGATTAACATAACATATCATAATTATTTTATGACAATGCAATTAATTTTTTTGGTGTATCAATAAAATTTAATTGTTTTTCTTATTGTGTATCTCTCAAAGTTTGTGTTTATATATATATATATATATATATATATATATATATATATATATATATATTTATAGGAGTATATTGTATGAGAAAAACAATTCTACAAGTGAGATTTTTACTAATTAAATTAAAAACAATCACCGTTAATAGATCAATTCAATTTCTAAATAATATTTATTTCATATAAATTCTTAAAAACTTGATTTCACAATTTCACTTTAAAATAATGCAATATTTTACCCTATTTCTTTTGGGTTGTTCTTCTTCTTTTTTCAAGTAGAAGCTGGATCAAATACTTCTTTACAGCAACTTATAAAATATAAAAACGTTACTTTAATAAAAATAATAATGGCAACCTTAAAAGTAGGTTCCTTTATTTATTTTTTCTTAATATTACCATTACAAAACGCATTTGTCTTCTTTATAGCATTTATTAATACTTAATATTTGTAAGAAAATAATAACTTCTTTTATAAACTATAAGTTTTGAACTAATTCCTTAATTGCTATATATGATTAGACGAACACACACAAAAAATAAAAAATAAATAAAAATAAATAATAATAAAAAATATATATATATTAATATAATCAAATTATATTATTGTAAATTTTACCAGATGTTACATTTTTTTTATAAGACATTTTGAAAAAATAAATAATTTTAACTGAAATATAGTAAAGAACTAAAAGAATTCTTTTACTAGTTTTTTTTTTTCTAACTTTTCAGTAGTTTGGTGACAAAACACATTTCTCTTATTTATAATACAGCATAACTTTTTATCAAATATGACACTTTTCTAACTTTTAGAAATCAATAAACTTATTTATAACAAAAAAAATGAAATAAATTAAAGAGCTTTAAAAAAAACTCCTTAAACCGTTTTCCCTCCTAACTTTTCGATAATTTAGTGACAAAATGCGTTTACTTTATTCATAACATTTATTATTATGTATAAATATTTAATATAGTTCTATCTTTTAATTGAATCAGTTTTTTTTTTTTTCCGCAAAACTCATCATTAAATCAAAACTTTATTTCACATATATTACAAAGTTATTGACGATCTAATATTTAGTAAAAGTTACATTGGTGTAATTTAACCCCTTATAAATATTATATTTTTTCTAGAAGAACTTGTATACAATAATAAGCTTAATTTTTTTTAACAAAAATAATAATCACGAATTAAACAAATCTCCTTTGTTAGTTTTTCCAAACTTTTTATATAATCTAATGACAAAACGTATTTATTTTAATTATAAAATTTATTATTGATTTTTAATAACCATTAAATTATAATTTAATATTATGATTATCTATGTCAAATTTTATTAAAATTAAATAACATTAATAAGGTGATCAAATTATTCATGATTTAATATATTTTGAAAAGTGTATATTATATCACTTTTTTAAGTATTTTATATTGATATAACTTTTTGTATATATTACATATGTGAAAAGAATTCTCAATATAACATTGGCTTCTTGAAGAAAAATGATCGAATAGAAAGATATTAAATAATACAATATTTATTAAAAAAATATATTGGTCTAATTTGATTTTTTACATGTGTATACATATAAAATAATAATATTCAATATATAATATTAATTATATTGGATTTCAATGTGATCAAGTTTTTTCGTATTAATACTCGTACTTCACCAGACTGAGTTAAAATTAACACTGATGGAACTGCTTTTGGATATCTTAGTGTTACTACTTGTGGAGGTATTTTCTGTGGAAGTATGAGAGAATTTATTGGAACTTTCTATACGTTTCTTGAAGTTCAGACTGATCTGGTTGCTGAGTTTTATGAGGTTATACATGCTATGCAGGAAGTATGTGATTATGCTTTGGTTTGCGCTGCATTTACAGTTAAGATTAATGTCCCTTGCATGCTTCGTAATCGATGAAATACTTGTCTTAATTATTGTGAGAAAATCAGGTTTAAGGTTACTCATATTTTTCGGAAAGAAAATGCATCTGCTAATAAGTTGACTAATTTATGATTTATTCATAGAGAATCTTTTCATTTGTATAATAGGCTACCATCTAATCTCTTCTTAGAATTCTTTATAAATAAATATAGTCTACCCATGTATCATTTTTGTTAACATGAGTTTTGGTCTAGTTCATTCATATTTTTGTATTTTCTTTATTTTTTATTTATTTTTTTAATAATATTAACTAAATTAAAAACCATTCTATAAATAAAAAAATTATTGATAGATGAAGTAATTATATTATTAATAAAAAAAATTATAAAGTAATTTTTAAAATGATATCTAATTATTAGCTATCAATATTATTTTATCTACTCACTATTTCATGGGTAAATTCCCTATCTAGCACCATTTACACTTTTATTTTCCTATCTAGCACCATTTTATTTTTATTTTCATATCTAGCACCCTTTTGTTTTTATTTCCCTATCTAGCACCCTTTTGTTTTTATTTCCCTATCTAGCACCCTTTTGTTTTTAGTTCCCTATCTAGCACCATTTCAAAAATAAATAAATAAATAATAAAATACTTTTTTTTAATTTTAATTTTGAATGCATTAAAAAATAAATATTTTTAATGTTTAAAATAGATAGAAATATAATTAATGAATAAAGAAATAAATTTTTACAAAATAAAAATAAAAAAGTAATAAATTTAAAATGTTTAGTTTAATTTTTTTTAAGAATGAAAAAAATAAAAAATTAAACCCTACAACAACATAAAAGTTGAATCTATAAACATAAATTAATATTTATTTTTATTATTATTGATGATGTAATCATGTTAATTTCAAGTAAAAGATACATGACATAATTATAAAAACACCAAAGTCAATTAGTATTAATTAACAATGGAAACACCAATAGTATTGAAGTGTCTATCCTAAATGAAAAATCCTAAAAAAAAACTAATGCAAATATTACACTTAATGCTTAAAAATGAGAAGAAAAAATGCAAAAATAAATAAGTCTAAAAAATAAAAACAGAAAAAATAAAATAAAAACAAAAAACATAAATAAATAAAGAATGGCAGAAAAAAATAATAACTAAAAACATAAAAGATATAAAATAAAGGCAAAACAAAGATAATAATAAAAGATATAAAAAAAATTCAAATAAGATAAATATAAGAGATATAAGACATACTAAATAAGTATATGTTGAACATAAAATGGAAAATAAATGAAAGATGATCATTCATTTAAAATTTTCTTCAATAGTACATCAAATAGTTTGTGCGAAATGAAACATAATTAATGACGAGAAGTCCACAATCTAGTAATATTGGGACATGTTTTTTTTATGTGTGTCCTAGTGTTTGACAATATGAACATTTTTTTGTTCGATCATGTTGTTCTCTTATGTTCATATCAGTTCTTATTCAACTTGGTTTTTTTTATAATTATGTCATGTATTTTTTACTTGAAATTAACATGATTACATCATCAATAATAATAAAAATAAATATTAATTTATGTTTATAGATTCAACTTTTATGTTGTTGTAGAGTTTAATTTTTGATTTTCTTCATTCTTAAATAAAATAATTTTTAAACTAAACATTTTAAATTTTTTATTTTTTTATTTTTTTATTTTTATTTTGTAAAAACTCATTTCTTTATTCATTAATTATATTTCTAACTATTTTAAACATTAAAAATATTTATTTTTTAATGTATTCAAAATTAAAATTATCATTTTTTTAATTTATTATTTTAATTATTTATTTTTGAAATAGTGTTAGATAGGGAAATAAAAAATAAGAGGGTGTTAGATACGAAAATAAAAACAAAAGGGTGCTAGATAGGGAAATACAAATAAAATGGTGCTAGATGGGAAAATAAAAGTGTAAATGGTGTTAGATAGAAAATTTACCCCTATTTAATATCTTAAACTAATCTTTATTAATTTTTTAAAGATTAATTTAAAATTAAATTATTAATAATTGAAATATTGATAACTAATTTAGAATTTAATGTTTAGGATGTATTTGAAACTGACAGGGACAGGAGGGTCCATTTCCACGCTTGGGATGCAAGATGACAGGTTACATTACTTGGTCACGTCTCTCACACACATATCACAAGCAAATCATGGCAAATTCACATAAATAGTGACGAAATATTAGAAATAGATAAATTATTTTTTTTATAAAAATGAGTATTTCGTAGTAAAAATGTTATACAGACGCCAATAAATATATGTAATTAACTAAATTAATTTTTTTAATAAATTCATATTTGAGTTGAGAATTTCAATTCAAATAAGATGTGAAAAAATAAGGACATTATTTTATTTAAATTAAAGTTGCTTGACAACTTGAATTTTTTTCCAATAAAAAATATAATAATAATTTTTTAAATAAAAATATGTATATAATAATAATAATTTAGAAATTGTTTAAATTTATTGAATAAGAATGTTGTGATTTTTTTTATTTTACAGAGATATATAGTATAAACAAATTTAATTTAATTTAATTTAATAAAATCATATATAGAATTGAAGAATTAAAATTAAATCGTTTTGACAAAAAAAAAATTACCTTAAATCAAGTTTTGATATATTAAAAATATATATGAAGTATTTTAAATAAGTTGGAAGAAAAATAGTTTGTAAAATAAATTTAAAATATTTAGTAACTTTTAAATATTGTGAAAGTTAAAAATAATTTTGTTGTTTTAAAAGAATTTAAATTATGTTCGTGAAATAGCTTTTGACAACCTCAGTTATATACAGTTAGATTAAATGATTGGTAGTGTGATTGTGATCACTTTCAAGCTCTTTAACTTTCCTGTCGTCGTTTGTTTCTCTTGTCATTTACAAATGTCGACATTTGTTGATCCAATTTACAACCTCCACATGATTAGAAAAACATATTAAGTTGAATTACATCTCGTTCGAAATGAAGATTATTGGTTTACTTATACCGGATCAAATTTCATACCTAGTCCCCACATGCGACATAAAGAGTCGAGACGACGAATTACAACTTGTTTGCTTAATGAAATGGATCAACCAATTTAGAACAAACCAAAAAAATGTTCATATGATTGCAATGAAGATCACAATAGAGAAAATTGTCCATTTAAACAGTAGAATAATTTTTTATAATGCTGTTTTAATAAAATATTTTAATATCATTCATCTTCTTTTAATGACTTGTATTTAATAATTTAATTTATTTTTTAATACACTTATTTTAACATAAATACATGTATACTATTACTTTTTATATATTACATAATCTATACTTTCATAACATTTATATTATATAATCTAAAAATTAATACATTTATCATACAACTTATTTTTAACCCAATTTATTTTAAATACTTCATATACATTTTTAATATATCAAAACTTGATTTAGGGTAAGTTTATTTGTTTTTTTGAAAAAAAAGATTGTTTTAATTATTCAAATTTATATATGATTTTGTTAAATAAAACAAAATTAAATTTTAATATTATTTATAAAATAAAAAATTTCAAAACATTTTTATTCAGTTCATGTAATTTTAAATAATTTCTAAATTATTACTATAAACATATTTTTATTTTTAAAAAAATATTAGTTATCATTCTTAAAAAAAACAATCAACTGAAGTTGTCAAGACAATTTCAGTTTAAATAAAATACACTACAATTGTCAACCCAATATATAACAATTTCTTTACATTTTATTTAAACTAAAATAGTCAATTCGGTTGACGATTTTAGTTAAAAATAAATAAAAAAATTAAGTGACACATTAATAAGTTTAATTAATTTAATACATCTCATTGACAAGTTCATACCATTTTGATTACAAAATGTCCAACATATTTTTATTTTTTAAAAAATATTAGTTATCATTCTTAAAAAAAAACAATCAACTGAAGTTGTCAAGACAATTTCAGTTTAAATAAAATACACTACAATTGTCAACCCAATATATAACAATTTCTTTACATTTTATTTAAACTAAAATAGTTAATTCGGTTGACGATTTTAGTTAAAAATAAATAAAAAAATTAAGTGACACATTAATAAGTTTAATTAATTTAATACATCTCATTGACAAGTTCATACCATTTTGATTACAAAATGTCCATTTTTGTAAAATTTCCTGCATTTGCCTTTTTATGTAATTACCTTATCAAATTGCACCATTTTTGCCAATTTCCCCAATTTTTTTAATTAAAAATAATAATAATAAAGAAACAAGAAAGAAATAATATATTTATTCTTTAATCATGATTTAAATTATCTCATCCTATCCATTTTAGACAGTAGATGAGACAAGTATACATTCTATAAATTATGAGGGGGAAGAAAAAGAGAAAATAACACAAGAATTATATAATAGAGTAAGAAAGGAAAAAAAAATGAGATTTTGCAACTCTCTTAAGCTGAGTTGCAACAAAGAAAAAGAAGAAAGAAAAAAATAGGAGGAAAAGAGGGAAGCAAAAAAAGTCTCTTTATTATAATGTCAAAGTTAAATTAAGGGGTTGTTAAAGGTAATTTTGAAATTAAATTAAGGGGTGATTGGTAATTTTGAAAATGCTAAACCATTAGTAGACTTGTTCTAGTTAAACCAAGGGACGCTTTTGCAACTACCAAACCATAGATTTCTTAAATCCTTCAGATTAATATTGAAACTCCCAAATTATTATTAGACTAGTTAAATCTATGGGTACTTTTGAAATTGTCAAACCATAAACTTGTTAAATTAAGGGGCGTTTCAGAATAATCTTAAACGTGTCAAATTATTAATAGACTTATTAAATCTAGGAACACTTTTGAAACTGGTAAATCATAAACTAAACTTATTAAATGAATGAGCTCTTCATATTAATTTTGATACTGCCAAATTATTAGTAGACTGATTAAATTTATGGGCGCTTTTGAAACTACCAAACCATAGACTTGTTAAATCAAGGGGCGCTTCAGATTAATCTTGAACGTGTCAAATTATTAGTAGACTTATTAAATTTAGGGACAATTTTGAAACTGGCAAATCATAAGCTTATTAAATCAATGGGTGCTTCGTGGTACTGCCAAATTATTAGTAGACTGGTTAAATTTAGGGGCGCTTTTGAAACTAGCAAACCATAGACTTGTTAAATCAAGGGGCGCTTCAGGGTAATCTTGAACGTGTCAAATTATTAATAGACTTGTTAAATCTAGGGACGCTTTTGAAACTGGCAAATCATAAACTTATTAAATCAATGAGTGTTTCGTGATTCTGCAAAATTATTAGTAGACTAAATAAATTTATCGGCGCTTTTGAAACTTCCAAACCATAGATTTGTTAAATCAAGGAGCGTTTCAGAGTAATCTTGAACGTGTCAAATTATTAGTAGACTTGTTAAATCCAGTGACGCTTTTGTAACTAGCAAATCATAATAAACTTATTAAATCAACGGGTGTTTCATATTAATTTTGATATTGCCAATTTATTAGTAAACTAGTTAAATTCGGGGCGCTTTTGAAAGTACAACCATGAACTAGTTAAATCAAGAATGCTTCATCACAATGATTTTGAAACTGTCAATTTGAACTCTTTATTATTTCTAATTTGAACCCATCAGAATCAAACAATTGGCATTTTAAAAACACTTAATGCTAGAAAAAAAATTATATTTGAATTTATATTGTTTTCAACTTAATAACATTGTGACAAAAGAATATTTTTTTAATTAATTTATATTTTTTTAATTAAAATTAAAATGTGACTTGTTATATAATTATTTAATTATACAATTATGTTATAGTCTATGTTTTCTTTATACATTGAATACTATATTTTCATTTTATTTTACTTTTGAGTTACAAACATAAAATTATATTTTTTTTTGCAATTTGAATATATTTTTAAATGGTAAATTATAGTCTTGTTAGAAATTAATACTATAAAAAAGATAAACTAAAATTTTTACTTAAGAAAAACTAAAATATTAAAGATAATATTTTTCACAGTAATCGTATTGAAATTAAAAATATAAAATAACACTAAATAGCATAATAATGGAATATTATTTTAAAAATATATAATATATTATAATATAATTAATTTTTAATTGTTACATGTTTTATTTTTTATATTCATAAATTAGTTTATATTACATGAATTTATTTGATTTTTATATTTAAGTAAATCTTTATATTTAATTTTTTAATAGGAAATTAAGAAGAATATACATAATGAAGTTATCGAACAAGAAGATGATCCAAAAATCTTCGTGGCGATATATTTCAAAGTTAAGAAAATTTTCATGTAGTGCAAATAATATGATCAAATATTGTTTGTGTGATATTTTATTCAGTATGGATTTTACACTCGAGTAAGAGCTCATTTATTAAAAATTAAAGGGGAGGAGTTAAAATTTGTCCAAACATGACCTATCAAACAAATTTCCCCAAATTCATTTTAATTAAAAAATAAAAAAAAGAAACAAGAAATAAATAACATATTCACTATTTAATCATGATTTAAATGATGTTATCATGAGTTTTTGGGAAAAAATGAGACACGTATACACCCTATAAATTACGAGAGAGAAGAAAAAGAGAAAAATGACACAAAAGTTACATAATAAAGAAAGAAAAAGAAAAAAAGATGAGATTTTTGAGTTGCAACAAACAAACAACAAAGAAAAAGAAGAGAAGAAAGAAGAAAAAGATGGGGAAACAACAAGGTCTCTTTAATATAATGTCAGAGTTAAATTAATGGGTTATTAATGGTAATTTTTGAAATTAAATTAATGGGTGATTGATAATTTAGAAATTGCTAAACAATTAGTAGACTTGTTCTTATTAAACCTATGAGCGTGTTTTAAACTAACAAACCATAAACTTGTTAAATCATTCACATTAATATTGAAACTGCCAAATCATTAGTAGACTTCTTAAATCTATGGGCGATTTTGAAACTGTCAAACCATATATTTGTTAAATCAAGAGACTTCTGAGTAATTCTGAAAGTGTCAAATTATTAGTAGACTTGTTAAATCTAGGAACACTTTTGAAACCGGCAAATCATAAACTTATTAAATCAAAGAGTACTTCATATTAAGTTTGATACTATCAGATTATTAGTAGATTGGTTAAATTTATGGGCACTTTTGAAACTATCAAACCATAGACTTATTAAATCAAGTTTTGCTTCACCAAGATGATTTTGAAACTGCCAATTTGAAGTCTTTATTAATTCTAATCTGAACTCATCAGTATCAAACAATTGACATTTTGAAAACATTGAAGGTTAGAAATTATATTTTTATTTGAATTTATATTGTTTTCAACTTAGTTACATTGTGACAAAATATTTTTTTTAATTAATTTATATTTTTTAAATTAAAATTAAAATGTGACTTTATGTAATTATATAATTATGTTATAGTCTATGTTTTCTTTATTCAGTGAATACTATATTTTCATTTTATTTTACTTTTGAATTACAAATATAAAATTATATTTTTTTACAATTTGAATGTATTTTTAAATGGTAAATTAAAGTCTTATTAGAAATTAATATTATAAAAAGATAAACTAAACTTTTTTCTTAAGAACAAAATTAAATATTAAAGACAATATTTTCACAATAATCGTATTGAAATTAAAATATAAAGTAATCTTAAATAGCATAATAAGTAATTATTATTTTTAATTTGTTACTGTTTTTTTATATTTTTTATATTCATAAATTAGTTTCTATTAGATGAATTAATTTTATTTTATATTTTATATTTAAGTAAATCTTTTATATTTGTTTTTTTAATATAAAATTAAGATGAATATACTTAATAAGGCTACCAGACAAGAAGATGAAACAAAATCTAATTGACGATATATTTCAAAGTTAAGAAAAACTCCTGGTGGTAAAAATAACATGATCGAACATAGTCCGTGTGATTATTCATTCAATGGATCTTACAGTAAAAACTCATTTATTAAAAATTATGGGGGAGGAGTTAGAATTTGTCCAAACATGACCCTATCAAGACTTGTTGAGTTTGAAAAATTAGCCAATGAAAAAACATTGAAAATATAAAATTTAAAGAAAAAAAGTCCCTCTACCACCTGTATCAGATAAAAGAAATCAGACAAACAATGGTGTTAGCACAAAACTCAAAGGTTATTTACAACCTTTCACTGATACTTCAGTGGACTTTTGAAAATATTTTACATACATAATTTTCATTTATTAGAGTGATATATGTGAGTGTTTTTCAAGTTATTTGAATAGTGCAATAAGAATATTTTCAATAACTCATTCATCACTTTTCTTTCTCAAGGGTCTTTTAAGGCTATATGTTAGAATTATGTAACCACTTGAGAATATTTAGTGGCAACTTTGGTATTATCTTTTCATTCTATTAGTTTATGAATTCTCGGGTTTATTTCGTTTGTATCCTCTTGAGTTTCCAAAGTTTGAATTGTTGTCCTTTTAAATGAATTTCAAGAGTTGTGTTGTATCCTCTTAGTGTGACCCAAGTGTTGAACTATATATTTTTGAGTACATCTAGGAGTTGATTTGTTACCTTCTTATACTGTATGTAATTTAAATGTGTAGGTGCTCGGAAAAACTCATAAAAAATGGTAGAATTTAATTATTCTAAGGTTGAACAATTAAAATTGTGCGTAGGATTAATTTGATCTATCAATATAAATCTTTGTGTAATCTTTCTTTACCTTTCTTAGTCTTTACACGTTATACTTGTTATTTATAAATATATTGGGTCATCTTTGTCAATTTTGATTCCAGATTTAATTGCATTATATTTTAATAAGGTTTGTTTTAAAAAATATAAGAAGAAGAATTTTTTTCAATTTGTTTTGCAAAACCAATTCACCTTCTTGATTTAAGAGTAACTCTTTTCCAATACTTATGACAATAACTTTGCATGAACTTATGAGATTCACCTATCTATCTGTTTACTAAGAATGTCTCCCTTTGATATTCTACCAATTGCTTGGTCAGTTAACCAAATTGTGTCTTCAAATTTTTATAAAGACTTTCTTATGTTTGAAAAACTAGAATATGCATAAATTGAGTTAGAGTGTCTTCAAGTTTTGTTTAATACTGATAAAAACTTGACTTATGAGATGATAACATATATTTAAAATATCTTTATCTTTTTAAGTTTGGAACTTATAATCTATTAAGAATCTCTAAGAGGAAGCCACCAATGGTCTTCGACATTGTTATAATTCATTATAATAATGAAAAATCTGTTATAAAGTTACTCTAATCTTTTAATCTATATATTTATGCAAACCATTTTGATAAGTGTTAGATGATTAAAATATAAAGGTATTTGAGAACTCATTTTTTTTTCGAGACTTTTATTCTCGTTATTTTCCAATACATATATTTTGATGATAGTAAATTATATTCAAAAGTAAAATATGTGTTATATGGTATTAAAATATGTTTTTATTTAGAGGTAATAAACTTATATTTGTTTGACTTTTAGTTTGATAGTTTTTGGTTTTATGTATAACTTGTTTAGCTTTGTACCGTCCCGTACCCGGGCGTTGACGAAGTCAAGGTCAAAGTCAACGTACAGCGTCGCCCAGGTAAGGCGTCGCCTAGCAGGGCATCGTCGAGATAGGGCGCCGCCCAACTGGGTGTCGCCAAGATGGAGTGGCACGAGGGCAAGGTGACCACAGCGCTGCTCCCCGATACCCATGGGTAGGAAAAACCATGGAGGGGGCGACGCCGTGGGAAGGCCCCAAACCCTGGATGACCATGGAACAAGTAATAAAGAGGAGAGAAAGGTGGCTTCAAGGCCATAGTAACAACACCAGTGTAGGGCAGCCTGACTCGTGAAGTACCCCTGCCGCCCCAGGGACGCCTTTGGGACAGATACGACTCAAGAGGATGGTCACGCCCAGGGTAGCCGGGTGCAGGGTACAAGAGGAAGGCAGATACGCTCTCAAAGTGAGTGACTAGATGATTGGGGACATGAGTTGGCACCCAAAAAGTCACCCCTAGCGCAGTAGCACTCCCACGTAGGAGGACTCACACGTAGAAACGCCCCCAGATGGGGTCATGACGTCGTGAGGCCCTCCACGTGTACGACAGCCATGTCAGAATAAAAACACCCTTTAGTCAGTCAGGTGCCAGGTAATTAAAATCATTCAATACAGTTTCCGTTTTGAGCGTTCAGGTACTATAATGGCTCCCAAGCGTTTCAACGTCTTAAATGCGCTACGTTTCTAATTATGCACGCTGATTGAGTGCGTTACATTTGTGATTAAAGGCGCTTTAAGGCGCTTTAAATGCTTGGGTAGTTTAAATAGCGCTGAGAATGTTGGGAACGAGGTTCGAACTTTTGGCAAATTTACCAGAACTCTCTAGTTGCTTGCTCGTGCCTTGAGGTTACGTACAAGGGACTGGGGAAAGATCTTTGCCTGAGGGAGAAAACACACACACAACCCAATATACAGTTCTTTTACCACACCTTCAGAGTGCCACACGCGGTGCTCAGAGACGGAGGTGCACAATTTTGGTGTTTCTTGCTGGCTGACTTGAGCGTCGGAGTGCAAACGGTCGCTAGGGCGCCTCTTTGTCCTCTTTTTTGCAAGAATCCACAGGTAACCAGTGGGAAGGAGTCCCTAGCTGACGGTTGAGGTCGCGCACGAAGACGTCCCAGTCAACCGGACGGAACAAGCTTCTTAAAAACAATAGAGGAATATATATTAATTTATAAAATATAGAAAATCTATGTCTATTTTAAAATGGAAATATATCATTGAAGCACTCTTTCTTTTAGGGGTATTTCTAATGGTTTAACAATCAAATGAAAAAAAAAAAAGTTGTGTTAAAAAATGGACTTTAAGTCTAACTCAACCTCATAAAATCGGCTAAATGAAGTGAGTTTTGCACTCACTTATATATTAACTCTAATATCTAGTCGAGGTGGGATTTTCAACAAGTTGCAAAATGATTTTGTTTAATAATGGTTAAGAAGGTATTACAAAAATTAAAAATAAAAATCTATTTCTAAATAAAATTTCATGTGTAAAAAAATAAAAATTAAATTTATTTAATTTTTTTTTAGCCTTTTTGAGAAATCCTTGTTCCCTTGTTGGTCTTGGGTGATTTGATAACAGCATCAAGAGCAGTGAAACTCGCAAATTCGGAAGTAAACAGTAACAGACGCAGCAGCTCTTGAAGTGGATCCGATCCGATGGAAGAGTACCCGGAAGAGTTGCGCACTCCGCCGGTGACGCTGGCGTCGTTGGTGGGGTGCCCGGAGCTCCACACTCTCATCTCCACCCACTTCTTGACGGCGCAGCCTCCCATCAACACCCTCGCCCTCCCCGACGTCTCCAAAATCATCCATCTCTTCAACAACAAAACGGACCCGGATCCGACTGCCACGTCACCCTCGCCCATCGTTCCCGGCATCTTCAAACGCGATTGGCTCCTCAAACACCGCACCAAATTCCCCTCTCTCCTCGGCGCTCTCTTCCCCTCCCACCACCTCACCGGTGACCCCGCTCAGTGGCTCCAACTCTGCTCCGATCTCGATTCCATCAAGTACTCTCTCTTCTCTCTCTCTCCCTCTCTCACATCCACTTTCTTTATTCGTTCATAAATAATCGCTTTATCTTCTGTTGTTCCCTTTCAGGGCTGTGATTCGAGGGAGGAACATCAAGTTCGCGGTGGTTGTCGTGGTGGACAACAATGCGGCTGAGATCAGCGAAGATAGAATGATTGCCTTGCGGAAGCGAGCGGAGGTAGATGCTAAATATGTCATCGTTTTGGACCCTAACGACACTGCCAATCTCAAAGTCTCTCTTCAAAGGCACGTGGAATGCACTGGCTTAACATTTTTCGGGGAATTGTGTCGATTTTCTCTTTTGACGCTGTCGTTTTTGGGTGCAGGCTGGCGAGTACGTTTACCGAATTGGCCCTCGCGTATTATAGAGAAGAAGGGAGAAGGATTAAGCAGCGGATAGAGAAGAAGAATGTTAACTCGGTTGAGTTGATTGTTCGCTACTGCTTCAAAGTAAGAATAATTTTTTTTTCCTGTTCTCGTTTTTTTTTCGGCTTTTGAAGTAACCAAGGTTTTAAACAATGGTCTGCTACCGCCTGGTCAATGTCTTGGGGTTTGTGTGATTGCATCACAATATAACCGCAATTGTGCCCACATTTGTCTGCAATATGGAAGATTGGGATGAAATTGTGACTGTAATATCAATTTGAACCTTGAATATAACGGCTTTTATGAAAAAGAGAAGGTAGAAATGGAAGCTAGAATTGCATTATTTTTTCTTTTCTTTGACTTTCTTGTGCCATTTACTGTATGGGAACTGTGTAAGTTTGTATAGTGTGTTTCTATCAAAATAAAAATTGTGCATTATTTATCTAGATGCCATGAATTGCTAGGTTGCTGTATATGCAGAATTCCGGAGTGACTGGACAGAAGCATTGAAATTTTATGAGGAGGCCTATCATACTCTGCGAGAGGTGCGTAGAGTTGTTTTAATGTGTTTTCTTTATTTAATTTTGTTTCACCATTTATGGATCATGATATATATCCTAGATTGAAAATACTATTATTAGCGCTGTACGCCTTCCTTACGTCTATTGGTTGAACTAATAAAAGAAAGCTTATCACTGTCCCTAATATTTTGCTCTCATAAATCAGAGCCTTGTTAGTAGCAATGTTTAACATCCTGCAAGTTCTTTGGTGTTAACTAACTTTATAGTTGTACACATGACAGCTTCAATTCAATTCTGTTTATTTTTTCTTTAATTTGTCTTGGACTCAAAATCTTATATTTGGATAAAGTTGCATGTGTTCTATCTTTTACATGTTTGTGTGCTTAGTAGATATATATTCACAAAGCAAAGTTTTATAACATGTGTTTTCTGTTTGTATTGTACTACAGATTGTTGGGGTGACAACAAGGTTGCCAGCAGTACAACGCTTAGTTGAGATAAAAACTATATCTGAACACTTACATTTCAAAATATCAACCTTGTTACTGCACAGTGGGAAGGTTGCAGAAGCAGTGAGTTGGTTTCGCCAGCACAAGAATGCATATAAAAGGCTTGTTGGTGCACCAGAGGGAGTATTTCTTCACTGGGAGTGGATGAGTAGGCAGTTTTTGGTATTTGGTGAATTGTTGGAGACAAGTTCAAAAATAACTCAAGGCTCTTCACCTATTGGCCTAAGCACTTCATCCAAACCTATGTCTGAGTGGGAATATTATCCTGCCTATTACTACCAAGTGAGCACCTCTCTTTAACTATCTTGTATGTTGACAAAGGGAAATGACTTTACCACTTTTGTTTGCTGTATACCCTTTAAAGGAGGCATTCTTCTATCATAGTTCTAATCAATGTAAGACATTAACATGCCTCTCAGGCCCAAGATCGACTTCTAGAACATGAAATTTGTAGGAATGAACATGAAAATTGTAGGAATGAACATTTGCAGGTACCCCAACATTAAGACTGGATAAACTTTGGCATCATACTAGAAATAGACTAGGCCCAACTCATCTCCAAAAGCTAGGAATGTTCAAATCACATTTGAAGATTTTTGGTCTTATTCTTAGTTTGCAACATCTTTAAATTTATTCTATGGACTTCCTCGCTCTTGTAATTGAAATATCTCTACATCGCAAAAGTTTGTAGATCTTCTCAGTACCTGCTACATCCTACTTTCTCTTGATTCATCCCCTCACCACTACAACAGTCTGACCTTTGCTGCATTTATTTGTCATTTATATCTACTCTAGAGCACCGATACTTTTTCCTCAATGTTTTGTAGCTTTTAATTATGATACCTGACTTTTTTACTTGGCAGCGGCTGCCTCCTAGGAAAGAAACTGTCAAGCCATGTGTTGAAAACATTTATCTAATTACCTTGTTTAGTCATACTGGTTTGATTTTTTATTCTCATATGATAATAAGTGCTAGCTTTGCCACAATGGTAGGTTTCTAGCTTGTGACTTGGAGGTCACGGATTCAAACAACTTCTCTGTTTGGGTTCAAATGTAGGAAATAGCTCCTCTGTTGTGGTAAGATTTATATGTATACCCTCCCCAGACCCCTTTCAGTGTGACCCTCATGCCCTTGTCAGTCTTTTTAATTGTGGTGTTATATTGTTTAAGGATTAACAACTAAAATGACTATCCAAACAATCAGTTTCCATGAATGCTTAATCTCATTTAGTTTTGATCATTGATGCTTCTGGGATTATATTGTCTGAGAGTCAATCTTAGCTTCAGCTTCTTTCGTTCTGCATGCCTAGTGCCTACCTTGAGTCTACTTTGATTCGCATGAATTTGAACTTTTAGCTACTCTCTGATTCAAAAGATATTCCAGGTGGTTTTGGTGAATCAAATATGTCATAATTTTATGACTTGACTTGCTTTTTGATATGTTTCTCAGTGTGATTTAGGTCTCTATTAATGCTTCCATTCGATATATTTAATTAATTTATGCTTGCTTCAAGGCTTAATGCTAGTGAAACATTATGGGTTTGTTTGGTGCAAAATATGGGAAGGGCAAGGAAATGTGTTCATGAAAGAAAATATTGGGAAGGGAAACGATGGATCATATCATAACTAATACTCCAAAATATTCAATAGTTATGTGTTGTTCCCCTCCAATTTTGGGGATGCTGGAGGAGAAACTGTGCTACTGTTAAATTCTTTTTGATACTTCTAAATTTCATTGTCAATATAGAACTTGAATACATGTTTATTAAAAAGGATAAACTAATTAAATGTATTATAATTAATATTTTTTTGAGCTGTACCTTTTCTATTGCTATTTTTTTTCTTTCCCTCCCTGGTCCACAATTTTCACCATTTTTCTTTTCTTAATTTATATTGGGAATTGTTATTGCATTTGGCTCTATTCACACTTATCAACCTTGAAATCAGTAGTTTGGTGCCCTTCATAACTTGTTTATGTATAATGATTTATCTTAATGTATTTGTGCATGGAAAGTTGCTATGTCAATTGGTTCATATGATTCTTTTATAAACTTCCCTGGGTAATTGTATTCATCTCTGTGAAACAGTTAGCAGCTCACTACTTGAGCGAGAAGAGATCAGCACTGGAGCTTACAATCTCAATGTCAGAAACTAGCAATGAGAACGATAGTGTTGTTGAGTCTGTTGTTCCTTCAGTGTATATGGGTCAATTTGCCCGATTGCTTGAAGAAGGAGATAATGTTGATATGCTACCGTAAGTCTTAATTGAGTGGTAAATGATTTCATATTTTGATATCTATCATGTTGTAAATTATTTTTTCATTTGGATTTTGCAGTCTCAGTGATGAAGAATACATCTGCTATGCTGTCTCTGAAGGAAAAAGGTTCCGAGATTCACTTGAAATTATAGCTCTTCTTAAAAAAGCATATGAATCCTACAGTAGTGTTAAAATTCTGAGGATGAGCTCTTTCTGTGGGTTCCAGATGGCCAGAGAATATTTTGCTGAAGGTGACATCAGTAATGCAAAACAAGTTTTTGATACTATAGCAAGCCTATACAGAAAAGAGGGATGGGTAACTTTATTATGGGATGTCTTGGGTTACTTGCGAGAATGCTCTAGGAAAAATGGTGCTATTAAAGATTTTGTGGAGTATTCCCTTGAAATGGCTGCTTTGCCAGTATCATCTGATACTGGTGTCCAGCGAGACACTGGTCCAGCTGGTCCTGCAAATCTACTGCAAAGAGAAATTGTACACAATGAGGTTTTTGAGCTTGTCAGTGGAGCTTCAGGATTGGCAACAAATGAACACCAAAGTAATCTCAAGATCTCAAGAGATGAATCACTTCAGCTTGAGGTTGATCTTGTCAGTCCTCTTAGGTTGGTGATGCTGGCATCAGTTGCTTTCCATGAACAGACAATCAAGCCTGGGACATCAACCTTGATTACAGTATCACTTCTTTCGCACTTACCCCTTACTGTTGAGATTGATGGATTAGAAATCCAATTCAACCAATCAAATTGCAATTTCTTCATTACAAATGGCCAAAAGTCTCGGTCAGTAGAAGTTAGTGATGGTATTCAACATCGTCGAACAGAGACAGCAACGTCTCTTTCACTAGAATCAAACAAATGGTTAAGGTTGACCTATGATATCCAAACTGGTAAGTCAGATACTCTTGATGAAGTTTATTTTCCTATTTAGCTGTCAAGTTCAGTGCACCTTCAATTGTTTCTATAAGCAAATTACCTAGGCTGGTACATTTCAAATGTTCTTTATTAGCTGATACCCCCTGCCTTGGTATCTTGTGATCCATAATTTCTGTTGTTTATGATGCTATCTTTGGCTAACACTGGGATGATTTTTCATTTATATATCTTGTAAAAGCTGCTGTATGTCTTTCAAAATTGGTATGGATTTATCAAGGGGGTCTTTCAATAAGATCTGTCATTACAAATTTACATTATCCTTGGTTCTACAGTAGTTAGTAGAGTAGTAGTATGTATAGTGCTGGTCTATGCCTCACTTATTCCCACCTTGGCACATACATATCTTTTACCATTAGAAGTATTGCTTTCACCTTAGCCATTTTATGTTTAATGTGATTTGGGTTCATTATATGATTTCCAGATCAAAGTGGAAAACTTGAATGCCTATCTGTTATTGCAAAAATTGGATCACACTTGTCAATCTGCTGTAGAGCTGAAAGCCCGGCTTCTCTGGATAGTTTACCTCTTTGGACATTGGAGGATTGTGTACAAACTGTTCCAATAAAGGATCCGATTCTTGTGTTATCTGGTCTGAAGTCCACCCAAGTTGAAGAACAAGACCCACAGGTAGATCTGCATCTCGGTGTCTCAAGTCCTGCATTGGTGGGAGAAGTTTTCTTGGTACCCGTAACATTGGTTTCTAAAGGACATGATGTCTACTCAGGTGAATTGAAGATCAACCTTGTGGATGTGAAGGGGGGTGGATTGTTTAGTCCAAGGGACAATGAGCCATATGCTTTGGATAGTCATCATGTTCAGCTGATTGGTATATCTGGACCAGAAGGAGAAGATGATTCTCATTTAGACTCTGACAAAATAAAGAAAATACAGCAATCATTTGGATTAATTTCCGTTCCCATCATTAAAAATGGAGATTCGTGGTCATGCAAATTAGAAATCAAGTGGCACCGACCTAAACCAATCATGCTATATGTATCGTTGGGTTATTCTCCTTACAGTAATGAATTAAATATACAGACAGTCCATGTTCACAAGAATTTGCAAATTGAAGGGCACAATGCTATTGTTCTTAACCATCATTATTTGATGCCATTCAGACGAGACCCATTGCTACTCTCTAAGAACAAGCAAGCGTCAGAGTCTAATCATTCAGAATCACTGCCTTTGAATCAAAAGAATGTGCTCATTGTTAGTGCAAAAAACTGCACTGAGTTGCCGTTAAGGTTAAAGTCCATGTGCATAGAAGTAGAGGATGATGCTGAAAGGACGTGTTCTATACAACATGGAAGCGAGGAGCTTGCAAATCCACCACTTCTCGTTCCTGGGGAAGTGTTCAAGAAGGTTTTCTCAGTCAGTTCCAATATGAACATTTCTAAGCTCAGTCTCGGAACTCTGTGCCTGAAATGGAGGAGAGACCTTGGGATTGAAGAGCAGTGTGCTTCTACTTCAACATTATCTTGGGTTTTGACTAAAAAAAAGCTGCCAGATGTGAACGTGGAGTTACCTCCATTGATTGTTAGTTTTGAATGCCCCCCTTATGCCGTCGTGGGAGATCCCTTCACGTATTATATTAGAATTTCGAACCAGACACAATTACTGCAAGAAATCAAATACTCTCTTGGGGACGCACAGAGTTTTGTATTATCCGGATATCACAATGACACTGTATATGTTCTTCCAAAATCTGAGCACATTCTCAGTTACAAACTTGTCCCACTTGTCTCAGGCATTCAACAGTTACCTAAATTTTCTATGACTTCAGTGAGATACTCAGCAGCATACCAGCCTTCAAATTCTTCAAATTCTGTTTTTATTTTCCCATCCAAGCCTATTTTCAAGGCTGCAATCTCAACTAACTCTCGGTTGGAGTCAGTTGTTAACGAATAGATCTTGTAAACCGTCAATTATTATTCAATTTTCCCCCTTTATTGTAAGCTGTTCCCCGAGTTTGGGGGTGGGGTGAACTGCATATTTTACATGGAAAAGCTGTCTACATTGGTCTGTTTTAATTCCCTTTTACTGGGTTAGGATAGCACATTTTATTCATTTGCTAAACACTACAGCGATATACTTTTGATTGTATAATATTTTAATCGATTTTGATTAAATATTTTGGTGTTGGCTTTTTTGTAAAGCACTGCAAATATTTACCCTAAATTTGGTGGTTTTGCCGGTCTCCATGTATAATGAAGAAGTATGGAACATGTTCTCGTATATTTAACAGTTACACTATGGATATTTTAAGGCAGAATATTGACACCTGATTTTTGTGTGTTTTCTTTCCACCCTGTGACGCAGTAACCATCACAAAAGATATTTCATAATCACCACTGCATATATCCATTTTTAGGATTTGTTGTCTTTTCTATTCGTGTTTTTAGTATGTTTCGATTTGACCACATGAAAGATTACTTGTGTTGTGATGCTTCACCGGACGTAGATAGTTCATCAGACCATTTACTAGATTCACTTTTTTTAATTATCAAACTTTTTGGAACCTACTTTATGAATGACTTACATATAATTTCCAAGAGATCCTTTTCTATTTTGTGTTTCTAAGAAGAAAACAAAAGCAATTGAGCACCATGTCAATTCTCACTTGGAACAAAGCAAAAATTGTCATTCTCATTTTTACAACTTAGATAAAGATAGTATATGCATACTTGTCCATTTTTATAAAATCTTCTTGTTGAAAGAAAACTTTTCAACCAAACTGATCAGAGTGTGCCAAACTCAAATTAGTTATTGAAATCAGATTTGATGTTGAAAAGCAATCTGTTACAGTGGATTTTTGGTGTTTTGTCAAATAGAGAATCATATGAGTTTTAGTAGAATTTAAAAAGTATTGTTCTTTATATAAAGGTGATGCACCAATCTTATCTTAAACTATAGTGTTATGTTTTAGCCCTATATGTCACGTCTTAAGCTTAGTTTTGATAATTTATCTGCCATATTCTACTTTTTGGAACCTACTTTATGGATGACTTACATATAACCATGAATTGTAATTTTCAAGAGACCCTCTTCTATTTTGTGTTATCAACCTTTTGGAACCATGAATTGCAAACAGGTAGTAAACTACGTACTGTGCAAGTTAATTCATGATTCAAAGTGAAGAAAATAGTGTGTATTGCAATCACACGCATGTTTTGAAAGTGAATATAATCTAAAATTTGCAAATTTTTATAATAATAGGAAACCACTTGAAGTTCAAAGCAACCTGAACCACCTTTAGAGAAAGAGTTTCTCTCGCATACAACAAAGTCTCCTTCAAATGATCACACGTTTTTGAAAACACACACTAACAACAATACTTGTTCTATTATCAATTTGAACATCAATGTTCTCAAGATCAAGTATCAATTTATTAAATTCGTCTAATTGTTCACTAATAACCTTGTTGCTACTCATCTTGAGTATAATGTCTGCTTTAGGTATAAATAGTTAATCATGAACTCGATCATATACAAGTATTCAAGGCTCGTCCATAACCCCGTTGTAGTCTTCTCCTTCAAAACTTGTCTTAGGACCATGTCACCAATAGTCAAAACAATTAAACTATGAGTTTTTTCAATCCTATCATTTCTTGTAATGGATTTGTTATATTTTAAAGTGTGTCTCTTAATAGATTTATTATATTTTAGATTTATCATAATTAAAGTGTGTCTCTTAACAAAATATTATATTGTGATTTGTTTGAAAATATCTATTGAGAAATAAAATCAAAATTATAATGAAGGACACTAAAGATGATATATTGAAAGAGATAAAAGTTCAAGTAGATTATGGTATTAAATACGCAAGAAGATATATTTGGAGATGTGTTCTAAAATCCAATTTAGATTAGTGAGTCTAATAAAAATCATCAACCTAATATATAATTAAAAAATATTTGAATATTATATCATCCAATTTAATTATTGATTCGTTAGTTTCGTAGGTGACTTATTAATCTAATATTTCGATTGAGTTGATGACATATTTAAGATCATATTAAGTTGACTCTTATTTTTGTTATTTTGTAATAAACCAGTGCTGTCTGAGTACAACAAATAAGTTAAGTGTTATTAATAAATAGTATTTTAGCTTTACATCATAAAAAAACTAGTATTCAGTTTGTACACATTAACACTTGATAATACTTTTTAATATAATTTTAATTTAATTCGTATTAAATAATTTAAAAGCATTTATAAATCATATTATTATTAAAATTCATAGGAAATAAAATATTATCAAATATATAAATTATACTTTAGATTTACAATAAAAAAATTAAATTATAATATGCTATTATTTTTAAATTAAGGTGTATAGAAAAATAAATAAATTAAGACGATAAAGTTTTATAGATAAATATATATTAAAATGCACCTTCCAAACTTGAGAATAATGATATATCGACATTTTACAAATTTTTTTTAATTAGAATCACTCTTAATATTATTATTTTAATATTTTTTTATATCATTTAATTTTAAACTTACTTTTTATTATATATTTTTATTTTTAAACCTATTAGATGAAGAGTTATATACCGATGATTTCCTAAAATTTAACACTGTTAACTCTGAATGTAAACAGCCATCATGCTTCAAACAGTGATTAACTCATCCATTTAAAATTCAACTATATATCTTAAACCAATGCTTAATTAAACAACACACCTAATTATAAATGAACTATTACATTAATTAGGTTAAAAAAAATTAAGGTTTGATGGATCAATGGTGGCATGCGATGTTTTGATCCTATTATAGTGCTAATCACTACCCCTTGATGTTCTAAAATAGTAAAACATGATCATGGGACATCTCACCCACAAAAATTTGCAGAGGTTTCGTTTTCAATAACTTGTCCCCAACACACATGCATCCGAGAAACTTGGGGTTGTCATTTCCAGACCGTAGATAATGCACACGCTTGAGTCACCTTAAAAAATTTGGACACATTAATGAAAACCGTACACGTATGAAACAAATTAACTAAAACTAAAATGTGCACACTTTAGAGCATGTTCGAAGTTTGGTATTGTTGCCAAAGCTCTACTATCTGGATCATAACTTTTTTCATTGCAGATACAGATCTCTGAAGAATAACAGTCCAAGGTTTTTATCTGAATATTATACACACATGTCACCCACATTGTGTTCTGGATTTGGAGTATTTTGTTAATTACGTTCTATCAGCCAAAAAAAACAATGAGGGAGGTTGTGATTGTTGCCATTGCTGCTACAGTTGGGAATGTTCTGGTTGGATGGGATAGTTCAACCATTGCAGGTGTATATTATATATACTCCTATTTTATAAAAAAATTTCTTGTCTATTTTCATTTTGTTATTCAATCATCTCACATTCTGTTAGTATTTTTAAAAATTATATATAAGATAATTTTCAATCTGTGTCTCTCCGTAGTATCTGTGTTGTCTAGTGTATGTATCTGTGTTGTATCAGTGTATTATGAAATTCAACAAAGAAACGTGCATGCATGCATGCAGGGGGAATGAGCTACATAAAAAAGGAGTTCAAGCTGGAGACAGACCCCACACTAGAGGGACTAATCATGTCGACATCATTTCTCACTGGCACTGTTGTTACAATATTCTCTGGGACAGTTTGTGACATGCTTGGAAGGCGTCCTATGCTGATAGTAGCATCGACCATGTTTTTCTTGAGCGGATTGGTGATGCTATGGGCTCCAAATGTTACTGTGATTCTGTTTTCGAGACTATTGAATGGAATAGCCCTTGCACTGGCCATAACACTCACTCCTCTCTACATATCAGAGATATCACCACCAGACATCAGAGGCACTCTCAATACTCTCCCACAGTTTTCCTGCTCTGGGGGAATGTTTCTGGCCTACATCATGGTCTTCTCATTGTCCTTGGTGGATTCTCCAAGTTGGAGAGCAATGCTAGCTGTTGTGTCTATTCCTTCTGTTGCTTACTTTTTTCTAGCTGTGTTTTATCTCCCCGAATCTCCTCCTTGGCTTGTGAGTAAAGGCAGAGTCACTGAGGCTAAGAAAGTTCTGCAGAGACTTCGCGGCACTGAAGATGTTTCAGGTGATTCCACCTATCTTCCTCAATAACTCTAACGTCCTTTCCATTATCATCATTTGCTTCCCTACACGCTATTTGGTTGCTTATTTGCATCTTACTTCATATTGTCCCATCTGCATTTTAATCTCTTAAAACATGTTCAACACCAATATTCATACATGTGGTTCAACATAACAATATTGATACTGATTTGGAGTTTGGTTTGATCTATAGGGGAACTGGCTTTGCTGGCTGAGGGAATGAGTCCAGCGGGTGAAAGCACGACTGTGGAAGAGTACATAGTTACCCCAGCCGGTGACCTCATGGGCAACAAGGAAGCAGGGAGAGATTGCATAAAGCTGTATGGACCTAACCAAGCAGGAGTTTCAATGGTTGCCCAACAAGTGAGTGGACAAGGTAGCATGGTATTCCGCAGCACTTTAGGCTTGCCTCGCCAGGGAAGCATTGTTGCTCAGGCTCAAACTCTCAGAGACCCTCTAGTCAATCTCTTTGGGAGCGTCCATGATATCAATCCCCCGCCCCTTGATTCTGGTGGTTCAAGAGCCATGCTAATGGGAGACGCATTTAGCACTGACAATTTGCATGCTCCATTACTTTCATCACAAAGCAGTGCTATGGATAGGGACAAGGCTTTTGGATTCAAGGATGCATTAGGGACAGGGAATAATGATGCCAACCAAGTACCTAAGAACACTAACATTGGTGGAGGTTGGAAATTGGTTTATAAATCAGCCGAGAGTGGAAGTAAGGAAAAGGGGCTCCAGAGGGTTTATCTGCGTGCAGATCCTAATGCTGTATCGTCTCAACAAGATTCATTTGCTGAGGGCTATGACTTGAATGCAGATAGCAGTGAGGCTTTTCAGGCATCTGCACTTGTCAGCCACTCAGTTCTCTGCCCTAAGAACATGAACATGAAACCAGAAAATGCTGCCAAACGTACAGGTTTTGGTGGTTTGTCAGATATAGGAGTTAGGCGTGCATTAGTTGTTGGAGTTGGACTACAACTTCTTCAGCAGGTAAACCAAAACAAGATCCTTCATTATTGGAAAAAAAACTTCTTGATAAACACTTACCCTAATGAAAAAATCAGAAAATAAGTTACACTTCCTTCCTATGTTAACAACAACTTCTACCTAAGTAAATTGGTTTGAGTAATTTTATTTTCTTCTCTATAAGTAGGTAATGAAAAATTTATCCAAAAAAAGGACTGAAATACTAATTGATTGATACTAATTTGAGCTGCACTCACACATGCTTCTTTTCTTTTGTGTTGCAGGCTGCTGGCATAAATGGATTTCTATACTATGCTCCCCAGATTCTTGATCAGGCTGGTGTTGGAGCACTTCTGTCACATTTCGGTATTAGTTCAACATCTGCTTCATTACTCGTAAATATCATTTCAACATTCGCAATGCTTCCTTGTATTTTCACTTCCATGAGGCTCATGGATGTTGCTGGCAGGAGGTATATATATTGTTTAGCCTTTTCACAGTTTCTTCTTATAAAAAGTGACAATGTATTGGTTCCATTTTATTAAAATGCAGCAAGTTATGACAATGGCATCGTATATTTTCTGATGACAGGTCAATACTGTTATACACAATACCAATTCTTATAGTGTCTCTCATGGTACTAATACTCCGGGACTTATTTCACATGAGTGCTACCCTGAATGCAATAGTGACTGCAGTGAGTGTGATGATATACGAAAGCTGCTTCGTCATGGGATTGGGTGCGATTCCCAACATCTTGTGTTCAGAAATCTTCCCAACAAGTGTTCGTGGAATATGCATTTCTATTTGCTCTCTTACCTTCTGGATCAGCATCTTAGTAGTCACTTCTTCATTTCCCTTTTTGCTCCAACTCATTGGGATTAGCGGGGTCTTTGGACTGTTCGTAATTGGGTGCATCTCTGCATGGATATTTGTCTACTTGAAAGTTCCTGAAACAAAGGGCATGCCTTTAGAAGTCATCATTGATTTCTTTGCTATTGGTGCAAAGCCTGAATGAAACCCTCTCATCCTCCTGCATTGGGAAGCAAAGCCTCAGTTCATCAAACTCATTACAAAAGTAGCATGGAAAGAAGCATTTGTTGAAATATTTTGAAGCTTAGTTGCTTTTCATTCCCTTAAGACAATTCTTTGGTTGTTTTATGAGAACATGTTATACTGTGTATCTCACATGATTCAAAATTTCTTTTCAAAATTTTAATAATTGGTATCAAAGCTTTGGTTAATGCATATTATGGTTGCTCCTTTAGTAATCTTGTAGAAATCAATTGAATCCAAATTTGTTATACTTCAAGAAAACAAAACAATACTACCCTTTTTTTTTAAATTCAGAAATCTTAATATTTTGAGCACGAATCATGAAATTGAGTTAGAGCTTTTATCTCTCAGTTTGGGGAGGTGTTGGATGATTCCATGGCTGATTTGATGAGATTGAGGCAAAAGAAATCGGTTTGTTAATATCACAAGGAGTTTGATTTCATTGTTAATAGACTCGATCTTAGGGAGGAATACATGGTTAGTTGTATTTTAGGGGGCTTAAAGAAGAAAATTCAAATGTTGGTGCGTTTGTTTCAGTCTCTTATTGTTAGAAGAACTTTTATGCTAATTTCAGAAATTTAAGAAAAGATAGAGAGAAATGATTGAAGGAGAATACACAAGTTAAAGATAAAGAGAAAATACAAAGTTTGAACATTAAAAACTCACCCAAGAATCATCAAAAGCTCACTTAAGCAAACTCACTATTCAGTAAAATTGAGATTTTTTTCTTGTAAAACTCGCTTAAGCAAGTAATATCTCACTTGAAAGAGGTGTCACTTAATCCAAATTCAATTAGGATAAATAGAAGACGTAAGACAGAGAGAAAAATGTATTTTTGAGGATAAATAGAATGCGTAATCTTTCATTTGGGATTTTGAGTAATCTATTCATGGAGGTGATATTTATTTATGATATCTAGTTCTTGGTTGATGACTGATATCATCATTTTATTCTTAAAGTTAAACTTTATTCATATTTTGATCCTTAGATTTGACTGGAAAGTACTCTTGAATATTTTGAATGCTAGGAATAATTTTGAAGTGTTAATTGCTTTATAACATCTATTTGTAATTATAAGAAGTTTTTATAAATATGTCGAGAAATTTTTTATTCATTAAAACTACATAGAATTAAGAAAGATTAACCTCATCTTCATTTTTCTTAATTGAATTATTTTACTCATTTTATTTTTTTTAATTTTTATGCAAACTTATGTCAATATCTTTCTAATTAAATAATTGTAATTATTACTTCTCACTTGGTACACTGTCCTTAACATAGTCATTAGCAAGTTTTGGCGTCTTTGTCAGAAAACAATTTTATTTAAAATTTTAAATTATAATTTTCTAAGTATGGTTAATAATTTTAAAAGTTTTATTTTTTTTATATTTTTGTTCGTGTATTTATTTTATTTAGAGTATTTTTTTTGTTTTTATTTTATTTTATTTAGTTTTAGTGTATTTATTAACTTATTTTATTTAGTGTTTTTTTTAGTTTTAGTGTATTTATTTATTATTTTATTTTAGTTTTTATTTTTAGTTTATGAAAAAATTATTTTTAATTTATTTTAGTTAGTTCTTATAATTATAAGTTTCTGTTTTATTTTTGTTTTATTTTTTTTAGTTTTATTTTAGTTTTATTCTATTCTTAATATTTATTTATTTAAAGTAAGTTTTTATTTTTTGAATATTTTTCTTATTTTGTTTTAATTTTTTAGTTTTATTATTTTATTTTAAGTAATTTGTTATTAAAGGATGTGGATATAAGAGTTATAGAAAGATGTTAATATTAATTGTGTCATTTCTAATTCTTACTTGTTTACCTTCGTGAACAACCTTTATTTTATCTTTGTCTATTATGATTATAGTATTTTTGATTGATTTTCTCTCTCTTTATAACTAGACCAAGAATGAGTGTGTACTGCTTGTATATATATATATATTCAGACTATTTATTTTGATTTGAAATAATAAGAGATATTCATTCTCATATCTTTGTCTTTTTTTTACTCTTTTGTTCATCTATGTTCTCTTTTGTTCACTCTATTCTATTTTATGAAGAAAAAAAGAAGTAAGTAAATTTTTTTATTTTTTTTATGTCTATTCCTCACGTCAAAAGATAATTCAAGAAAAAAATATGATTGAAAAAGGACAACTACCACATTAAAAAAACATTATTAAATTAAATAATTATACAAAATTGAATAGTTAATAATCAAAATTCGAACCCTTTTAAGTGGTGAAATTGAAAAAATCATCCGAATGATCTGTGAAACATATATAATTTCAAAGTTATATAAGAAAAGAGTTAAATTTAAGTGACGATTGACTATATTTTCTTTAGGTGAATTTTGACATCATTGTGAGAGGTTTGGTCGTTATAAGAGATAAGGATAGTAAGGTAACATTGGACTATCCGTACTTTCCGGAGTGAGACGAGAAAATCGTGTAACATATGGATAAAAACAAACAAGTTGACTGCATATATGTCGGGTTGTGATTAGCGAAAAAGAAGGAAAAGGTGGACTAGGTCCCAACTTTATAGTTACTGAGTGAGATTTAGACAATGTCCCATGTTATAGCTGTAACATTGTGCAACTTTCAAGGTGATGTGGTGTTCACACTAAAGCCGAACATGAGAGGGGAATAAAAGATAACCTAGGAAGGTAAATGGTGTGTGGGACCCCACAAACACCAAAATGTTTCAAGATGCCACATTTCATAACTATGAGCAAAATATACTTTCATAACTTTTAAAATTATATAAAAATTTGATGTGATAGATTTTAAAAATAAATATATATAATAAAAATAAATTTGTAATTAAATAATATTAAAATAATAACATTAAAGTTTATAATGTGATAGTATAAAAAATTGGATTATCACTGTTTTTTTTTATTTTTTTTGAAAGTTTTCATGTTAGGCATCACTATGCAACTTGACATCTTAGCTAGGTTGACACCTCAAATAACAACAATCATCTACCATCACATAAAAAAGTATTATTGAAAAAAAGAAAAAGAAAGAAAATACAAAAATATAGGAGGACTAGACCAAAACGTACATGTTAACAGAAACGATACATAAGTAGACTATACCTATTCATAAAGAATTCTAAGCACAAACTAGATGGAAGTCTATTATACCAATGAAATGATTCTCTTGATTATCAATATTTACTTAAGTATTAAAGTATTAATGGTGTGAAACTCCCATAATTCTTTCATTAACAAATATCTTCTCCATATGGAATGGGAATTAGGATAGATGCAAGTTATAAAGAAAGGGAAGGGTATCTATGCTTTCATTGTTGTTCTTTTTTTTTTGTTAACTCTAGAAAAATAAATAAGCATTTGCACTTCCTTTATGTCCCTTCTTTCTCTTCTCTTCCCTTTTAACCTTTATGCACTTTCATTTTGGACGTTCCCTTTTCCTCAACCTTTGTTTAATGAAGATGCAGTGGAGTTCCATTGGTAGTGGAAATTAAGCTTCTTGCACAATACTTCATAAACTACTGGCCATTGTTAACTCTTCATGCTGGCAATGCACCTTTGATCATTAATTCAAATGTTCCTTTGACTGAATTCATTGACCTTATTCTCCTTCACTGACACAATTGCTACATATGGTACTTCTTAATAGTTGGAACTTGGTTGAAGAATTTCTACACCTTCAAATTTAGGTCAAAGTCTACTTCAATATAAAGAAGAAGAAAAAACTAAAATGATATCAAACTTTAAAATGATATCAAAAGTCTATTTTATATGAAATTTAAAAAACCAGAATCAATATCCGTTTTAATATTATCTTTTATAGTATAATGTATTTTCTGATTAGACTTTGAAGGTGGTTTAGTTATGGAGGAATTTTCAGTGATGTGTTTTTGAGTTAAACTAAATTTGGTTTTATGCTCTGAGATGAGATATTAATTTTGATGCAGAAGAAAACAAAAAGAAGGATATGCAGAGACCTGCAGTCACACACAGAAAGTTTGAAAACCATGCACTGGTTTTGGTTGTTTGGACAAATGCATTTATGGTTTTGATGGATTACATGCATGTCATGCTATATATCTATCTTTTCTACACCTGTCTGTCCACCTCCTTCACCAATTTATTTAGATGTTGATTGCTTTAATGTGCACCACATATTTTATTTTTAGAGTAAAACAAGATTTATATTTTTATTTTAAATATCTAATAAATTTAATTGTGAGTTCTACTTTTTACTTATCTCATTATGTTTATTTTATACTGCAATATAGTTTTCTTAATAATATCTGTATGTTTTTAGTTTGTACTTTTTTGAACTAGTAAGTATGAATTGGAGTATCTAATATTACTTATTTATTTTGTTGATAAAAAATATAATAATAATATTTGTTAAATTATTTCTCATAATGAAAGATTTTTTAAGAGACTAAAAACAATTCAAATCAAGATGTATATTAGATTTAAGAACTTAAATAAGAATATTAATTTAGAAAAAAATGTATTAAGTACAAAAAAAAAATGATCAAGCTTATTTAAGTTTTCTTTTCTTAATAAATTCTTTTTGACAAAAATCATCTTCAATTTTAAAATCATTTTTCTACCTTTCTTTTCAAATAGTCATTCTCTTTCTTGTACATTATTATGAGAAAAAAAAGTTTATAGTTCTTTTTTGCAATAATTTTCTATTTTATTCTAAAAATACCAACTATCATTTAAATTTAATTAAAATATAATAGTATAACAATTGTGTTACAATATAAATAGTTATATGTAATTAATTTAATAAATTATATAATAATTAATTTAAAATTGAGTAATTTTAAATTATTCGAGAAGATCCAAAACTTTATTCTTCCTTATAACTAAAACACGTCTGAAAGGTTAAAACAATCCTTTATAGGAAAAAGGAAAGAAAAGAAAAACACAATTAAAAAAGAAAAAGTAGTATTCTTACACATCCCGGAAATAAAAAACAGAGTCTCTATACAAATTACAATAAAAAGAGTCCTAAATTTTAACTAATACTAGTACAATAATAAGCATTAAACAGCCCCAAAACGACGTAGTGTTTTATCTATAACTGGAACGGATTTCATGGCAAGAAACTGTAATTACTAAACCCGTGGGTAACATTAACATTCCTATTATCATCGGCATTTCTGTTATCATCGCCATTGCAGCCGTCACTGGGCTTTGCCTCCGCTTCACTGGTTTCAGCGGCGACGGCTGGGAAGTGGCCGCACTTCTGGCAGCGGGCGACGACGAAGGGCGCGCGACAAGAGGGGCACGAGGAGTGCGATGAGAGCCACGTGTCCACACACGCAACGTGGAACCCGTGCCCGCACTGCGGCAGCACGCGGACCTCGTCGCCGCCGGCAAACTCCGTCAGGCAGATCGGGCACTCCGACCACTTGCACCGATCGCCTTCGCCGGCGTACGTGAACTTCGGAAGCGAGTTCACCACTCTCTTCTTCAGGCCCTTGTTTGCCGGCGCAGGCGGGGATCCACCGCCGCCGACGGAAGCTGGTGGCCGACGGAGCCAGGCGCAGCGCGCGATAGCGACGAGGCCCACCACGCAAATGAGCGCGCAGAGGAGCGCCGCCAGGATCACCACGAAGTCGGACTCGACGGTGGCGGCAGCCTCCGGTGGAGGCACCGCCTGGGATTGGAGGAGTCTGAGCGCGCGTGTCATGTGGAAGCAGAGGAAATTTTGGAGAGAGAAAGAGAAGTGTTTGGTTGGAGTATCACGTTTTGGAAAGTAAAATAATTGTGGTGGGTACTTATAGTTGAGAGAAGGGTTTAGTTTGGTGGTCATGTATTGTGCGTTTTAGGATAAGAGTGAGTGGTGTAGACTTTGACTTGATAAGAAGAAAAAAAATTGAGAGATTTTTTTGCTTGCTATAGTACTTGAAATGTTGAATTCCTTTTGTTAGGTTTATGTTTGGCTACTTGTGAGGTAGGTAATGGGAAGGTAGGGAGGGGCCTAGATTTAGGATCACTCATGATTAAGATGAAACAAAACCCTTGTTACAACCTCTCTAACCTTATCTCCTTAAACCTAAATTATAAGATCTACAACAAAAATTGTCATCATGACATGTTTAGTTTAGATTAATGAAAATTTGTAATTATCTTCAAGACTTTTGGTTTTGGTTTTCTTTTGTGAATAATTGATAGCACCTATAAAAGAGACAAAGTGGACTCAAAATATCAAGAAGAAAAGTAGGCTTATAATATGGTAGGATATGCCCTTATCTCTTTCTTTCTTCTAGTTTCTTGAATGCAATAATTACATTGAAAATAACTAACATTTTTTTTATTAACAAGAGAGAATAACTAACACTTAATAAATTACGTGTAATGTAAGTTAATTCATGATTTGAAGTGAAAACATAGTGTATATTATAATCACACGCATCTAATCTAAAATTTATAGAGTTGATATGAATTATTTGCGAAAGAACTATCAGTTGAACTAAGCGTATGAATAAATCTAAAGTTTGTTCTTTGTTGTAGTATTTTAGGAGTCATGATTGTGTTATCAACTTTTTGGAACCTACTTTGTGGATGACTTACATATAACCATGAATTGCAATTTTCAAGAGACCCTCTTCTATTTTGTGTTATCAACTTTTTTGGAACCTACTTTGTGGATGACTTACATATAACTATGAATTGTAATTTTCAAGAGACCCTCTTCTATTTTGTTTTATCAACTTTTTGAAACCTACTTTGCGACTTACATATAACCATTTTCAAGACATACTTTTTCTATTTTGTGTTTCTAGGAAGAGAACAAAAGCAATTGAGCTCCATGTCAATTCTCACTTTGAATGATATTTTTACAATGGATGTTGCACGTACAAAGAAAAACTGTCATTCTCATTTTTACAACTTAGATAAGGATGGTATATGCTTGTCCATTTTTTTTAAAATCTTCTTGTTGAAAGAAAACTTTTCAGTTTTTCATAATGACTTCATCATTTTTTATGTTCACTTTACACAAACAAACACATGCTAAATGAGTTCATTTACATAATTTTTTTTAATTAAATTAATAATTTTAAGATTAAGTGTTATAATGCAATTGTGCCAAATTTTGATTGTAAGAAATTGTGTCCTTTATATAGTCTTGTCCTAACCAAATTGATCAGAGTGCGCTAAACTCAAATTAATTATTGAGAACAGATTTGATGTTGAAAAACAATCTGTTACTCAAAATGGGTTTTCTTTTTTAATTCTTTCTATTTAAATTAAAACGGGCTTTTGGTGTTTTGTCAAACAGAGAATCATATGAGTTTTAGTTGAATTTAAAAAGTATTGTTCTTTATATAAAGGTGATGCATCAATCTCATCTTAAACTATAGTGTTATGTTTTAGTCTTATATGTCACGTCTTAAGCCTAATTTTGATAATTTATTTGCCATATTCCATCCAAGTTTTATGTTCTTTTTTTCATGAAAAGAATAAAAAACTTATCATGGTTGGAGTTTAATTAAAGGTCAGTCTTAGCGCAATATAATGTTCGTTTGCTTTAATTTTAAATGTTAACACAACCATAATTTTAAATGTTAACACAACCAATTTTTAATTTATATTCAAGTAATGATTAAATGATAAAGACAAAATAAATTAAACTAAATCATTCAAAAGAATATCGTGAAATAAAAATACAAGGACTAATGCAATATGAGAGTATCTTAGAATTTATTTACTCTTAGTTGTGAAGAAGAGTTGGATTTGAAGGATTTTTCATTTTTATTAAATATTTGTATTTTGATAAGACTAAAAAATAACAAAAAAGTAATAGATTAGCAGAAATTGAATGTTGTAACCCATTATTATTTATTTTCGTAAACATTACAAAATTATTTTACATATTTCCTTCCTCTCCTCAAATTCTATTAAACATACGAATATTACTAATCGATTTTCAAGCATTCTTTATATGAACGAAAAAAACACAATAGAGTAAGGACTAACCAACTATATATGTTCTCAAAGGACTAACAAATAAGTGAATAGTGTTTCGTAAGGTGCGGTACAAGATGGGTTGGAGTTCATTTGAATAAACGGTTAGGTTCGATGGAGAAAATTATATCACATACTTAAGAGAGTGATGGATTTTAACAAATCATCATATAATTGTAAGGGGATTCGTGAAATTTTTTGAAACTACAAACTATTGGGATTAACTCTTTGATCTAATACATACAAAGAATTTCTTATGAAAATTAGAAGTGGCAAAACAAGCTAGACTCATTTTGTTTCAACCCGTCACTTGTCCGCCAAAAGTGAAGTGAGTCAGATTGTCTTCTAAGATTATATGGACTAAATTGTAAGGGGATTATCCATTTTTTCCTAAATCACCAAATGTAATCAATTGAAAATTCTATATTATTGAAAGAAAAAAAATTATCGTAAAAATAGCTAATTAGAATTTCAACTAATAAGATTTATACTAATTTACCATACTTAGTTTTTTTTTCTTTATATTTATATTTTTTTTCAAGATGTTACTAATGAAAAAAAGTATTATTATGATAATTTTAATTCACCTTTCCTAAAAAATAACATAATGATAAACTTGTAAATAGAGAAACACATTCTATGTTAATTTTAATTTGAACTAATGTAAGAATTAATTTCTATATCGATTACGTTTTTAATCATAATAGAAAATATTTACTATTTTACTTCAAATTAGAACGAACATATAAATAAATAGAAATTTATTTATTTTCACTATTCTTTTATCTTTTTATCATGTTACAATTCTCAACCATTCATTTTTGTATCATTAAATATTTTTTCTAAAAATTGAGAGTCTTCAACACACTACAAGAATATAAAGACTAGAGTAAGCTAAATATGGACACAAAGAAGAGGAAGTCGAAACTAAAGTGTCATTGGCGTCTGTTTTGCATCAGTCAAAAAGTCTGTGCTTTATGTGTGGAAGCAGAAAAATAAAATAAAGCATTTGCGCGTGGGTGTAGTCCTCGTATGATTGGTAAAACATGTTATATACTCAAACTTACTCTACTTACACGAAAAGAAAAAAAAATATGAGGTTTTTTAGCATGGGCTATCAACATTGTTTTGAGAGGATTGGGCTGACACTAACACAACTGAGACTTTTTCTTCCTACACCTCCATACCTTCTTGTGCCACCCCATACTAAATATGAAAATACCATTTTATCCTCTTTTTTTTCACCCCCTTGGATTTGAAATAATAAGCCTATGGATTATGTAATTCGGATAAATTCCGGATTACATAATTCGGAAGTCAATTTCATATTTAGAAAAGACTTCCGGATTATGTAATCCAAAAGCTAATAATACATCTGAAAAAAAGACTTCTGGATTACATAATCCAGAAACTAATCTTATGTATAAAAAAGACTTCCGAATTATGTAATCCGGAAGCTAATCACAAAAGACTTCCGGATTACATAATCCGGAAGCTAATTTTGAATCTAAAAGAGACTTCCGAATTATGTAATCCAAAATATTGAAAAGGGTATTTTTGAAATAAGAAAAATTTATGGGGGTGGCACAAGAAGGTATGGAGGTGCAGGAAGAAGCAGCCCACAACTGGAGAAAAAAAATGAAGATTTTTGTGGGTATAGCCCATACTATAAAAAAATGTATTAGAAAATATAATATGAAAACTATGAAAATCAACTTTAAAAGTTGAAAATATTATTTTCAAATAATATTTAAAAATGTAATAATTATTTATTATTTATTATTTTTTTTATAAAAAAAATTTCCTCTCATTTTTATATATAAAAAACGAAATAAAAAGAAAAAAAAATATAAAAATTTACGATTCATATTTTATACAATTTTTTACAAATCCTAATACTATTATTTTAATATTTTTTTATATTATTTAATTTTAAATTTTCATTTATTATATATATTTATTTTTATACTATCTTACACGTTGTCAAGTATCATTTTCTTATGTAATTGCTAAACCGGTACAATTACATTAATATTAGGGTCCCGATTTTTGGACAACTCTAAATGAGTTGCTCCACCATACAACTGCTAACGTGGCAGAACAAATATTATTTTATTTGGATTGTGGGGTCCAGGTAAAATCTGAAATTTAGTGTTTAGAGTGCGGTAGAATGAAATTAAGTTTTAAGAAAGGGGCTGAAATTAGGTTTCTTCTTCTCCACGACATCGTCTTCTCCACCACATCATCTTCTCTACCACTTCGTCTTCTCCACCACATCGTCTTCTCCACTACATCGTCTTCTCCACCACATCGTCTTCTCCGCAAGCTATTTGTTCCAAGTTCTCCGCAACCTTTAAGTGCAGTGGCGTTCGTGGTCGTCATAGGTGCATCTTCAGGGTGGTTTGGCGGTGGTGTCGTCTTCGACATCCTCCTTTCACGGTGGTTGGGTGGCGGTGTCGTCTTGGACATCCTGTTTTTACGGTGGTTGGGTGGCGTTCTCCTCTTGCACATCCTGTTTTGAAAGGTAATACATTTATTCGTATAGACTGCTAAGATAAATGTATATTCGTATTTGATGTTGGGTTTACTTTGTGGGTCTGTATTTCACTATTATTGTAGTATTTTTTTCATAGTAGCATGTTAGGATACACAAAGAAAAGGGATTGGTGGAGCAACTCATTTAGAGTTGTCCAAAAATCAGGACCCATTTTTCTGGAGTATGACTTGATTTTTTGTGGAAAATATTTTGTTGTTGGAAATATGTGTCTTGCTGTAAAAATACTGCAGAGTGTTTGTTTAGAATGTTAGGTTGATGAGGTGAGTGTTCATGTTTAGGGTTTGGGATGGGCATGATGTGGGGAGAAAGTGTGTTAGATCAAGACTTTAGAGGGCATGAGTGTAAGGCAGTGGCAAGTGAGCAGAAATCCAGTAAACTTAGAGAGTTGCAGTATGTGGTGACCCCAGTAGGAGTATGTGGTGACCCACATCACAGTTCTTGCACAGAACTAACAGGGGAACTTTTTCTTGAAATGTCAATTGTGTTCGTGTTGGTTAGGGAGGAACATGAGGTGGGGAGAAAGTGGATTAAATGAGTTATTTAGGGGTTGTGAGAGTAGGATCCTGTGAATTAACCCCAAAATTTAGTAAAGTTAGAGGCTGACAGTATGTGGTGACCCTTCAGGGAATATGTGGTGACCCACTTCTTACTTCCTGCACAAACCCAGTGAAACTTGTTATGGAAATATAAAGTGAGTGTTCATGTTTAAGGTTTGGGATGAGCATGATGTGGGGAGAAAGTGGGTTAGATCAAGACTTTAGAGGGCATGACTGTAAGGTAGTGACAAGTGAGCAGAAATCCAGTAAACTTAGAGGGTTGCAGTATGTGGTGACCAACATTACAGTTCTTGCACAGACCTAATAGGGGAACTTTTTCTTGAAATGTCAATTGTGTTCGTGTTGGTTAGGGAGTGATGGAAACCAAGTAGAGGATGCTCAAGCCCATGAAGCCCAAGTCCAACAAGGGGCCCAAGCCCAACGAATCACTAGGAGCATGGCAAGAGCTTTGGGACAAGAGTATCAAAAGATGGCTCTTCTTATTTCTTTTATAGAGTAGGGGTGCGGATGTAATAAATAGGTGTGTAAGTAGTAAGGGATGCTAGGGGGAGTGTAGATAGGAGTTAGGAGGTGCCAAACTAGGAAGGAAAGTCACACTTCCTTCATGCACTAGTTGGCGCCGAATTTGAGTGTCATTTGAGGCACATTTGGCTTTGCATTTCAGCACCTTATAGGCTATAAATAAAGGTGTTGCCCTTGTACAAATCAGATTTGGAATTTAGAAGTAAAGAGACTATACTCAAATTTATAGAGAAATTGTGAGTCTTGTTGTCTTCTTCTTCCTTTGCCTTATCTTGTGTGCCAATGGTGAGCTTCAAGTGGCGGCAACCTTGCACTTATCTTGGAACAAGGCTCCAAGTGGCGTGACTGAATTTCCAAAGTCTCAAATCCAGCAAGCTTCATTCTATAAGTGTTCCTTCCTTCATTTCTTTCATTTTATTCGGTAGTTTCCATGCTTAAGTGTTTTCCATTCATTTCCACCGATTGAAATTGTGTTTTCCAGCTTTGTGTTCAATTTCTGTTCGGTACAGTAGCTGTATTTTTTCAATTCTGTTCAGTTTCAATTGTTGTTCTTCATTCCTTGTTGTTTGATTCCATTTGACAATATATGGACTTCCATATGAGCTTTGGTTTGGTGCAAAGTTTTGGTGAGTTCTTGAATTAGAACATTGATCCAATTCTAAGTAAAGTGCCATTTCATGACCAACTCAAGTTGCTCCTAAGAATGTCAAAGAATCATGTATTCTTGTTGTTGCATTCACATCAGGGAGGGACACGAGGTGGGGAGAAACTGAATTAAATGAGTTAACCCCAAAATTTAGTAAAGTTAGAGACTGACAATACGTGGTGACCCTTCAGGGAATATGTGGTGACCTACTTCTTACTTCCTGCACAAACCCAGTGAAACTTGTTCTAGAAATGGGAAGTGAGTGAGTGTTGGTTGTAGTGGGGCATGAAGTGTGAATTGTTTGATTTTTTAAAGATTGATGTTCTTTCATTGTTGTTTGGTTTTGAATAACGTATTCAATGTTGATTTTTTTATGTTTTGTAGGATATAATGACAAGTGAAGAAAGTAGTCATGCAAAATCTTTTATGGATGATAAGGTTTGATTTCAAATATGCTTAATTTTGTTGGGCATACGACGACATCACATTCTTAGTAAAATGTACACGTTTTTATAAATGCAGGTCCTTAGGCATTATTGTAGGCTTAAATTTTTGGGAAGTTTGAACAAAACCTTAAGTTCTGAAGAAAAGTTTATTATTCAGTCAACCCCCTTTGGTTGGCTAATTGTGTTGGATGGGAACCTGAAATTGATTCACTGCCTTTTAAGGGAGTTATGTACTAGGTAGGTGGAGAGAAGTCATGGTTTTGTAGTCAGCTCTAGAGTTGTCCCATTTAATTTGTTAGATGTTTGTTTAGGTATAGGTCTTAGAGTTGTGAAAGACAAATTTGACTTACAAAAAATAGAAAACAATTGTAAAAGTAGGAGTTTTTTCAAAAGTAGTCATGTATCTATCAAAATGATTTATGATGAAATTGTTAAACGTCGTAACGAATGTTCCATAGATGACTTTTGCAGGCTGTACATCTTGTTAGGAATGTCAGTTTTTATTTTCAAGTAGAATGGGTTTAGTTCCTAGTGGTTTGTTTAGGGTTGTGGATGATCTAGGCGAATTGGGTAGGTTTAATTGGGGAGGTTTAGTTTATGACTTTTTGGTTCAAAGTTTGTGTTCAGCTTCAAAGTTTGTGTTCAGCTTCAATGTGTATGAGGAGGAAAACTAATGCTACATATATTCATGTTCGTGGTTGTGTGTACTTGATGCAGGTAATTTAAAATGTTGACTTCGTATGTGCTTTGACTTCCCATACATTTTCTGGTTACTGGCATTAATTTGACATGAATTGTGCAGATATGGGCTCTTGAACATTTGTTCTCTTACAAGCGGCAAATGTCGAGGATTGGAAATAGATATCCTCGTATCACATTGGATGGATGTTAGGCTGGGTGACATTGAAATTGCATCTGGACTGCAACAGAATGTGGTGTGTAGAATACATTGAAGTTTTTTATTTAATGTACAATACTTAGTATTTTTTTTCATTTATGTTGGTATTTGTTGTCTGCATAAACAGGTTATTGTGGACTTATTTGCGTCCAATGAAGAGTTGCAAAATGAATTCGTTGTACTAGCATTTGAGGTAGTTGGACGTGGATTTACAACCGACATGTCAAAAAAAAAGGACTATGGTAAAATGAAGGTGAAAATAGTTGAATGCTTCACCAAGCAAAGGAACAAGAGGTTGTCATTAGCAATTTGGAGAAGGAGTTGAAAGAGTTACAATAATTTTTAAGTGCATGTGCAAAATCTTATGTGTGTGATAATCCTACTGCAATTTGTGATCCAAATTCCGGATCTTTTAACACCTGCTCTAATTGTTCCTGTTGGATCCTGTAATAAAGATGTGTATAATAGTAATTTTTTTGTTGCATAAACTGAAACGATAGAAAAAGTACATAAGGATGTAATCTTGACGAATGTGAACAATGTATTAAGGATGGAGTTTATGAATGACACATGTACAATTTTGTTATGTAATCTTGAACAATTGTGGTACATGTTCAGCCACCCACATGCAATGACTGGTTGTATATGTTTGTATGAAAGTTTTTGACCGTATTCAAAATATTTTGTAAGATTACAGTGTGCATGGTTATCCCGAAAATGCGGATAATTTATTCTAAATCGATCAATTATGTGAGTAGTCTTAGTAGTCATGCATTTTCCCTCAATGGTTGCACAATAGCTTCTACTAAAATATTGGATTGGGCCAAAATGGTAAACTGCTCAAGGGTTCCACTTTAGGTTCTACTACAAAAATTGGATTGAGTGAAAACGGGGCAGTGCTGAAGGGGTCCATTTTAGCTTGCACGAAAATAATTTAGATTGACCGAATATAGGGCAGTTTTGAAGGGGTCCATTTTAGCTTGCAAGAAAATTTTTGGATTGAGCGAAAACGGGGCAGTGCTGAAGAGGTCCATTTTAGCTTGCACGAAAATAATTTGGATTAATCGAAAATAGGGTAATGCTGAAGGGGTCCATTTTAGCTTGCACGAAAAATTTTGGATTGAGCGAAAACGGGGCAGTGCTGAAGGGGTCTATTTTAGCTTGCACGAAAATAATTTGGATTAATCGAAAATATGGCAGTGCTGAAGGGATCCATTTTAGCTTGCACGAAAATTTTTGGATTGAGCGAAAATAGTCCAGTGCTGGCGGAGTCCATTTTAGCTTGCACGAAAAATTTTGGTTTGAGCAAAAACGGAGCAGTGCTGAAAGGGTCCATTTTAGCTTGTGCGAAAATAATTTGGATTGAGCGAAAATAGAGCAGTGATAAAGGGGTCCATTTTAGCTTGCACGAAAATTTTTGGATTGAGCGAAAATGGGGCAGTGCTGAAGAGGTCTATTTTAGCTTGCGCGAAAATAATTTGGATTGAGCGAAAATAGGGTAGTGCTGAAGGGGTCCATTTTAGCTTGCACGAAAATTTTTGGATTGAGCGAAAATAGTCCAGTGTTGAAGGGGTCCATTTTAGCTCACACAAATTTTTTTGGATTGAGCGAAAATAGGTCAGTGCTGAAGGGGTCCATTTGAGCTTGCACGAAATTTTTTGGATGGAATGTTGCTTAGGCATAGTATCATGAAATTTTGTCTTCCTCGCTTTGATAGTAGTTGTTTATGTTTTACCCAAAGACTTGGTAAAAAAGTTGTCAAATTTTGAACTTTAACTTAATATTGTTAACTTTAAACTTATTTTAGTGTAGCAAAATGGGCAAATGTAAATATTTAAATTTTTTTTTTACTAAGTCCAACGAACTAAGAACAAAGTCAAACCACAGACGACCGTTAAATTAACCTTCCACAGTATGTGGCACCTGCTAATGAATCATTTGGGTTTGAATACGAATAAAATCATTTCTGGAAAAACTTGTCATCATAATTACAAATGATGGAAACTAATATTGAGTGTACTTAGAATGTTTGTTGCATCATATGGTACAACAATATTCGTCTTCAATTCTCAGCATTAAAAAGTTCGCACATTGTTCAACTAAATGAAAGTGTATGTAATCCATTATGTTTCTACAGTTATGAATGCGCCTAGGATACACTAAAACATGTACACAATTGCAAAACATGCAGTTTCACATCCAGCGCACTCTTAACCACCATCATTCTAAAGTTCCATGAAAGTTGAATTCCCTCAACACATTTTCTCGTTCTGCATTATGTGCATCAAGGACCCAATTAAAAACCATTTCTTGATGGAATGCTTGAAGCTCGTCCTGAAATTAATTTTGAAAATCAATTTTCAGTGCAGAATAAAATACATAATTATTTCTCATAATTACCACTAACCTGCAGAACAGGAACGCAACCAGCCAAATAAATTTCACAGCCATACATTTGGTTGTTATATACCTCGGATGACCGTGTTAAACTCGAAACTATTAAGTCATACACTGCATCACCCCAATTGTATCCATCCAATGCATCTAAATTATCTAAAACCTTAAAATAAGTTTCCAGTATCTCGCATCATGCCCACCCCAACCAACACGCACTTCACATTTCCAGAATAAGTTTGCACTGGTCTGTACAGGAAATCTAATGTGGGTCACCACATACTGCAATCCTCTAAGTTGAGTCAATTATTGCTCACTTGACACTGCCTTGCACTCATGCCCTCTAAAGACCTGATTTAATACACTTTCTTCCCACATCATGCCCACCCCAACCAACACACACTTCACATTTCCAGAAGAACTTTGCACTGGGTGTGTACGGGAAGTCTAATGTGGGTCACCACATGTTCGTACTTGGGTCACCACATACTGCAATCCTCTAAGTTGAGTGAATTTTTCATCACTGGACACTGCCCTACACTCATGGACTCTCAAAACCTAATATAACACATTATATGCCTGCCCACATCATGCCCACCCCAACCAACACCAACACGCACTTCACATTTCCATAATAAGTTTGCAAAGGGACTGTGCAAGAAGTCTAATGTGGTCACCACATATTCCTACTAGAGTCACCACATACAACAATCCTCTAAGTTGAGTGAATTTGTGATCACTGGACACTGCCCTACACTCATGTTGCATACTGTTATTTCAGTATATAGATGAATAAAAACAGCTCTACAGAAAGGATATGGTGCAAACTATGTTTCTTCATATTTATTGGGTTTATTGAACAACTATCCAACGGAATATAACCAGGGGCAAAATCAGAGGAAAAAACTATTGTTGGAAATAATTAACCGTAAAATTAGAAACAAAAAGATCTTATTGTAGTATGAGATTTTACCCCGTGGGCATGTTTGGTTGCATTTTGGTGCTCTGCTTCACATAAATAACATTTTTTATATATACAGACATGCAAAGTCACACATTCATATTTTTTTTACAATCATGCTATACAAAATTAAGAGCATCTCATGGTAATTTCTTAAATATAGATTACAAATTCAGATTCTCATTCCCTTTTGTCAACCACACTATGTTTTTGAGCATTTTATAACAATGATTGGTTAAAAAGTATTTGCTGCTTAGAACAGTCTGTGTCACATCTAGGTAACAAACAATTATAATGACACTGGATTCAAGCTTCAAATCTTAATGAAATGTTTATTTTGCATCAGGGTATTGACAGCATGGCGCCAGCTTCCACAAATTTTAGAGTTGCAATCGCTTAATGACTTGGGTTTTTCTAAAACATATGTGAGATGTTTGCAGGTATGGTATCAAATTCTACCTGAAAGTGTATGTCAAATGTTGAGTACTATAAAGAAAACCTCTTATTTATTATGCTTTGTATTTTCTCAACCAATATATTACATGCTACTATACTTGACAAATTTCGGAGGTTGTCAATAACATGAAAGACCTAATACATATCTGTGCACAACACAGAGTTGGGGTAATAAGTAATTTGCGTGTAGCTTTTATGATGAGGTTATCCTATCGTGTTCTATTTTCAATTAATCTAGTTGTACGAAGCTGTTTTAATTTGGACTTTTGGAATTATATTCTTACATTGGCCATTGGCCTTGCTTGCAAAGTGTTTCAAACAATTATCCTCTACTAACAACAGCCTCAAAGCTCAACATGCAATAGATGCAAGAAATGGAGCACATGCCAAATGTTCATGGTCTCCTAACTTATACAATCACACTCAATAAGCTAATGGACTCTAAAAATCTTATCTAAAACACTTTCTGCCCACATCATGCCCACCCCAACCACATATTCCTACTAAACCCTAAACCAACAATTACTTCAACGAGACCACACAATTTATATGCTCTAACTTCATCACTGTGAAAAAAATTATCAATTTTATATCAATGTGTCTAGTAATAACAACAATACCAACAGTTCAACATTCAAGGAGGAATAGCTCTAAACTTCCTTCAACACGAAACTCAAACTAAAATTAAATCAAAATAGGCTCTACAACAACATCAAAATCATACAACAACAATGTTTCACTTCATAATCCATTGAATCAAAAATATATTACCTTTATCACGTAACCACCATGAAAAGAGACGGAGTGCGTCCACCGAGAAAACACTGGCCGACGATGGTGATGAAGAACAAGACCATGGAACCACGACACAGGAAACCAATACAACAACAAACTACAAGAGGGAACGGTGCACTGGAGAACCACGAGACCTTTGTGAAGAAGAAATTCAAAGAGGGAATGGTGCATTGGTGAACCACGAGACCAAAAGAAGAAGAAATTGAAAGAGGAAGAGTTTAGCCACTAAAAGAAGAAGAAATTGAAAGAGGGAGAGTTCAGCCACCAAAAGAAGAAGAAATTGAAAGAGGGAGAGTTTCGTAACCCTAATGGAAATTTGAACCAAAGATTAAACCTTTTCAAAAATAAATTTGTGGGCCCCGTAACAATAATTTAATATTTGTTTTTTTGCCACCTAGGCAGTTGTACACTGGAGCAATGAGATAAGCGGTTGTTCAACCAACATTTTCCTTAATATTATCATCGGCGTTCCTGTTACAATCGCTATTGCAGCCGCCTTGCGCTTTGCGTCTACTTCACTGGTTTCGACGGCAACAGCCGGGAAGTGGTCGTACTTCTGTCAGCGAGCGACGGCGAAGAGCAAGAGGGGGACGAGGAGTGCAATGAGAGCCACGTGTCCACGCAACGTGGAACCCGTGCCCGCACTGCAGTAGCACGCGGACCTTGTCGTCGTCAGCAAACTCCGTCAGGCAGATCGGGCACTCCGACCACACTCACCGATCTTATTCGCCAGCGTACGTGAACTTCGGAAGCGAGTTCACCACTTTCTTCTCCATGCCCTTGTTCACCGGCGCAGGCGGGGATCCATCGACACTGACGGAATCTGGTGGCCGACGAAGCCAGACGGAAGCTCGTGGCCGACGGAGCTAGACGAAAGCTCGTGGCTAACAGAGTCAGGCACCAGCGGTGAGGCACACCACGCAAATCAGTGTCAAGAGGAGTGAAGCCTTTTATGTGAAGGTTCAGCCCAATATTAATCACCTTTAGTATTTTTTTCTTGAACAAAGAGAGAGTCATCACTAGAAACAGAGACAAAAGAAAAAGAAAAAAGAGTGAAGAGAAGAAGTTTCGTCCAACAATTTCCGACCGCCGTTGATGCTTCGTTCGCCATTGGAAAAAGGTTCTTCCCTTGTGGTACTTCAATCTCAGCGGTCATATCTTTAAAAAGTTGTTTGAGCATTGAGAAATTCGTCTCACACAATGCTTTTAGTGTTTCTTTTAGGAGAAATAATATTTTCGGATCGTCACTGCTACTTCGGCTACCGTTAGATTGGACTGAAAGTTTGTCAGCAGGTTCATAACTCACGCTGCTTCAATTTGATCGTTCGGATTGTTGAAAAGTCACCGTAACAGTGACATATAGGCCGTTTAAGGTAGCTGCAGTTTTGTGAATTGTCTGGTTTCTTGTTCTCTATTTCATCTCTGCTGTCTTGCTATTTGACTAATTATTAAGCATAATTTGTGGTGTGATTTGAGACTCTCTTGTAACCTTAATTTTGATCATAATGGGAGCTTAATTAACTGGCTTGTATATGTGATTATCTATCTTCAGTGTGTTTTTATTGCTACCATATTTGTTATTGCTCCTCACAGATTCTTGCAAGTTGGAAAAATTATTATCCGTGGTTTATTGTTCTTGCTCTTGTTTGTTGAGTTATTACTTGAATGTGTTGAATTTTCCATCACCGCCAGGATCTCCACAAAGTTGAATTTGATGGTGGCAACGGCTTTCGATGGGGGCACGGCTGGGATTAGAGGAGTCTGAGCCCGCGTGTCATGTGGAAGCGGAGGAAAAATTGTGAAGGTCGAGTTTTCACATAGAGAAAGAAATCTTTGGTTGGAGTAAGTAAAATAATTGTGGTGGGTACTTATACTTTAGAGGAGAGTTTAGTTTGGTGGTCATGTGCCTGAAAAGAAAAAAAAAAAAAGTGGAAAACCATAATGGCTAGTAATACTGTACAGAGAGAGACGTAGGAAGAGTCGGTTCATGGAGTAGTTTAAACGTGCACATATATTTTTTAGAGTGTATTTGTTTCTAAAATTTCGTGGTAGCATATTTTTAGAGTGTATTTGTTTCTAAAGTTCTGTGGTAGTTGAGTATTAAACAGAGAAAGAAATGTACTACCTCAGCAGCACTGCATCCATAACCTCACTTCCATAATTCCATGTTTTTAATTAATTCATTTCTCTTCATGGACTTGTTCAAGAGGTTTGTGAAAAAATAAACAAATAATCAACATACTTATATGCCAATTATTTTAGAACCCAACTAAAACAATATATAAGTTTTTTATATTACTTTTATCTATATTAACTTTTTTTTATAAAAAATTTCATGTTATATATTATTTTTTTTATCAAAGAATAATATTAAGTTATTATAAAATACCGTATATATTGTGAATTGATTTTATAAGATCTCTAACATTATTATATTTTACTATTTTTTTAAAACCTACCCAGAGATGGGTGAAAGTTTATTCTTGTTAAATTTGTAAGAAAAGAAAAAGGAAGAGAAAACAAATAAAACTTGGTTAGATTCGAATATTTGAATATTTCTCTTGCCATAAAATAATTTAGCCAAATGGAAGAAACTTTTACCTAGGTTTAGATCGTAATTTCCATTTTTTTTATGGATTATATATAACAAGTGTTCAATATTTTTTAATAAAAACTTATTATTCTGGGACGAATAAGTACTTGTGATAAAATAAAGATTGAAAAATAATCAAGGCTGAATAACTTAATTTTTAAATATGACTTGACTTCAATTTTTGAATTTTAATATTAGTAGATAGTAGGGTTGTTAAAAAATATATGAAGTAAATTATAACTCAAATGAATTGAAGTATATAAAAAAAGTGTATTAAATTGATATATTAAATTTTATGAGATTATTAAAAAAATATGTCCACTAATAATAATTTAAACAATTCATATATAGATAAAATAATTTAATTTAATTTAATTCATTCAATTTATAACAACTCAATCCATTGATTATTATACTTTATTATTTACACTGTTTTTATGATTTAATTTTAAGTAAAATGTACTTTTTAGTTAGACGTTAACACATTGATGAACTGCTAATAATCAATGAATATTATATATGGATTTAATATTAGATAAATCAAAAGAATGCACATGTTAACAACTTGTTAAGCTAAGAAATAGTAAATTGGTATATAGTATATAGTGTTCAATAAAAAAATTATTTTTTATGCATTGAAGAGTTTTTAATATAATTAATAATATTACCAACTAATTTTCATTAATGGTAAATATTCCTCAAGATATTCAAATTTTGATGGCTACAAATAACTACAAAGCATATAATTAAATATATTAACTTATCATTATAATTAGATATGATTTTAATATAAATATAAACATAAGTAAAATAATAAGGAGTGGGATTATTGTTTTATTAATATCATAAAGAAAAATAGATATTTATTTTTAAACTTGAATATATTATATTTGTTTTTGTCTCCACAAAGTCAAAGACTAATTTTACTTGTGAAACTATAATGTCGCTAATTTGACTAGTTTTGGTAGACAATGAAATTTTAACACAAGTTTAAGGACTAATTGAACTTGTTCACATATGTGTAACATGATTTAAAAAGACATTTTAATAAAGATGAAAATAAGTTTATTATATTAAATCATTCATTTTTATATATATTTTTTAAAATTTTATATTCTAAAACTTTAATTTTAATATTCATAATCTACTTATTTATTTTTTAATAAATATGCTAATTTTTTAATAAAATAATACAAAAATGAGTTTATTTTGTTTAAAAAAGAAACAAGAAGATGAATACGATTTATTAAAAACACATAGAAGAGTTAATATTTATTTTAAAACTAAAAAAAATATTATTTTATTACAATATTTGGTTTTTTTCACTATTTGAGGATAACACTCAATCTCACCTAATAAGGATGAAATACAAAGTGTCTCTAATTTCTCACTAGGATTTATAATCTCACACTATGGTGAATATCTTCTCTATATGTTGCTCCTCTTACTTGTTTCATTGCTTGTATTTTTATAGAATGAGAGAAACACTTCTTCATAAAGAGATTAATGTTCATTACATTTTTAAGAGAGAGTTACAATTTAAAAAAAAAAATTAATGACCATCATGGATCGATTACCAATATTAATTGATCATAATCTCCTATTAAATTAAGGAGAGATTCCCAATAATTCTTCTCCTTAATTGACTTAATTGAGGATATCAATAATTTAACTCCCCACAATAGTGTTATCAATATTTATTGGTCATAATCTCATAAAATTAAGGAGGGATCCCCAACACAAAGTTCATTCAAATTCCTCACAATCTTGATTACACAATTTTTCCTTTGTGTTGTCTCGATTAAATAGTGTATTGCATTTAGGAAATGCTAGCATCAATTTCATTAAATCAAATAGTTTTTAATATTTTTATTTATTTTTTAATTCTTTTTACATAAGAATGTTTAATTCTCAAATTCAAGTATTCAATTACATAAACCCTTATAATGTGTTTCATTTTGACATTAAACTTTTGATAATATTATATTTATTTGGTGTGATTTTTAGTTTTTTTTAAAACAAATAATTAGTTAATATTTAGTAAAAAGACATACGGATGCGAATATGACTCAATGAAAATATTCAAAAAGTAAAAATGGAGATATTCAAAGTCACACAAATCTCATCTTCATTCCTAACTCTAAATAAAATATATATTTTTCTTTATTTTGTCATGACAAAAATAACATACGAGTATTTATCTTCAATTCCAACTTCTCTTCCGACAAATATTTTTGTCAAAAGCATATAATAAAAATATATTTTTTGTATATATTATAACAATATGTAACGAAAATGTGTTTCTTATTGCTATTGCTTTTGGGAGGGTGTAACCCTTCATACAAAGAGAACATGTTTTTGTTGTGTCTTGAGGTATTTTTGAGAAAAAAACAAACACATAAAGATAACAAAAACTAGTGGGTAAACTCCTAAATGAGTCAAAATTTATTTTACTGCCTGCCATTTATTTTGAAACATATTTTTTATATTATAATGTTAATAATTTCAAAAGTTTCATTTTCAAATATATTGAAGTTGTCCATAAATTCTATATAATACAAGAAAAAAAAATACAAAAATTGTGCTTACTCCACTTGCTTTCTCTCAACGAGATTGGGCTTATAGTCTTCCAATTATTTTTATTTATTTTTGGGCCCATATCTCTGTTTTAAGGAGCATGCTGGATTTTGACCCAGAATGTTAATGTTTCTTCCTGCACCTCCATAGCTTCTCTTGCACCTCCATAGGTAAGGCAAAAAGAACATTTTATCCTTAAAAAATACATTTTGGATTCTGTAATCCAAAAATTATCTTTTTCTATTTACACCTCCCGGATTGTAGAATATGGAAAGTATTTTCATATCTAAAAATATCTTCTAAATTCTACAATCCGTAATATACTATTTTTAAAAGAAAAACACATTATGGTTACATTATCCAGAAGATATTTTTAGATCTAAAAATATATTTCAAATTGTACAATCCGTAACATTCTTTACTATAATATGTCGGATTGTACAATTTGAAAGGTATTTTTGAATTTATAAATACCTTCCAAAATATATAATATGAAATGTAATTTTAAAATGTATTTCAGATTCTACAATCCAAAAGGTATTTCCAAATCTGAAATTACCTTATAGATTGTACAATCCATAATACATATTATAATAAGTAAGTGTTACAAATTTTACAATCTGATTTTAAAAAAAAACAAACAAACGAAAAACAAAAGGTAAAAACACCATAAAACTTACTCCAACAACCAAGGACCAGCAATCATCACCAAGTAACTAAGACCACTTAAAAATGATGAAGAAGTTATCACACACTCTACCAAAACAAAATTCTAACATATACTCAAAAAGATAGGTTGGAATTAGAAAAGTTTATAGATATAGAGAGGTGGAGGGAGAAGTAATGAAGGTGGAGGGAGAATTTGTCCTTTAATCAGTAGATTATTATTTGGTGTTTATACAAAAGTTGATTAACCCTGTCATAAGTTCTTGTTGACTTTATTAAATTTAGTTTTATGATAGTGAGTTGTAGGAGTAGTGGTAGGCATGAATGATTTTTTTTAAAAATATGTAGCTATAAGAAAGAGAAGAGGCTCCAAAAAGAGAAAAGATGAGGTGGTATTTTGAGTGGAAAAAAATGAAGAAATAAGTTTGTGCATGTCCTATTATGTTATGTTGTAAATAATAATAGATTTTATATATAAGAATACAAACATGACTATGAGACATGTTATGGTTCAGCAGAGAAAGAGGTCCAATGTTTGCAATATCTAAACCAATGCCATTAAAGTCCACCGTTCATTTCTTTTAGCAAATTTACATGTTCTAACCAAACTCATTAAATTAAATAATTATTGAGATTAGATTTAATGTTAAAAAGCAATCTGTTATTCGAAATGAGTTTTCTTTTTTTATTTTTTCTATTTAAATTAAAATGGGTTTTTGATGTTTTGTCAAACAGAGAATCATATGAGTTTTAGTTGAATTTAAAAAGTATTGTTCTTTATATAAAGGTGATGCATCAACCTCATCTTATATGTTTTAGTCATATATGCCATGTCTTAAGTCTAGTTTTGATAATTTAACTGTTATATTCTACTTTTTTGAACTTACTTTATGATGACTTCTCTATAACCATGAATTGTAATTTTCTAGAGACCTTCTTTTATTTTTGTTATCAACTTTTTGAAACCTACTTTATGAATGACTTACGTATAATGACTTACTTATAACTATGAATTATAATTTTTAAATTATAATTTTTAAGAGAACATTTTCTATTTTGTATTTATTGGAAGAGAAGGAAAGTAATTGAGCTTAATTCTAGGGACGCACGACGAAGGGCGCACATCAAGAGGGGCACGAGGAGTGCGATGAAAGCCACTTAATATTTTTTTTAGAAAATAAAAGTGGAAGTAAGTAAAATCACTACTTGGCTTGTCTCAAGAGTATAGCCTGCTCGAACCCGATTTTGAAGAATGAAACTTCACAAGAGTCATCAAGGTCTAGGTTTAGGTTTATGAACAAAGGCTTTGGATAGTTAAATGATTTCATAATTTAAAAAATGGAACTTTAATATTAGTATTTATTATATTATAATGTACTTTCTGTTGTCATCGTCCGCCACTAGGCTTTGCCTCTGTTTCGCAGGTTTCTGGGAAGTAAACCACACTCCTAGCAGTGGGCGACGACGAACACGGCAAGAGGAGTGCGATGGAGCAACGTGTCCACACACAACGTGGAATCCGTGCCCGCACTGCAGCAGCACGCAGACCTCGTCACCGCCGGAAAACTCCGTCAGGCAGATCGGAAACTCCGACCACTTGCACCCATCACCTTCACCGGTGTACTGAACTTCGGAAGCGAGTTCACCACTTTCTTCTTCACGCCCTTGTTCGTCGGCGTAGGCAGGGATTCACCGTCGTCGGCCGAAGTCGGTGGCTGACGGAGTCAGGCACAGCCCGAGATGGTGACGAGGCCCACCACGCCGTCAGATCACCACGAAGTCGGACTCGACGGCGGCGGCCTCTGTGGGGCACCGCCTGGGATTGGAAGAGTCTGAGCCCACGTGTCAATGGTCTAGCTCATCACTTTTTGAAAAATAAAAGTGCAAGAAAAAATAATACAATTAAATCAAAGTTTAATATTTTAATAAAAAATAGTTTCAACAATATAATTTAATAAATCAAATGATGTGTAAAAATATTAATATAAATAAAGTTTTAGTTCAAAAGAATGAAAATTTGTAATTATCTTCAAATCTGTTTTGGTTTTTATTTGTGAATAATTGGTAGCACCTATAAAAGAGAAAAAGTAGACTCAAAATATCAAGAAGAAAAGTATGCTTATAATATGATAGGACATGCCTTATCTCTTTCTTTTTTCTAGTTTTTTTGAATGCAATAATGATTACATTGAAAATAACTAACATTTTTTTTATTAAGAAGTGAGGATAACTAACCGTTAATAAATTACGTAAAGTTAATTGATGATATATTCATGATATGAAGTGAAGAACATAGTATGTGTATGAATAAATCTAAAGTTTGGTTTTTGTTGTAGTATCTTGTCATGATTGTGTTATCAATTTTTTGGAACCTACTTTGTGGATGATTTATATATAACCATGAATTACAATTTTCAAGAGACTCTCTTCTATTTTGTGTTATCAATTTTTTGGAACCTACTTTGTGGATACATATAACCATGAATTGCAATTTTCAAGGAACCCTCTTCTATTTTGGATTTTGGAACCTAACTAACAGATAGTCAACTACGACCGTGCAAGTTAATTCATGATTCGAAGTGAAGAAAATAGTGTGTATTGCAATCACATGCATGTTTTGAAAGTGAATTTAATATAAAATTTCAAAAGTTAAAATGAATTTATTCGCAAAAAAACATCAAGTTGAACTAAGCATATGAATAGTCTAAAGTTTAAGGTCTTTGTTGTAATATCTTATGAATGACTTACATATAACCATGAATTGTAATTTTCAAGAGACCCTTTTCTATTTTGTGTTTTTAGGAAGAGAACAAAAACAATTGAGCTCCATGTCAATTCTCACTTACTGTATTCTCATTTTTACAATTTAGATAAGGATGGTATATTGTACAATCCAAAAGGTATTTCCAAATCTGGAATTACCTTATAGATTGTACAATCCATAATACATATTATAATAAGTCGGGGAGGAATGGAGGTAGGTATAAGTTCTTGTTGACTTTATTAATTTTAGTTTTATGATAGTGAGATGTAGGAGTAGTAGGCATGAATGGATTTTTTTTTAAATATGTAGCTATAAGAAAGAGAAGAGGCTCCAAAAAGAGAAAAGATGAGGTGGTATTTTGAGTGGAAAAAAATGAAGAAATAAGTTTGTGCATGTCCATACAGGACATTATGTTGTAAATAATAATAGATTTTATATATAAGAATGCAAACATGACTATGAGACATGTTATGGTTCAGCAGAGAAAGATGTCCAATGTTTAATTTTGTTATTAAACATTGTGTATGTTCGCTTCATGTTGTACAAGCGGTGCTAGAATGGAAAATATTTGTTGAGAAAGAATTATATACAACTCTAATAATTTAAAGCATATTTTGCTTGAAGAAATTCAAGAACCAGGAATCAACATTCATAATAAGAATAGTGCACAAGCTTCACAGACGATGTAACTGAATGTGTGTGTATATATATATATTTATATTTGGTGTACTTAGCCAAAAAGCATGCATTTTAATGGGATGTGTAGATACCCTTCAATATGTAATACAATTTTGTCCTCTAACGAGCCTTTGTCCTCTACTTATAAGCCCTTGCTCAAACACAATTACAAAGCTGAAGCATGATTTTTGAACAAGGTTAAAGTTTCAAAGGCTTTTTAAGTGTATTAGAACAAGAATGTACAAAACTGACTATCTGTAAAAGAACAAAAATGGTTGAATTTCTGAAGCTATTTCATGCTTGTTTCCAGGGTTGACAAACGTGATAGGTCTTGATTGTTGGGTGTTGGGTGGTGTTGAGCTTTTTCTGCTTGGTGCTCATCATGGTCCACTCTTACTATCAAGTTTGCTGTTGGTGAAATGGGAGACAGCTCAATGTCAGAATGGTAATCTTGGTCATCATCATAGGCTGACATGGTGCGAGTTGAGTGACCAGTAGTTTTGAAACGGTGAAGTGTGGGGCCAGAAGAGTGTACTGTTGAATCAGTTGTGCTTCCATCCATGGCTCGCACCTTGGAGTTTCCAAGTTTCACTCCCTGCTTATTTTTCACTGCCATTCGCCATTTCTTTATTGCCTTTGATGTTTGTTCATCAAATATTGACTTTTTCATTCTTGAGCCCATCTGTATGTGTTTACCATTATTTAGTAACTTGCATACATAAATAATGTTAAATGGGGATAGTATTAAAAAGTGGACTTTAAGCCTAATTCAACCTTATAAAACCACATCTTATAAAGTAAAGTTTGCACCCATTTATATAGTATGAAATATCATAATCTTTAGTCGATCATGTGGGATCTACAAAACATCCCCTCACCCCGAGGCTATCAACTCGTGCATGGAGTTATATATTATGGGTAGTGTCCACGGCCCGAAACGTGGGAGATCAGTTATTGGATACCATCTTAAAGGCTCGAAAAAAATAAGGAGGATCTATCCAAAATGGTTCAGTGGAACCAGTAATCAGTTATTGGATTTTAGTCATTCATCTAAAAAATAAATGAAAAAACAAAAGAGTGAATTAGATTGTGTTATTGACATTTATCAAACACTATATTTATGTTATTGATTGCAGTGAAGTTGGTGACCACAGAAAAAACTTCAATTGAGGCAGAAGAATAGCTCTGATCAAATAGAAGAAAACCAGGAAAAAAAAAAACGTAGTACCTGAGTAACAAGAGCATATAATGGAAGGGTGATATAGCTGCAGAGGCATAGAGCCGCAAGCCTTCAAACAACAGATAATTCATCAGATTAGTAAGACAATATCATGCTTCAATTATACTAATGCTGGAGGATCCCATTTTCTATTGTTTTGTTAAGCAGGGATTTACGTGTTCATTTAAAAAAACAGCTAATTTCTCGAGTATGAAATGCACATTTAGGCATGACATTTTAATATATAGAAGGGAATTCTAAATTCAACACTTACCCTAATGCTACTTTCACAATTGCAAGCTTGTAGTCAGCATGGAAACAATTTCTCAGCCCAAAAGAATACTGCAAAACAAGAAATCATTCACATTATCGGTTTATCAAAATCTACAGGCTACAAAAAGGATATTATTTAAGATCAGCAAGGTGTGAGGGATCAGTACCCATATCCACAAGAAATATGTTATTTGGAATGCGTTCTGCAAGAATAAAAAAATTTGAGTTAGATATCTTAAATAATGCTAATTGAACTAATTTTATTTGGTTTTAAGCTGTATTGTTTAAAATAGCATTGTTTAGTATTTATGCCATTAGCTATGTTCATGTGCCTCCTGGTAAACGTTTGGTGAGGATTCTACTAAGAGGAAACTAATTGAATACCTGAAACAAAGCAAAATGGATAAGATGAAGAACTAACTGAGGCCGACCAAACCAAAAATATCTGTCTGAGCCTTGAACAAGAGGAATCCCTTGGACAACTGCATGTCTTTCTGTTATTTCAATAGCCATCTTTGCCAGTGTGACTTGAAGTTTTGTTCCAACAGCCAAAATTATCTGAAACCAATCAAATGGTTTGTAATTGTAATCTTAATCAGTCTGCAAATTATATTATTGGAAATAGAATCCTTACCACAACAGGAATTAAGGATGCCCAGAACATAGCATGCCATCCTGTAAATTTTTACAGGGTTAAACAACTGGTACTCTTTAACTGAATAATTGAGAATTCCATAGAACTCTACTAAGAAAATAGTTGCTCACCATTAACATTTAGGAGCAGGAAAACAACAAATGAAGCCCAGAGGACAGGACTGTCAACATAGTGAGCAAGTATGTCAAACAAGTTACCATAGGAAAAATCATATAGACTATATAATGCTACTAATGCACTGTTTAGAAGAGAGTTTTACCTGACTCCAACAACAACCTTGAAGTCATCCTCCAAGGATCTTTTGATATACTTTTGGAAGTTAAATTTACTTCCAGGAGCAAGGTGTACCTACAAACAATGCACTGTCAAAAGAGGAAGGCAAATTCAGTTTTAGAAGAACATGTTGTATTGTGGAGTAGGTCTCACAGTGATAAATCCATTACGCAAAGCCAAGTAGTCAGCCTTCCCCACAGACCTATAAAATTGCCTAAAAAAGCATCCCTGAAATTGGCAACATGGAAGACATGTTACAAAGATTTAAAAAGATAATCATAAATTTAATTCAAGTTATAAATAAGCAGACTTTTTATAACTAGTGATATAGAAAATTGCAGTAGTTAATCCATAAGTTGTTTTCTACTTCACTTTCGGATTCTTCTGAGCTATATCTAAACCAATGCCATTAAAGTCCACGTTCATTTCTTTTAGCAAATTTACATGTCTATGACAATTCCAACAAAAGCTATGGCACTTGCATTGCACCTCTAACTAGTTGATTAAGTCAAGGCCTCAACCTCAAGCAAACAAATAGTGAAAACATAGAAGATTAGTAAAATAAATCTTACTATGTAGAAGAAGATTGAATATCTTGTCCAGAAAGAAGCATGAGCTCTCACAAATGATGTTTCATGTGTAAGGCGGAATCTTGAGGGATCTGCAGGCATAGTAAATTCTCAATATTGACATGAGATTGCATGTAGCAGCATTTCAAAGTAAAATGGTATACTCATCAGTAAAATTAAGGAATTCTACACTCGAAGAAAAACAGTTAAAATACATCATTGGACATCATACCATTGGCAAACTCATATCCATGAGATGAAGTCTCCTCCTCCCATGCCTTCCATCCTCGAATCTGCACAAAAGAAAAAGAAAATTCAGTCACCAACTCTTCATCAATGAACACAAGAAGAACATGACACTGCTTAAGAATTTTTTCAACATAAAGGCTCACAAATCTAATCATAGTGAGACTTTGGGAGCAAATACTTGCTCTAAATTCTCAATCTTTGACCATCTTATAGCAAGTGATCCATCTCAAGACTTAACCATAAGATTTCGGATTAATCACCCAAGTCAAGATTTCAATTTCATTTCTATGTTGAAGTTGAAGTACCTTACTTTGGTCTTGGCTTATTATTATTACTATTTTATATTATGTTATTATTATATGTATGTATATATATTCTGCAGCTTTCAACCTACCTACAATTGCCTCTAATATATTTTAATTCCCTCTTATACATGCACTAACACCCATGAAGATATAATCTGATCAGAACATTATCTTCTAGGCATCATGGTTTCAAAGCAAAGAGGAAGCCATAGGATTATTATTACCAAATTGGTATCCTTAAAAATCATAGACATGGAAAAATAACTAAGTTTTCAATCAATAAGCTACAAAAAGAAGAAAGAACAAAGAAATAAAAAGAAATACATCCAAACCTTTAGTCTCCCAAGAAGCATTGTTATAGCACTGTAAAACACATGAAGGACTGCTAAGAAGAATATGAGGATGTGTAACTGGTGCAATCCATTGACAGATATAAGTGGTTGATGATCTCCCTGTAACCAACAACAATTAGATAGGCAACTAAGGATGTGAATAAACAAAACATTGCAAATAAGGTCAGGCATGAATGAGCAGATATAAGTGGTTTCTTTCTTGTATGTTTCGATGAATTTTAAACCTAAGTAAGACATAGACGAATTCCCGATACAAAACTCATGACTTGGTGATTCCAAAACGAGGTAAAATTTCAGTATTTGGCAATGCAAATGCAACCAAATGCAAATATCCGCATCAGTAACATCTATAATTAATCAACATAAAATATCTTATTTTCCTAAGCCAAGCACACTTTTAATGGCATTTTGAATGAGAAAAGCAATTGTTTTCAATTGGTCAATCTACAACTAAAGACGACATGCGTACATCAAACAATAGTCCATGACATGACATGACTACGTAAATATTACTTGTTTTTATAAACATAATTCTGCAAAATATCATGAAAAAGAGTGTTAGATAAATTATCGTATTGAAATACTTTTAAGTTAACAAAGATAAAAGAACATAGACCAAGGTTTCATTCAATTAAATAAAATCTTAGCGAGGAAACCTAGTTACCTTCTTGCATTGGTAAGGGGTAGCATCATCTGACAAATATCTGCGTTCATAAGAAAGAAGTTTCCTACGGTGTTCCTCTTCACTACTTGATTCTCTGTCGGTACCAACAAGCGGACATGGCAACAATTTGTCTGCCACATCAGTAGGAATACATATTCTAACAATGTAACTCTGCCCGAAAGTCAGAAGCAGTGAAAGGAAACCAAGAATCATCAACTCTGCAAAAACAAAACCAACAATATAAAGACAAGCAAAGAAGTAGCAGTTATTATTATTATTATATAATAATCATTCACATAAATTACAATAAAAGAAAATTAAGTCGAGAAGAAGAGTCAAACTGCTTTGGCTCCACGATGTAAGCATTAGTTCATGACAACTAATAGCTTTAATGAAAATTTCTTACCAGCTTTGACCTTTTCCAAAGCCTCAAGCAAAGCCTTCTTGTGCTTTTCCTGTAGCCACTGAGAGAGAAAAAATCATCAGGTTAGCAAAGAGGAAAATTTTCCCAACAAACACTGTTTATGATCATGGCATCACAACAACCCTTCAACTTCTAAGATTTCAAACATTATTACATAATTTCAGAAACAAAAAAATAAAAACGAAAGAAGGATTTTCCTCGGAGGCAAAAAAGGAAACTGCAAAGGCAGAACAGACAATGCACAAACAAAAAAAATCGCAGAACCCCCCAAATTCAGGGATCAAACGCAAATACCAAAGTCTCAGCAATAGGGACAAGATAATTTGTTTTAAGAAAAAAAGCAACAGAAAAAAAAAAAAAAACTCCATTGAGACCCAATTAAAGTAAATTGAACTGAACCAGAGTATGGAGGGAACAGTTAACTTGATTGTCAAACGCATGTGCAGGTAAACAGTGAAAATAATTACATTTACAAAGGGAGAGAGAAAAAAAGAGAAGACTTTTGAAAATGGTGACACACCGTTCCCACTTTGTGAAGGCTTTTCTCCAGAGTTAAGGATATCAAGATGAAAACAGTGCAGACACAAGCAACGGCCCATGTTGGTGTCTGATCAAGGTCTTTGGAACCGATACTACTCTCACTCGAAGCCACAGACACACAACAGAACCACAGCCATGAAACCAGACAAAGAGACAGTCTTTTGCACTTTGAGACAGACATTAGCACTGTGCACAAACAAACCACCCAAAAGTCTCAAAAGAACAACCACCACAGCATGAGAGAGAAAAATGAAAAATAGGTTCCAAGAAACAGATTGCAAAACCAGAGGGACTATTGTTGTTTCGGTACTTCTGAAGTAGACAAAGATAATAACTTTACGACTTTTCCTGATCTGGGTTAGTCTTAAAAAAGAAAAACAAGTCTTCAATCTTCAAAGGGCATTCATTTATTTAAAGACGATCTTCAGAGAAGTGAGAGAGAAAAAAAAGTTGTGGCTTCTGGTGGTGTTGCAGAAGCAGGCACCTATCGTATTTGAATTGAATTTGAATGCAGTTTCAGAGGTTGGAGAAGGATTTTTTTTATAATTTTATTTATGAAAAAAGATTGTCTAATTCTCTGTTCTGTCTGTATTACATTAAGAATAAAAATTGAATAATTTAATGTAAGAAAACGAATAATAAACCCAAAACTTTAATATAAACTCGCATTTAGCATCAATTAGGTAAGAATGTTCTTCAAAAATGGAAACTATAACAGTTGTCACGTCACTGGCAATTATACTGAATTTTTCTTTTTCTTTTTCTTTTTCATTTCTTTTCCCACCACTTTCTTTTTACTATTTGTCAACTTGATTTGCGGAGAATAAACTTCAATCAATTTTAAGTCTTTATTCAGATCATAAATAAATTTTGAGTACAAAGAGTTCGACACTTTGTAATTATTACACTGAATTTAAGGTTAAATAGTTTAAGCACGGTTAGAGATCTTTGACAAAAATAATTCTTAGTTAAATTTTACTTATTTCAATATGAGACATTAGTTTTAGACAAAATTTTAAATTTTAAATATATTTACTAATGAAAGAATATAAATTTTGAATCCGTCTGCGTATGGAAACAAATAATAATAATAAATGCCATGAATTATTTTAAGAAAAATATATAAAAAAAAACACTTATAAAGTGTATTGAATTGTTTATTTTATTAATGAATGTATACAACTATATATATAAACATACATATTTACGTTACGTTGATGTTATAATGCTTATCAATCTTAATCTCAATTTTAAGTTAAACTGATAATTTCGTGCCTTCTAAACTATATTTATATTGAGAATTAATTTTTGAAAACAGAAATGATGCTGAGTACGTTAGCTACCCCACAGACACGGTTTCACACACATAAACTCAAATTTTACTTTACATCAAAACATTTAAACAAAAAATATTATATTTTAATTAAATAGAAGTTAGTCAATTAAGCTATTTTTGGTTAAAGTTTAAAAAATAGTGTCAGATCTCTTCGTAAAGCTGAGTTTAGTATGGTGAAGTTTTTCAAAATCATATTTTTAGAAAATGATGGATTTTTGTAATCAATTTTTCATTTATAAATAAAAGGTTTTCATATTTATATTGAGTGGAATTTTTATAATAAGTGTCCTAATATATTAGTTAAGGAACTAAAAGACAAAAAAAATTATTGAAAAATATGAGAGATTACTAATAATAGAAGAACACAGTTTTTGTCATATTTAATAGATCTTTTTTCAATAACTTCAATTCTATGTTTAAAATGACCTAATAATTGTAATGTAGCACTTTTATAACTTTAAAATTTTCATGTTTTCCTTTTTTTTAAGTTTCTAATAAAAAAAATCATCTTTAAATATGTTTTTTCATCTTTACAAAAAAAAAATGTGTACAAAATACTGAAAACTTTTTTTCGCTTTTTTCTATTTCATGTGCAAATATTTGAACTTAAAAAAAAAATTATCAATTTTTCAATTTAAAAAAAAATAGTAAATGCCCACCTCATGAAAATGATTTCATGGAAATCATAAGATACAAAAATATTTAAAAAAAATAGTAATGATACTTTTAAAATAATAAATCAAAACAAACTAAAATTTTCATGTATCAAATACTCCAAAGATTGTCCTTTATCAAACTTCTCTATTTTTTCCTTTCCTACACTTAGAATACTATTTTTTTGGTAAGAATTTCTATACTTATACATGGTCGTATATAAAAAATGAGGAATGTTATAATATATTTTGTAACACATAGTTTCTATTGATTTAAATTTATTAAAAACATAAAAAATAGAAGAGATTATCATTAAACGATAAGTGAATGTTATTAAAACCTTTATTTTATAACAACAAAAAGATGTTACTAATACCTCTTAAATAAATATATTATTTTTATAATAACCATATATAATTAAAAATTGTAAGTTGTGGTTCTACCTGTAGAAGTTTTATTTTTTTAAGGGTGGAAAGATTTGTTAACATTAACAAAACTAAAAGTATGAATGTTGTTGTGTATTGACAAATTCGTAGTAAAATACGTAGAATATTTTGTAAGCAATAATTTTGGTGGTGGTTGAGCAAACCAAAAACATTTAATATAGTTAATAAAATCTTTGGCAATGTTTCTTGTGTTGCGTATAATCCGCGTTTCATACTTCAACTCTCAAATGTAAATGTGTGTCTGATTCTCCGTGTGTCAGAGACTACATTAATTCACTTTCACGACTTTGTCTTTTATTTTATGTTCAAATTATAACATATATTAAGTAATATCACTAAACATTCACCATTTTTAACCTTAATTTTCAGTTACCTTGCCTTTTAATTCAACTTCCTCAACTGCACCCGCCACTGATTGCTACCATCACAATCACGCTTCAAAAGAGTCAACTCGTTTTGGTGACTGTGTTAAATTGCTTCCATTCCTAGGGTAGGTTTATATGCAATTACCCATATACCTAAATTCAAATAAAAGCATAAGCAATGCAATCTTAGAATCAAATAAAAGCATAAGCAATGAAATCTTAGCAAACCTTAAGGTACATAATTTTGAAAAATGTTATTTTGACAATTTTATAGGTAAAGTCATCAGTTTATAATTTTTCAATTTTTCCATCTTTTTATATAGATCTACATTTCAGTAAAAAAAAATACTTTGAAAAGTATGAACAAATTCATCATTGGATTGTTGACATATCAGGACTCCAAAATATTTAACATATCCACTCCATCTGAATCATAAAGCAACATAACCAACCATTTTGTAAGTTTCTCACACTCCTATTGTTGTAGCATATATATATATATATATATATATATTATTATTTGGTAATGTTTATATACTATTATTCTAGATGCACTATGTACTTAGTAAAACATAAGAAATATTTGATATGTTTTTAACTTACAAAACAAAAGTAGAAATAATTTAAATAGAAAGATGATAGTTGTCGTTTTGTTGTCAAATTAATATAATTCTAATGTAGACTTGTCTAACACTAGAGAAATGATAGTATAATTATGGTCAGATGACCCTAAGTCGTATCCTAACGAATTCAATAGTAAAATGAGTAGATCAGTGTTTAGAATCTATCTACAAACAATAAGAGTTAGCAATAACAATAATAATAAAAAGGAGTGAAATAGTTGTGCAAAAAATATAAAAGAGATTAAAATAACAAATAAAAAGCGGTTGATCCCAAGTTCTTCCACCATTAAATTCTTCACAGGTTCTCTAAAGATTAATCTTTTCTCAATCCTCTAATAGAGTTAAACCGGATTGAACATGCGTCAATCTAATTCAACTGAAACTCACCAGTAAAACATGCATCTACTGTTTAATCAATACTCACTTTGTTCCATGTGTATACTCCATGGGAATGCTTACTTCCTTTCTCTTGAATTATGCGTCCAAGAAATTAATTAGAACAATGCGAACTAACTAAGAAATCAAAGTTTAAGATAAGGAAGACCATTAATCATGCGTTGAAGTACAACCTCTCATAAAAACGTTTTCCAGATATTCGACTATTAAAACAACTGCTATAGATAATTAAAAATCGAAACTTTTATTAAACAAAACCTCAGAACTCAAGGGAAATTACAAAAGAATCAACCGAAAAGGTTTAGCCTTCTATGCGGAGGCAAAACAAAAGAATTACTAAGAAGAAAAGAAACTAAGAAAAACCTATGAAGTTCCTCCTCTTCTCCTTGATGCTTGTGTCATTTTATAGGCTTTTGTGCTCCAAGGATCTTAGGAAAATATTGTAGTTTATATTTTGTTTACAGTTTCCAACTTTCCAGAATTGTTGTATTTTGCAGAAGATTTGCTTACTATTCTGTTTATAATATATTGTAGATTTTATTTTTTATTTCTTCTCCTCAGAATTTATTTCCTGTTTAGGTTCAAGAAACAACTTGGACTTTTGCATATTTGGCCCGTTCACAAAGGTAGATGCTTCCTCCGGATAATTTACTCTAAAACACAAAATTAACAAAAATAATAGTTAAAGCCCAAATAAACCAAATTATAAAAATATTAATTAAAACAATGAATTTATTTATTATTATAGTCCAATAATCTATGATTAAGGTTATTGTGTGTGAATAAATATGTGCTTAACAAAAGATTAAAAGGATTACATCGGATATGGATGATGAATATGTTTTGCTTAATTATTATTGTGTCAAAGAATATATTATTCATGAAATATCTTTACTATTCTCCTCAATGTAATAGAGTAGCTAAGAGAAAAAAATGGCTCCTAAGAAAATGATTAATATAAGTTTATTAGTTCTAATGCTCATAATAATCTTAAGGGAAAAATCCTTCTTACACCATGTTTTTACAAAATAGAATAACACATAAGAAAGTTGTTACAATAATGTAACACACACATGATTAAATCACCTATGTGAATGTCAAGTGAAACCGCTTGTATGAGATATTGATAAGATCTCCATAGATCTCGTAAATATTGGATACTCGTTAAGTGTTTTTGCTTCATAAATGTGTGTAAGGATATAGAAAATAACCTTAGAAGTGGTATATTTTAAATGACATTTGAATATTTTATTATATAAAATGAAAAGAACGTATAAATAGAAAATTCAGTATTAAGGTTTCATTTTAAAAAGAATCACCATCTCTCTATAAGTTTCATTTTTCTTTTCCTCTTCCTTCTCTCTAAGATTTTGATCTCATCGCTCATCAGTTTGACGATCGGAGTATGCCATTAGACTCCTGGCAGCTAAGACTACAAGACTGTCTGATTAGAATCTCCGATAGAGTAAGTTCATTTTTGTTCTTCTCTTTGAGAGTTTAATTCTGGAGTCGTAGGTTTGTCTCAGCTTCAAGACTAATCTTTGTTAGCTTAAAGTTTTAGTGATATAGTTAGATTGTTGATTAGAACTTTGTGGTACAGGTTAAGCTACTTTTAAACTTTTGGTAGAATTGAAGTTCTTAGTGAGCATATGCTCAAGTAAAGGTCAGGAAAGCTAGTTTAAATTGCCAATATAATTTTAGGTTAGAAAATCTGAATGTGAATGTGGATGTGACGTGGTCACTGATCTCAAATTTTTATCGCAACTCATTTTTTTTTTATCTCTATTCTAAACCATTACTAACAGTAAAAAAATATCAATTTATTTTTTTAATGATAAATTTGATACACGTGATGAGAACAATAATTTTAATTCACTTTTAAAACATGAAACACTAAAATATAAAATAAAAAATCAATCTGAATACAATTAAAAAGATAAAAAAAAAAACTGAAATTACAATCAACTTAAAGTTTATTGTTTAAATAAAATGTTAATTTTATAAATATATTTTTAGTTATAATTGAGTTTTTTTTTGTTGCTAGATCCCAGCGAGGGAACAGTAAAGGAGAAAGTAATGTGTTGATGGAGAGAATTTTCATAATAAAATTATGTACTTTGATCAATGAACTCTTATACACGATCCATGGTATTTATTTTAAAATTCGTCCTGAACTGTAATAAATAAATAAAAATCTACTTTAACAAAACTTTTATTTTAAAATAAAATATTAAAACGGAAGTGTTCTCAAAAGCAGAGTAAATATTAATTAAGTCTCTCATTACGTGGTTTCTAAAAGAACGTTTCCTCGATCCCTTTAACCGACCGACACAGTCAAATCATTAATGTTCAAATCAAGGTTAGTAAAACTAAACTATCACTAAGAACTAGGTAATACGCCCCTAAAGTGTGATCAACTTCATTAATCTGACCTAATAAGGTAAGTTCATTAAAATAATATAAATAACACATATTCCAAGAACAAGATACGTCATTATCACTTTACACCCCTGAGTGTCGAATACACTTTTTGCTGACTTGAGCGTCGGAGTGCCTTCTGCAGTACCCTTCATTCGGCATTCACCTAGGACTGAGCGACCGAGACCCGAAGTTGTAGCATCGAGGTCAGAAGGACTACAACAAAGCTCTCGTAATCTGTCCAAAGGAAGGAAAAAGACGAAGTGAAGACGAAGTGAGTCAATAGTTTTTTAAGTTCTATCTCCCTAGCAGGAAGAAAATGAGAATGCAATTTAAATTTGTAGTGTATAAAAAAACAAAATGATCTCTTAGTATTAAAGTTTAGTAATAGATGGTCCCTAATTTAATGTTTAAATTGATTCTAAAATTTACACTTGAGGAAATTGTGAAAACTTTATTGCTAAATCATCTTTTTATTTTATTTTTCAAAGACTCACATTAAAAACTAAATTGGTCACTTACCTTTAAAAGCTACTTTTGCCTTTCGACTTTACGTTAAAAAGGAGTTGGTGATTTTAGTTGTAGCCTTACATGTGTGGTCCACATTTTTCTGTTTTTTGTGAATTATAGTATGATTGGTAAAAAATGATGAATTTGTGGGCCACCCTATAAATCTTCACATTTATATATTAAGATTATAATTTTATTCGAACTTTCAAAAAAAAATCCAAAAATTACACTTATGTATAAATTAAATTTTTATATAAGTAATAATTAATTTATTAAGTTATGAAAAAGTAGATTTTTGAGTTTTTATGAAAAACACTATTCAAATATATAAATAATTATGAACTGTTTCATATATTCATATTACTAAACTTTCCTTAAGCTTGATGCATAAAAGTATTTAGATAATTATATAGAAAAAAGAAAGAGAATTGTTTATTTTCTTCAATGTTGTTAGTTCACATAAGAAAACATAAAAGAAAATAATAAATTTATACAATAACGTTATGAGACCTGCATTATGCATAACGACAGGCATTATGAAATGGACGAAACATGAGGACATATATTATGTGATGGATGAATATAACTACGTGAGGTCGACACCACAATAATATATATATATATATATAACCGACATTTTTATATAGGTTAAATAACCGGCCTAATAATATTAGGTCAAGAGAATTTTCATATAAGAGAAAGAAATTATATTTTATATAGTTTGTAAACTACCTTTTTAGTAATTCTTCCTTCACCATAATAATATAAATTATCTCTATGTAATTGTGCACAATTTTTAGATAGGTTTATTATTTTTTTAATTGAATGACATTTATAATATTCTATTAAACGTTACACTAATATTAATTATCATAAAAGTAATTATTTAGATCATATTTATATTGTTTTAAAACAAATTAAAATAAAGTGGGTTCTAAGTTTTATAATATATATATATATATATATATATAAATTAATACAATAAAAATTATATGTATAATACTTTTTTTCTTCCACCTCATATCGTACTAAGATTTTTTCTTGCAATATTATATCATGTATGAATTTAGAAAATAATAATAATTTTAAGTAAGTGATATAATCAAAATGACATTTAAATATTTATTATTAAAATAAAAAATATATATCTAAGTTATCTTATCAAAATTATTATGTTAACACGACATAGTTTTTTCTTCAAAAAATTCATCCTAAAAAATTAATCCTCATAGAGATAAATTTATATGATTAATTCTTTCAAATCTCATAATTAGTCATATGAACCTTCTTCGACTCTCTCATCACCTAATACTCTTTATCTATATGATTTCAAGATGTACTAGTATGGCCGACCGACCGAATGACGTGTCTCAGTCTTCCTACCCGAGATGACCGAGACACACGCTGAAGTGTCTCAGTCTACCTGGCCGAGCTGGCCGACACACCACACACGGCCAGGCCGACTGACACGTATAACCATTAACGCTCAAATCAAGGTTAGTGAAACTAAACTATCATTAAGAATCAGGTAATACAATCCTAAGTGTGATCCATTCCACTAATCAGGTCCAACAAGGTAAGCTCATTAAAATAATATAAATATCACACATTTCAATGAGAAAGGTACGTCATTTATTACTGTGCACCTACCTGAGTGTCGAACACCCGCTTTACTGACTTGAGCGTCGGAGTGTCTTCTGCAGGTACCTCTCATTCGGTGTTCACTCGAGGTCGAGAGCCAAAGAAGAGACACGAAAGCGAGAAAGATCCCAGCCAAGCACCTAACAACTTGCCCGACCGAAGGAGGAAGACGAAAACTTTAATAGTCCTTTAAGTCTCATCTCCCTAACAGGAACACAAGATATCAGTAGAATCAGGACCGTCCATTTCACAAAATACTCATAAATCAATACACAATCTTAATAATATCAATACGGTATTTATTTTCCTAAAAATATTATGTCTATATCACATGATTCACATTTCATCTCATTCTTCAACATATCATTCCATCATAGTTAGAAAATATCAACAATAGTCACATAACATTAAATTTCACAAATCAATTGAATAAATTGGTTTAAACACTTAAGATGCATGGATCTTTTAGATCTTTTAAAAGTTGTAATCACTTCTAATTTATAAATTGATAATTTTTTAAAAGATTTAATTGAATTCCATGACTTATATATATATGTAATAAATATTAATTATATATATTTAAATTAAATAAATCTTAATTATATATATAAATGAAAAATAACTCAATAAATGCAAGTATCTTACTATCCTATTCTTGCATGTTACACAATTTTTATTTAATTTCTAGCAAAAAAAATTAAAAAGTGAAACCTTTAACATATTCCTGAATATATTCTCATCAAATTAGTTTTGCACCACTTTTCTCACTTTCATCACCACCACAGTCTCATCAAATAATTCAAACATACTTTTAAAAAAGAAGAGGCGTGTTATCTGGAAAACGCGAAAAAGAAAGACACACCAATCCTATTATTGTTTTATTCACTCCCTTTCTACCTACTATAAATCACTTCTAATAAAATCACATAAATCAATGTTTTTTTTGGTATTATTTATTAATTACAAATACATTTATTTGATAAAACAAACGATTTTTTTATATAAACTATAAAATATTCTATATAAAAATAATCTATTTCTTCTTAATCATGTGAGTATTATCTTATATTTTCCTTTATTTTTTCCCCTTTGTTCACACTTATTTTTTCCCCTCTTTCATCTCTCACGCTTTTCTCCCTTTCTCTTTATGTTGTACCTCTCTCATTTGCTTTCACTCTTACTTTTTTTTTTCACTTTATTAACATAATGGAAATATCAATATTTATATTTTAAATTATTAAATACCATACAATATTATCTTTTGATAACTGAACATTTAAAAAATACAAATGAATATTGATTTTTATGAAACTTAAAATTTAATTTTTTACCTTTATAAAAATAACTATTATATATATGTAACAAAAGTTAAATTATTCTATTCAAATAAAATGTTTAAATATATGTAATCAATTTATTCAAGAAAAATGCTAAAAAAAAAAGTTAAATTGAAAAAAATATAATTTTAAACATTCTATTTTTTAGAATTTAAAAAATTCCGTGCATATACAACCTTATTCCAATTAAATAATTCTAAAAGTAATTTGTACGTTCATGGGTTCTATAATATAAGTATGTAGGGTCATATAATGAAACATACTGTGAATTTGCATAACTTTACATGGTTGAAAAAATGATGGAAATAGTGATTGATTGATGAAGGTCCTTTTTCTGGAGCTGAATTTATATAAAATTTATCTTTTATTGAAAATAATTATGGAAATATTTACCCACCTTGATCTCTTAAAAAACCTGCAAAAAATAGTATATTTATCATAATAAACCAATTGAAAGTAAGAATGTGAAGTAGGTGATTACATTAAAGTATGTAACGAATGAGTTGCTGGGTGGTGGCCAACCCTCTCTTTTCTAGGGATTTGTTCACTACTTGTATATATACACGTCAATATTATTAATATTTCAAATAACTTGTTAAATATTGTTATTTATCATTTGTATTTAACAATTTTTAACATTTCTAATGGTACTAATAGAAAATAATAATTTAACAATTCAACATTAACCAAACTCCAAATACTCATCAATCATAGCAATACAATATATGAGACTCGACACGCATTTTAAATAATATATGTCGGATACATGTATTAATTACCGAGATTCATATGACGTGTTTATCCAATTCAAAAAATATTTATTCGATTATAATAATTTTACTACAGTTTTAACACAATTTTGAAAAAGATAAATACATTATTTTTTTTAAAACTCTAACTTATTATATAAATTTGTATTATGATTACAAAAATAAAGAATACATCCTTTTGAACTAGTTATGAGAAACATCTCACGGTTAAAAAAAAATGAAACATACTTTTTTTTTATAAAAAGTTTTCATGTTAGGCATTACTATGCAACTTCACATCTTATCTCTCAAGCAACAACACTCATCTGCTGCTATCACATGAAAAAAAAATTATTATTAAAAAAAAGAAATACAAAAATATGTGGGGACTAAACTAAAACTCATGTGTTAACAAAAACAATACAAAGGTAAATTATAACTATTCATAAAGAATTATAAGAACAAACTAGGTGAAAGCCTATTATACTAATAAAATGATTCTTTATGAATAATTCTTAAATTAGCTAACTTATCAACACACGCATTCCCTTCACGAAAAATATGAGTAACCCTAAACTTGATTTTCCCACGATAATTAAGACAAGTATTCAATTGATTACAAAGCATCTATGTAACTTTAGTCTTACACGCAACAAAAAACAAGACAAAGTCACATTCGAATCAAACATGAGAAAGTCTCATCTTTTGAGTTTCCTCCATAATATTTATAACTTCATAAAAGTTAGCAACCATAGTAGATTGGACTTCAAGAAACGCAAAGAAAACACCAATAAACTCTCTCATATCCACGAAAAATACCTCCACAAGTAGCAAGACTAGGATACTCCTAGCAACCCCATCACTGTTAATTTTAATCCAACTTGGTGAAGGAAACTCTCATCTAACAAGGAGAGGACGACGAACTTTATCACTACAAATATTGATACCAAAAAGCTTAATCACGTTGAAATCCAACATATCATTCTTCATTGAAGCTTTAGACGAATTTTCCACTAGACAAGTTAAATCTATAATTACCGAAATAGTCTTATTGGTGTTTTCTTTGCGTTTCTTGGTAAACTATACCTATTCATAAAGAATTCTAAGAACAGACTAGCTGGAAGTCTATTATACCAATGAAATGATTCTCTATGAATAAATCCTAAATTAGCCAACTTATCAGCACACACATTCCCTTCACGAAAAATATGAGTTACCCTAAACCTGATTGTCCCACAAAAATTAAGACAAGTATTCCATCGATTCTAAAGCATCCACGGAACATTAGTCCTAGCAGTAAACGCAGCACAAACCAAGGCAGAATCACATTCAAGCCAAACATTAGTAAGTCCCATTTTTTGAGCTTCCTCCATAGCATGTATAACTCCATAAAACTCAGCAACCAGAGCAGTTTGAACTTCAAGAAACGCTGAAAAAGCACCAATAAATTCTTCCATACTCCCACGAAAAATACCTCCACAAGTAGCAAGACCAGGATACCCCCTAGCAGCCCCATCAGTATTAATTTTGACCCAGCCTGATGAAGGAAATTCCCATCTAATAGGAAGAGGACGAAGAACTTTACCACTACGAGTCTTAATACCGAAAAACTTAATCACGTTGAAGTCCAACATATCATTCTTCATTGAAGCTTTAGACGAATTTTCCACTAGACAAGTTAAATCTTTAATTATCGAAATAGCCTTAGAAACCCCAATCTTATCCTGAAATCTAGCCTAATTCCTCATACGCCATATCATCCATATAGAAAAGGTTATCACCGCAAGCTTAATCAATTTAACCAAAGGACTACCATCACTCTTAATAAAAGAAAGTAGATCATCCTTATTAGAGAAATGAGAAGTAAGAAAAATTTGTCGTACCCAACTCCAAATATGCAATGCGTTAGAACATTCAAAAAATAGATGTTGAATAGATTCCTCTTGCTTTTCACAAAGCGAACACATAGAACATATATGCAAACCCTTATTCTAAATATGTTGATCTGTAGGAAGTCGCCCATGAAAAAGTTTCTAGAGTACTAGAGTTTTGGAAGACGGAATAGATGAAGACCAAATGAATTTACCCCAACCACCTGGAACTCCTGGTTCCAAGAAAAAAATCCTAGCCGATTTAAGAGTGAAACGACCAGACTCATTTAGAATCCAATTAGGAATATCCTATTCCTCTCTAATCATGATATGATTAAAAAAATGAGGCATCTGCTGTAAAGAGAATGGAATATTTCAATCACAACCTGTGTAAAATTGAGAGACTGTATCCGGAATGCTAACACCTTCAGATAACCCTGCAATATTTGCTAAAGAAGTAGTAGAGCACCATTTATCATTCCAGAAATTAATAAAAGAACCTGTACCAACAGTCCAAGAAGTATAGTCAAGTATGGTAGAATAAAATTGCTTAATTCCGGGCCAGAGAGAGGAAGATCTATAAACCGTTCTAAATTCATATTTTGATTTAAGAACCCTGGCTTTCAAGAGTAAAGACCAAGGTTTGTCGCTATAAGCAAAGTTCCAAGCAAGCTTAAGAAGATATGCATTATTTTCATGATGAAGATTAATAATATTCAAGCCTCCATCCTCAAAAGGTGAACAAATTTTCCCCCAATTAACGGTAGCAATACCTTTTTTCAGAATATCACCAGTCCAAATAAAATTTCGACACCACTGCTCAACTTGCTTAATAAGTGAAACAGGCCACTTATACATATTAAAACTATAAGCTAGAGATCCAGTAATCACTGTATTGACCAGCTGAATTCGACCCATCATGCTAAGAGATTTACCTTTCCAATATGCTAGCTTCAATTTAACTTTATCAGCCAAAGGTTGAAGAAACCGACACTTTGGAGCACCAACAAAGATAGGCACTCCTAAATAATTGAAAGGCAAACAACCATGACTACAGGAAAGAATATTTTGAATTCTGGTGACAAATCTTGAAGAATTATCCATGGTGAATAAACTACTTTTAGAGTTATTAATATATTGACCAGAAAAATCACCATATGTTTTAAGAAAAGAACTCAAATTTCTAAGAGACTTAATATCCCCCTACAAAAAATAAATATGTCATCAGGATACAAAATATGAGAGGGAGTGAGATAACCTTGTGGACTAGTCATATTTAAAATCTTCTTATCATTCACAAGCTTAGAGAGACCTCTATTAAGAACTTCCTCTGCAAGACAGAAAAGTAAAGGAGACAATGGATCACCTTGCCTTACCCCTCGACTGCAAGGAAAAAAACCCACCAAACTACCACTTATTCTTATAGAAAGCATAGCTGAACGGAGAATTGTACTAATCCAACCGACAAATGAGGGATACGGTTTTAAATATTTATGTAAACATAAATTTATGTTAATTAATACAGAAAGTTACAATTTAAAAGATATGGATAAATTAAATAGAAAAATTATATAAGAGGACTTTTTAAAATTAACTTATATAGAGTAATTTTAATTTATATTTTTTTTTTCATTTCTAAAAAGTCTAAGTAGAAAAGGTCGTGTATTTATTAAGCTATTAAATAAGTCATGTGCAGTCCTCGTTGGTGTACAAAGTTATCGCTATCTTCTGCTCTGTCGTTTGGATTTTTATTCCTCTTCGTTTTCATTTAAATTATTATTATTATTACTAGCGGGAACATTTTATTTTTGTTTTTAATATATATCTATATTTTATTTTTATTATTATATATATAATATTTTATTTTTATAATTATTATGTTTTTTATTTTTGTTATTAATGTTATTATTATTATGTATCAATATTTTTTATTTTTACTTATTTGACTATTCATCAAATCTATAGTAGTTTGATTTTAATTAGAATTTCAAACTAAAAGAAACTTAGGTCTTAATTAATACATTGTTTTAGGGATTATAATAATATTTAACCTTTTAAATCAAATATATAGACGATCATATATATATATAGTCATTTTGTTTTAACATAGATTGTGAAAATTATGTCATAAAAATATTTTTTTAAATGCATATTGATTGAATATTATTAAAACTCATTAAATTTAGTAAAATTATGTTTATTATGGTTTACATAATAATTTTAAAAGACCTCTCATTAAATTATGTTCCACAACATAAAAAAAAAATCAGATCTTCATAAATAAAAATATAAACCAAAATAAGATAATGCATAAAATAAAAAATTAAAACATTTTACATACTAATTTTGCTGTTCAAATTTGAATTAGAGTAATGATGAAAAAACATTATTCTATGATTGCGGAGGTGAAATTAGAGTATGAGAAATTATCACTTTCCAATTTTTTTTATAATTTAATATAAAGCAAAGCAAGAAAGTTAAAAAGGTTTGAATTATAATGTAGTGCAATATTGAGAAAATATAAGTTCTATGTTATCAAATTACAAAGACGGTCACAACACCACATAATTATGATAGGCAGAAGAAAATCACAACAGATATTAAATGATCATAAAAACAATAATTAATATGTATTTAACTTTAATGCTTTATAATTAAGATATAAAAATTTGAGGTATATGTATTAGATTTGTTGCACTTTTTTGATACCCATTGAAATAGGATTCTTTCGCAACCAACTTTCTCTCAAAATTGCACAATATTCTTCTCCCCCAGAAGAAATAAATGAAATGTATTGTACATCTACACACCGTAATATATATGCATATAATTCAAATTCATAGTAGATAATGAATTGCCCAGAGAAGAAGAAAAGGAAGAAAACAAAAAGGGAACAACGCAAAAGTAGGTTGTTAAGATCATATGCCATTGATTTGCAAACTCAATCTCATTATGTTGCTCAAGAAGGTCTTCGACAAATTCTTCTTCTAAAGAACTTACATCAATATCTTTTTCAGTCTTGAGTATAGGCTAGACCCTCATTAGGCACAACAAAACCTTCATAATCATTAGACAACAAAACCTGCATAGTTTCTTGAAAACAAATAAACCTTGAAGAGATGCTCCTAGAACACCATAGTTTGTCGAGATTTTCTCAATCACCGATCCAAAGCCACTGCAAAAAAAACCCCCAAAACTCACAAACAATCAATGAAAAGTGCAAGATTAATCAAAGAAATGAAAGTATGATTTTCCATGAAAGTGAAAAGGAAAGAGAAAAGAAAGTGAGAAGTATGGTAAAAAAAAGAATGTGTTATGTGTAGTGGAGAGAGAAAGTGAGAAGTAGGTACCTATATAGGAAAGAGAAAGTGGGAAGTAGGATACGTGAGTTATGTGTAGTGGAAAATATCAGTTTAAATCAGAAAAGTAACGTACCAAATCATCTCCACTGTCCACAAAATATTACAAATAATTTAGTTTTTTTATTTAACAGAGAAAAAGATCTTTAAAACAAAATTAATACAATAAATTATTAAGTAAAGATAAAATGGAAAAACAAATTAAGATAAGTTAAGAGGAGAATAAGAAATGACACAATGACCATAATACAATAATAAAATTAAATATTAATATAAGGATAAAATAGGAAAAGAAATTAAGAGCAGTTAAGAGGAGAATAAGAAATGACACAAAGACCATAATACAATAATAAAATTAAATATTAATATAAGGATAAAATAGGAAAAAAAATTAAGAGCAGTTAAGAGGGGAATCCCCTTTATATATAGGTATAGATTATACACAACCTATTATAAATATTAAAATTTATCATAAATTTTAAAATTGATCGTCCAAACCAAATGAGAAAATATCTAACAAAAAAATGCATTTTAAAATTAGTCACAAATTAAACCATATGCATATTAAATATTATTATTTTTATTATGCGTTAAATACTAATTTATGTATACCAAGCTAACACTATCTATATATTTACCTTTTTTTTTATATTTTATTGGGTTGATTTGATTGCCATTTATTCTTACTTTTTATAGACTAAATTAAATTTGAAGTAAATTACTATAATAATTTATGATATTTCCTAAATTATATTTATGTTTTTAATTTTTTTGTTTTCATTATAGTAATTTTTGTATTGTCCAGAGATTTTTAAATATATATTATATTTTTAAAATGTTTCTCAATTTTCTATATTAAGTCTTCGTCACATATTATAAAAACAAACAAAAGAAAGAAAGTAGGATAAATTATTGTTTAAAAAAACTTTCAATATAATTTTATAACACATCAACATTCAATAATAAAAAATATATTAATCAAGAATAAAGTATCTATTTTTAATTTTTAAATAACGTTTTTAATTTTTAAATAACATTCATTACTCATATCAAAATTTCAATAGCAAACACTTGGCTATACTTCTCGAAATCTTTTGAAATTAGAGTGAGAAATTTATACATGTCATATCACTAAGTTATCCCCACAATAAAGTCTCAACATGAGAAAAATTCATCCTCACAAGATAATGTAAATTCCTTATGACCTACCTGATACAATTTTTTTTCACACCATAAGATAGGTCACATAAACCTTCGTTGACTCTCAACGTCTAAACACCTTATCTATGTGATTTCAATGTATCGGGAGAGTCAAGATCATCTATTTCACATAGTTCCAAAATAAATACTCACACCCTCTTAACATTTCAACACAATACTTTCTTTATGGAATAACTATGTCTACATCATAATACATACTATGCGTCAATCAAAATACGTAAGTATTTTCATCTCAATCCATGAAATTTTGACCTAAATGTTGACAATCCGTTGGGAGTTTGACATGCAAAAGATATTTTGACGTTCAAATAAGTACTCTATAAAAGGTGTATTTTGGTAAATGGTAAAAACGTACCTTACAATTCTTTAGAGGAGTTTATTTATACGACTAGTTATGGAAATACGAATATAAATAATATTTTTAATCTTTAAGTCACTCATTTATCATAGATATTTTTCGCATATATCGGAATATAAATATGACTTATTAAGTATTTTTATTGTCCTTCATTGCAAAATTTGAGATATCTCTCAACCGGGCAATCAGACACCTATATCAAGACGGACTCGATCCTATATCAATACGGACTCGATCGGTACTAACCAGTATACCTCTCAATTATAATGACTCTTTTTCTATTTTTACTTTTTTTACTCATTTTTTATTTTTAACTTCCACGAGGAGGAGTGCATCTGTAAACTATATTTTTAACATTAATTATCTATCTTTGGATGTAATAGATTTTATAACAATAATGTATTTTTTTTATTATATTTATATATAAGATATTATTAGATCTTATTACCCTAGTATGTGTATAAAGATTCACATTAATATTATCCAATTTTTCATATGATTCATTTTATTTTAATTTAAATTATTTTCACTAAATATTTTTAAAAGGACGGTCAATACTCGTCTTTTTAAGTATTAAGGCTTAATTATTAATTTATTTATTGTAAAATTAACCTAAGGATGCATATATTTTAATTTTTCAATATTATACCTTTTTTTTTCCTTCTAGAAAAGTGAACTCTGAATTTCAAAGACTGATTTATAAATTAAAGTATATTGAATAGATATTTATTATTATTTAAGAAAATTGCGTACCAAAGTTTGTTTAGACTGGTGCAGGTGAAACCCATGGCCGATTCAGTGATGTCATCGGAATGGAACCAAAAACATGTAATTTACAGAAAAACCATTTATAATGAATCATGATTCATGAATACACCGATTCTTATATAAAAACAAAATAGTCCCAATTTTGCTTTCAAAAAAGATGTCTCTAATAATTCACGCATGCATCTTTTAATATATTTACTTACTATATTCATATTATATACTTTTTTAGATAAATTTAACTTTACACTAAAACATTTAACATTACTCCATATGATAAAATATATTATGAATATATCATTATGCGGGTTTACCTTTTGATATGAAAAAATTTACTTCTCTGCCATGATATTATAATAAATAATGTTCATTTTTTTATTTAATTTTAAAATAAATAAATAGGTTTTATATTTCTAATAGTTTTTGGGATAAACATTATTTTTCCTTATAAAACAATGGCTAAAATTGAAACGCAACCAAGATGGGTTGTAATGGTTTAAAAATTGACTTCTTGGATTATTTTTTTTCAAGACTTTGTTGAAGAAAAGATAATTAAATGTAACCATCAATGATTACCAAAGACAGAAATAATTGAAGATAATGAGGAAGATGGAAAAGGAAGGCACACGAATTTATATTAGTTAATTTTTTCTAAATCTACTTCAAATTAATTCAAGTAATCTTAATTGAATTTTTCACTAAAATATTATATCCAATTATAAGATCTCATATATAATTAAAATAAGAAATATAAATCACTCATTAAAATATCCTTTAAGAATATCACTTTTTCTTGATAAATCTTTAGCACTTATTTTTTAAACACTATATGTTGTATTACAGTATAAGAAACTCTCTCTAGAAAACAACAAAGCTTTATTTTAAAAAAAGTGTAAAAAATATATGAATTAAAGAGAAAGATTTATTTTTGAAATTTTAATTTTTAAAAATATTTGAAGTTAGTGACCGAAATAGTTGATTACAATTAATAATAATTAATTATTATATTTTCAAGTAATTTTCACAAACTATTCTAATCAATTATATTTAATCATAATGAATTGATTGTAAAAGTTGACTTTTCTTAAAAAAAACCTTGATATAATGATTATATAAAAAACATGTGAAAATAATTGTCAAACAAGATAATTGGTTTAAACTTTCACATAATTATTTTAGCTTCATATTTATTTGTATGATGAACTCACCTAAGTTGAGGTCTTTTATGTATATCAAAAGTGTTTAAAATGAGTCAGGTGTTACTCTCTAGTAAGATATGCTCAATATAAATATTTCAAAACATGTATGTTTAATATGTGTTATGTTATATCCATTTGGAGTTAAGGTTTGTTGTAAACCAACAATGCTTTAAAATTGACCAAATAAAGTTTGTTTGATATGCTAATTAATATTTACTTATATTTTGCATGTTGGTCTTAATTTTTGATAACTTACCCTTCTTCTTGTGTTTGTTATGTGATTTATATTAGGATTGTGTTTAGTTATTAGCAAATAACAATATAGGTCAAGAATATTATTTTGGGCGAGGTTAGATAGTTTGATAATTTATATTCATGTAATTCCATATTTTCGATATAATTTATTTTTAAAAATATTTTATATTTTAAATCCCTATTTGGAATTGAACTTTATATGTAAATAATGTTGGCAAACTTTGGTATATTTATGTATGTAGAAGTATATAGGTATTACAAACCTAATAAATCCAAATAGATTGAGTTGGATTTGCTTCATGATTATGATTAGGTTTAAACTCAACACAACTTAGTTTTCTACAAATTAGGTGACTACTTCTATATGTTGAACTTGATACCCAACCTCGACCCAATTTATTAAAAAAGTCATGAAAAATAATAATATTAATAGTAATAAAATTATTAAATTTATTTCATTATTTTATTCACCAAATATGCCTTTTTAAAATATTAAATTATTTAATTATTCAAATACTAAGTAATATAATGAAAACTAATAAAATTATATATTTTGGCAAAAACAAATTCAAAACAGATAATCCAACCCAATCCAACTCAATCAACAATAAATTACAATAACTTAGTTTAGATCGAGTCTAATAAAAAAAGCCACAAAACATCTCTCAATTCTGAATTTGACCTTGAAGTATATCAACCCTAATTTCTTTTATATTCTATATAAACCTTCCAATTGTTTTTTTAAAAAATATTGTTCCCACTTTTTATAGTATACATTTAATTTTAAACATATCCATAAAAGTTTAAATAAAAATTATGAAAATTGTATTTTTTTAAAATTTTTTTAATCAATATAATATTTTTTAAATAACATAAGAGAGATTATTATTACTTTCTTAAAATATAAGGGATGCAGATATCTTTTTGTTAACAAAACTGTAACTATTTATTTAAAAATTAGCAAAGGTGTGAATGTCATTCAGTATGAATCGTCAACACTCACCTAAAAGTGAGTGTTATTACAAAATCTTCAACATTAACTAAATAATCAAATTAACCAAATATGACTTGTTTTATATCTTGAAAATAAAAAATATAAACATATTCTGAAAAAGGATTCTAAAATTTTAAAAAGTGTTCTAAAAATCTAAATCCAGAAATGCATTTATAAATACCAAATCTGAAAGAAGGTATTTTAGTCATTGTACGTAATTATTAGGTGCAGAAATTAATTGTCATACCAAACTTAGACTTTAAAAAATGCATATAATAGGTAAATAGATATTATTCAAACTTCATATTCTTGCACTCGCTTGGTATAATCTTCCCAGACCTATTTCTAGCTAAGAGTATATATTTTGAGAAACATTTTTATAAACCCTTCAAAAACTAAATGAATTTCTCTGTATTAAGATTAATTTATACAAATTAATTAATGAAGGATATATTATATTAATTTTTAGAAAATCATATTTTTAATTCGTAAATAAATAAATTTTAATTTATTTTTTCTTCTGCTTAAGTAAAACTTAAACATCCCCAAGAAATTAACACAAGGAAGAAAACTAACAGGTCTTTGGGCCAAAGACAGTAATGCATGCTCCATGAAGTGTCTTGGGTCTATGTTAGGACTTTTGCTTCCTGCACTCTTATAATTACTAACTGCACCTCTATACTAAGAGAAAAAGACTAAAATATAATCTCTCATGCACCGCACAACTTCCTCCAGCTGTCTACACATTCCTTCTTCATTACACTCGGAAAGTTATTCTAGAAATCTCATTTTGGAAGTTGTGATTTAAGTTTGACAAAAAATGTTCTAAAAATTTCGTTCTAAAAATGCATTTAATATGTTGTAGAAAACTTGTTTTAGAAAAGTCGTTATAGAAGATGCATCTAATAGGTTTTAGAAAGTATTATATATGTTAAAGAAAATTTATTTAAAAATTATATTTTAAAAAGTTTATTAAAAAATGTATTACATGTATTATGGAAAAATTATTAAAAATTATGTTCTAGAAATTATGTTTTGGAAATTCTATAAAGCTTGTTCTAGGACAGCTAATTCGGAATTTATTTTTACAGAGTAAAATGTCATTCTAAAAATGATAGGAGTGCATTTAAATTTATGGGGGCTGCAGAAAGCAAAAAAACCTATGTTAGCCTTGTCTGGTTATCTTTTTTTTTTCTTCCTTTTATGCAACACATAGCAAAATGAAGTGTTAACTTCTTAGAACTTCAATCAAAATCTCTACTTCGCTATGTTACAAGGAGCTTTCCTTTGTAAATTAGTAAAAATGGAGATAACTTCATTTTATATAGCATTCAAATTCTCAGTTTTTAGAGTCAAGATAATTTCTTATAAATTTATTTTCGTCTATATTATTTTTCCCATTATATATATATATGTGTGTGTTTGTATTACATGCACTAATAGATTTCTAGCTAATAAAAAAAAACTATAATCTATAAAAATAAAAGTTATTGATACTGAGCATGAGACAAAGGTTGAAAATAGACAGAACAATTACGTAACTAATTAAACCTACTTGTGTGGTTGATGTTGGTCAAAATAACAAGAAAAATAAATAAAAGGAAGAAAGATAAATCAAAGTTGAAACTAAACTCATGATCTAACTATGTTTAGACAGCATGCTTGAGGCAATGCGCAAATAACGATGCATCTAACTCAACTCATTTGAACAACTCAACACACTAATTGCTCAACGAATCATAGCATACCTTTCTCTCTGTCTCTCTTCTCAAACTCATTTGCTCTTACTTTCAAACAAGTTCTTAGTCTCTCTCATTCACAGGTTTAATAACACAATGCATCATACATATATATCCTCTCAGCAATGGATTATCTATATAGTCTTATCTGAATATATTTATGTAAAAGGACAAATAGGTTCGTTCGTGAGAGTCTTAGTTTCTCATATTCTTATTGTTATGAACAGGTTTGAAAATATGTTATACATTAATGGCTTCTGCTTCCTGTCAATGGATTGGTTTCATCAGTAGAGATGAAAACACTTGGTCAGTAATTCCTTTTCTCTTTTAAACCTGCATGTTGTGACACTGTGATCATCAAAATGTGGAAAGTGGTCCCTTTTCTACTTAATATTTATTTTTAAAATGAGAAAATTACACTAACCTTTTTTCTTTCCTCTTTTCTTTTCTAGATTTCTATCCTTATTTATACTCGTATAATTATTTAAAAATCGTCTCACTAAACTTATACATTTTTAATTTGTTTAGGTTGAGTTTTCTTGACGTGGCTGTCTTACTCCTGTCACAGATTATGTGTGCCATCATGTCTATGCTCATTCCTATAAGTTACCAAAAATTGGTAAATGTCATCAATTCCACTGCTTTTCTCTGTGCTGAAAATTGATGTTATCTTCATGGTTGGTCCTTGTTATTGACATTGGCCTTCATATATAGACTTAGCCTCCTTGTTTAGTGCCTTTATTCTTTTACTAGACTGCTTCTTCATTGCCACTGTATAGTGTGTTTATCTTTGTTCTGTTTTTTAAGATTTATCTTCTATTCATCCTAGAGGATAGAACTGAACGTGAGAGGAAAACAGTAACATTGAACAAGAGAAGGAGCTCAGAACAATAGAGACAAAGATATATAGAAATGGGGTTTTGGGAAATGTTGGAGGTGGCTTCTGCGCCAGTTATTCAAGTCCTACTTATCAGTGCAGTAGGAGTTTTTATGGCAACAGATAGTTGTAATAATCTTCTTTCAGCAGACTTCAGAAAATCCTTGAACAAGGTAAGAGATTATCTGCATTAAATATCAATGAGGTTTGAATTAAGATTTGTGGTGAATACTTATTTGTTGATCTTGCATCCTGTTTTTTCCTTAGAGAGAACAAATTATGGACAAACTGTTCTTCATTCTTATCCAAGCATTTTTTTTTCTTTGATTTTGTGTACCCTTTGAGCAGGTTGTCTTCATTGCGTTCACTCCTTCACTTATATTTGCAAGTTTCGCCAAGAGTGTTTCTCTTGACGAAATGATATTATGGTACACAATCATTAATTTTTTTCCTTCCATAAACTTTTCATGAGTTTGGTTAAATAAAAAGGGGTATTCTCCTATCGGCACTGCAAACAAAGCATAAGTGTATTACTTACATATAGCAGTATAGCACGCACAAACTAACTCTGATTTTGTAATCTTTGTCACTAATAATCGCAATGAGACCATTTATGCATATTTGAAAAGCACAAGAAAAGAAAAAAAAGGAGAGAAAGGGTATATACAATTGTGTCAGCAAAAGGGGTATGGTTTTTTGGTTTGTTTATGCTAAAAATTAACCATGTCTTGTTTAATCATTAATGCAGGTGGTTTATGCCCGTTAACATTGGACTTACCTTCTTAATTGGAGGGATTCTAGGATGGATGATAGTAAAAGTACTAAAACCAAACTTGAAAGTGCAAGGGCTCATTATTGCTTCATGTTCAACAGGTACCATATCAAAGTTGTGAGAATTATAGCATTTTTTTTTCTGTTCTCACTCAGTGCTTCCATTTTTCACTCCTACCAAACACTCCTATAATTGTCTCACAAACCCTTTATCTAAAGCCTCTCTTATAAATGTAACAAAAAAAGGGTCTCATTGAAGGGTGCATCTTTGATCAGGAAACATGGGTAATCTTCCTATTGTAATTATCCCTGCTATCTGTGATGAAAAAGGAGGTCCATTTGGTGAACCTGATGATTGCCGCCACAGGGCTCTCTCTTATTCTTTTTGCTCTTTGGCGGTAATGCACCATTTTTACTCATAATTTTTATCCATGATTTGCTTTCACCATCTGAACATGTATCTGATATTATCTTCTTTTATTAATTTTAGCTTGGTGGTGTCTTCATCTGGACCTATACTTACCAACTAATGCGAAACACATCCTTGAGATATAAAGCATTTGAGGCTGCTGAGATCTTAAAGATTCCCAACAAAGGCCTAGATGATGATGCAGAAACTGGCTTTCTCAAGCAAAATGATGGTTATGCCAGAGACACAGAAAATCAAATTGTAAAACCATGAGATAGTAGTGTACATTATTGCTATGTTTGTGTAGGAAGGAAATGAAAATATTGGCATGAAAACATTTTATCAAACATAATATGGGAGTGCTGAAAGTGGTCCTATATATATTCTTTACCAAAGAGCATAAAAATCTTTCTATTCCACCCCTTTTTGAACTGCAATCTAATTTTGTGCATTCTCCTTTTTCTCAAACTCAATGTATAAAAAATTCTCAATAATTTGGTGGATTATAAAATGAATCGAAAATTCCAAATCTGCAGCTTGTAGACCAAGGTGCGTCCATTGTGTCAATGAATAGTGAAAAATGTTTTTGTCATAGAGTGATGGAAACTGTGGGTCAAATCCTGACAGAAGTAATGTCACCCCCAACAATTGCTACGGTGAGTTCCTTTCATTCCCTTTTCTATTGCTTTCAACTTTATTCATTAGCCTTTAAATGATCCTGAGAAATTTACCCCAATTATCAGTTTTTAGGTTTTCTCTTTGGTGGGATTGAATGCCTAAGGAACCTAATAATAGGACGCGAGGCTCCATTACGAGTCATCCAAGACTCCATTCAATTACTAGGGTATGTACCTTTTCTCTCATCAAAATAAGAAAAAAGATTTTTTGAATCCCATTTTTCCTTTGCTCCACGTTACACCTTCTTTTAAGTGTTGGATTACTTCTTTTAAGTGTTGGATTACTTATGTGATAAGGATAATTTTGTAAAATAATAAGGCATAAGATGAATGTCATTTGGAGCATTGAGTGTCAAATAATTACTATTACTCTAAAAATAATGACTCTAGTGTAATTATTTTGATTAAAGATTGGTTATAAGAATCCTCATAAGATAGATGATGCTGATTTTTTTTTGTTACTTCCCATTCCTTTTCAATCTTAAGGATTGATTTGGTGGTCTTTGAGTTTGAAGAATGTTGGTAGGTCAGATGTTGAACATGTTGACCTTAACCATTTTTTGTATAAGGGTTAGGGAAGTATCTGTATAAGGGTTGAGACATTCTAAAGTATTTGTAAGGATTGAAATTTGAACACTTTTGTCTCATTTTATTTTTTTTATTTTTTACTGATAAAAAAAATATAGTATTCGGTTCTTTATGTTAATGTTAAGCTTTAAAAGGACAAAAAAAATAAAAAATAGTAATATTAGAATAAATATATAGTCACATATGATAAGGAAAAAATTGTATATGAAACAGTAATAATTGAAAAAAGATGACAAAAAAAGTTTATTAAAATGTTATGAATATTTGCAAAGAAATCACTCAAACAATTTTTTTTCTTATAAAAATGGTAGGGAAAGAATGATGACAAATAATATAATATTTGGAGATATCATTTGTCCCAACATGTGGATAATGATCTGTTTTAACTATATTTAGAAATAGATTTTGAGACTAACTCAATCTTACAAAACTCACCCACATAAAATGAGATTTGTACTTACTTATATATTATAAAATGTTCTTATATCTAATTGATTTGAAATTTTCACACACTACTCATTTCTCATGCCAACTCATAGTATGTATAACATCTAATTAAGAACTACAAGAAGAAATTGTTAAATAGAAGTTTTGTAGTGAAATAATATTTTCAACCTTAGAATTTTGACTTTAGACGAATTTAATAGTGTAGCATGTTAGTCAATTTTATTTACTGTAGAAGGCATTTCATTGGTGTCTGTTATTTTCCAACAGCTTATTCATTTGGACTAAATTTTTTCTTTTAGGGATGGTACAATTCCTTGTATCACTGTTTTGCTTGGAGGCAACCTTACACAAGGTATAGAGAATTAACTTCAGCATATTTTATACAATTCTAAAGAACTGAAGTGAGTTTTTCAATTTGATGTGCACCAAAATGACAGGCATGCAGTCATCAAGTATCGAACCACTGGTCCTGATTTGCATCATCATAGCTCGACTAGTCTTACTACCTGCCATTGGATTTTGTGTTGTTAGAGGAGCTGCAAATTTTGGTCTGCTCCCATTGGACCCTTTGTTTCAATATGTGCTAGTTATGCAGTATGCCTTGCCACCTGCAATGAATATCAGTGAGTCATTCATTCACTCCATACAAATATACTCTTTTAACCTCTTTTAATCACTTATATAACTTCTACTTCTGAATTGTAAAAATAATCATGCTAAGTATAACTTGCATAATGTTACAGCGAGGTTATACTTGTGCAGGTACCATGGCTCAGCTATTTGATGTAGGCACTGAAGAGTTTTCAGTTATTCTCTTGTGGACATATGGTGCTGCAACTGTTGCTCTCACTCTCTGGTCAACATACCTCATATGGATATTTTCTTAATATTAAGATAAGAGATGACTTTTATATCCAAACAAACACACCCAAGGAGATGAAACTCTCAACATAACCTTGAATAATTTTCTATCAGAAAAAATAAATAGAAATAGAAATCACTTTAGAAGTGATTCAACCATTATACAAACCACAGTAACACAAGAAACAAATGCTCACTTCCCAAAAATCCAAATCCATAAAGAATCTAACACTTAACAACTAATTTCAAAACACTAGAAAAAATCCATCTAAACTGGAAAAATCAAAACAAACACCAAACAAAAAAAGGAAGCACCAGAGCTTAAAATCAGAAACTGATAGCCTCAAAACCAACAACACACAGAAACAACAACCGAAGATCACAAACAGAATCATGAATAATACTTGTACAGTTGATATTATTATGCAGCAAGTTCCTTTCAGCTATTTTGTTTCAGTGATAGCTGGTCATGAAGATGGTATTTTGCATGATTTATACGTTCTATGAAAGAAGTTATGAGGGAGGGAAACAATTCGAATCATGTTTCATGGCCTTGATATGGATGAGTGTGAAAAGAGGATACAAGTTTTTAGGTTTCTTCTCCAAAGCATGTGTCTATTTATTTTTACCAAGTATTTGTAGTGAAAGGTGTAGAAAATGATTAATTCTATCGTGTAAAACTACTTCATGTTATTATATTTTAGTTATTTTTGTTAAATTTAAAGTAAATTGCACCAACTTTCTTAGCATTTAGTTCAATGCAAGTTTTTTTTATCAAGAAATCTTGATTTTTGTAAATCATATAGTTAGAAATGTGATTTTGTAAGAATGATGATTATTTATACATATTTTTAAAAGTATTTATAATTAATATAGTATTTCTATAAAAGAAACTTTATTTATTTATTGTATTATAAATTATTTAATAAGGTTATTTTTTATTAATTGTGTTAACTTTTTAAAACTTAAAAAAGTTAGATTTTTCCTTTATAGGAACAATTTTGCAAAAAAAAAACATAGTTAAAACACATTCTTGAAAACGCGTTCTTAAGAATATTATATTTCAAAATTAAACCAAACATAAAAAAAATAAAATAATATTAATAAAATTTGTTACTATGAGTTCATTAATTAAAATTTTAATGTGTGTATGTCAGATATACGATTTTTAAATTTAAAAAAAAATTATTATATAAACAATTTTCTTTAATTTAATTTTGAGCAATTCAACTTATATTAAAATATGTTAGATTTTTCTTTTATATTTCCAAGACTAAAATTTCTTTCTTATACCAAATGCGTCTTTAAATATAATTACTATACTATTTTTATTTTTTATGTTAAAATATATACTATTATCATGACATTAGAATAAAATATAATTTGTACTCCATTTTTAAATTTTCTTAAGCTAACATTTCTTAAGAGATACAATATCATAATATCATGTTCTATTCTTTTTTCTTTTTTTTTTAAGTTTTCATGTTAGGTATCACTATGCAACTTGACATCTCAGCTAGGCTGACACCTCAAGTAACAACAATCATCTGTCATTACATGAAAAAAGTATTATTAAAAAAAAGGAAAAAGAAAGAAAATACAAAAATATGGGGGGACTAGACCAAAACCCACATATTAACAAAAACGATACATAGGTAGACTATACCTATTCATAAAGAATTCTAAGAACAGACTAGATGAAAGTCTATTATACCAATGAAATGATTGTCTATGAATGAACCCTAAATTAACCAACTTATCAGCACATGCATTTCCCTCACGAAAAATATGAGTAACCCTAAACCTGATTGTCCTACAGAAATTAAGACAAGTATTCCATCGATTACGAAGCATCCACGGAACAGTAATCCTAGCAGTAAACGCAGCACAAATCAAGACAGAATCACATTCAAGCCAAACATTTAAGTTGAAAAAGGAACTACTTTTTTTCCATATAAAAAAATGAATATATATTTCATTTTATTCTATTTTATTTTTTTAGGAATATTATGTCTAAAATATTTCTTACACTCTAAGATTTATATATCACAGTTCTTTCTTATTTTAAAAGATATACCCTTCTCTTTTAATAGATAAAAACTAAACATTTTCATCATTGTTTTATTTTCAATATAAAAAATCCAATAATTTCTATTAAATAACTTTTTATAAAAAAATATATTAATTTTCTAACATATTTTTTTTACCAAAATATGTTACTAAATTATTTTATTTTCATAATATATTTATGGTACTAATATGCTTTTCACTGAATGTTATTTCTAGTCCTTTTATTACTAGAAAAAAAAAGATTTTGCGACGTTTAATTATTGATGCGTAGAAAGGAAACAATATTATGAAATCGATATAATGTTAATATTTTGCAATAGAAAAAATTTCTTTGACACCAAAACATATATTTGACACTAATTATAATAATATAATAATATTTAAAATTAAAAAATAAATCAAATATAATTAAAATATTATTTTGTTGGTTTGTAAAATAAATATTTTTTACTGTGATGTTAACACCCTTTGCAATAACAAGACATATAAATTACTAATATATTATGATTTTTTTTAAAAACTGAACTTAACTTCTTTAAATCAGTTTTCTTAGGCAATGTTTCATGCCTAAGTTTTATTGGTAGATCTTTTGCACATGATAAAAAAATACATGTATAAATTAAATTCTTATTTTGAAAACAAAACACATATTTGAATTACTAAATATTTAATTTACTGCAATAACTAAAACTTTAAAACTATTACAAATTTAAGTAACTGATTTCTTAAATACCAATTTAAAAATAATTTTATAATATTTTATTAATAATAAAAACCACAAATATCAATAAATTTTTAATATCTAAATTAGTATTTAATTTATATTATAACCAAAACACATATTTGAATTAATCAATATTAATTTACTGCAATAATTAGAAATTTAAAACTATTACAAATTTAAGTAACTGATTTTTAATTAACGAAATCATATCTATTGTAATTATTGAAATTAATTAATATTTATTGAATAATTATCTTAAAGTAAGGGCATCTACAAACATCTCAATTTTTTAGAACTTCTAAAAAAACATTAAATCCAAATTACCCAATGATTAAAGAATCAACAACTTCAGGTTTATCGATTATTATTATTATTAATTTCCATTTAAGCATATTTTTTCCAAATTTATCAAGTGTTTTATGATTAATTCATTTCCAAAGGGTTTAAAGGTATGTGTTAGTGGCATGCTTATATCTTTTCTTATTTTGGAATACTATACAAAGCCGGTTTAATATTAACTCAATTTAAGCTATATGCCTATATATATTCTCAAGACAATTTTTTATATCCAAAAAAGATATTATTTTTTAAAATAATAATTTTAGAAAAATACGATTTCAAAGAATGACTAAAATGATATGGTTGGTAAATAATATTTTTAGTATAAATCTTGATTACTTATATCACATTATAATGATTTATTAAAAGTAATATATTTTTACTGCAATAACAAAATTGAACTTGAAAAAGTTTTTTTTTTTCACTTTTGGAATAAGAACAATTCATCAGAAACTTAACTAATTAAAATCACTTAAAAACATGATTATTTGAATATGTTACTAAAATACAACTATGAAAACTTTGGCATTTTCTGAAAACATATATTAAAAATGTCCTTGTTACAAACGTCACGTAGTAGTGTATTGTTTGTTAATTAAATAAGATTGAGGTTGTAATTCACAAGTTACATTAGAGATTTGAGAGTTTTCTGTTTATTCTCTTAATTCTAGGTTGTTATGGCAAATTGAACGTTTGAAATTTCAAAAACTAGTCAATTAATTTATTGAAAAACAATCAATTTACCATGATTAATTACTTACGTGTTTAGTATAACATAATCTACATAATTTCTCTATTAGGTATAATATGTTATTGACAAAGTTTGGTCTTTCAACTACTATTTCAATAATTTATTTCTTTAATTTTTTTTTATGTTACGTCACACATACAAATATGTTTTTCTGAGAAAGATTTTGTTTACTGTTTCATAAAAATTAAGAGAGGAGTGAAATCAAATACACTTATAAGTCATTGTTGTCATGGAAGATAAAAAAAGTCTTTAGATAACAACAAATTGATAGATAAAAAAATTAATCAATATTAAAATTGATAACTCATCATCACATGTTTATTTCTTTTGACTCCATAAATATATCTTCGTCGGTATTTACATATGTTTATATTAATTTTATTAAATTTGTTTTGTCTTTTGAAATTATAAAATTTTGGATTACGTAAATTTATATAGAGATATATGTAGTGTGATCTGTTTTTTATGGTTTACATTCATTAACTTTTTTTTTTAATAATGGTTTGAATATTTCCTTAAATATTCATTTATTCAACTAATAAAAAATCATGTTTCAAACGTTGAGTATTTTTTTTAACTCTAATTTTAATCACAAAAATATCTTATATATGCAATACAAAATAAAAAAAATATACATAAACACTAAAAATAACTACACAATAAGTATATAAAAAATATTATAAATATTACACTTAAATTCATTTTTTAAATTTACAAATTAACATAAATATTAAAGTTAACTTATTTTATTAAAATAAGGTATCTAAAATAAAATTAAAAAAATTGGATATAAAAGACGGAAAAAATAAAACACTACATAGAAAGAAGGATCAGAAAGTAAGAACTTCAATTTATATAACCAGACTTATTTTTATAAACATGAGAAGATATATAATAAGCAGAATTATATGATACTTTGTCATAAGGATTTTCATGTTGTTGTTGTTAGAAACTCTACCTCCCTCTCTTTTTGACTGAAAAAACCAAAGTTTTGTATGAAGATTTCAACCTAAGCAAATGCAAAGACTTCCCTTGGAACCATTTTGGACACAAGAAGCACTCATAAATTTTGGACCCAGAATCTTCTTGCATCGAGCAATGCACTCTGAAAGGGTGCAAGGATCAAATGGGATCGCAAATGCAGAATCCACAGGTTGTGCCTCCATCACCATGATAGCCAGAACTGTCATCACCATGATCATAGTCAACATCTTTGCCAAATTTTCTGCCATGAAATCTTCAAAAGTTTCTCTCCTAAAACTGTTTTAATTTTGGAGAACTGTGATGTGTAAGAAACAATTGGTTCATCCATATTTATAGACGTCATACTAGTTAATTGTTATTGATGTACACTCATTCTCACCAACTTTTTAGATAACTTTTTGTATTTATTTGTGTTAAGATATGTTTGGATTGGGGTTAATGTGATTTGAGGGAGTGAATTTAGAATGATTTGAGAGAAAAATTATAAGGAAAGTGAGATTATTTTGATTGGAGTATCTTAAAATGAACCTGTGAAGATAATTTATTGAAATTTGTGAATGATTTTATAGTTGTAGAGAGAATTTCTATTTTTTTAAGATGTAAAATACAAGTTTAAAAATTAATACTTGTTTTAAAAATATTTCAATAATAAAATATAAGATATTGTTAAGTAAATTTGAGTTAATTAAAATTTTGTAAATTATTTTCTATAACATTAATATCATAAGAATAATATTATATAATCGTATACAAATCTAACGTTACATTTAAAATAATTTAAAAAACGATTTTTTTATATTTTAATTATTTGTAAATTAAACAATATCAGAGATTTGTGTAAAAACTCAATTTGAAAAAAAAAATTGCAAACTATGAAAGTTTGTTAGAAAATAAAAAAATTATCAAAAAAATATTTTGTTTGCATTGAAAATAAAATCTTGATATTCTTAATTTTTAGAAGAAAAATTATTTAAATTTTTACTTAAATAAAAATATAAATGATTAAAAAAATAAAAAAGATATAAACAATTTAAAAAATATTCAAATTTTTTAAATAAATGCAAATCTTAAATATTTAATGTCCTATTTAAATAAAAATATAAAATATTTAATATAGTAAATAAATACAAAATTTTAAATATATAATGTTTTATTTAAATAAAAAATAAATATATAAAATACATAAATTTTTAAATAATATAAATCATAAATATTTAATGTCGTATTTAAATAAAAATCTAAAATATATAAAAACATAAAATATTTAAAATCATAAATAAATATAAATCCTATATTTAATGTCTTATTTAAATAAAAATCTCAAATATATAAATTTTTAAAATATTCAAAAAAAAATTAAATAAATACAAATCCTAAATAATGTCTATTTAAAAAAACAATCCAAAATATATAAAAAATTTAAAATATTCAAAATCCTAAATAAATACAAATCATAAGTTATTTAATATTTAAATAAACATTCAAAACATATAAAATTTATAAAATATTCTAAATTTTAAATAAATACAAATCCTAAATATTTAATGTTCTATTTAAATAAAAATCTAAAATATTCAAAATCTTAAATATTTAATACTATATTTAAATAAAAATCTAAAATATAGAAAATTTCTAAAATATTCTTATAGTTTAAATCATAAATAATTAATATTTTATTTAATTAAAAATCTAAAGTATATAAAATTTCTAAAATATTCAAAAACTAGGATTATGTAACATTACTATAAAATCATTAAGGAGATCTTAGAGAGAAAAAATAATTAATTATTATATTAACTAAATTATATACTATTTTATAGACTAAAAATATTATTGATATTTAAAGGATATACAACACGAGTTATGACTTAATTATAGTAAAATTAAGAATAATTTAAAGGATATATACTATTTTATGACTTAACTATGAATAATTTCTCTTCGTGCATGGTACCATTATAATTGAAAATTGGTTGGGAATTTCTCCCTAATTAATGTAAAATTATGATATGTGAATATTGGTAATTGATCAATTGGATATATTTAATGATGAACATTCCAAAATTTTAGAATTACATATCTCTGGAAGACTTAGTTGAATATTGTATTTTCAAGATATCTTGAAAATGTGATAAACATTAATTATCCATTATTTTTTTATGAATAAGTTTTCTTCTCATTTTGTACAGGGAACTTGTGAGAAAAATGTACAACAAGGGAAGAAGAGCAACATAAAAAATAAATGAGAGAACAAATATTCATTATATTGTAAGATTAAAAATCCTAGTGAGATGTTAGAGAGTTTTTGTATTTCATCTTTGTTGAATAGGATTAAGTGTTATCCTTAAAAAGTAAGACAAACAAATATTGTAATTCTACTTTTATAATAAAAACATTTACTGGATTAACATAGTGAAATTTATTTCTCAAGTGAAAGTTTTTCATAATAAAAAAATTTCGGTGTCATTATTTTTTTTTCTTATTGTTTTGATAAGTGTTATTTTGTATCTACCATGCCAAAAGAGGATTAATTATGATTTTTTTTAATAAAAATGATAGAAAAGATAAAATTAATTATGATTTTCAAAAAAAATATAGAAGAGTTAATGATATCTAACATGAAAACTTTTTATAAAAAAAAAAAAATATGTTTGACTAATATGATAAAAACTAACTGTTTGAATTTTTCTTTTGTGCGTTATATTAATTTTTTTTATTTAAAGCATCACCCATAGTATCACAATGTGAGATAATGATATCTTAATTAGGTTATCTGCAATTATATGTGTAAAGAAAAAAAAAAACATGAACCATCCAATTACAACTTACAACCAACTGGAACTGGTATTCATACAATTAGGTTATTTTTTTTTTAGTAGTGTATATTTTCTCTAATACATACTTTAGTTTAATCACTTTCGTTTAAATATCAAAAATATAATTATTTTTTCCCAAAAATTTATTCCAACAAAATATATAACAAATTTTGAAAGTCGAGACTCTTAAGACAATCTAAACTAATTTTACTTCGAAATATCAACTACAAATAAAAAAAAACAAGCTGCACACAAAATAATGTTGGAGAAGAAAACGGACTATGTGTTCAAAATTTCAAAAATGAAAATTGTTTGATAAGAGTATGCTTAACACAACACACACAAAAAAAAAAATTTTAGATAAAAAAAATCATATAATCATATAAGTTTGGAAATATGGTTTGACATTAAAAAAACAAGGAAAAATGCTTATACAATTAACTCTTATTATTATACAAACGACTTCTTCATGTGAATCTTCACGTTACTTTAAAAAAAAATAAAGAATTCACAAAAGAAAAATGAAAGAATATTTTTTAGTATATAATAAGATGACGAAATTAAGATTTATAGGTAGATTTTTCTTTTAAATTAACATGATCTATTATATTATTTTTAAATCCCTTTTACATGTTTTTTTTTTCAACCAGATATTTGTAGTATGTTTGTTTTACCTATTTTCTTCAAAACTGTATCTTAGTTTTCTTGAAAAGCTTGTTTTCTTACAACGTAGAAGTCAAACGTGAGGACGGATGTTTGGGGGAATCCAAACACGGAAGAAGCGTGGAATCTTGCATGTTGGCTGTTGCTGTTCTTCCTTACCTTCCCTCCCAATAAACCCCTTTCCCTCCTCTTCAATTCTCACAACCCAAACACTCCCTCTCCAATTCGCTTCTCCTAATGAACTTTCTTCCTCGTCGCTTTTCCTTCCTTATTGCGTTGCTAATCGCGTTCAGCATCGTCCCAAACTCAGCAACAACGCTTCCCAAACATCACAAGAATGAAGAACGCGACGTGCATAGTGGACTTCGTCGACCCTCTTCACGATCCCTTCTCTCTCTTTCACCGTCAGTTCCCCCAACTCTCTCTTTTTCTTATTTACCCAAAATAGTTTACGCCGCAATTTAAATTCTTAAAAGTTCATTTCCCTTTATTCAAAGACACCTTTTTTATTTTTGTTTTTTTATAGAACCATGATTTGATAAACTACTGTATTTTATTACACGTGGAATAACTTCTGCTCACATTTGTATTACTGATTCCTCTTTTCCGCCAAAAGATGTGATGTTTTAACTAATTTTGTATGCTGTATGGTAATAAGGTTATGTTGTACAATCTTGGAGATTATCCGTGTCTTTGTGTGCGTGTTGATTCCCTGTTTTTTGGGTTATCGTGGTTTTGTAATAGCGTTAATTGTTTCTATTGACCAATGGTATTCTAACTGTGTGATTCTTCTTGGTAAAATGTTTTTGTTTTTAGTAAGGTTGCAACGACGGCACTGGTTGTGACCCTTGATGGGACTATGTATTTGGTGGACAGATCTCCTGGTTCCATGAAGGTGATATGGTCATTCTCGACTGGATCTCCCATCTACCAGTCGTATAAAGCTCCCATGAAAAGGGATACTGATAAAGAAAATGCATCTGCAGCACTGATGAGTGGATTCGTGGAATGTGGGGATGACTGGTCATTGTACATGCACGACAGACACTTTGGTAAAATGGTATCTGTTTTAAGATATGTCTGAGAATTGTTGTGATTGTTGTGTTAATGCTTTCCTTAAGTGAAGGCAAGTTAATGGTGCTTTAAGAAAAAAATCTTGAACTTAACTCTTGCTTGGAAGCTGGACTTTACCCTTGTTTTTTTTTTGGATATGGTTGACTTGACAAGTTTGAAATATGAGTTGACATTTTATAGAAATAACATAGACTGATACCTCATTTGAAAAATAGTATTAATGGATATGTCATATATGCACCTAGCATTTGATAGTGTTTCATTTGGTGGCAGTAGTAGTACTGCTGGTGGTGGTTGCAGTAGCAGTATTACTACTGGTGGTGAAAGTTTAATCCCCCCACGCACCCTTGAAAATAAGAAAAATAGAGATAATTTCTGTAGCTTACCAATTACTGAATTCAAAGAAGCAATCCATGCTTTTTAACCAAAATACTGTTAGGTGTCCAGCATTGCTTAATTGAAAGTCTTTCAATGGCATGTGTTGAACTTCATGGTTCATGCTTTGAAGCTTACAGGAAATGCAGCATAATTAATTTTGTGGTAGTTGAATAGAGACTGAAATTTGTGAAATGCTTTAATGTAGAAGCATTTCAGCTGTGCATACATATACAATTCTGAATTAATTACATATATTATTTTCAAGCATAAACGCAAGAGCTGCTTCCTAAGGACATGGGATAAGGCAACATGCATGAAAAAAATCATGAACCTGTTGTTCGTATGGCTTCTTGGTTTCAAGACATGTTGTGGACCTGTGGTTGTTCCAACTCTATCTGTAATTACATATTTTGATCTTTTTATGTACTTATAACTAATAAAACAAATAGAAAGATAATTTAGTGGTTGTGGTACCCTGCATTATTCAATATTTTTCAGCCATGGTGTGAACTTATTTCTGTTGATAGATCAATGTTGTAGGTTGTTCTTTATTTTTTTTTAATTAAAAAAAATAAATAATATTTAATATGACCAGTAGTGTTTTCAAAGTTATATTTGTCCTAGTGCCTCTATTTTCTTATGAACACTGAACTTCATGTTCTGTTGATTGGTTTGTCATATCTGCAGAGAATCTCAGAATCTGTTACAGAATATGTAGCTCGTACTCCTACCCTTTCAGATGATGGAGCAGTGACACTTGGATCCAGAAAAAGCACTTTGTTTGAAGTTGATGCTAAAACTGGATCAATCGTTCAAATCCATGCGATGTCTGATCCTGTTAATGCTTCTGCACCTTGGAGTGATGGGAGGCAAAGTGTTACAAATATCCCCAACATAAAGAATAGGGATCTTGCTGATCCTGTGAAACTAAATTCACCACAGCCACTGCTCAAGATTTTTAGGACAGATTATTATCTTCGATCTGTTGGTCCTAGCTCAGGAATAGTTTTGTGGACTATGGCACTAGCTGAATTTCAGGCTGTATTATTATGCCAACATTCCTCTTCTGATATAGAGGATGAGTATGTTTCTGATAGTGGCCTCAATTTTACGATGCCATACCCGTGTCAAGAGATACGACAAGTCTTCCGCCTGAAAAAGAATTTTCTATTTGAACCTTCACTAACTGAAAAATTACTTCGGGATTATCATGAAAATGATATGCTCTCAATGCCCTACTCAAATCTAATGCTTCCTTTGCAGCCACAACCTCTCATCGAGATTACTACACTAAGGGAAGTTTATTTGAACAGGACAAATGAATGGCCAACTCCATTACCTCTTGTATTGTTTACAGTGTTTCTTTTGGTATTTTCACTCATCTATCCTCTAGTGATTAAGGATCAAGAAACACTAAAGGACCAAAATAGCGAGTCTGAATTAAAAAGTTCACCTGCTAAGAAAAAGAAAACACATAAATCAGGAAGGAAAAATGGCATTATCAATAAAAGGGAAAATCACTTGTCTTTAGAGAATGAGAATGCTCTGACACAAAGAGATAATGATAGAGAAGTATGGAAGCACTTTAGTCATGTTAATGAAAATATTGATGGACGAAGGATTGGTAAATTATTTGTTTCAAACAACGAGATTGCTAAGGGAAGCAATGGCACCATTGTGCTTGAGGGAATATATGAAGGCCGAGCAGTTGCTATCAAACGCCTTGTCAAGACTCACCATGACATAGCTTATAAAGAAATAAAAAACCTCATCATGTCTGATCGTCATCCAAATATTGTCCGATGGCATGGTGTGGAGTATGATAACGATTTTGTTTACCTTGCTTTGGAACGATGTACATGCAATTTAGATGATTTGGTTCAAATTTATTCAGATAAATCGGTTACCTCTGCGTTTAGGAAGGACCAAGGTATTGGGTGTTTGATTAAGTCCCAAATGGAGACAGGGAAGGATAGTACACAGTGTCTTTGGAAGGAAAATGGCTATCCATCTCCTCTACTACTAAAATTGATGAGGTTGGTATTATGTCTATTTGATTTGATGATTTAATAATAAACATATACTATAAAAAATATCTTATTTTGCATGATATTAGATTTTATTTTTGATAGGCTTTGGTACCATCTTGAATTTGGACTAGCCTAATAGAATCCTAAAAGTTATCTTATGAGGTGAAGGATGTCGAAGCCTTTTTCAGTTCTAATTTGGCCATATCTATAATTGATGTGACATCTCCACACATCCCTTCACTCATAGATTAGACATCTGGATGCATTAGGAAAATGGCTAGGTCAAGTAGATATTTGAATAGTTGAGGTTGTCTCAATTATAATTTAGATTTGTGATTGACTTTGATACCGTCTTGAAATTGGGTCAAGCCTAAGTCAATCCCAAAAACTAACTCATGCGGTGGGGATTTTCCAAGTATTTATAAATTCTATTTTGGACAAATTTATAGTTGATGTTAGATTTCATCGAGGTAGTTTTGCTTTTGTCCAAGAAAATGTACCTATTGATGTGCAGGACCGTTGCTGCAACTAAGGAAAGAAAACTACAAAAGAAAATTGTAGAGGTTATTAGGTAGAATTGTCTAGAATTCATTTATTGGTTTTGAATGCAATATGAGGAGAAACCAAGGGGATGAAATGGGTATTAAGGGTGGCATAAAATAATAAAATGAAGGTAAAAAGTTATGATTACGGTTGGAGAAAAACATAATGGTTAATAAGAGAAAAAAGCTTAAGAATAAGCATATTCAGTTACAACTTAGAGTCATGAAGCTGATACAGTTCATTTGAGGACCGAGGGAGATAAATCTTCCTTTTTATGGAAGTTCATGCATGGAAGTTGACTATCTAAGTTTATATTATTACCTTTTTTATTAAACTAACTTTCATTTTTTATATTGCGTTATAGGGACATTGTTTCCGGGGTCATTCACTTGCATGAATTAGGAATAATACATCGAGATATGAAACCACAAAATGTTCTAATAACCAAGGAAAGGTCCTTATGTGCAAAACTTTCTGATATGGGAATTAGCAAATGCCTTCTTGAAAATATGTCTTCGCTGGGTAATAATGCAACTAGTAAGTATTCTTCTGAAGATAAGAAATTTATTTGTTTTCGTAGCATTTTTCATCTGAATAGCTACTTAAATCTAGCATGAGATGTGTATATTTAGATTATTGAGGTGATGACATCTCCTAGTATCTTCATAGTTATTTCAAAATGTTTTTGCTTATCCTGGGCATATTTTATAAGATCATTATAATTTACTTCAATAATTTTTTTTTTAATCCTACACATTAATCTGCTGAACTTTGATTAATTTATTATTCTCGTTCTATAAGGTTTACTGGCTTAATTGCAGGTGGTGGCAGTTCAGGTTGGCAATCACCAGAACAACTTGTTCAAGGACGTCAAACACGGGCAGCAGATATATTTAGTTTAGGTTGCGTCTTCTTTTTCTGCATTACTGGGGGAAGACATCCATTTGGAGAACGTATTGAAAGGGATATCAATATTTTGAAAAATCACATGGACCTTGTCTTAGTGGAGTTCATTCCTGAAGCCAAAGATCTTATTAGTCGATTATTAAACCCTTACCCTGATCTAAGGTAAATCATTCTCATTCAGTGTGTTTTATGGAGAATGGAAATATATATTCATGTACCTTCATAATTTTGCATTTTTTTTACCCATCTAATTGGTATGTGGTATAAAACGGTGAAGTGTCATAGTCCAAACAGATATAACTTTTATGAATTATAACATTAGATGAAGAGTGCACTCTTTTTTGGTAACATCTAATGATAAGTCTATTGAAGTATATATTTGAGATTTTGAAGGTCTGCGGATATCAGGATTAATTCAGGTGGTCTTTTAAAAAACTCTTATTTTGTGCTCTCATTCTTCTCTCTAATTTAATTACACGTTCCTTTTGCTATTAAAAGCAATGCATACAGCCGTGACATAGTCAATGAGACAGGGTTGGCTTATTCTTTTCCAGAAGACCTCAATGTACAATTATGAAAGAAAAAAAAGATTGGGGGTGAAGTGCTTTGCCTTGCATGCACATGCATGTGAAGGTTCAGTCAGTGCAAAGGAATTTCTATCATCAGGCAGTTGTAATGAAGGAATGGTGTAGTTATTTTGGTAGCCACTTTAGGGAGCCCCTCAACTACTCATCATGAACACCTGAACTTTGTCATTTCCCTGTTGTTAAGGAGTTCCAAAGGCTATCATTTGCACATGGTTGGACACAACTTCAGAAATATGAAACGTTTGATTGCATAAATAAAACTAGAAAGTTCCTATAATACGAGGGACTGGAAGTATGTATCTTCATTTTAGTCGTTTTTTAAACCCTTACCCTGATCTAAGTATGAAAAACTCTCTTAAAAAGCTTTAGCTTTTATATAGAGGTCCATGGAAGTTGTTATATCTCTAGCATTAGCTCTGTGGTTACAGGCTAGCAATTTCATTTAAGAATTACTTACTTTATTTCCAGGCCAAAGGCGACTGAAGTATTGTACCATCCTTTTTTCTGGAGTTCTGAGATGCGACTATCCTTCTTGCGTGACACCAGTGACAGGGTGGAAATGGAAAACAGAGGGACTAATTCTGATCTTTTGGTGACATTAGAAAGCATTGCCACAGATGCTTTGGGTGGAAAATGGGATGAAAGGATGGAACCAGCTTTCATTGCTAACATCGGTCATTACCGGCGGTATAATTTTAACAGTGTTCGAGACTTGTTGCGAGTTATGAGAAACAAACTAAATCATTATAGAGAATTGCCTCGAGAAATCCAGGTTCTTTCTTGGTTCATCATTTATCAGATAAAATTGTTCTTTCATTTTTATTTTGGTTGGATAGGCTTTGCAACATGATGGAGTGGGATTTCACTACTTACCCCTATCTACTCACCCTGTGGGTCTTGGAATGAGATCTCAATCCACCTGCATAAAGAAAAAATATTTCCTTGCTCAACTTCATTCCCATTAAAATTTCAAACAAATTTACAGCAATAACATAACCCATTTATTTTCCAAAAATGTCCCTAATTTCAATTGTACCGAGTTTATTTCTCAATATCTTATGATACGTTTTTACTAAATTTATTTTTTCGAATTTATTTTGCATTACAATACCTAGCAGACTACTCTTATTGATATAGAACAAAAATTGGGAGTTCATGCCTCAAATATTTACATGGAATGACAGATTTAGATACATTGAATTCTGAGGGATAGTTAGACTTGTTATTTGTGTAGTCCACCTCTCCATCCCAACAAAGACTTTCTTGTTTTGTAGAGTTCAGACTTGTAGTGTAGTTTGAAGTTCAGTGTCAGTGATCAAATTCTAATATGTTTTTAATCTTAATTCTTAATTCGGACTTATAAAATTTCGTTTGTTACTGAGAAACTTCGTAAATTTGTAACATTCTTCACTTTGTTGTTTCGGAAGATGGCATATTGTGTGTGTTTGTGTGATGATTAGGAAGTGCCATAGTGCTGGATCATATGGGCACGCCTTCACATTTGTTCTTTACCTTGATGTGCTTGACTAGCATGACTGACTTTTCCATATCTATAGTACCCTTCACTGAAATTTTATGAGCTCCTAGGAGATTTTTATTTTGTGCTTATAATAATATTCTCCAATATATAAAATTTTAACATGCATCTATGTTAACATATAGGTATGATCTTGTGATCATAAACTTCAAGGATACCAAATAATTAAGGGATAAAAAGACGTGATATCTTTAGCCTTTAGGACATGAGATGGCTTATAATTTCTTATTGATTTTTCAGGAACTTGTAGGACCTGTTCCCGAAGGATTCTACGAATACTTTGCAAATCGATACCCAAGACTCTTGATTGAAGTGTATAAAGTTATACTCCATTATTGCAAGGAGGAAGAATGTTTCCAGAGATATTTTAAAAGTGTTGATTAGTGCCTTGGCATTGCTTCAGCATGAAGCTGTTTATGTTGATATTTTATAAAATGTAATGATGTATATGTATATGTATATGTGTATTTTATAAAGTTACTTGTCTCTTACGTTAAAAGAGGAAAAGCAAATCAAACATATCTTTAACCTATTATTGCACAATAAATTGAATTGAAACATTGCCAACATTATTTACCGTAATAGACATGTTTACTACTAACCAAATTCACAATGTGAAATAACATCCTCGGTGTCACAAAATTGACTAGAATTTGGCTTTCGAAGTGTCGTTGAACATTAGAAACTTACTTAGATTCGATCCTCGAGAAACTAGATTCCCAATTATAGACAATGCCACCGAATTTTGAAAAGCCACCTGGGATTTGATCCTCGGAAAGCTAAATTCTGGTGAGGTTTTTTTTTTTATTTCAAAATTAATGAAGAGGGAGATAAAGAATTTAGAAAAAAAAAAACACAAATTTAGCTCCCTGAAGGTCAAATTCCAGTCAGTTTTTTTTTTTACATTGATGAAGACACATATAACATTCCTTATACATTATGCTATTATGCTAATAAATGAAAGCCAAAAACTGGTCTGTTGCATTCTAAATGAAAATTAGACGATTTTATTCAATATTATGTATCATACACAAATATAAGTACCAACAAAATTTGCAAAGCCAAGTTGTCCCCACACTTAGATTACAGACCCCTACAAATTGATATATCTTACAATTCTATGTACTAAAAAGGAAAAAAAAATTGTAGTAGGAACCCAGCAGATGCAATGGGAAATGAAGAGTGATGCTACAAAATTATGAGGAGCAAACAAGTATGCAACAGTTAGATTTCAGTAGCTGAATCAATTCTGTTTGATGATGCCTGAGAATAATCTTTGTTGGAGATGATGGATGATCCTACCTCACTTGTGCTCCTGTAGGACATGCCCTCTATTTTCTTTCTCTTCACACGGCTCTTGACAATCTCTTCCTTTTCATCTACAAATGAAAGGAATGTGCGCAGACGTGAAGATCCTGAGCCATGGCCAGAAGACTCCAGTTCCTCCCGGCCGTGTTTGGAGTACTGTCTCATGGTCTGAACAAGATATATGAGGAGAGCAAGAATACATGCCAATCCACACACCAGATAGAGGCCCCAGAAGCTTCTCAACTTGAGTCTGTCCACTTCAAGCTTTGCACCTTGTGATAAGCAGGCACTGCTCAAAAGCCATTTGTCATGGATCCTTTGTAAGTCTCCATTCTCTGCCAACTCCAATATGGCAGTTGAAAGATCCACTGCTAATGGTGAGTCCCGTGGAAAAGCCTAAGAAAAATGAAGGGCAATTAATCATGGTGTAGATTACAGTGCTACCAAAACATGAAATTAGAAAAGGTAACTTCCTGCCAACTTTTTCTGCCAGAACTAGAACAACAATTTAGGTAATTTAAGGAGTTCATAGGTACGAGATTATGCTCCAACTAATCAAGTAAAGGTTCCATGACTAAACTAATACATGCATGTATTACAATGTAGGAAATATATTTTAAACTCTGGCAGTGCAGCATGTCTGTTAGACCACAAAAATGAGGAGTTAGGAACAAGCTTGTGTACATTATGATTCGTCAGTAAAGTTTTATCTGGATTAATACAGATAAATCATTCAATCCCTTTTCCCAGGTGCTTCATGCTTGACTGAGTTAATGAACAATGTTTAAAGCAGAACAAAGTTTCAACCAGAGAATAGTCAAGAGGAAAATGCATTTACGATTCCTTTAGGAACAGATGAATAGAAAATAAAGCGAAAAGTATGGCAGGTTCCAAAGTTCACTGTGAAGGCAAAAAAATAAAGAAAATTAGGACTATTGGTAAGCAGATACTTACAAATCCCCAACCATTTCGGGTGAACTCTTGACCTACAATGCTAAACTCGCACCGGCTAGAAAGGAAAAGTTCTATGTAAGCACGCTCATCAACATATGCAGCAACACCACCCTTCTGGGGACCATTGTTTAGTGCTTTTGAAGTTTCTTCCTGTGTTTTCAGAGGAACCAGTCTGGATTCATCAATACCGATTTCCTCAATCAAATAAGTTCGAGTAAATGAACCCTGCAAGTAGCCAATAGGCTCTTTGCTATTTATTAAAGAGTCAATGCCTTTAACAGGTGAAGAAAGTTGTTGCACTGTGAGGATTGATGTCAAGCTAGCCGTGTAACTTGAGTTAATTATTAGAACTACAAATAACCATATAAGCAGCACAAAGCGACCAAGAGTGCTCACTGTATTTTCCCCTACATAGTACAGAAAAGAGTATTTCATACACCCAATGTAGCCATCACTTATACTTGGTACCATATATATCACAGAAGACAAAGGATTGGCACTTACTGTGAGCAAAGAACATGGTTGAAAAACTAAACCTGTCAAATAAACACATAAATAGAAGTTACAAACATATCTAAAGCTGTAAGTTGATCCAGAGTGAAAACGTAACATTGATACTCTTATTCAGTTGCAACATGCACAGCAGATTCAATATAGTGTGAGTTTGAGAAAGGGAGGAAAGAGAGAAAGACCAGATTCCCATACCACAAAATTGTGACTAGTTGTTGTCTGGGAGTTCCCCTGAAATCATCATTCAGCCTATGCTCTAAAATCCAAACAACAGCTCCCACTAATAGAAAAAAGATAGCTGTGACAGTCCACATCATTGGCGTAAATGGTTTAAGAAATGCCCAAGCATTGGAATCCATCTTCTTAACTGATGCTACTACCACCAGACCAGACTCAATATATGGCTGAGTAAAATCCACCATCTTTGTTCTTTCTGTTGTAATTGTAATGTCACCTACTGCAGCATCAAAAACCTGTACGGAAAGAAAAACTGGTCTCAGAAGTACCATACATAACACATCCAAACTCCATAAGTTATTGTAAGATACTCACATCCGCTGTGATAAGACGGACAAGTTCAGTGTTACTAGGATTGTTGTCACCATCTCCATATGAAACAAATTTATAGGGGACAGCATAGGGCAACAAGTTCACTGCAGAAAGAAATACATCAATGCAGAATCCCTTGAACATGTCAGTGCCTTGTACTTGAGAGACAAAATCCCGGTAACTAACCCTTTTTGGCACTCCAATTCTTAACATCCTTCCACTGTTTGGAAAAACCCAACCACGGGGCTTTTGGGTTGTTTCTCCTGGCCAAAACACAGGGAGTAGCTTTTGGCTTGCACTGGATCGATTAGGTGGTTTTGAATAAAGTTCTTCTGGAGAAACAATTGATAATCCAGTGTAATTAGACCAATAACCAACCCTCCGGGTTCCTGTTCCAATCACATTGATGATTTCATAAGCTGGATTAACAAGGTTTCCATCAGATGCATACTTGAATAGGCCTGATACTCCAGTCATATTAACCTCATAGATATGTTTACGCAACAGATTTCCTTCGTTGAAGATTTTCACGGCATCAAGATGCATGTTGTCTCCACGTATTTGAGATAGCTTTGGATCATGTGAAAATGTAATTTGATTCCCTCGTTTGAAAAATGCATCAAGTGCATGAGCAAGAGCAAACACAGTATCATATGCAAAGATACCATAAGTACTCAGACCAAGGGTACCATTACTACTATTTCCAGCAGTAGTCAAGTTTGTCCATCTAGAAACAAACCATCTTTTGAGCTTTGAATCTGGTACATACATACGAAGTGTAATGACCCCTTGCATGTCATCCGTTGCATCAGAAGATAGAGGGCTGTGTATATCCAGCCATGTAGAGAGAAAAGTAGTTGTTATCCAGACATACCCATTTTCCATCATCCCCAGAGACTTTGCCACACTTAACACTTTTGGACCCCAAGCAGTACTTGTGTGAAGAACTATAACCCTGGATTCTGCCAGGGCCACCTGAACAAGTACATCAGTAATCTCCTCTCTAGTTGCCTCAGGAGTCATAGGTGCTTTAAATGAAATCTTGCAACGCCTCTCGGCTAGCTTATCCCCTAATGCACCCATTCCATTCCTCCCATGGTCATCATCACCATAAACTGCAATAACCTCTCTCCATTCAAAGTAGTTAACAAGGTCTGCTATTGCAGTCATTTCATAAATGTCACTAAAAGCAGTTCTAATAAAGAATGGGAATTGAAGAGAAGAAAGGGTAGGGTCAGTGGCTGTGAATGATAGCAGAGGAACTTGGAGCTCATTTGCTATATGAGATATGACATGAGCTGTTGTAGAGGTCTGGGGGCCAATTATAGCCACAGTTTGTGTCGCCATCAGCTGCAAGGCTGTATTATGTCAAACAAGAATTATAATCTGCCAAACTTTTGATGTAACTTGTCTAACAGAAAACGATGTATTTTAAGTTTTGACACAGAAAAAATGGGAATATTCCCACATACCCTCAGCAATGCTCAAAAATCCTCTGTATTTGGTATCTTCTTGCATTGAGAGCTTCAACGTAGTTTGACCAAGAATAGATGGATCAGAATTTACATCTTCAACCGCCGCTTCTACAGCAGTTTTCACCATTTTACCAACACTGGTATTGAAAGAATAGAGAACTCCAATGTTTACCAAAGCAGGTATGGTGGAATTATCCGATACAGCTCCAGCTGAAAATAACCCTTCGAAGAGAACCATCAACACCACAAGCTCAACTCGAATCATGCCTGCGGTTGCCTTTTGCAAAACCAGTATCAATCACACTGCATAACAAACAAGTAAAACAGCATCTTCAGAGAATTTAAAAAGGGGAGATACTTGAAAGTAAAAAGTTCAACATTCATGCCCAAAACTGTGCCTTTTCAAACATTAAGAATAAACTGCACTTCTCAATCAAGAGCATATTTGGCACGCAAAGTTAGTCCCATGCCAAGTAACCCAAAACAGAAACACCAGCACAAAGTTGGAAAGCACATCTCAAAAACAACTATGAAAGGGAAAGAGTAAAACAATAAAGTTCCTCCCATCAAAGCAAAAAAGTAGCTGATTGCAAGGCTAGGTAACACAGCATGTGAATAACAGAACTTTAACCAAAAAGATGAATTTACCTGAGCTTGATTAAACTGCAGAAAACCTGACGTGGTTGAATTTAGAAATAAAAATATAAACTTTAGATGTACCCAAAAACAAAAGAAACCAGCTTTAAACTAAGACCATGATTTCACTGAAAGGAAGAAATAAATCAGAAGTGATACAAGACCATATTAGACAAAACTGGGAAGATGGAAAAAGAGTAGATCTTAAAAGAAAATTGTATGTTTGAGAAAGTGAGAATAGTGTTCATAAAAATGAACACTATTTTTACCTGAGGATGTTATTTGTATGGTTTCCTTTATCCTTATTTTAACTTTCTAGCATAAAGCCAAAAAGAACACTCGTAGCATCAATATTTTAGTGAAAGTTTTTGTACGACAATCTCCTCATTCCATTCTTGAAAGTTCTTGTTCCTATTCCTGTTCCTGTTCTATTCCTGCTACTACTCTCACCTCAAACGACAGTGACTTTGAAACGGGTGAGGCCAATTAAGTTAGTCCAGGAAAAGACAGAGAGAAAGACACAGTTTTTAGTGAAAAATTATGGTCGAATTTCGCATTTTACATGTGTTTTTATATCCACGTGTGTGTGTTTTCATGAGATAAGTTGTAGAATAATTAAAATTTATAGAGTAATATGATAATAATTATTAAAAAATAGTTAGTAATTGTTATGATAATGAGATTTAATGTTGCGATGTGTGAAAAGGAAATGGAATTATAGAAAGTGCATATGATTAATGGCAATGACTAGTGGGCCCCGCTAATGGTGTAGAGTACAGAGTCTCACTGCATACCAAAACGGGACATCACTTGACACACCAACTACAATTCTTTCACCAAAAATCAACATCATCTTGTCAAAAAATTCCCACAACCAACTACTTACTTTTACACATTATTAAAAAAAAACGTTTTTTTCTTCAACAGGACCCAATTCTCAAGTCTTCAAGGCTTTTTCTAATAATTTTTAAAAACTTATTTATAAATTATTATTGTTGCTACATCACTTAAATCGATTTTATAAGGTTAAGTTAAATGTAAAATTTATTTTTTAATATAATATTAGAATTATTTAAAATTTATTTTAATAAATATTTATTAGTTTTATTAAATCTCTTGTTATCAGATCATTTAAAATATATATTTCGATTTTATGGAATTGATAAGATTTAAAGTGTAATTTTTAATATTATTATATATATAAAAAAATTTAATTAAATTTCAACTATTTCTTGAATTTAAGTATTACCAATTAAGTTTTAATATAAAAAAAATTATCTATAAATGCTCAATTTCTTTTTAAGTACACTTGTTTGATCTTATCAATGTGATTGTTAATTTTGTCTTTCATCTCTAACTTATCAATCAATTTACTTAAAAAAGAAAAAAGAATTGAGCATTTAATAAAACAACCTTTTTAATAGTAACTTAATTAAAAATATTGAACATGATATTTAAAACTTAATCAAGTCGTAAATATAGTAAAGCCTATTCCTTTAAGTGAAGTGTGGATGTTTGAAAAAAGCAGTTACCATACCAACCAATTGTTTGTTTATGTTTAAACAAATTTGGTACTTTATTTTGTTAGGTTTGTAAACTCATCTTTTCGCAGGACAAATGTCGGACCACAATGCCCATTTTGGGTGGCTTTCTTTTGTGCTCAAAGTGGCATCCAATCCAGCAATTTGCGACCTACAAAAGTACGCTGAAAAATGTGCCAAAGAAGTAGCATTTGATATTTTAGTGTAATCGATGAAATAAATAAATAAAACTTTTAAATACTTTATTCCTTTTTGCAATGATGATTTATTAGATGGACACACATGGTTGCCACTTTCTACGATATGGAGAACATGGTTCGTGAGAGAACCACCAATCGATTAATATATCGAAAATGCTACTTTCAGAATGAGGGAACCGACCTACTGAATGGCAAAAATATAAAATCAAAAAATTGTAAAATTTTAAAGTCTTTGAAATTTAAAATGTTTTACTCTTTTAATCCTCTATAAAAATTATAAAAATATTTAATAATAATTGAATTTTATTTTATATAATAACTAATTATTTTTTACTTTTAAAATTAATTGCTATTTAATAATTTGTAATAGTGGAAATTAGAGGAAAAAAGAGAAGTAAAGGAAGAAAAGAAGGTTTTGGACAAATCGAAGATACACCTGAATAACTTAAGAGGAAAGATTATGAATAATTGGTAGTCAAAGATCATAGAAAATTTTAAAAATTTTAGATATTAATTTAAAAATTATTTTATAATTAATAAAAGTTATTTTAAATATTTTTTTAATTTATAAATTAATTTTTAATTTAATTAATATAATAAATAATTATTTTAGTTTTTAAATTTAATTTTTATTTATTAATTTTATTGTAGTGCATTATTAATTTGGTTAAGGATAAACTTGAGTTTTTAAGGATAAACTTGAGTTCTTGGATTTTTCTGATCTTGATATTCCACTACACAGTAAAGAATTCACAACTACATAAAAAAAGCTAAAAAAGAAAAGCTGATAAAATGAGAACTACAAAAAAAAAATAGAATTTTTAAAAAAAAAATCCAATAATAAGTAACATGACATCCACAAACAATTAAAATAATAATACTTTTTTAGTACATGGACAGTTAACAAAGAAATCCAGTGTGCGGTTGTCTGTGAATAAATGAAGATTCTTAATATATTAATCCCTTGTATATATTATAATCAGTCTTCATTAAATAATTAAAATACTTAATCTAAATATGATGGACACACAACACCAGTAAAATCCCAGAGCTTATTTACTCTAAAAATAGATTTAAGTGATTCATTCTTTTATAGAATATGTTTATTATCTACAATATAAGTAGCTACTCCATTTCTTCCATGCTCATCATCAACCAAAGTGATCAACAATTTCTGCCACTGAGCTCAGTGTAGGGTCTGTTGCTGCAAATGAAAGTAGAGGCACTTGCATCTCATTTGTTATGTGTGAAATCACATGTGCCATGACCCAGTTCTAGGGAAACTACATCAAATATCCTTGCTGGGGTAAGATTTTTTAAATAATATAACTTTTATTTCACGATTACTTTTCAAATAATCATCTTACGATACTGAATTATAAACAACTTCAATTTTCTGGTGTAGAATTTTTAATTGAATTACTTATAATTTTTCAAATAAAATCTTCTCCACTTTCACCCTTTGACTTAAAAGGATTTAAAAGACTATCTAAAGTATTATTTCCTACATTCTCATCAACAATAACAAAAGATGGAAGATATTTGTCATTGACTTTTGGTTTTGCCCCCAGCTTCTTCCTAGCTTCAAGGGCATTTGTAAAATTATAACGGGCTTCTAATTTGGATTGTAATTCATTCACCTTTTTCTTTTTGTGTCAAAAATAACAAATGGAGTTCTTCAACTTGATTGACTCTATTTTCTTTTTCTTTCTCCATATTAACATATTTTTCTTCCAATTTTGTAAACCTTCTTTCGAGGTTATCAATTCTTCCAAGCTACTCAATTTTGCCTTTAAATCTTCAAGCTCAATTTTTTCATCACAAAAGGACTTCTTCGGCAAGGTATTCTTTAAGTTGAGTTTGAACATCAAATTCATTGTCATCTCCACGTTTGCAAGCACTCATCCACTTTTATCCTTCAAGTGCAAAATTCGATCTTTCATGAAAATCGAATAACCTTTCTTTAGTAATAGTCCCATACTGAGAATATTATTCTTCAAATCAAGTACATAATAAACATCCTCCATAGTGTCTTGTTTTCCATCCTTTTGAGAAAAACATATTTTTCCCTGACCTTTGATGAAAACCTTTGTTGAGTCTCCGAAAGACACATGTCTATTTTCTATCTTTTATATATCAAGAAAGAGATGTTTGTGCTCACACATATTAAGTTAATTTTGTTTCAATAGCTATAAGAGTGTCTTCCGATCATAAGATTAATCGAACTATAACCGATGTGATGATTTTGGCTAAGTATGAAGTAATTTGAATCTCAATTTTTCTAAAAAAATACAAATATATTGGTGAAACCATCCCCCACGACATAATTTGGTATCCAACCCAATAAACCTATATGTCTTTGTATTAAAGATCTATCACCATAAAAAAGAGTGAGTATTAACTGTTTTTAATTCTATAAATATACTCTTCCTCCATCAAAAGAGAGGAACAAATATTAAAGATCCTAAACCCTAAGTTCATCATTTTTTTTTGCGCACATAAGAGTACCCAACTTCAAATCACTACCACCAGTAGCAAAGCTCGCCAGTTATAGTTATACGTTGAATCTCGATGAATAAGTTTCAGATTATATGATTTAAAAATATATTATAAACTTTACAGTATAATTTAGAAACACCTTCTTTTTTGGTGGAGCCTTCTATGTCAAGTAAGTGAAGAATTAGAATACCAATTGGTTGGATGGCGACACAATTGAGGTTTGCGATGATGAGTATGTGGGGATTTTGGTTGAGAGACATGGTTCTTGGGTTCAGAAGGGACGAAATTTTGGTGTTTGGGACATAGTTTGTGCAGAGTGAACATAGTTGGACTATTCAGTTACTTTCAATTGCATGTGTCAGACATATTTTTCACATATTTAACAAAACAGTAGGAAAAAATCCTTAAAGATCAAGAATTGGAGTCAACCAGACCTTTTGTGCTCATTATGAACATATTTGGTATTATGTTTTTACGTTTAAATTGCAAGATTTGGGTAGTTAATCTTGCGCAGTGGCATTATTTTCTATGTGGACACTAACAGTTGAGTCATCCAAAGATCCACCTTCGTGCACAACCTTTCTACAAGAGCACTTTTCCTTTCGCCTTCTCTTTGCCCTGTATTTCACTTCCTCTTCTCTTTCATTCACAAAGGAAAGGAACGATCGAAGACGAGAGGATTGAGATGAGTGCTCCAAGTTAGTATTGGAGTGTCTACTAAATCGGTAGGCCATCCTTGCAGCATAGCAAAGGAGAGCAATGAAGCATGCTATGCCACTGAGTAGGAACAGACTCCAAAAGCTTTTTAGCTCTAGACGGTCTATGCCTTGTTTTGCACCCTCTGAGCTGCATGCACTTCTTGTTAGCCATTTGTCATGAATTCTCTGAAGATCACCATTCTCTGAAAGTTTTAAGATGGCAGTGGACATGTCAATGGCTAGGGGAGAGTCTCTTGGGAAGGCCTGCAACAATTTAAGCATGCTCAATCTCTTAGTGGTTTGGAGTTTGAAGAATGAAAATAAAAGTACAAAAGCACTCACAAAGCCCCATCCCATCTTGGTGAACTCTTGGCCAACAATACTGTATTCACATCTGGTATCCAGGAAGAGTTCCATGTATGCACGTTAATCTATTATGGCAGTCACTCCTCCATTAGCAGGGCCATCTTTCAAGGCCTTTTCATATTCTGATGGGGAGTTCAGAGGAACAAGCCTTGATCTGTGTATGTTTAGCTCCTCTGTCAGATAACTTTCGGCAAATGAACCCCTCAGGAAACCAATGCGATCGTTGCTTATAACTAAGCTTTCAATTCCTTTAACCGGTGAAGAGAGTTGCTCCACAGTTAGGATGGAGGTGAGGCTTGCAATGTAGCTTGAGTTGAGTATCAAAACCACAAACAGCCATATGATCAGCACTAAGCGACCAAGGGTGCTCACAGTTTTTTCTCCTGCATAGAAGTTATTTATATCTACTGTCTTCTAGAAATTGAGTTTGTGTTCACTACATGAGGAAAGCAGAAAGGATAACAAGATAACAAAAGGTTCCAATCACTTACTTTGTGCAAAAAATAGGGTTGAGAAGCTAAACCTGTAGAAATAAATGATCAAGATGTCAGCCATTGATAAAGTATGCTAGTAATCATGTCAATGAAGTCCATATTTGAAAATTTTCTAGGCACTTACTTACCAAATAATGGTGACAAATTGTCTTCTAGCAGGGCCTCTGAAGTCATCATTTATGCGACGCTCTAAAATCCACACAACAGCTCCCACCACCAAGAAAAACATTCCTGTCACAAACCACATCATTGGACTGAAAGGTGATAGGAAAGCCCAAGCACTGGATTTCAACTTCTTGATAGGTGCCACAACAACTAGCCCAGACTCAATATATGGCTGTGTAAAGTCCACTATCTTAGTTCGGTTAGTGGTGATGGTTATGTCTCCCACCACAGCATCGAAGGCCTGCACATAAAATAAGCAATTTCTATGCAAGAATTTCGAATTAACAAAACATCAAATGAAGATAGGTTATGAAAACTTGATACTCACACCGATTGTTATCATGTGAAGAAGATGTGAATTTAATGGGTTGGTTTTAGCATCACCAAATGGAATGAACTTGTAGGGAACAGGATAAGGCAACAAGTTGAGAGCAGCAGTGAACACATCTATGCAATAACCACCAAACATCTCAGTTCCCTCAATTCTTGACACAAACTCACGGTAACTAATTCTTAGTGGCACCCCAATTCTCAAGGTTCTTCCATTGCTGGAAAAAACCATTTGATCTGGCCAAATCACCCCATAAAGTCCATCACTAGAATTGTAGTGATTAGGATGTTCCCCAGTATGGAGGCCAGAGGGTTCAGACCAATAACCAATCCTCCTAATTCCAGTGCCTATCACATTAATGATTTCATATGATGGATGCACTAAGTTTCCATCCGGATTAAACACCATCTCACCAGCTAAACCAGTTCTGTTCACTTCCAAAACTTTTTGAAGCAACATGCCACCATTAACAAAGACCCTCATGGTATCAAGATTAAGGGTGTCCCTTCTTAACATGTTTAGACTTGAATCATTTGAAAATGACAAAGTTCCCCCATCTTTAAAAAATGAATCCAGTGCAGAAGCAAGCACCCAAACCGTGTCATAGGCGTAGAAACCAAAGATATATAATCCAAAAGGGTCCTCATTAGAATTTTCTTTTCGGCTCAGTTTATCCCACCTAGAAATAAATTTTCTTTTCATGTCTGATTCTGGTGTGTGCATGCGCAAGGTGATAACACCTTGGATGTCATTCATGGTTGGAGATGTTGACAAGGAGGGGTCTGAATCTAGTGCTGTAGAAAGCCAATCTGTGGCTATCCACACATAACCACTTCCCATCATGCCAAGTGTCTGAGCCGCATGAAGTACTTCTAGACCACAAGAAGTGTACATGTGAATGATTATTACCTTAGACTCCATTAAAGCTACCTTAATTAGTGCACTGTTTGTTTCTTCCAGGGTTATATTATCCGGCTTAAAGGGTACTTTATATGATATTTTGCAACGTTTTTCTGCTAGCTTATCCCCTAAGGCTGCTATACCATTTCTTCCATGATCATCATCAACGTAAAGGGCAATGACATCTCTCCATTGAAAGTGATCAGCAATTTCTGCAACAGCAGCCATCTGGTACAGATCACTCTGTGTTGTCCTAACAAAATATGGGAACTGCAGTGAAGTGAGTGTAGGGTCTGTTGCTGCAAATGAAAGTAGAGGTACTTGCATCTCATTTGCTATGTGTGAAATCACATGTGCCATTACTGAGTACTGGGGACCAATTATGGCAACAGTTTCTCTTTCCATCAACAGAAATGCTGTAACAGTTTTTTCGGAAAATCAGAATTAATTCTCCCACTTTGTTATAGATACAAAATAGGCGGTAACAATAAGCCGATAATAGAAAATAGAGAAAAAAAAATAATGACACAAAATTTTTAACTTTGGAAAACCTTCTTAACTAAAAATAAAAATCCACCGAACCTAATCCAGAAAATGTATTCACTATGAAAGTGGGATTACAATATTTGTTTCTCTCACTGAGGATAACACTCAATCTCAACCATCAAGTATGAAATATAATGTCTCTCTAGTCTTTTATTAGGATTTCTAATCTCACAATATGGTGAACATCATCTCTCTCTTGCTCACTATGTTGTTCTTCTCATTTGGTTGCTTTTCTCTTCTTCACACAAAAAGATTAATGCTCGTTACATTTTCAAGTGAGAGTTATATACTAAGAAATATGTTTCTATATGGGGCAAACGAGCAAAAGAATGAAAAGGAAAACTGGGATGTGTTTGAAAAGGACGTACAATCAATGATTCCTAGGAATCCAGTGGATAATTTGGTGTCCAGCATTGAAATCTTAAGCTTAGTTCCGTTGAGAATCGTTGCATCAGAATTTACGTCATCCACTGCAGCTTGTATGGCCACTTTAGCTACTCTGCCAATTCTGGAATTGAAAGATAAAATTGCCCCAATGTTAACAGCACGTGGTCTTGTAGAAACAGAACTGATTCCTTTTGAGGGAAAACCACTGTAGAAGACGACAAGAACAAGAAGCAAAACTTTGCTCATGTTGTACTTTTACTGCAAACAATACAAGGGAAAATAAAACAAAAAAATCCTAGTAACTTGTTAGTATATATATAATAAAGAAATTGTACAATAACATGGCTGATTTGTAAACAGTATTGAGGCATGAAATATCTTTGAATGAAAGATATGATATATGAGTAAAGACAAAAGTTGCACATAAAAAAACTATACAAAATATTCTTGCAGAGATATATAAGAAATATTTGGACTGTGGTGGCGTACTTTGATGAAAACTAAGGAAGCAGAAAGCTTGGAGTGAAACTGAGGAACACGAATGTGTCTTCTTACACTTTTAATGAAACAACTGGTTGTAGTTTATGATGTTGGAGATGATGTTCTGAGGTGAAGCATGGCGTGAATCCTTTTATAATAGTAGGCCATGAATACTGAGTTCGGTGCTATAAAGTAGTTTTTATTGTAAATGCTTTCTGTTAGTTTTTATTTTCATTCTATATCACATCTTTTCTCATGGAATGAATAAGGTGTATCATTGTCGATCATTTTATCCTTGTTGCTTCATGTTTTCTCTACCACCCTATTTACATAATGCAAGTATACCAATACTTATTTATAGTAATCAAAATATTGTTTAAAGGAATTGAAATTGTTAAATACTAAATTACTGATAAACATTAGGTTAACAACGATTAGTTATAAGATTAAAAAAATAAAAAAATAACTATAATTATAAAGAAAAAGTTTAATTAGTATAAAAATGTTAAAAAAATTGATTTTCTATTTTTTTTTATATGTTCTTGACTTTTTTAGTGGATGCAAGTATTTTTTGAGTTAATTAAAAGTTGGTTAACCTTAATTCTTTAAAGTTTAATATTTTTTCATAATTTTATTCATACTTAATATAACAGTAGATGTGTTTGACTAAAATGATGTATAAATTCACTGTTTTAAGTTATATTCATCTAAAAAAAATTATTTTATTTATTTTATTAGATGATCTAGTGATTACACGTAGTAGACAGTTGGATAGGAGTGTCTGACTAGACGGTCTAAAGGAAGTGGATCGAATCACATGAGCATTCAAGTTGTTTCCTTGAATCTAAATGAAAAACAAAATTTTAATTAGAGAATAAAATCTTTAATATCTCATAAACAAAACTGGAAGCAAATCTATTACCAAAATACAAAGAAATAGAGTTTGTGATAAAGTTGGAAACAAAATATGAAAATTTTGAAAAATTGGAAACTTAGAAACTATGAACAATATATAAACTGATATATTTTCAAGATCCTTGAAGAAAAGAACCCTATAAAAGATGCAAGCTTCAAGGATTCACAACGACAATCTATGATGTAAACTTCATTTATACGATTATTTCTTTAGTGTTAGACAATTTAGAATGGGTTAGACAATCTAACTTGAGTTAGACGGTCTAGACTAAAATTATTTTAATTTAATTGCTAAACAACAATTATCAAACCCAAAATCTCAAATCATTTAGGTATTTTGAGAAATTCAATAGAATTGTTTAAAGGAATAATTATCTCAAATAAAATGCTAATAAATGTACCCAAATTCTCAATTTACTTATAGATCTTTTAGCATCAATTTCTAAGATTTTTTCTTATGCAGCTTAGCAAGAACGGTAATCTTGTTGTAACTAATTCTTAACTAGAGTTAACATAGATGCCAAGAGAATTATGATGAATGCCATAATTGTCACTAACCTCCATTCTCACTAAACTACCATTGATTGTCATTAAATATTACAAAGTTTGTCTTATTGCAAGATGATGCACTCAAACAAAAGATCTTGACTTTCTCGACACCTTTATTCTTATTCTTGCTTTAGATATTATACACAATTGATAACTCAAACAACTTGACATACATAACAACTTTTTACATGATGATTTTTATGAAAAAGTTTATATACAACTCCCTCTTACATACCTCTCACATCCTCACATATATTGGCATTTTATTCACATACATTCTTTTTATTGTAGATAACTTATCTTTTCTTGGGGAATGAATATGCACATACGTATCATTACACTACAAGAAAATCATGAAATAGAAACCAATTTTTAGAGACCAAAATAATTAGTTACAATAGGAACTAAAATAGAGACCATTTTAGAAACTAAAAAAAAAATTGGTTTTTAAATTAGTTTTTATTATTTCCTATTATTGTTAAATAGTTTCTAAATTGGTATCTAATTAGCAACTAAGGTTTTAACTACCAATTATTTAGTTTCTAAATTTGGTAGCAAAAATCTTGGTTGCTAATTAGATACCAATTTAAAAACTATTTAACAATAATAAAAAATAATAAAAACTAATTTAAAAACTAATATAAAAACCAATTTTTTTTTTAGTTTCTAAATTGGTCTCTAATTTAGTTATTATTGTAACTAATTATTTTGGTTTTTACAAATTAATTTTTATTTCATAATTTTTTTAGTGTTATTTCTTATTACTTCACCGTACTCTGCTTATTTAATGAAGTTTGTTATATTTTGTAAGCCCATTCTTTTAAATGAGTAAGATGAGACGAAAATAATAATAATAATAATAATAAAAATAAAGTTTGTTAGCAACTAGAAGAAAATTAACATTTTTTAGTTAAAAGGTAAGGTATCATTGTTGGTAATAATGAGTTTCCAAGAAATAGAGATTATTAAAATGAATTATTTCTTTGAATGTTTTTTTATACGTATTTATAAGAAACCAAATATTTATCAGAGTGTTTAAAGAACTCAACTATCTATTATCTGTATTGGATTTTGTTAGTTGAAAAGATATATATGAATGAGATATGAAACATGACTTATTTAAAGAAAAGAATATTAATCAAGAAGATAAGTGATTTGTCAGAAATCTGTGCATCTGGCGAAATATTATAGGTATTGATTAGCATTTTTGGAAATAATATAGAAGAGTTTTTGTGTGTGTAGAGAATAACCTCCTTCAGAAAACAGTAATTCTTTGTTGTGGAAAAAAGTGCAAAAGAGAGAATATATGAAAAATAAAAAGGCGAAAATATCTTCTTGAGACAACAAAACTAACACTATAATTGAACTCAAATAGAGAAAGTAATGTAAAAGATTCAATATCGTATGATAGGTGTGTTACAATCTCATTATGTTGTTTAGTAATAAGTTTAATTAGTGGGAACTGTGTATCACACCCAAAAGTGGGAACTATGTGTTACACCAAAGAGGGACTGCTACTCGTAATTGGTGGTTGACATTGAAAAGAAAACATATGATGTTAAGATACATGCTCGTTTAACAATAATATTAAAATATTCTAGTGGGTTTTTAAATAAGGATAAAAGACAAACAAATAAAAATTTTTATTGATTCGATCCACTTAATACTCACACATCGTTTATGAGTTGATATGACGATAAAAGTACGCATTCATTCCTTAACCTTCATAAATGTCTTTTTGGAATAAAATTATGACGGAGCTCTGAGTTTCAAAACAGACATTACTTCAGATGTGATGATTGACCATAGTGATGTTATCTCAATGAACATGACGTTCAAACATTGTGTCATATGTGAGAATGGAAACATAATTCCAAAGACGAACTCTCATTCTCTTAGTTCTCGACTTGGGTGCTTGTTCCGATACACCTAATAGTCTCACATCGTTTAGAAGTCAATACCAAAGACAATTTAATTATATCTTCTACACTTAACCCATCGAGACGCTTTTCAAGGACAAAACCGTGATAAAACTCTGAATTTCAAAGTGGCAATACCTCAAATGTGGTCATTGATCATAGTGATGATATCTCAACAAAGTTGAGATAATGCTAAAAAAGTTATAGCCGAAGATACAAGAGCCAAAAATGAAACATTACCTTGGTCTAGGGCAACGTGTCCCATTGTGACAACTTTTGGGTGAAACTTGAGCTGCCAAATTGACGTGGCACCTCAAAACCATATAACACATCATTAGAGAAAAAATCATTTTGACATGTAGCTATAATTATCATTTAATGGTAATAATTACTGCCTTAATTTGCATATCTCAGACCAAGAGTATATAAGCTCGGACCGACGAGCTTAGTAAGTGATCGCAAAGTCCAACCTATAAAAATACAATATATTTATACAAGCTCGACAAAGATACGAACAAAGTTAAAATTTAAAATAAAAGCCCAATTGCCCTAAAATTGAGTTTCTAAGCTTGCGAGCTTCTTGTGTAGTACCAAATACATAAATCATGGAGCAGTTAATATCCGTCCACGATAATGAAAATTAATCACCTACAAAGGTTGTGTATCTCAAAGGTACTGGAAAGTAATTGACTATGTTGCCAGATTATTAAGATAATATATAGACACTATAAGAAAATCATTAAATAGAAACCAATTTTAGAGATAAAAAATAATTAGTTTTTATAGTGGCTAAATTAGAGATTACTTTAAAGACTAAAAAAATTATTGGTCTCTAAATTTGTTTCTATTACTTATAAATAGTTTCTAAATTGGTATTTATCAGTAATAAAAACAAATTTAGAAACTAATAATTTTTTTAGTCTTTAAAATAGTTTCTAATTTAGTCACTGTAACAACTAATTATTTTTTGTATATAAAATTAGTTTCTATTTAATGATTTTCTTGTAATGAGACCCAAGAACCTATAAATACCAATAGAGGAAGTATTCTTGGAGACCTCACTTTTTCTAATTTAACTATCTCTCATATACATTAATACTCTTTATTAACGTGAACATCAGAAAGTCTTATAAAGATGAACCATCAATCAACTTTCATCATCAAACTCGACAACCAAGAAGTCAATTAACTCACACAACTCAAACATCTATCTCAAATGACTCCATCTCATATTTAATAAAAATATTTATTAATGAAGAATAATAAAACTTCACCATAAAGGACACTAACACTAAAACCCTTCTCTTAAAAAAGAAAAAGACATAAGTCAATAAGAATTTTTATAAAAAATTATAATAGTAGGCAAATCTCAAACAAATAGTTAAAATTTGTGATTGGAATGTAAAATATGTTACATGCTTATTAAATAAGTTTTAATTTTGTCCAAGAGTCGTTGCATCTCATCTGTTAATAAGATGATGTGATTATGTATAATCATGATCGATGTAGTGTGATTAGATATTTTTAGTATTTAATTTAAAAATAACTCAAACGGTGTAGTTTTTTTGGTAATAGTGCATTGACTTAATTGACTTAATATTTTGATGTGAAGGTTTTAAAGGTGTTGTTTATGTAAAATCGTAAATGGTGATGAAGTGGAAGTGGAGTTTGTGGAGCCATAGTCCTTGAAGTTAAGTTTCAAGTATCTAGAGTGTCTTCTCAATCTCTTCTTTTCCATTTACCACTACAAGAAAATTATGAAATAGAAACCAATTTGTAGAAACCAAAATAATTAGTTACAATAATAACTAAATTAGAGACCATTTTAGAAACTAAAAAGAAATTTGGTTTCTAAATTAGTTTCTATTATTTTCTATTATTGTTAAATAGTTTCTAAATTGATATTTAATTAGCAACTAAGGTTTTAACTACCAATTATTTAATTTATAAATTTGGTAGCAAAAACCTTGATTGCTAATTAGATACCAATTTAAAAACTATTTAACAATAATAGAAAATAATAGAAACTAATTTAAAAACTAATTTTTCTTTTAGTTTCTAAAATGATCTCTATTTTAATTCCTATTGTAACTAATTATTTTGGTCTCTAAAAATTAGTTTTTATTTCATAATTTTCTTGTAATATACAAACACTTATTTCTTCGTCATCAAATTTTTAACATAAAAGCATTTTTATAAATAAAAAATAAAAAATTATGTTTGATCATTTCCACCTACAACAAAGGGATAGTTGTCGTTATCCCATCATAAGTCATATCATAAAAGTGACCATTATATCTCTTATTATCCAACATATTTTTAATAAAATTAATAAAAATTACTTGTTATTTTACACTAATATATTAAATATAAAATTATATATTTTTAATACATAAAAATAAGTAAAAATTAAATAACATAAACTCAATTGAAAAAATATAAAAATTTTGAACACTCATTACACACAAAAATTAATGAAAACTTAAGTAAAATACCTAAATTTATAAAGAATTTAAAACTTAAATAAACTTACATATTATTAGCCAATCAATTTATTTGTAGTACAAGACATTCCGAAATCTTAGTTACAGCTTCAAATACCTGTCCTAACATTTTTTACAAATATAGTGGCATGTCCCTGTTAATGTGGGGTGCCCTTTGGAAATTTGTTGACAATTCCATTTAAATCTCACAGCATATTAATAAAATGGCAAAAATTATAAACAATTGTTTTTGCACTCAATTTTTGTATAATAGTTTTACACGCCAGAAATAAGAAATGAGAGAAAAATGTAATTAAGATTACGAAAGTGATATGGTGAATAGTGATTAAAAAAAGTAAATTACGAAGCAAATTGAAGGAAATTAAATCTTAACAGCTAAAAAAATCAATACAATTAGAAGATTTGGTTTCGTTGGATCACAACAGGTATGAAAAATTAAAGACAGCAATTCGTGTGATTCACCTAACAAAATTATTCTTTTTGGTGCTTCCTTTTTAGTTGATGAATTCAAGTGGTAAACGATAAAAATTGATGCAAGTGAATATAATTGACCAATATTTTCTTGCATTTAATCATGCCATAGTTTTAAATACAATTCATTAATAAGCCTGAGTATCTTGTCGTGATCATCTATTAATTACAATCATGAATGCTTTCTAATTTGAGTGGTAGATAGATTAATTAGAGTAAATAATCATGAGAGTGGCTTCTAATTAGATGCAAAATGTTTGTCAATTCTCAAATGCCATGGAATTGATTGTCTTAGTGCTTTGGCAACTTGCCTACTAAATGCTTGAAGCACTAAACACTATTGAATAATATTATCTAACACATGGATAATCTTAGACTAATCTTAGGTAATTAATATAAATGAGAGCATGTTTTGCAAGAGTGTGATATCGTGGCCTAATATTAATCTTAGATCATCCATTTTTTTATTTTTTTTTATCAGCATTAGATCATCCATTGTTGGAGTTGTTTTGTTGAAAAGTAAAATTTTCAGGAGATCAATTTTTGTTTTTTCTCCATTGTATATAAATTTAAAATAATAAAAATAAAAACTTTCAAAAATTATTTTTCAAGAAATAGTATAATAAAATATTAAAGTTACACTCAACAAAGCATCTCAAATTTGATATACAAATATAATTTGAAAATTTTTAACTGGGAAAGATGAATAAGATGAGAGAGTATGGCAGAAAAAAAAATGAAATATTAATATAGTTTAGGGTTTAGGAATAATTGTTTTGTGGAATAATTGATGTTATTATTAGATTGTTATATTGATATTTATTACGGAAGAGTTTTATATTGTATTCTTGGTTAAAGAAAAACACGTAATTGAACTCCTAAAAAAATATGAAAAGAAAAATATGAAAAATGATAGGTATTATATACAACTCTAATATGATGGATTATGGATTATGGGTTTAGGGTTTATATATATATATATATATATATATATATATATATATATATATATATATATAAAATAAAAGATAAATTTATAATTAAATAATATAAAAAGTATATTAAAATAATAATAGAGTGTATAAAAATTTAGGATTATATATATATCATTCCTAAAAAAACTAAAAAAAAATTGATGTGATGATAGTTAAAAGAGAGGATATTTAATGAGTAAATATGTAAATGGGTCGAATAAAACGGTGATTCGTGACTTTGATTGGACAGTTTTGATGAAAAGTGGAGAAATTTGTTCGAAAGATAGAATCACGGTGGAAGAAGAAATTTATTTTCATTTCGTTGTGAAGGTGAGTATAACAACGTTTTTGTTTCATTGTTTCTATCCATGTTTTTGTTTTTTTAAACCCATGCATGTGTGTTCATAAAACCCATGTCTCTCTTCTTTTTTTTATGTGTATATGTTTATTGGTGTGTTGTATACATTTAAGTGATGAGCTGCACTTATGTTAAAAGTCTTACTCATGAAATGACTTATATGTGAGCAAACGAATTATTCTGTTATATCAAAATTTTAATCAAAAAATCTATTGGTCTAACATTTTTTTTCATAAATCAATTTAAATATATATTTTCTATTTGATATTTGAATGTGACATCACTAAAAAAAAAATATATTTTATATCAGTTATATAAAAGATATTTTACACTGGTTATATAAGATATTTTACACTAGTCTTATCATTAATTTAGGTGTGAGTGTTGTAAAATGTCAAGGTTAACTGATGTAATGTACCATACTAAACAAAAATTGTATAATATATCAGGTTCGTAATAGAAAAAAATATTTTAAAAATTTTAAGTATTACACCGGTATATTAAATCGGTTAAGTTATCCAACCAATATAATATGTACTAAATATAAAATTATACCGGTTATTGTTTAACCGACCTAAAATGTCGGTAAGCGTTTCTTTCACTAGTGGATACTTAAATTACAATTAAAAAATTAGCGTAGTAGTGTAAAGAAGATGACTCACTCATTCCTTTAAGATTAGATGAGACAAATATTAATCCCACGCTTTCATTCCTTAGCTTATATTTTCAAAATATTAATAACATATCTATCTAGTTTTCCTTAGCCTTGGGTCTAATTTTGAATATGGACACTAACACTAGAGCCATCCAATTCTTCTTCATGCGCCACCCTTCCACTAGATCCCTTTTCGGTTCGTTTTCTCTCTAACACACTTTTGTCTTCCCCTTCTCTTTCATTCACAAAGGAAAGGAACGATCGAAGACGAGAGGATTGAGATGAGTGCTCCAAGTTAGTATTGGAGTGTCTGCTAAATCGGTAGGCCATCCTTGCAGCATAGCAAAGGAGAGCAATGAAGCATGCTATGCCACTGAGTAGGAACAGACCCCAAAAGCTTTTTAGCTCTAGACGGTCTATGCCTTGTTTTGCACCCTCTGAGCTGCATGCACTTCTTGTAGCCATTTGTCATGAATTCTCTGAAGACCACCATTCTCTGAAAGTTTTAAGATGGCAGTGGACATGTCAATTGCTAGGGGAGAGTCTCTTGGGAAGGCCTGCAACAATTTAAGCATGCTCAATCTCTTAATGGTTTGGAGTTTGAAGAATGAAAATAAAAGTATAAAAGCACTCACAAAGCCCCATCCCATCTTGGTGAACTCTTGGCCAACAATACTGTATTCACATCTGGTAGCCAGGAAGAGTTCCATGTATGCACGTTCATCTATTATGGCAGTCACACCTCCATTAGCAGGGCCATCTTTCAAAGCCTTTTCATATTCTGATGGGGAGTTCAGAGGAACTAGCCTTGATCTGTGTATGTTTAGCTCCTCTGTCAGATAATTTTCAGCAAAGGAGCCACTCGGGAAACCAATCCGGTCATCGCTTGTTGCTAAGCTTTCAATTCCCTTAACTGAGGAAGAGAGCTGTTCCACAGTTAGGATGGAGGTGAGGCTTGCAATGTAGCTTGAGTTGAGTATCAAAACCACAAACAGCCATATGATCAGCACTAAGCGACCAAGGGTGCTCACAGTTTTCTCTCCTGAAAATAAATACTTATCTTAGAGAGATTTAAGTTAAGAACAAAAACTCAAATGTAGAAACAATCACTTTTGATTGGCTTAATATTCTATCTTTTACTATCCTTGAAATTTTGTCAGAAATGCAAAACTAATTGCTGTTTGATCAACAAATTTCAACCACTTACGATGAGAAAAAAAGAGGGTTGAAAAGCTAAACCTGCATAGAGAAACAATTCAGATGTCAGCAGCTGTTGAAGTTTGTATTCAGTATAAAAGAAAGAGCTTATTTTTTGGTGAATAATTAATTACCATAAAATGGTCACAAACTACCTTCTAGCTGGGCCTCTGAAGTCATCATTTAAGCGACGTTCCAAAATCCATACAACAGCTCCCACAACTAAGAAAAACATTCCTGTCACAAACCACATCATTGGAGTGAATGGTCTGAGGAAAGCCCAAGCACTGGATTTCATCTTCCTTATAGGTGCCACAACCACTAGCCCCGACTCAACATATGGCTGTGTAAAATCCACTATCTTAGTTCGGTTTGTGGTAATGGTAATGTCCCCTACAACTGCATCAAACTCCTACAAGCATATTAGAAGGAATTTTAGTACAAAAGTTAGAATAAGCTCATAGAAACTGGATAACCAATGAAAATGAATTGTAATATTCACCCCAATAGTGATCAAATTGAGAAGTTTTGAATTTGATGGGTTGGTTTTACCATCTCCATATGGAACAAACGTGTAAGGAACAGGATAAGGCACCAAGTGGAGAGCAGCAGTAAACACATCTATGCAATAACCACCAAACATCTCATTTCCCTCAGTTCCCTCAGTTCCCTCAGTTCTTGACACAAACTCACGGTAACTAATTCTAAGTGGCACCCCAATTCTCAAGTTTCTTCCAGTGTTGGAAAAAATCCACCCACGTGGGGTTTGAGTAGTTTGACCAGGCCAGATGACACTATATAGTCCTTCACTAGAAATGGAATGATTAGTAGCCTCCCCAGTGTGGAGGCCAGAAGTTTCAGACCAATAACCAATCCTCCTTATTCCACTGCCTATCACGTTAATCACTTCATATGATGAATGCACTAAGTTTCCATCTTCACCAAACATCATTTGGCCTGTTAGACCAGTTCTGTTCACCTCTAAAATCTGTTGAAGCAGCTTCCCACCATGAAGAAACACTCCCATAGTATCAAGGTGAAGACTGTCCCCTCTTAACATGTTTAGACTTGAATCATTTGAAAATGACAAAGTTCCCCCACTCCTGAAAAACGCATCAAGTGCAGAAGCAAGCACCCAAACGGTATCATAGGCGTAAAAGCCAAAGGTGTTCAATGCGAAAGGACCCTCAACAGGATCCTTTTGCTTGCTCAGTTTGTTCCAACTAGAACTAAATTTTCTTTTGATTTCTGACTCAGGGGTGTACATGCGCAAGGTGATAACTCCTTGAATGTCATTCATTGACTGAGTGGTGAACAATGATGGGTTTGAATCTAACAATGTAGAAAGCCAATCTGTGGCTATCCACACATAGCCACTTTCCATCATGCCAAGTGACCGAGCCACATTCAATACATCTAGACCAAAAGAAGGGTATATGTGAAGTACTATTACTGTTGATTCCATTAAACCTATCTTAACTAATGCATTGTTTATTTCCTCCCGAGTAATGTTACCAGGCTTAAATGGTGCTTTGTGTGATATTTTACCACGTTTCTCTGCTAGCTTATCCCCTAAAGCAGACACCCCATTTCTTCCATGATCATCATCAATGTAAATGGCAATGACATCTCTCCATTGAAAGTGATCAACAATTTCTGCCACAGCAGTCATCTGATACAGATCACTCTGTGTTGTCCTAACAAAATATGGGAACTGTAGTGAAGTCAGCGTAGGGTCAGTTGCTGCAAATGAAAGGAGAGGCACTTGCATCTCATTTGCAATATGTGAAATCACATGAGCCATCACAGAGAACTGGGGACCAATTATGGCCACAGTGTCATTCTCCATCAATCTTAATGCTGCACAAATAAATCAACAATGTCTTTTAAGAACATGCATATTTTTGCTTAAAAAATGCAAAAGTGTCAAAATAAAAAACAAACGTGTTTGAGAAGGACGTACAGTCAACTATTCCTAGGAACCCAGCGGATAATTTTGTGTCCAACGTTAAAATCTTTAGCTTGGTTCCATTAAGAATAGTTGGATCTGAGTTTACATCATCCACTGCAGCTTCTATAGCAACTTTAGCCACTCTCCCAACTGTTGAATTGAAGGACAGAAGTGCTCCTACGTTAACAATTCTTGGTCTTCCATAAACACTGCTGATTCCCATTGAAGGAAAGCCATGGTAGAACATCACGAGGACAAGAAACCAAATCTTTCTCATGGTGTCTTCCCTGCAAGAACATAACAAAGGCATAAGTAGTAATTGTTGATTAATCAAACAGCTTGTGTACTCTTTTTAACTAACTACACTAACAATACTATTTTGTAAGATGTATATAGCAGATGATTCTCTAGGCTTGGAGTGAAATAGAAGAACACAAAAAGTGGCCCTCACACTTGCAAAGCTTCTATCTGTGTATGCCATGACAGTGATATAAGCAGCAATTTATATCATCTTCGACAGTAATGTTGTTCTATAACCACCTAAATTAAGTGGCCACTTTCACCACAATGTTGATAAAGTAATAGTAAATTAAATTACACTGTGATAATGCTATATTGAAGATATTTTTTTATATTCTTTATTTAGTTATCTAAGACTAATTTCCATAAAATAAAACTATTACACATCTTATAAAATTTTAGTAACAAAAGAAAAAAAAAAGAATGAAAAGGATATTTTGTGAAAATCTTGTCCTTTGTAATGAATTTATTGAACAGGTAGTGTACTATGCATTTAAGACTACATGTAATGTTCAACCCAACTACCACATTTAAGATGTATAATGGTAAATTAAAAAGCTAACAATAAGAAGTACGAGTTAAATAAATTCATAATAGAGAACAAAATAAAATAGGACCAACTATTGGTTATTATCACTTTGTTATATAATCTATTCATATAATAAATAACTTCAAAATCTAATAAGAATTTAGAAAGAATGTAGTTTTAGATAAATAAAAACTTTAATAAAATAAAAAATAAACATTTATAGATTTTTTAATTTATTTAAAATTTATCTCCAAAATCTAAGAATGACAACCCTAGATCTTAGAGGATGTTCTTTATATCAGAGGTACCTCTTTTAATTAAGTCCTGTTTACAAAATTTAAAACAACAATGTTGAAATCCAACCTTGTAATTAAAGTCTTTCAATGTGTTGCACAGTCTCAATAGTGGGTCAAGCCAATTACACTTTTTTACAACTAGATCAGTGCTTCTTTAATATATTCAGATTTTTTTAAAATATCTTATAGCAGATATTTTTTAATATATATATTTATATCAATTATGTCACACTATATTTAATAAATATATCTTTAGTTAATGCTGCTCAACATTCCACCCTAGTCTTCTGAACCACGAATTGATTTAAAGAAGGTATATGAGATGTGAATTAATTATATTGTCTACAAATATTACACATTAATGAAAATACATGAATGAAAAATATGAAATTTGAGATAATTTATAAACTATGGTTGAATTTTATATACTAAGTAAATAAAGCTATGTATAACAAATATTTCCTTGTATATAGTTTAACTCTAAGAAAATTCTTACACAAAATTATATTTATAGATGTGTCAATTTAGGTTGAAATGAGTTAATCCTAATCTTTTTACTCTTATATTCATTGATGATCTAAGTTTTTGAATTGGATGAGATATAATATTTGGTACAATATATTTTATATAAGTCTCCGAAAAAAAACTCTATTATTTATTGAATCGTTCATCATTCTATTTGTAACATAATTATAAATTTATTTTAATTTAATTAGCTCACCCATTGTATGATTTATTCTACTATGATTATATTGAATATATAAGCAAAGAATTATATAGGAATTAATAAAAATTCTTGGTAACATTAAGGTTATTGTACTACTGAATATATATATATATATGTAACATTAAGGTTATTTAATTAGGTTGTCATGTTATGGCAGTGTTTTATAAAATGAAGAATTAATATGAATTTTACTCTTTCTTAATCTTTATTTAATTATTTAATTAATATTGATGTGATGAGACACCAATTTTTGACATGAATAAAAACTTTGATGATGATATTTTAAATTTTAATTTGAAATTGTTTTGGAGATTATACGTGGCATGACTCAGTTTTGTTTTCTGTAAATGGAAACAGTAACAACTATGTAAATATTGAGACCTAATAGAGATAAGATTGATGACAACTTCATACTTTTGATGACAATATCAAATAATTATGATGTTTTAAATGAACAGGTTCCTTAATCTAGTTTAAGATTAGGTCAGAGCACTAAGTTTGTTTTAGTAAGTTAACTTAAAAGACCCACGTGTTTCACTAATCCATTTTCATCCACCACTCAAATATTATACAATTCTAACAAACATTACCACTTCCACAACCTAATTCAAATAAAATTTATTTTCTTAATTCTCTATCTCGATGACAAATTCTTAGAGAATAATTTACTTTTATAAATAATTTAAAATATTTTATGACGAAATTATTTGAATAAAACTTTCAAAAACCATCTATTTGCCTATTTGAATCATAAAACTGGTTGAGTTGAATGAGTCTACAAGTTGAATGAATCATAAAACAAATCAAAAAATTGATAAAAACCGGTTCATAATAGTTTAAAAGAAAACATTTTTTTATTATTATTTATATATAATTTTAATTTTTCCTTAAGAAAAAAAAAAGTAATTGGGGAGAAAGACTTGAGAGCTGAGATTGGATGAAATGATGATGTTGTAAATATACACACAAATTGTGTCAGATATCTCTGAATAAACAAAATTCTTTACTAATTTACATCTGTGTAGTTAATCCAATAAAAAAATAAATCTTATTAAATTTGCACAAACCAAAATGAAATTACATTGAATAGTGATTGATGAGGAAGAAGATCACTGTGAAACTCATTTTCCTTCACTTTCCAGGCTCCATTTTAAGATTGCTCATCCCAACACCCACATTCTCCACACCAGATTCATTTTCCATTTTCTTCAGCCATGGATGTTCCAGACACTTCTGTGCTGTTGGCCTTTTCTCAGGGGTGAAATCCAGAAGTGGTAAAACAAACTCTGAAAATTCATGAGCATCACTCTCTGAAAATTTATATCTTTCAACCAACAATTTGCTAAGTGGCCAAAACTTTAGTCTTCGAATTCTTTTCAGATCCCCATGTCTGTCAAAGAAATCCTTGGATTTTGCTCCAGCAATAGCAACCTGCAACATGCAACATTAGACTTTCCAAAATACCTATTTCAATAACATGCAGAGACAGACAATTTCTACCTTCCGTGGCATCTTTCCAAGGAGTTCCATCATCAGGGCAAGGTGATCCTGAAACCAACCCACATAGTTTAGCTATTCTACTTCTATAGTTGTGTTAGTCAAGCCAAAGAATAAGTATTTTCCACTTTTTTGCTGAATCAAAGAATAATTCCAATACCAGTAGTTATAGTTATGAAATGCTTACAAATAAAACGAAACAACAGCAGGGTTCATAATGGTGGCTATGATTCAATAGCAGTATAGCTGAACTGTTTCCATACATCAGTGATGGACAAGCATGAAACTCAATTTCTTCCATTACCAATAGAAACTCATTTCTTGGAAACAAATATACTCGTACATGAATAATCCATTGCACATGTTACTTCTTCTCTTACCCGTTGTGAAAGGATCATAAATACATATAAAAATTGTATGGTCATCTACTCATCAGTCGATCACACATCATAATTCATTTTGCTTTCGGTCATCAGGAACCAGCAGCAAAAGAAACAAAAAATAGTCATGGAATTTTAGATATATATACACACACATACACACATATATATGTATTATACATCAGTATCAAAACTATGTTCTAAAGTCAAATGAAAAATGCTTACTGTCACGAAGAACGTAGAAGTATGAGTTAAGTGTCAACTTGATGTCAAATAAACCAGTAATACAGGTAGCTTCAATGAATTCTGTGATTGAAGATCTTGTATTCATTTCTCATTATCTGTTTAAATCTACTCACATACACTACAATAAAGAAATCACTAAAGTGAATGCATCTATGAATATTAAAGATAAAAATCAATGCATCAATGTCGTTCTTTTTAGAAAAAATAGTTATCTAATACCGTCTATTATTTCATTTCATTCAAAATCCTACCAAAGTTTCCTTTAGTCTGAACCCCTGTATAAGGGTTTTAAATTCTTCCATAAGCTTTTCCTTTCAACATATGGCCATACATATTTTTAATGAAACTCTCAAGATTCATAGCCCAAATTATTAAACAACAATATATGTACATACATATCTATTCCTTGCATTAGTAGAAAGGAAATATAAGGTATAAAGTCTATAGCATAGCAATTATCATAAATACTACCATCCATTGATAAAAGATACGAAACATAACTTAAATTATAATAGGGTACATCAAAATCATCATACCTCATTCTCACTAAAACCTTGTCCAACTTTGGGCGTAAATAACATATCACCAGTGGCAAGCTCAAAAGCAATGCAAGCGAAAGACCACATGTCAACAGAGAAGGAATAGCCAGCCTCCAGTATTACTTCAGGAGCTCTGTACTGTCTTGTCTGAATTTCTTCTGCAAACTGCTTATCAGCCCAACAAGCATTTCCAAAATCCACCACCTTGCATCTCACGTCAATCCCATCAAGATTTCTCCCAGACTTTGGATCTTCATTTCCTCCTAGTAAAGCGTTTCTTCCAGAGATTTTAGCAACTGCCCTCCTAGCTCTTCTTTTCAATTTTTTCTCAATAAGACTAGTAACTCCACCATTTATGTTTCCCTCAGGCCTCTCTAATATTGGGCTGAGTTCAGATCTAACAGGGTCTTTGGCAGGATCAATGGTAGAAATCAGAAGAACATTTTCTGGTTTTAGGTCAGTGTGGATAATACCATGTTCTCTATGCAAATAATCCAAACCCAACAAAATGCAGTGGCAAATCTCCCTAACTTTATTCAATGGAAGGCCTTTGTACCGGTTATACTTGATTAGACGAAGCAAGCTATCCCCAAGAAACTCAAGCACCATGCAAAGGTGCTGGCCATTAGGACCTGCGTGCTTAAAGTGGTCAATCAACTGGACCACACATTTTGAATTAACATCAACGTCATTAGAAATGGATGCAAGAACATCAATTTCATGAAGGGCAGCCTGAACAAATTGGGCCGCACTTTTCTGGATCTTAAGAGCAACATATGCCTGAAAATCCAAATTAAAAATTAGAAAATAATTTAAAAAGAAAAAACTTCTGCACCAAAATAATAAAAAAACTCATCACTATCTGAGACAAAAATCAGCTGGGAGTTGGAACACAAGCAGACCTTTGAGGAAGACTTTTGAATTAAACATGAATACATGAAAATTTAGATGAATAAAGGATAATGCTTGGATCTAGTTCATAGCAAGTGCCAAAGGGATTGTGCTACTGTGGAAACACCCCTCCTGGATATACAAAACAGTGTATAATGCTACATGCATTAAGCTTCTTTCTGTTTCTTCTTTCTATGGGTTTCCTATTCAATTTAAGCATTTAGCCTGACCCCACCATAAATAAGTGATTTAATGGTAGCAGAAGTTCTGGATCGATAAACTTGTGAGTGTATCTATAATAGACTCACAAGTTAGTCTCAAACTTAAGTACTGAACTCCTCTAAAGTGTGGAGTGACTTTACAGAATAAAGTGTGAAGTTATAATCATTGATTGGGAAAATCAACAGTAAAGATTGAGATACAATATAAGCATGCCGCGGGTATAACAAAATATGAAACTGTTAAAAACTACTACACTAATTTGCCCGTCAACTGTTACTTTAGAGAGATCAAATCCGTCATAGCATTCAGCTTTGTTCAATTAGAAATGAAATTCAGAATAAAAGTGTTTCTACATGCAGCTCACCCCAAACAACAAAATTAATACACACTAGGTATTAGTGTTAAAAAGGAGCTTAACACATTTACCAAATCAGTAAGAACCTAAAAAAACAAAGAGAACCAATTACTGCCTCACTGCGAGCAGAGAAATCTATGTGTTCCAGGTGGTCACATTGTACGATGACGATCATCTGACCATGTTTGTCATCCCAAACATGCGAGGTCTGTTAGGTATTTCTGACACAAGTTGAAAAATACAAATACTAACAGAAGAAGTGACACCGACAAGACTCTTCAACATATATATAAATAAATATATATATATATACCCAATTTGATCCATTAAATGAAACGTTACCCTTAAGATATATATCCCAATTTGATCCATTCATTGAAATGTTACCCTTAAGACAGAAACCGACAACACATATATACAAATTAGGCCGAATAACCAATGCTTCTACAGCACAAAGAAAAAAAATATCGGGATACAGAAAAACACCAGATAAAACATTTCACAAAAACCTCAAATTACATATTTAAACTCTCTCTTTTACTCACTCACAAATACACATTCTGAACCACAATGAATCAGCAAAATGAAAACCTTTTAACTCCTACGTAATTCACAACAGACAAACATGATTAATGCAACAAGCAAAACAAGCACAGAATCCAACAACAGCCCTGCAGATTCAAAACTGATTGCTTTAACAACAACAACAAAATCTTATCTCGGTATCTGAGGTTGACTACATGGATCACCTGATGCTACTCAGTTCGCTTAAAAACTAATTGCTCATAACGATTAACTGGGAGGAGGTTTCAACAACTTTCCACCTCAAAACACAAATCACAGGGCAAATCAATCTCAAAAGACAAAACTTGGTGTAATTGAAAAGAAACAACCCCTTTGGAAGGAAGGAACCAGAAAATGAACACAAGAAAAAGAAAGAAAAAGAATGAAAAATTAAAGAATGAGGATCAAACATAACATACAGATGTTGAAGTATCATAGGCAAGCCAAACTGTAGAAAACTGACCCCAACCCAGCTTCCTCTGCGCTATGAACCTGCCGCCGGCGAACTGATCGCCTACTCTGACGGCGTGGTACCCTCCTTTCCGGTAGGAGTCGAACCCCTCATCGTCCTCTTCAGACCCAGATGAAGAAGAACACGACATCCCCTCTGATCTATGAAAAAAAATCACCTTTTCCTTCAAAACAACACTCCCAAATGAACGAACCTTCTTCTTTCTCTGTTTTGACACACCCAAGGTTTGTTCCGCTGTTCTTTCTTTTTAGTTTTTGAATAAATCCCTTTTCTTTAACCCGAAATTTAAAGCTTTTGTTTCGGAGATGGAAGGGTGTGTGTGGCGTTCTCAAATCACGAATCTCTCTCTTCAACAATCCTCCACTTTTTTCTCTCTGTTTTTCTCTTTCGCTTCTTGCAATGTTCACTCACGATGTGTGTTCTGTGTGGGTCTTACATTTTCATACGGTTCGATTTTTTTTCTTTTTTTTTTCCCAAATTAACTGTTTCTTGCTTCTTTACGTTTATACCCTTTGGGTTCTGTTTTTTGTATGAAGGGTGCAAGGGGTTTTTGGGAAGATACGTATTTTGGATGTTATTTTAGGTGGCGAGGGGTAATCAGGGTCCTGAAAAAGGGTTGTGAGTTGCTGCGCTTTCCTGCGTCACCCATCTGCCTCCTATCTTTATACTTTTACCCTTTTCCCTGCTTTTTCTTTTTCCTTCTCACTTCTTTTTCACCATGTGCTCTTCATTCTTCTTCAACACCTTCTTTTAGCCTATGCAAATTCAATATTATACCACCCATTTTCTCATTACAATACATTATATTTTCTCTTCTTACTTCATCACAATTCTTTTTATATGAAACTTGACTTCTCATTTATACTGAGTACCAATCATTTGTCAGCACATAAAAAAAATTATTAGAAAAAAAATTACAAGTATATATGGAAAGATTATACTAAAACGTATTGATTCGATCGGTCATCACAGTCGGTGACATCAACAACAGATAGCCACGTGGACGGTTCTTAGTGGAACACGTGGGCCAGGGAAGCAGATGAGTCATTGACTGCCGATGACCGACCGGATCACTTATATATTAACAAAAACTGATACACAGGTAGTATATAAAGAACTTTAAGAAAAGACTAAATGGAAATCTATTATACCAATGTGAGAAATCTTAAACTTGATTTTTTTACAGTCATTAATACAAATGTTCCACCTATTACAAGTTGTCACAGAAACACGACTTTACTTACCTTAAAGATATATAGTTAACACTAAATACATTATTTATCAAAAAATTATTTCTATTATTAACTATTAATGTTGTTGTTATTAATTTTTGTTTTGATAATCCATTTTATTATAATAGTTGTGACTTTAAATATGTAAAGAAATTAAATTTTAAACAAAAATGTGTTCCCAATGTTTGCAAAGTGCACTAAATATGTGACATTTCCAAAACTTGGCAATTTTAATGTGAAATCTTAAAGGTAGTTTTAAAAGCTACACAGCAGCATTGTTCAAGTCTTTAGTGACTTTGCCGTGCTTGGGAATTAATGGCTTTAGCTTAAAAGTTGAGTATGGATATAGTTTTGGTAAAGAATCTATGTTCATAGGAGTCACTTGATTTTTGAAGGGACATGCGATCATGTTTTCCAAAGAATCTTTGCATTTAATTTGATCAAGTAACTTAAGACAACTTTGTTGTCAACTTTAAGGATAAATTGCATTCGCATGATAAATTAGTACAATCTTTTTATACAACAAGTGACAAGATAAGTAAAAGAAGTGAGAAAAAATGGCTAATGGGATGGAAATATAAAAAAGAAAAATTGCAATGTAAAAGTAATAATAGTATTGAGTATGTAAATGACTACTATAAATAAAATAGAAAATTGTGTGTAATCACGTGTGTAAGTAAGTTATTCTTGAAGACTGAATTATTTTATAAGTCTTACTTATATTTGAAATATTTTTCAAAAATCTTTATATTTTAAAATTATTTAAACAATTTTTTCATTTACTATTGGTAATGAATTTTAAACTATAAAATATATTAAAATTCAAATTAATTAGAGGACCTTCTTAACTACTTTTTTTTATGAATTATCCTTGTTAGGATTGAAACTCGAACCAGTGGTGAAACAAACTACTAACAGTTGATGATACCTTTCTCCGTATACTATTTATCAAATATATATCTTTACAATATTTTTCAAAAAAGATTAAAAATCTTATGGGGAGAAAATTTTCCAACGGTTAGTCAAGTTCTCCATAAGCTCATATTAGTCGTAAAAGAATTATAGATGTGTCACATTTATTCTTTCTATTTTATTTTCTATCCACTTGGATGGATAATAAAAATATTAAATTATTATTATCATTATTGTTAATTTAAAACAACATTGTTAAATTTTTAATATATTCTCTATTATTATTATTTAATTTATAATATCATATATAATTGTTCTTACTGAAATTGAACTATAATAGTTTGAAATGGATTGAAAAAGGTTATGAGAGACACGAATTTTGATCGAGTTAATCTTACGGTTGTTTAGTTTTTTTATGAAACACTGAATAAAGATCCATTGAAAAAGATTTGTTAAGCTCAAGTTAATAAAAGTCAGTGAAATATTTTAAAAGTGTTTAGTAAGTAAATTAAAGAGATTGAATATTATAAACTTTTGGACCTAGGTTAACATTAAAAAAATGAGTTATTAGTAGGTATGCACCATTTAGTCGGTTACAATCAATTCAAGCCTTTCAAATTTTGTCAAATAGTTTTCAAAAATAAGTGATATTATGAAAATATTTATTCACTCAAAGGGACACTAGTAGACTCCAACGTCCAAACAAATAGCATTTCAAAAGTGTTAGAAACTCACATTGATTGTCCTTAATAGTCCATGCTCTCACTTAATATAAGAAGAACATTATTCCCTAGATATAAGTTGTATGAAACTTCCATTCATGATGAAACTTTCTTTAAGATTTTTTATGTTAATTTGCATATGATTACTATAAGAAAATTATTAAATATAAATCAATTTTAAAAACAAAAAATAATCAATTGTTATACTAACTAAGTTAAATCAGAAAGTATTTTTTTTTATCAGCTTCGGTGATTTACATGAAGTTTCATATTACCTACACTACAAGAAAATCATCAAATAGAAACCAATTTTTAGAGACTAAAATAATTAGTTGCAATAGTAACTAAATTAGATACCATTTTAGAAACTAAAACAAAAATTGATTTTTAAATTAGTTTCTATTATTGTTAAATAGTTTTTAAATTAGCATCTAATTAGCAACCAAGGTTTTAACTACAAATTATTTAGTTTATAAATTTGGTCGCTAAAACTTTGGTAGCTAATTAGATATCAATTTAGAAATTATTTAACAATAATATAAACTAATTTAGAAACCAATTTTTGTTTTAGTTTCTAAAATGGTCTCTAATTTAGTTACTATTGCAACTAATTATTTTGATCTCTAAATATTAATTTCTATTTCATGTTTTTCTTGTAGTGTTATCATATTGTCGCGTTCGCGTTGCATCTCCAACACTTTCGGATTCATAACAACATGAAATCTTACAAATTCAAATCTTTAAGTCCATTCAGACTACGAAAGATGAAAACATCTTCTAAAAATTTTCCACAATTCATACGAACCAAAATTCCAAAATTTGATGGGAAATGAGAGAATAATATTTAAGAGCTAGATCTGGCTCTGTCACCTTTGTTCGTAGCTCTCATCGTGCCTAGCTTGCGGGAGCATAGAAAATAATACTCCTCACTATGAATTAATTCAAAACAACTAAATACTATCAAAACTCATAATCATGTCTTGTTATCCAAATTATTGATTAGTGTCTATCTTTAATGTGTTCACTATTGCAGGTCAATCAATGAATTTAATTATATTTATTTTAAACTATTGTGTGAAGTCTATGAGTACAATTATCATTTAATGGAATTTTAATTTGTTATAATTGACCAATATATTAAGTTTTTAACTATTTATTGTTTATGGACTTATTTTAAATTATGCAAATATGTTGGTGTTTTTTTAATGAAACATAACATTAGGTTCGAAAGTACTTGACTATGATAGAAACATGTGGACAAAGTATTATGTCAATTGGCTATAACACTATATATATAATATATAAAGTAATATAATTTTTACAATATTTAACTTTTATACTTTTAATTTGTTTTTACACTCTGAGATGATTTTAGTGAACAACATCATTTTGTACTATTTAGATATTAATAGTAGGAAACCATTTCTTTATAAGTGTGCGTGTAATTTGACTTATAGTAAAACCTAATTACTTGTTTACATGAATGATTTATTTGATATTTGGTTAAAAAAAACTTTAAGCTATTACTCATACGAACAACAATAACACATAATTATCGTTGTGTTTCATTTTAATAATAATTATTGCCAAAAATTATCATAAAAATTGGTCATCGTCGTCATATAAAATGATGATTTGTGCATGCAAAAATATATACAACTATTTGATGAAGAAGAGGTTTGATCAATCATTGCCAAAAATGTTGAATAAGGAAGAGCAGGTTCCTTTGACTGCAACAACCAACCCAAAAACCATAATTGCGACATCAGAAACCATACACTTCCAATCCATCTCTTCTTTGAAGACCGAATAGTGAAACATAGCTGGCAACACAAAGCTGAGAATAACACAGACGCTGCTACCAACCAGGGATAAAAAATCTGCGAAGTTAGGCACCAAAAGTGCCACCAAACTCACCCCCAACACCAACAACCACCTCAACCACAGGCAGTACCTAGACTCACACAACCGTCTCTCAACCACCTCGTACACTGGATTCATCATCAATGGAAAAGTGAAGAACAGGTTGATGCAAAGACCCAACTGCACCAAACCACTCACCAAACCCGGTCCAAGATTGGTAGTGATGATCCCTTGAGTTTCTTCACCAAAAGCAAAGTAACTTAAAGCAGCAAATGCTGCATACAACAGAGAAATGAGAAACATCCCCACACCCAAAACCCCACCAAATTTCTCCTTATCTTTGGCCTCTGATTCCAAGGGCAAAACCATTCCTATCCCTTCAAACGCATACACTGCCACCCCTAGACCGTAGAAAAACACGGACCAACCACCAAAGGCCTCCAGAGGAGGTCTATTCTTCATATACACGAACACTTCGTCCACCATCACCACACTCTTGGCTGCAATATCAACAACATCAGCGAAAATGCTCAAAGGAGCCAAAAGGGTCAAACTTGGGATAGCATTAAGGCCCAACTGAAAGGGAAAGCAACCCCATAAAAACAAGACCTTCGGCGTGAAACCCAGAAAAAGGGACCATTTTGAGCCGTCGCCGGCAAGATTGGCCAACGTGGTGGAAATGAAAATAAGGTAGCTGACGCAGAAACCGCAATGGGAAAACCCTATCATGACATCAACGAACAATTTTCCAAGAGGGCCTCCAATGGCATACCCCAAATCGCCAAAAGAGTTGAGATTGGGGAAGCCTTCGTTGGATTGAAGCTTCCGGCGAGTGCGCACAAGGAGCATCATGCAGTGGTAAGTGAGGAAGGCGACGAGGAAGAGCATGAGCAAACCCGTGATCCAACCCGTTTTCTTGAAGCAGTAAGGGAGACCAAGCACGCCAGAACCTACAATGGATATGAAGATGTTGGCGAAGGTCTTGAAATTTGAGGAGAGAGGGGGTGCCTTGGAGAGAAGAGGCGCGTCCTCTGGTGGGGTTTCAGCCTTTTGAAACCCCATTGGGAGAATGAATGAAGGTGGCGGTTTCTGGAAATGGAGGGAGATGGGTGCAGAAGAAGAAGAAGAAGAAGGAAGAACATGCAGAGGGTACGTGATTATTGTTGTGTAGGAAGGAGGTGTGGTTGTGACCTTAAGTCAAGGTTTGCAAATGCTGATATAGTAAATATATATATAAAATGAATTGTGGAATACTAATTAAGGTCGGAAAATGGGCATTCTCTCGTGTGCTATTCTCAGCTTCAGATTTGTTGGGTATAGAACACAAACAAAACACGCGTCACTCACCATTTAGGTTAACAAAACCAAAAGATAAAAAATGATCGATAGACCCACAATATTAAAAAAAATAAAAATATTTTTTTACCACACATACTCCCACCTACACTCCAATAAATATTAATATTTTAATTATTTACAATTTTTTTAATTTTAAAAATTATTTTAACATTTTGCATTTTGATTATATTTTCATTAAGAATTTTTTTTAATTACAAATATTAATATTTTGTAGTGGGCGTAAAGTGGAGCAGAATATCAAAATATCATCACAAAAAAATTATAATTTGACAACGGTTGTAAACTATGTAGAACACTTATAATTTCTAAAATGTAAACACAAGAATATGAATCAATATTATATAATTCATGACAACAAAAATAAAATTTTATTTACAACAAGTATATTTCATATTTTTTTAGCAGAAAGATGTTTTTATGGTTGGTTAAAAAAGATTTATTATTTATTTTTATAATTATAATAAAAATTTATACAGTAAGTTTGAATTTTTAGAAAATTAATGTATTTTTTTTTTAAATTGTGTTAGAACTGTGTTAGAATTTTCAGAAATCCAACAAATATTTTTTTTAATTTGACTTTTCACCGATACGTGTTCTACGGGTATTAGTGTTCGATACATGCACTACAAGAAAATCATCAAATAGAAACCAATTTTTAGAAACTAAAATAATTAGTTATAATAGTAACTAAATTAGAGACAATTTTAGAAACTAAAACAAAAATTGGTTTCTAAATTAGTTTCTATTATTTTCTATTATTGTTAAATAGTTTCTAAATTGGTATCTAATTAGCAACCAATGTTTTATCTACCAATTATTTAGTTACTAAATTTAGTCTCTAAAACGTTGGTTGCTAATTAGAGACCAATTTAGAAACTATTTAACAATAATAGAAAATAATATAAACTAATTTAGAAACCAATTTTTGTTTTAGTTTCCAAAATGGTATCTAATTTAGTTAATATTGCAACTAATTATTTTGGTCTCTAAAAATTGGTTTCTATTTCATGATTTTCTTGTAGTGATGTATCCAACACAAACATGTCATTTAAAAGGAGTGTTTGAGTCTCATAGGTTAATGTGATTGTTTTAATAAATAAATATAGATTAATTTATAATTAAATAACGTGGAAATTATTAAAATAATAGTATTGTAAATGTATTATCATTCAAATATTAAATAATAAAATTTGACATGTGCACTTAAATTTCACTTTACTTTTTCAGTTGATTTATTTCAAAGTATTTTATATTTTAAAATAAAAATGTCATATATTGATGGGTGAGTGTTTAGTAGAAGATAGGGTGTGTGTATATATCATCGTGTAATTAAATAACTGTGTTATTTAGAAGGAGAAAAAAATTATAAGTATTAAGATATTAAGAGATAAGGATAATTGATAGGTGTTGGTGGGATGTCTAAAATTAATTGATGTATACACCTATCATTACTATGTTAAACTTGTTGCATTGTGTAGCAGTTGGTAGTTGGTATGATAGGTATATCACAATGAATTGTTTAATTATTTTGAGTAATTTTTTTCATTTGTTTTAATAAAAAAATTAATAGTTCATAGAAAAAATCTATGGGTTTCAGTGACTTTGTGTTTCTGAAAACATAAAAACAGGGTCATTTTCAATCAAACAAAGATAGATGCCGAGGAAATTCTTACCATGGCATAAATCCAATCATGAGCATGAATGAAACACAAAGAAAGGAAAACTAAGTTTTCTTTCTCTGATTGGATTTTATCTCCCCTTATTTGCATTAACATGACAAAAAAATATTTTGTTTGGTATACAAACCTCACCCATAATATTTGTTTGATTTATTCACTATTTGTTATTGGTGGTTTTGAATTTAATCTTGCTGTATAGGTTATTATTGTCAATAGTTATGGTTTTGCTTTATTATGCGCTGGATTATGTTTTATCTTGTGCTGACTAAAGTGATATGGAACACTCAAATTATATTATGTAGATGCTGCAAAACCATCTGGTTTGTTAAGGGTCTACAAGAGTTTGACAGCAGATTAACAAACCAAATCTGTTATATTTACTGCATAATTATGCAACAATTGAAGCATAACCTTGTAGGGAGTATTGAAGTTGATGTCACAAGGGTCTACAAGCACAAAGTAATCAAACAACCAATAGAGGGTGGAAGCATACTAATCTTGTTTTTAGTGTTGCAATACACTGCATAATTAAGCAGTTTTGTCATTACAAATTGTTGTATTATAGTGTTGGGAGAAATTCTATGTTTTGGATGTTTGTAGTGATTATGTGGATGTTAGTTAGATAAAGAGGTTGAAGGCTTTTGTATAAGGGTTGAGACTCCTGAAATGTTTCCTTTTAATTTAATTAATTTATTCTTTGTTAAAAAAAATAGTTGGGTATGAATTGAATTTTTATTATAAGATCGATTATTTTTGTAATCTAATATCCTTTAAGTGGTATATTTAATTTTCATAAAATTGAAATTACAGTACATATATCACTAATTATATTTTATTGATTCAAAATTAAATTGTATTTGAATTAATATAATTATTCTATTTTTCTATTACATAATTAAGATAATAGCATGATGATTCAATATGAGCATATGAAAGTGTTGGATAATTCTAATGGAAATATTAAAAAAATTATTAAATAAAAAATTAATTTTAAAAATAAAAAATAATTAATTATTATATTAAAAAATCAAAATAAAATTTAATTAATACTATTTTAAAAATTAAAAATATTATTAATATTTAACATAATTTCTATTATTAATAAATAATTTTTCAATTAATATATAATTATTTATCATCTTTTATTTAATAAATTATATACCAATTTATTAGTATGAGAAATTTTTGTATCTAAATGACATGCAAATACAATTTTTTTGTGTTCTTCCTCTACCAGAAACCATAGAGAGCTGGCATGACACCTCATGTTACTGCAAATTCTTACAATCACCATTACCTAGTTCTCTCCATTTCAAAAATTCAAAGCTGCAAACTGATGTAGAGTTTATTGCTACTAGTATCAACATTGGTGATTTGATGAGTTTTTTATAACCTTTTTAGGTTTGTTTTTAGTTGTAAGTGTATATAAAGAAAATTCAATTAAACTTTCTGGATTGAACACCCTTTTTCAAATAACTTAGTGTTTGAAATAAAGTTGTTATAACTCAACTTGCACAAGCTCACATTATAATAATGAGTGACTTATTGATATTAGATAAATGATGATGTAGACTTTATTTGATGTATTTTATTATGAGAAAACCTAAGTACTATGATAAACTATAATTAGAGTTTAATCATATTAACTCGTTTATCAATTTCTGGATAATGAAATTTTTTTTCATTAATAATAAAAAATAATATAAATGGGAATATTGGAGGTACTCAAACCCGTATACAAAAACTTTATCCCAGTACGAGAATATTGGTATCAAAAAATTATATTAACATGCTTCTATTCCTGCATCTATCTCTGCTAGAAACAACATATTATGTACATATCAATTACAGTGTTTCTTTTCTCAAAGTTTATATGTTTACATGCCATTCACAAAAGTCCTGAGGGTTTTCTGTCAGCTCACTTTCATCAAAAGTAGAGATTTTTCAGTTTATGCCTCAGTCAGCCTTTTTCTTAAAGTCTATATATGTTTACATGCAATTCACAAAAGTACTGAGGGTTTTCTGTCAGTCCACTTTCATCAAAAGCAGAGTTTTTTAGTTTATGCCTCAGTCAGTCATTTTCTCAAAGTCTATATGTTTACATGCAATTCACAAAAGTCTTGAGGGTTTTCTGTCAGCCCTCTTTCATCAAAAACAGAAATTTTTCAGTTTATGTCGTAGTCAGTCCTTTTGCATGTTCTCACATCCACATGTCAGTCATTAAAATATAAGTAGATAATGAAAACAAGCTGTCAGTGAATTGAATTTAGACAGGAAGACAAATTAATGCACCAATCAGAGTATGAGAAATTTGTCTTAAAAGGAATTTAAAACTCAACCCATGCACATGCATTGATTTGAGCTACACCGATTTTTTTTTATCGAGTCTACCACTGTCTCATTAAAGATTACTCTATTCCTATAATCTCAAATTTCCCAGATAACAACTACCCAGATACACTTCACATGTTATTCCCTAGACTATTAGTGTCCATAATACAGTGTTGTTCAGTCCTATCTTAGTGTACAAAAGACCTACCAAACCATGCATGAGTCAAATGCCACACTTTAAAAACCACTTTTCATGTAAAGAAAAAGTGATTCACACACCAAGGTTCTCTATTATTTCTCCAATAGTGTGACTTTAAAAGAATTAACAGAAGGTTTCTACTAACAAAAAAAATAATCATGACAATACATATCTTCTTCTTCTTTTTTTACTTTAATAAACATTTTACTATTACTTCAGTTACTAAATTATTTTTATAATAGTTACCATCAGTTCTCACAATAATATTCAATAATATTCAAATATACTTGTAATATGTTACACATTTGATCTCTTATAACTAAAAGAGGTAATTAACTCACTACAATCTTTTCTAATCTTTTAAATCCCAAATACTTCATTTTTTTTTTTCAAATTATGAATGTCTTTTGTGAGCCTCATTTTGGATTGTTGCTTTTATTCCTTTATATAAAACTATGCTTATAGGTCATGTTATTGTTCTCTAGTATGTTTTACAACAATTAGTTTTATAAGTTGCTCAAATTATTAGTAATAGATATTTGATCTTTTGACAAAAATATCCCCTTCACCCAAACCTAGATCAACTCCTAAAGAAGATAAAATGGACAAACATTAATCACAATATTATTAAAAATGAATTAAAATATTCATCATCATTTAATTAAAAAAATGAGAAATAAGTTAATTTGCACGAAAATACACAAGTATGTATAAAATGTTATTCATTCGATTATATTTTTATTAGTACTCATTGTACATCTTTACTATAACAATATAATACATAATAACAAACAATATTTTCAGATGTATATTCATTACTAACAAACAGTATGGATATTCATTAATATTCACAAGTTTTTTACCAAATTTTTTTTTTTCACCTTTAATTTAAATAAAACAAAAAATATAAAAAATTATTACGTTATAAAAAGTTAAATATAAAATTGAAAAGAAAAATAAAAACCAAAATCATATTATAAACACAATATTAATATAAATTACAATAAACTAACATTATTAGGGAGATTTGAAACACTTAGATAAAAATAACATTATTTCAGTTAAAGAAGACTATTTTATCATTGTCATGATATAATTAATGATTTTCTTAAAATATGTGCATTATCATCTTAAACAACAGATAGTTATTGAAAATGAAAGAGTAGCATTTGTAACAACTTAGTCATAAGTTCCCTCATTTAATGTCAGGAAAGTAATAATTTACCTATTCAGTGAGTAACAATTAAACTTTGAATGTCAAGATAATCCATATTTCAATATTAAAGCCGGAAAATGAAAAAAAACAACAAAACAAAAACTGTCAACATTTCATTCATATAATTTGAACATAGAAAAAATAAACAGCATGACAGACTTTGAACTTGTTCAATTCAATGGATCCTCCTTATTTTAAATTCAAGCTTTCCTGTCAGTTAAAGTAGCACAACTTTGAACTGAAAGAAGTATTGCAAGCAACTAAATCTACATTTACATTTTAATGAGTACAATTCCATTACATAACCAAAATGATGAACAAAAAGATAAATTCCATATTGTAAAAAAGAAGCATCATGGTTCCTACCTCAGCTATAAACATCTATCACAGTAGCACATGGTCATTCCATTAATGTATGAATTTTATGACTGCACAGCTTTATTTTGTTTGATACAAGCCGGTGCCTTGAAATCTTGGCATTTCCACATTGACGTAGCCTCAATAGGCAAGGCTCTGGTAGTGGATGACTCAACTGTAAACAAATGCATACTATCAACAGCATTATTGCCTGTGTTCATTCCAGTCAATGGAGAACTTCTGGTTCTTATTTCTTCTTTTGGCAGTGCCTTATCTTTTGAGGTGCAAATGCTTAAGGGTAATTTTTTTAGCTTCACCCTTCCTCTCTTTTTACCTATGGGAGATGAATCTTCAAAGTTCTTTCCTTTTGATTGACTCGACTCTGCTTCCCCATTATCTATCTCTAATTGGCTTGGTCTATAACATTTGACCCCTCTCTTATCTTTCTTACTTGAGCTTACCTCTTGGATGGATCCTTCAGAATCAATCTTGCCAGCTACTGCATGCTCGTTGTTCAAAGATAAGCAATCATGTCCAACTGCCACACCAGATTCAGATCCCTCTGTCATTTCAAAACTTGAAGAGCTTCTTGGCTGCTTATGTTTACTACCTTTGGAGTCTGAATTTGGAGAATTCTTAGAGATTCTCGGAGAACTGTTCATGGCTCGATGTAACTTGCGAGCTAATTCTTCATCTGTCCTACAGTTTTCAATTGGCTGTTTTTTTTTGTACAACAGCTGAACTGGAAGATGCTTTTTTGACTTGTTCTTTTTCAGATTTCTTTCCTTGCTAGCCGCCTCCTCAGAAAAAGACGCAACCAAATCTAGAGCCCTCTTGGCTGCAGCTATTGCCCTTGCAGCTATTGCAGCTTTTTCTTCTGCTGCTACTCTTGCAGCCTCTGCAGCTTTAGTTGCAGCAATTGCTGCCACTTTTGAGGCCTCCACAACCTCCTCCGGTGTAAGGTTAGGGTTATCTGAATGACAGCTTAACAAATGCTTCAGCCGGGCCTCAAATTCAGTTGAAAAAGATGAGGATGAGGGGGAAGCAACATCGGTTACACAAGAAGCAGCAACTGGAGATGGGGAGGCAGTAGCATCACTATCCGAACCCTGTTTCTTCAGTCCAGCAAGAAGACGCTTCCGAGGTGGTAAAAGAACATCAGCATCCAACTGGTTAACATCAGATGATTTCTCCATGCTCCCCCAGTAAATTCAAATTTAGGACTCAGAAAACAATGAATAAATCTTACATGAATTAAATACCTACTCCATTGACAATCACATAATTGCAACAATGATCAAATCTTTTCCAATTCCACATCACTCATGATATCAGGATTTATACAACCCCACAAGATCCCTAATAAAACCTACATAAAACATGAAACAATTCAAAAACTATCCAAACTGGTACCAATTTTTATTGTTAAGAACCTTCCATGAGAAGAAGAAATTAGACTCATACCCAACATCAAATTCTTCCATTTCAACACTTTGATTCCTATATAGAAAGAAAGGAAACAACAAATCAAACTCAGAACTAAAAGTACTACAAACAATTTTATTTGTCACAATTAGTTTATTTATGAAAAACTTCAAATACAACAGCAGCAAAACTCAATTTTCAAACATCATCAATCCCAACTATTCTATACCGAGAAACTCACAAACGAAGCATAATTCAGTAACATAATCATTCGATCCAGGACCTGAATTCTATGCATGCAGCACAATACAAGTTTTTTTTCCAGCACCCCAATTGCCAAAACAATTTGAATCAATCCACAAAACAATGAATCAAGAACAAAAAGCAATCCAAATCTGGATTCAGCATAATCATGCAAATCAATAGAATTTTCATACCCCATGAGTCAAATTCAACACCACAAATAAGAAGAAAGAAACCAGATGACAGTTGGGACCATTTAGAATAAAGAGAGTCATGTGTACCTGACCCTTTTGCGGAAGTTAAAGGCAAAGAGAGAAAGAGGGGGCAAAGGAAGATCCAGGATTAGGGTTTCAGAGAGAGAGAGAGGAAGAAGAGGTTGTGATGGTGAAGAAGAAAAATCCAAGGTATGTATAAAACCCAAGATCTTTCTATTTATAATAATAATAAAATTAATAAAATTAATAATTTTTATGTAAGAAAAGATGTGAAAGTAGAAATTTTGTTCATTATGATTGGAGATCCAACAAAAACAACAGTTAAGTTCACTGCTTTTCAAGTAACCTCGTATATCTTTTCATTTATAGTTGTCAAGTTGTATCAATGACAGCATTATAGTTGTTTTAAATCAGTTCAGAAAAAAACATGTTCTAAGCAAAAATGTAATAAATATACAAAACTTTATCTATAATCTCACATTCAATTCAGACATTTGTTAGTTATTTAGACTCACCCCAAAATAACACAAACATGTTCAACAAATTTTCTATTCATTTAATTGTAATCCATTATTGGTATAAATTAAATTGGTTTATTTTGAACAAAATTATCTTCCACTGTAATTATTTACTTGACTCAATTTATTAAATAATAAATTATAATGTTTTGATAATGTTAAAATTAACCTAATTTTATATAAATATTTTAAAATTTCACATTTATTTTTGAAGCTGTATTAAAATTAACTCTTAAAAGTTGAAACATTTAAAAAAAAATTCAATATTGATTATTTTATATGAAAAACTGTATAAAAATTATATTTCATCTTGGACTTCAATAATAACACCATGATAATTCCAAAGCCCATAAACACTGTCTCTTTTTCGGCTTATGGATTAATTGTCCAAAAGTTTATTCTATTGTAACATAATAGATCACATCTGAAAAGTTATATTCTCTAAAATATATTTAAAAAATCTTCCATCTTATCTATTTTTTTTATTTTTCTCTTAGATTTATTTATCAGATGATAATAATAGTAATGGTAATAAGAATAATTTCTTCATAAATTATGAGATTTTGTATAAAAGAACTATTAAGAAATATTGTTCAAACAGTCATTTTTTAAAAATATTAATGAAAGAAGAAGTAGTTTTTGGCTTCATGAATTAATTCATAACATGTTAATAATTTTAAATTGGCCCTTATCAGTAATTAGTACATAGTATTTAGTGACAATGTGTTATAATTTAGACATGTTATGGTAATAATTATTTAATTTAATGTGAAGAGTGACTTATTACATTTAAATGCATGCATCAAGTTAAATGTAAAGTGTTAGAACAAGTTAATCAATCAGAAAAATCTACTTCATCCATGTACAATAAATCCAATTTGAGTATTTTAAGAAAAATAAATAAACGAATATATAGACAAATAAAAAAACCCAACAGAAATCAACAGTGTATTAATTCATAATAACATACTGAATAAAGAAAAAATAAAAAAATAATTTATACTCTATACAATACAAAAAATAGTAGAGAAGATCTCAATTTTAAAAAAATACCTATATTATTTTTTACTTGTTTTTTCTTTATAAAATGAAAAGAAAAAAAAAACATGGGCAACAGTTGTAACAAACAGGAAGAATGGTTATGTGTCAGCCTTTCGGAATTATATACACATGACATCACTATATGATTTTATTTTTTCTTTAGTTTTTATTTTACTTTTACTATAGTTTAAATCTTAAATAAAGTACTATTGTTTCATTTCATTTCTACTTTTATTTCTTATTTATTGTTATATTTAATTTTTTTATTTATTGTAGATGAACTTACGGTATTGTATTGTATACTTTATTTAATTTATTAATATTATAATAAATGTAATATTCTAATTTTTTATCATTATTTTTTTTTTATAAAATATCCGTGCACACGGCTACATGGCTAGTTATAATATATTATGAGGATGTAAAAAGATGAAAAAATTGTATGAAGAACTTCAGAAAAGAACACAATCTAAATAGAGTTTAGATTTTTGTTTTTTTATAAAAGAGAATATTTAGTAATAATAATAAAAATAAAGAAAAAGATAGTGTAAATAACTACTGGAGAGTATATTCTTGCACCCAATAACTTTGACAAAAATGTATTTTTTTAATTTTTAAATAGGACTGCATATGAGTATGTAATTCAGAATGTAATTCTGCATTTGGATTTTGGAATCACTTTTTGGAATATATTTTTGAATTTTTTTTCTAAAATATATTATTATATTTTAGAATTTTTAATTCTATTTCATAATTTTATTTTTAAATAAAAAAATAGATTACAGATTTAATTTCCTGGAATATATTTTTCAATTTTAGAATAAAGAGTAATTATAGAATTTCAAAAAACTGTTAGAATGCAAGTTAGAATTAGTTGGGTGCAGGAAGCAAAACCACATATAAATAACTAAAACTATTGATTATTGGTGTTTGGGCCCAATGGAATATTAATAAGAACTAAAGCCCAATGAGCCATGGTGGGCGTAACATGAAACCCAAATCCTATAACAACCCTGGCCGCGCCGCAGTAGGAAATTAGGGTTTACCGTTCCATTTAGGTATCTATAAAAGGGAGGCACCACAAATCTCAATCATATCTTACTTCTGTTCCGTCTTCGAAATTGGGTTAGAGGCTTCTGCTGTTTGATTTCCAATTCTCATCAGTATGTAAGTATTGTAGTGTTTCTTATTCTATTATTTTCAAGTTTTTCCTGAAAAGAAAGCCAATTTGCAGAGCAAGTGCGTGTATTTTCTGAAATTGACGCAACTTGCATTGAAGGTTGGCGAAAACAATTGCGATTCTCCGTGCCTTTCAGATTCACTTTGTTTTGATTATGGCCTCGAACAAGTCGTTACACTTTCTGTATTTTATTGTTTCTATCGAGTTTTGTCACTGATCTATTGCAGTGTTTTTATTTTAGGATTTCATCGAAGCTAAGGATTTTGAAATAGAGGGTTTGAATTGACGAATGAATGAATTACTGAAACTCTAGAATTTTTTAAAGTTTATATTATGATTGTTCTTTACAGTGGAAAATACCGTCATCTATAAAGCAAATTGGTTTTTCATTGCCAAGATTGTGTCGGAAGATGACTAAATTCATTTTTTGTCCTTTATGCCGTTAAAATACATGAACCATACGTGTTCTTGTAGTATCATCGGGGATACATGCTATGTTTTAATTTTTGACATAATAATTTTGAAAAATAAAATGTCATGCTTTGTCTGGTTGGAACATTTTTTTTTTTTAATTTGTGATCAAAATATTGTTTTTATGATCAGAAAAGGCTGAAGCCTTTGAAGATGGTCACTATTTATGATTCCTCTTTTTTTCTTTTGATTAGAGCATGCAGCAGCTGGTGGCGTCCCGTTTCCGACACTCTAGGCTTCACAAACCCTAAACCTTAGAACAAAGAGATTATTTTTTAATCTATTAAAAAAGAATATATTGATTACAAATTTATAATCACATTCATGAACAAAAAATATTTGAATAACTTTCAGGAACAAAAAATATTCAATATCTAGTTACAAATTCACGAACTCAAAATATTAAAATAACTAATAACAAATTCATCCACTAAAAATATTCTAATAACTAATCATAAATTCGTCAACACTGAAGACTCAAATAACTATTCATAAATTTGTGAACACAAAATATTCAAATTACTAATCACGAATTAATGAACACAATATTCAAATTACTAATTGCTATTCACGAATTAATGAACACAAAATATTCAAATTATTGATCATAAATACTAAGATTCTGTTAATTTTCAATTATATGAACATTTTGTTTAGTACTAGACTAAAGCCAATTATTACAATTCTAAGCTTGATCTGTAGTAGAAGAAAGTTTTTTTTTAAGATTAAAATAGTTACTCAAAAAAATATCCTAGTTACTTCTTCAAGCAACTCAACCTCAATAATAATTTTTTATTTTATTTTGTTGGTTCAAACATTAAGACTAAATTAAAATTAGGGATGGCAAAGCGGGCCAGCCCGCCCCGCATTGGCCCGCCCCGCACTTGGCCCGCAAAAATGCGGGATGGGTTGGCCCGCCCCGCAAAGTTATTGCGGGCTAGAATTCTCAACCCGTCCCGCATAAGAACTGGTCCGCAGATTTGCGGGCCAGCCCGTGTTCTTTTTTTTTAAAAATTAAATATTTATTTTTTTACATTTTGTTATTAAAAAATTGTCAAATTAAACCTATATATTTGTTATTATCAAACCTAATTTTTTTTCCTTCCTTTTCAAATATAGTCAAACATCAAAACATTAAGATAAATATCAAATATCACTATTCTTCCACTTCCAAAACATTAAAAATACCTAATTCCAAAACATTAAACATAAACATTAATTCAAAAACATTAAACATAAACATTATTTACATTCTTCCATTTCAATAACATTTTTTTCATAATTATAATCTTCATGGATAACTTCTAAAATACCCTCTGCTTACTTCTCCTCCTCTAAATGGTGTCTTGCTCCTTTATCATGTTTGAAATTGATTTAATTGGCAGGACCCAGTTTAGGTTGCCCTGCTGCAACTAAGTGTCAATATTTTTTTCTTGCGGGTTTGCGGGCCAGCCCGCCCTGCCCCGCAACTGGCCCGCGCGGGTTGCGAGCTAATGCGGGTTAGCGGGTTGAAAAGGTCATCCCGCCCCGCGTTTTTTACCTGCGGGCCGCGGGCCGGCCCGCACGGCCCGCCCCACTTTGCCATCCCTAATTAAAATATAAAATTATGAGTTGGTTCTTATAATTGTTTCATTGAAATGAAATTGAAGATAAGTTTAATGTATGAAACTTGCTTCTATTGGAAGAAGTTTAAATGAGAGACTAAGCTAATGTTCCTTTGATTAATTAGAAAGGTTTAAGAAAGTTTCTATCAATTGGTGTCTTTGAGTTTCTTATCACATTAGTATATGGGAAATTGTTGTGGTATTTGAAATCTTTTAAGTGTTTGTTTTATTATCTTATAAGAACTTTAGCCAAAGTTTACAATGGAAAGAGCAAATTCAAAAATATGTTATAATTGGTAAACTATATATGTTCCAATTTCATCATTATGTTCCTAAAAATGTGATATATATGTTCCCTATGAAAAACTTACTAACATATATATTTGTGGTTTGATTCAATTTGGATTCGAATAGTTTCACCTACGGAAAGAGTCAACAGAATCCAAAACAATTTATCTTATTAATTATCAGAGTTTATTTTGGTTTTTAATTATTATTTTTGAATCCAATTAGTTTTGAATATTTGTATATACAACTATATACTACAAAGTGCAAATAAAGATTTTATTAGTTATTTGATTTGGAATAGTCAAAATCAAATTACTAAACGAACCACCATGATTACCCATATACTACAAGTAAAAATTAAAAGTCGTGAGTGTAAAGGTGGAGGGAAAATAAGCCCATAATCAATAAATTGATTCAACTTTATAATTTGAACGGTTTTTTAAAATTCACATTTTTTAAAAAAAAATTCTATTTGAAAACATCTAAATTTAAAAATACCTATTATTTATGCAAGGGACATAAAAAGCCCATTTCAATAATATTATAAATACAGAAAAAAGATATGTGAATAACACCAGGATCAAGAGTGTTACATCCCATCTTCTATTGTTGAAGGTACTCTCTTTAATCAAAAATCACTTTACATTGTGCAATTGAAAAAATAAAAAATAAAATAAAAATAAAATAAAATAAAAATATATATATATATATATTATTTTATCACTTTGGAAATTCAATATTCTAAATTTTATACTCTTTCATATTCTTTTTCTTTTAGTACACTTTCTTGCATATGTAGAGAATGAGAGATAGAATGAGATTGTTAAATGAAGGTTGTTAAATGAAGGTTGGGTGCACATTTTGTATAAATTCTAATTTTTATTTTATTAATGATATTTTGATTTTTTTATTATGTATATTAAGTACAGTCCAAAAATTTACCATTTTTAAAATACACAAAACTTCCAATACAATATCAATATGTTCAATAAAAAATAAAAAATCTCAACAAAATAATATATATATATATATATATATATTCATAACTAAATTTTGAAGTCTAATTTCCGGCCCTCCAAATTCCAATGTAATTTTATATATTAATTCAATTTGTAATAAATAAATAAATTCTACTAATTTTAATTTAACTAAAACTTAATCAAATATAAAACATGAATTTTATCTTTACTTCACTATTAATATTAAATTTAAATCTTAATGTTCTAACCAAATTATAAATTTTAATTACAATATTAATACTCAGACCCAGAAAGATGGAGAAGATACAATTCCTGTAACTTGTTTGATGAAATAATACTCAGACCCTAGTCCAAATCAATTAATCCTTTATCCATAAAAAAATTTATTATAATCTATGATATGCTTCCTACTAGCATAATAACTAAAATATATATGGATATTGATGTGATTCAATTAAAAAAAAATATAGTTAATTTTAGAGAAGATTCATCAAGCATAATATTCTACATTGTACAATTACATCTCTTAGGATTTGATAGGTTTTTTTTTTTTTTTTGAAATGTAATAACTCATATTTCTTTTTATCAAATTATTGAAAATATCTTGTACATATAATGTTTCCATTTTTCAATTATTAATTTTTAATGTTTATTAGTTCGTCTATTTATTTAATTTAGTATCTATTTATAAAAAGAAAGCTAATTTTAGAGAAAAAGATTTTATTCTATATATTTTTTTTTCTTTTATAATATATAAGATAAGATGGCAACATTATTGTAGCAATAAAGATATAGAATTGAGAGTGAAGTGGGTTTGACATATAACCACTCATCTTCACGTTGTGATAACAGAACATGAATTGATTCAGAAGTCTATTTCCATCAGAACACGGTCCAGTCAACAGTTTCACACATCAACTCCAACCTTAGGACATGTCACCTACAAATTACTGCCTATTGCAGAGACGCACATGCAACACTTTCTTTTTCAGATTAACTCGTCTTTTTCAAAACCCAAATATATGATCGGAACATTTGTTATAAAATAAATTTTAAGCTTAACTCAACCCCATAAATTGGTTCATAAGATTGAGATTGCACACATTTATATAATGAAATGTTTTTATCTCTAGTCGATGTGAGATTTTTATCAATATTGATACAACATAAACACAGATATAAAGATATATAAAATCTTCAAAATGTAGCACACAAGATATAAAATCTTCAAAATGTAGCACACAAGATATAGATCTATATATTATATAAATTTAAAATATATAAATTAATAATAAAAATTTATGTTCACAAATTTTAGTTTTTTGGTAGAAATATGTTTTTCATAGCCGGTTTAAAAGGATTTATTCATAATAAAAATTTATACAATAAATTTGAATTTTTAAAAAATTAATGTATTTTTTCTTTTTTTAAAATTTTGTTAAAATTATCATAAATATAACAAATATTATTTGAATTTGACACTTCACCGATATGTGTCTTACTAGTATCCTATAAGTGTTAGTGTCTGTGAAATGTTAGTGTCTGATACATGTGTTCGATACAGACAAATCATTTAAGAAGCGTAACTCATGTTCATAGTTCCTATCACATGCTTAAGAAACCTAAAACACTTTTAGGTACACATGCCTCTCAAAAATGTTTACAAGTCAATATACGTCATCTGTTCAACCTTATTTTAATAAAAAAATATATTATATATTTTGCTTTATTTTATAGAGAAAAACAAGAGGCATATGCATATTAATTCTATGCACATGAATTTATTTGTTTTAGTATGATGATTGGCATTTTTGGTTCTGAACGTGATTGAGGTATCATGGTTTTAGTCATAAGACTTAAACTCGAGATCTGTTATACCGGAATGGAACCCAAATCATCTTTATAAACTTAATGTGTATTCATAATGTAGATAGACCCCACTCAAATTTCTATCATAACTGCATTACTACATTACAATAATACAACACTGATGTATAACACGACATGTATAAATATGATTCATCCCTTTCTGGTTTTGCTCATAATAGCATTCTTGATTATAACATTATATACACCACAAATAAAGACAAGGAATGTCATAAAGTATGTAGGGACTTAGAGAGTAACTCATCTTCCACTCTCCCTTCTTATATTTGTTCTTAACTTTTGATAATGCATCTACAATTTGGTGTTCGACCTTTGATTCTGAACGAGAAATGTATCTATAAAAAGTTCTTCGATGTTTAAATAAGTTATTGATGTTCGATACAATAAATATTATAAGAATGATATACATTTTCTTAGTTGTTATACCTATTTATAAAATTTTGGTAGACTCTATTACTATTAAGTCACAATTAACATGCATACAGAGATTATCCTTAAACATTACGTAATTTTTCATCTTTTTTATCTTACCTAAACTCGTATTATCTTAACACAATTTTTTCGGAGAAGGTCGGTCGGTGGTACCAGAATGTTCTGGAACAATCTTAGCAGACATAAATTGTTAAATTAAATTATGAAACCAATTGACTTTCTGTTTTGAAACAACAACCTGCGTACCACTAGTGTACACTATGTACTCCCCTTGTATCACAAACATTCGCACAAAAATAAATATGCATCACATTCTAGCAGTGTTCTTTCTCAAATGTCTTGGTAGAAAGTAATTGTTCACTTTGGTTACTATGGGATAATCATGTGCTTTCCTTGATCCAATGTGAAGAGTAAGTTATCTTAACAAAGGGAAAAATGATACTTCACACACACACAACACCTACGAGAGCATATCCTTTGTGAATTCTTCAACCAAATCATCAGCGATTGTACATGCTGTCTCTCTTTCCAATGTATCAATCTCATCATTTGTTAGCCAAGACCAGGAATTTGATCCTAGATCTTGTGCCACAAAACTATCAAGTGAATAAAGAGACGTGTTAGAAGTTGGATGTAAAGAAACACGAACAATGTCCCATACTAACTTCAGTAGTTCCTTTCCACATGGTGGAGGCTGCAAGGAGGAATTGCTTAGTTTCCTTCTGAATCTAGACAATGTCAAAGGTGGTCCAAGAACAATGGAAAGGGCCTCATTTAACAAATCAAGCAAAACCTTGTGCTCTACCTTATTCTTGTTATCATCTTTTGTGGATCTTTCATCCTCCTTCACCAATTTCCTATGAGATTCTTCCACTTCTTCAAAAACTGAGTTGCCAATATACTTATCCCATGAACCAAAGTACATACCAGAGGCAACAAGCAGATCTCTTACATAAGATTCTGCTGGATCATCCAATTCAACTAATTCAGACTCAGTTGGCTCCTGCTTCGTAGTGAAATCATCAAAGCCGTCAGAATCAAGTTGACCCAGTTGCCTCTTTAGCTCTGTCAAATAAACAGACAGAGAGAACTGTCAACAAGAATTTGACATCTAAAAAAGCAATTAGATTGTAAGATACATGGAACTATATATATACATATTTCAATTGTTTACAAGTTTGTATAATTAATATGAACAACTTTTTACTAAGAAAATGGTCACCAAACAGAAGAAGCAAAGGATCTGCACTCTCTTCTTAATCTCTTTCTGTAAATACCAACTTAATGAATATATCGAAATTATTGTGTTTTACAAAATTTGTGAAGCTATATAGAAATTGATCTAAGCAAAGAATGCATTAAACGAGGATAATAGAAGGTCCGCAATTTGTAAAAATATTAACACATGACTTAGGTTTCTTATACATTTTCCATGACAGAAATTGTGTAGCCCTTGACTTATAACATAAAAGTATCTTGCAAGCAGGGCCACACTATCCATTTGAAGAACAGACTAAATGTTGTTTGTACATTTAACTATATATGCACATGCAACAAACAACAATGACAATATATTGACATCATCAAATTGAAAGATAAAACTGTTTCTCACCATTCAAACCAGAGCTGATATCTCTAAAAACCTTGGGAACAAAAATATCATCCAATGAAGATGCATCTGGAGTTGATGTTAGACTTGAATACCCAATCTGTCTCCAGTGTTCTTCATCAGCACAGCTGCACACAGATGCAGGACTAGGAGGTACCTCGGTGGAGTTCTCCTAAGGATCATATATGACACAAACTGATGATTAGATAATGATCATTTATGCAACATAATTGAAAACAAAGGTCATTGAGGAGAATGCTGAAAAATGTATATTGCAAACTTACATGTTTGTCACCACATTTCATGAGAATAGTTGGTCCACTCCTGACATCTCTCAAAATTGAACCACATTCACTGCCATGTGATTCTACTTTTGACTGAACCCTTCTGCCAAACAGCTTCCCTCTTAGACCAAGAGTATATTTGAAATTGGAAAGTTTTTCTTTAATATTAAATCCATCTTTCTTCTGTTTCTTAACACCCACGGGTCTTGCTTCAACAGTTTCAAGCTTCCTCTGAATAAGGGCACCCGTTAAAATGTGGCGGTCCTCCAAAAGAAGCCTTCCAAATGATGTTCCTGATGCAGGAGCAGACAAGGATCTTTCAAGGTTCCTAGGAGACAACTCCTTGTGGAACAATACATTGTCATCTAATTTATGTCTATAGGAACACGATTGTAATTCTTTTTTCTCTTTTAGAACTCCCCACTGGCTCTTGTCATTTGCACCCTTTACAGTATCTTGCTTTAGTCTAACTTTTCCATTGTCTAAATAACAAGCCACTTCAGGAATGTCCAAATTCAATTCATTTTTTACAGTATTTCTTAGCCTCTCTGACAAGAATCTCCTAGTATCTATGTTGAAAAATTCTGGGGAACTCGGTCCATTGAGCTGCATTTTACTTTTGTATGATCTTGTTGATTCTGAGCGGAGTAAATTAGGTTCAGCATCTCTGGTCGTTCTTTCTCTGACCACTTTAGCATCAGATAGTTTATCATTGAAAGATGACTCAATTCCACTACCTCTAATCCCTTGGAGTTCACACTTCAAGCGCTCTCTCACTTCCTCAAGAAAATCTTCTATACCTTTTCCCCCATGTAAAGTGCCTGATAAACTGATGCAATTCTCTTCATGGTTGCAATTGCAAATTCTTTCAGAACCAGGCTTCAAGATAACTATCTGAGTGGGAGAAGCGCATATATCTAATAATCTGCTTCTGGATTTCATCATTAAGGACTCCTCAAAGTCCCTACTTTTTGTTTTACTTCTTGATGGAAAGGATTCTTTTTTCTTAGATAAGATTGACTCCATCAGGTCCCCATTAGGTAGCTTTGTCTTAAATGAGTGGCTATCTGTCTTTGAACTCGCAATATGTTGCATGTTCTCCTTGCTCAGGTTCTCTTCTTGAGAAAGATTTCTCATAGAACCACTTATGATGTCAACAGCCTTCGGCCACTCCTCAAACCTTGCTGCTTGATACGCTTCAAATTCTTTCTTGAATTTTTGGAGTTCCTCTTCTTGAGGATGTTCCCTTGGCCTCGGCTCTCCAAAACTATGTACCCCTTCATCATCATCAATGATTTGATAAAATGAATCAAATTCCAAATGGCTAGAAGAATTCAAGTTTGAAGAACCCCTACCAACCCAACCTTTATTCATTTTCTTCTTTGAAATCTTCCTCTCCATATTTTCATGTGTGCTCTCATCCAGTGGAACTACAGATTTAGTGTCTAATGGTAATGGCATGGTGTCCATCCCCATCAACCTTGCCACAAGGCTAGGGGCATTATTTATGGCTCCTGATTGTTTGGAAAAATCCTCTCTGTTCTGTTTTTTCACTGAATCCACATTTGAGTAACTGATTTTCTTTGACCAGCCATCTTCTACTTGACAGGAGTACTGAAATTCACCAGAGTTCATTCCATTTAAGAACTGTAAGAAAAATATGATGTATGCATTGTGAATGAAACATGTTATGAAATGATGGTGGCGTCTTGAAACCCTTAGCATATAAAAGTATGTGTGAAACGAAAATTACTGGTAATTCTCCTTCTGCACAGTGGACCTGAGAGGTTTCTACTTGCAGCTGCATGTCATTTCCAGATGTTTCCAGATCTGCATGACACACAGTATGATAACAAATCAGAATATACCTAACTAGCTGAGGAGGAATAAAATAGAACTTAATAATAATAACAACAACAATAGTGATCATAATTAATAACAATACAATAAATCGAGTCTCAGCAACATATCTAACAAAATGCAACAAACTAATGAGCCCTGCTTCATACCAATTAACACAATAAACTTTAAAACATGACAAGGAAATAGTAAGTTGATGATATCCATTCTGGGAAAAGGATCCTTCGAGATTAGGGAACAAATGCTCAATTTAGCTTCCTTGAAGCTTTTGTAAGCAGAAAAGGCATATCGTGCAAGAGTGAAGTCTCTGTTCAATTTGTAAAATAATACTTACCATCGTTATTGTTCTTATGGGCATGAATTTTCTTGGCCATCCTACCCTGATTGAACTCGAACATGTGCAATAGGCCTCCCATGTAATCAAAGGGTCGTCTAGAACAATCTCATGTCCTCAATTTCAGGGTTCATATCTCAAACAATAAAAATTCAGGTTCTTTCCTCTCCCTCTATACGATGTGAAATGAACCAGCACTCTTCCTTTTCACACCCTGGATTGCCAGAAGTTAATGGGGTGTCAATTGAAGACAGTTTATTGTAGAAAAATCAGATCTTAAAATAAAATAAAATCGTTTAGCTGTAAGATCCAAGTTACTGTTGTTTCACAGAAATAACCAATCAGCTCCTTCATAGCAAAGCATATACAAAAACTGCACTTTTTGCATTTTGTGATTGAATGAGTAACCTTGCTAACATAAGGTCAAAAGCTTTTTAGATAGTATTGTATTGCATTCGATGTAGAACATAATACTGAAATCTAATCGATAATAACATAGTAATAGCGAAAGGAAAAGAAAACTGACCAATGTTTTTCCAGTTTTAGATGAACGATAGAATTTGAATATTGATATAAAATTATGAATTGGCTTATTACAAAAATTAGAAAACTTTGACTTTCATGCACACCCTGAATAGAAAGAAGAACCTTGGTCTTCTAAGCACCCCATAAATCAACAACTTCAGAATCCATTGACGGAAAAGCAAATCAGAGCAAAGAGAAAACCCAACCACAGGTTTCAGAGAAAATGTAGGAAAAGCAAGAACTACCAAAAACTCTAAACCTCAAAATTCCAGCACCAGTTAGAGCTTACAGTAAACAAAAATAAGATTGTCCCATCTAGTTTTATCAGAACCATACACATCGTACAGTACAAGTGATTCCTTCACTAAACACTTGAATGCACGTTTGGAAAAAGGTGAGAAACAGAGAACATGTCACATAAAAATACACATACCAATGAGAAGAACCAAAACAAACACCGCATCCACCAACTGACTTCAGCTGAGAACCAATTCTCGCGTTACAGAAACAAGAAAGTGGGTGTTCTTGAAAAGTATCAAAGCTTCAAACTTGATAACAAAATTGTAAAAGGTGGAACAAAACTGGCAAATTGTGGAGGGAGGGGGAGAGAGAGAAGTGTGTATGTATGTGTGTCATTGAAAAGTGTAAAATTCTGAACTGGGATTTTGTATTAAGAAAGAAAGAGAGCCAAGGATGAAAACTTGATTGGAAAAGTATTGATAATGAGTTAATGATGATGACGACAAAGGAAAAAGCTACAATATTGATAGTGTAGGAAAAGGGAACAAGGCCTCTAATTCCATTGCTGGAAGTGAATGAATGAAAGCGAAGGTTCCCTCTGCCATTTTATTTACTTAATTGCTTAATCATTCTCATATTTTCATTCTTTTTCTTTCTTTTTTCATAAATCTGCTGTCACTCTTGCTGTACCATAGAACACCCTTTTTTTTGTTTTGGTCTAGTGACTAGACTCATGGGTTTGTGTTGTTCTTAATTCCCATCACTTTTCTTGTGAATGTTGTGATTTCCATGTGGGTGGAATTTTTTTACCAAGTCACATTACTGAATTCAACAGTTAGATACAATAAATACAGTTATTATTAGAAGGGAAATGAAACCTCAGAAAGTCGTTGATTGAGGAAGTGAAATCAGTAAAAAAATGAACCCCAAGGACTTGGTTCCAACCCAAATTCGTACACTTTAAATTCTATTTCCTGCAAAATGGAAGATAATGGTCTTCAATGCCTATGACATAGGACGGTTACTTGGTAATAGAAGCCAAGTTCAGTATCAAATAAGAGGAAGCAGAGAGGTTTGTTTATGATTAAGCAAATGATTTTGTAGTTAAGCAAAAACTCTGCATAATCTTGGGGTAATAGAATAGTTGAATCCTTGTGAGCTAAGTAAAGAATGCTTAATGAGAGAAGTAAAAGAGTTGAAAGTCAAAGGGTGAAAAAGGTGTTAATGATGAAATATTATTGAGGATAGTTTTTCACATGAATTATAGTATTTTATATTATTATGGAATAAAAATGGCATGATATGATTGCAGTTTGAGATCACGTAACAACCAGCTCAGAGGTCTGTGGTTTTGCAGTTGTACGCGCACGACGCCTCCATTTGGCGCTAGATATCATGCCACTTTGGAATTTTGGTTTTATTTATTTGTCTTCTTCTCCTCTTAGTTCTCTTTCCTTTATCGTATGTTAAGTTTCACAATAATAATAAAAAACAACAACTGAAAATGCAAGAGAGAAAAAAAAGTCACATGGTACTATGAAAAATTGGGAGGGAAAGTAAAAGAATATTGGTGTTTAACTTCACATCACCAATTATTATTTTGTGCAAGTATAACATAATTGATTTTTATATTATTTTGATGATATTTTAATCGCTTGATTGTTATTTAGAGGATGGTATCACATTTTCTTTCCATTGGCTTTGCGATAGGAGTATATCACTAAAAAAAATCATCAAATAGAAACTAATTTTTAAAGACTAAAATAATTAGTTGTAATAGTAACTAAATTAAAGATCATTTTAGAAACTAAAAAAAATTTATTTCTAAATTAGTTTCTATTATTATTAAATAGTTTCTAAATTTGTATCTAATTAACTACCAAAGTTTTAACTACAAATGTAGAAACCATTTAACAATAATAATAGAAACTAATTTAGAAACTAAAAATTTATTTAGTTCCTAAAATGGTCTCTAATTTAGTCACTATAACAACTAATTATTTTTTGTCTCTAAAATTGATTTATATTTCATGATTTTTTTGTTTTCTTGTAGTGTATTATCCAGCGGAGTTTTGTTTGGACTTCTAATATTTTGTACATAAATTATTTAAGATTTTAAAAAGCAAATTCTTCCTCCACATCTATATTATTTACTATTTTATTGAAAAAATTAAATAATTCAAGCAAATTATTAAATAATTTATTAAATCAATCAATTCAAATACTAAAACAAAATCGACATTGTTTTATTTTATATTTTAAACAATTCACACTATTTCTTTTCTTTTATTACCAACATGTTTCTCACTATTAATATATTATGATAAATGATTTATTAAATAATTTTTGAAATAAATAAAACCATTTATTAAAATAATTATTAAATCATTCAATGAAATTGTTATACAATTTATTCAATAAATAGTTATATCATTCAATCAAACTATTACACAATTTACTATAATTTTTATTATTATTTTTATCAAATTTTGTGTTGCATATTTTCCACTTTGTGTAAATAAAAAAAGATATCGAACACAAAGAAGTTGAAGTCTTCCTTGAATGACACAATTTTATGCAAAAATAATACAAAAGTCATCATACACATGCATGACTTCTATGCATTATTTTTCACTAAAAGTATGTCAATAAGCACATCATTGATTAACAAATGAAATTCTGCTCAATAAGCACAACTTATTTGGTTCCATTTTCCATAACTGAAATTGTGTTTTTGACTAATAACTTCTTATATATATTGAAAGTAAAATCATCTTTAACGATGATGAGTTCTTATGCATGAAGTTGTTTTGTTTGTGGATTAATCAATTTTTAGGCTACTCAAAATGCTTTTAATTCTTAATTATTTCATCAGAGCACAATAAAAACGAGTTTCCATTTTTTAAGAAACTCTCATACACAGTTTTTATTGCCTATTTCCTTCACGTACAACAATTGAAGTATGTTTCCGTTCTGAGCACCAATCAATGAAAACTTGTTTTTGTCAAGGGCCCTTTCGTAAAAAAAAAACATAAATGTGTAAGGGGGTTCGAATAGCAATCAAGGGATGCCAGTAAACAGGATGGACATCAATGAATGGGGATTTCTTCCTATACCGCCATAATTTCTTCCTGCACCCCCATAATTTCTTCCTGCACTCCCATAATTTCAAAAATAAAAAATATCAATTCCGGATTCTACAATTGTATTTTAAATTATACAATCTGAAATTAAAAAAATACAATTTTAATTTCTGCGTTCTATAATCCAAGAAGTCTTTGGATTTTATATTCTAAAATTTAAAAAAAAATCAATAAAAAATATTAAAGAATAATTTAAATATTTACTTACACAGGATGCAAGAAGAGACGTAGGTAGTATAGGAAGAAATCCCCCAATTAATGAGAATTTTATTTTTATTATTATTGTGTAGCATTATGAACTAAACTCGTGGGTAAATGGTTGTTACAATACACGTGATTAAAGGTATCAATGTCAAATAGTTGTCTCCTGGTACACGTGATTAAAATTATCAATGTCACCATAAATAAAAGAATATCTGATAATAGATCTTGAATAGGAGACAACATTTATTATTAAATTAGGTTAAAAATAAGACTAAATATAAAAGAGATATAATGAAGATTTGTAGTATTCACCAGAGAATATATAAAAAGAGAAAAATAAATTATACAAAGTACATTTATTCTTAACTATATTAAATATTATAGGTTTGGAATCACCAATACTCTCGTATTAAACAATTAGGTTAGAAAAAAAAAAGATAATAAGAATGTGCTTTTTGGGTGGTGAGTTATGAAGCTCATACACTCCTCTTAAATGGCGTATTCGTGTTGGACACACGAATCGGGTACTGACATTCGTACGACAATCGTAGGATACATTAACATGTCCAATTTAAAAAATATTTTTAGATTTCTGACAATTTTAATACGATTTTAAAAATTATAAATATATTAATTTCTAAAAACTAAAACTTATTATATAAATTTTTATTATAATTAAAAGAAATAATGAACAAATTCTTTTGAACCAGCAATAAAAAATGTATTTATATTCTAAAAAAATTAAAAAATATTTATACACATAAATCTTTATTATCAATTTATATAATTTATAATTATATAATATATAAATTTGTGTTATTATATTTTACATTTTAATAATTATACATATTTATATATTATACGTATTCGCATGTCCGAGTGAGATGTTTTTTAATAAATTTGTATCTGTGTTTTCCTTAACTTTGGTAATGTTGGTATGAATGAAGTGATTGATAGGTGATATAAAATGAAAAGTAATAATTTAAAGAAAATAAAGTTGGTAAAGATGAAAGTGGAGAGGGTGTCATAAGCAAAGTGGTTTTTGTGGTGCCACCTATCCCTCAATAATAATCTTACACTATTTTATTCTCACACGTGTTACTATCCAACTTGTCCACCTTGTTACAACAAATTCTTTAATTCTTAATTTTAACTGTGATTTTACTCCTATTTTTCTAACTACGATGAATCTTAAACATATGCTAAAAAATATTCTCTTTTAAAAAACCCCATTATTTTAATAATGCTTTGTTTCTTTTTTTCCTTTTAAATATTAAATTGTTACAAATATATTTAAAAAATTGAGTCAAATTTAATCATGACAAGCATTTAATTTTGTCTTAATTGATGATATATTGAAAACTCAACAGTAAATCGTTTCAAATTATAATTTTAGAAAGAGAAACAATCTTTTACTTATACCAAGGTCGACGAAGAAATTTTAAAAAATTGTAAATTGATATTTTTTATTAAGTCAACAGATAATTTTTTTTAAGATTGTAAAATGGTGTTTTCCAAGAAAAACTTTGAGGAAGTTATATATGATCTTGATGTAACAGCTTTAAAAAATAATATAATAAAAGGTAAATTTATGATTAAATGATGTAACAGATAATTAAATAATAATACTAGAAGTTATAGATAGAGGTAGAAAAAAAAATGATTTTGAATGTATTATGACTGTTTATTTAAGTATGTGTGAAATAACATTTTTCTTCTTTGTTTTGTGTTTTTTTTGTGTATAAAAGTGAGTCACTTGGTTGTGTCTGAGAAGCAAATGATGATGAGAAAGAGAAGAAAGTGAGAAAGTGCAAGCAACTGCTCCTTCTGAAAATATCAGTTATTACAAACCAAACTTTTCTTCTCTCTTTGTTTTCATTTTCCTTACAAACTCAATCTCTGATTCAGAGCTTCTCATCCTTCAAAATAAGAAATGTTTGTGAAGAAATTAGTAGAGAAAGCTTCCATCAAGAAGGTAACTCCTTTTCATATTCTTCTTTTTCTCTTCCTATCATCATCATCATCCAAATTCTTCACACATTCCTTAGTACTGAAACATCCATCACTTCTTTCTGCCAAGCTAAACTATGAGTTATTCACTCAAAGTTTCAACCATCACTCAGCATCATCATCAATTTTCTTTCGAATCGAGATTTCCTTTTCTTTCTTTTGCTTTTGAACTTAGATATTCGGTTTATATTATATTTTGAATTTCAAAAATTGAAGACTTCGATTGTAGCAATACAATTTAAAACATAAATTCGAGGATGCTATGGTTGTCATGCTGATATATTTTATACACCCTGGATATTGCTGCTAAATTTCGTTTTTATCCTTACGCTAAGAGTATTTTAATTCGTATTAAAATTCTATATGATGAGCATATGGTATACAAAAACTGGGTTTCTTAAATGTTTTTTTTTCATCATGTGATTAGTTTTTTTCTATCCAAATTTTTACCATATTCTGTTTCTGGTTTAAAATTTTTTCTGCAGAATCTCAAAAAAAGGAAAACGTTCTGGGTCGGTTGAGTTGTGTGTTTCAAAACCTGTTCATACGTATGGAAACAGACACAAACGTTTCATAGGGTGTAAATGTTTTCTGTGCATTACGTTTCAAAATAATAAGTTCATTTTAAGGATCAAATTGGATTTACCATATGACGATGAAATGTGATAACTTCACTTCCAAATTAAGTCTCAATTCCTCCACAGTAATAACTACACACCACAAAACTGAAATGAGTAATTTTAATAGTGACACAAAAGAGGGGGAACAGAAAATAAAAAGAAAAAGAAAAAGAAAAAGAAATATACATATATATATATATATATGGATAGGATTATGGTCGGTGGTAATTGATGAGTGGGCCCATGTTTGAATGCGTTAATGTTGGTCAAGATCTGTTAACCCACTGCCACTAGAATCCAAGGTCCCATGGAAGTACACCGATTTTATTTCTGAAAATATTAAAATTCGAAAAATAAATCTTCAGACAATAATCTGTTTTAGTTCTGTTTTAAATTCATTTTAGTATGTGAGCTTAATTAGTTCCTATCATTTTACTAAGCTGTTTTATTTATTGATGCCATTTGTAGTAGAACTTAAATAAGATTTCGAAAATACTTTCAAGAACTAGAATTTTCTGAGTTAAGTTTAGGTATTAAAGTCACCGCGAGTGATTAAATTGAAGTATGTTTGTACATAGGCACTGTTAAAGTGACATATATATATATATATATATATATATATATATATATAAGTGAATTATACTTTCAGAGTCTAATGTAATTGTTAAAAGGTGAAAATGGAAACAATCAGGCCTAAGGTATTGTTAGTTGTGAATATGATGAAATAGAAGGTGTTCTTTCTTCCAAGTTTGAGTCTGAGTTTAAAATTTTGAAAACTGCACACACAAAAGAGTACATAAACTTGCATGGTGCTTACTTTTAGAAGATGTCACGATCAATTACAATGCTTAAATTTCTGAGCTGTTTTTATTATATTGTACTAAAATAGTATGCAAATAACATTACTCTGGTATACATGAATGAAAACCAGCCACAGCCACAGCCACAGAAGGCAGCACTAAAAATATAGGCATTGAATTTTGTGAATTTCTTTGCAGACTGGTGGAAATTCATCGGATGGATTGAAAGCTAGTGATGTAGATCCACGGTTGGTATTTCATCATGGGGTGCCATCTGGTGGTACCAATTTCGCCTATGACACCATTCAGAGGATACTGGCTCTTTCTACAAAGTATGTTCCCCTCAACTACATGCATAATGATTCAAACTATGGGGTCATTATAGTGCATATCATGAATATATACTCTCATAGTTTTTACTTTCTGATCGATTTTGTGTTGCACTCCTTCCTATGTAACCATCTAAGTGGCAGAGAGATTAGTGTAAAAATCCTGGGAAGGGGACATACTATATGAACTTATAAGGTTGTTGAAATGGGTGAGTTTTCATGTTTGAAACTGATTTTGTTGAGTTTTTCAAAAAGGGATGGCCAGATTAAACTCTATGGAAAAGATAATGCTCAAGCCATGCTTGAATCCAGTGAAGCCCAGCCTAGCAAGTTTCTACAGGTTATGTGACAATTCCCTCGTCCTGTTGTGAAAAACGGGACAATTCCCTCGTACTGTTGTGAAAAATGTCCCTTTCTTTAGGAATGTCAAGTATGCCTGTGTACTAACTATGCTATTATATTTAATTGATGCAGTTCATCCAGAACCAAGGTGTCCTTATAAATGTTACTTCCAATGACCATATTGAGGCGAGTATACATATGGGGACTTGCTCACTTTTGTTGTTTTTTTCCATGTTGCCTATGAATTTAAGCTTGTTCCACTAATATCATTCGGAATGCTATTATTTTCTTTTCATTGAATGTGTCAATATACTTTTATTATCATGTTTAAGATCTCAGTTTATTCGGAAAATTGATTGTCCTGAGAAATTTTACATTTAGGTTTGGGACATAGACAAGAAATCGCTGTCTGATGTGTATATTGCTAAAGAAGAAATCACATGCTTTGTAGTCATTCAACATAGCCTCTATATGTAAGTAGTAATTATAATTCAGAACAAGCTATGAAGCAAAGCTGCGTAAGTTATGAGCTTGTATGTATCTGTGTTACAGGTACATCGGACATTCTAATGGTGATATTTCAGTTTTGATGCTTGATCAAGAACCATCATGGCGTTTGGTTAAAATGAAATACGTCATACCTCTCTCAGCTTCATATGGTGAGAAATATTTTGTAGCATTGTTTCTTTTTCCTTCGCATGTTACATGTAAATCTTAAACCCACCCACTTCCCTGGTCCCTTATTCCTCTCTTAAAGCACCTGGTTGTCAATTTAAGTTCCTTAATTATTTTTGTTTAGGTAACTCTGAAGTGTCTGATGATACTGTTGTGACGCACGTACTGCCTCAACCAGCAGCTGAAAGTAAGAGGTGATCTTCACAAACACAGCCATCCTTAGGATGTTTTTGTACAAACATTTTGGTTCATGTTTTTACTTGATCATTTATTTGTACACTCAAACTTATGTCTCTTATGTGTTCCATTGCAGGGTTCTCATAATCTTTAGAAATGGTCAAATGATATTATGGGATGTTCAGGAAAGTAGATCTATCTTAAGAACTGGTGGAAGTAAGTTGCAGCCACTGCATAATGAAACAAAAAAAGTGACTTCGGCATGTTGGGTGTGTCCATTTGGAAGTAAAGTGGCTATAGGGTACAACAACGGAGAGCTCTTCATTTGGAGAATCCCTTCTCTAAATATAGGAAATGTCTCAGCATCTGAATGTATTAATCAAAACACTCCATTTCTCAAACTTAACTTAGGATACAAGTCAGAAAAAATCTCCATAGGATCAATAAAATGGGTTTATGCTGGAGGAAAGGCTAGTCGATTATATGTTATGGGAGCTTCTGACTATGCATCTTCAAACTTGTTGCAGGTATTTGAATGCTTGTTCAAAGCATTTATAACAAAATATCTTGTCCTAGGACAAATTATTTGAACATTTCATCTTTCTTTATAATGAGATATTCCTAAGTGATGGCCCTTTCTAAAACAAGTAAAACTAGAGTTTACTGTTACCAGTTACAGGAACTTTGATTTTCAGAAGGCATACTCTGCCCTTTGTTCAATGAATTAGAGCTAGGTACAATTTTCTAAATTAACACACATACCACTTTTCACTATGAAGTTTTCTCATTTAACTAAATGAGATGTATAAGGAATTTGCTTCATCCTTTCCACTCCCTCTAGGTATATTTTAGATCTTGATACCACTTACATCATGAAGCAGGTAGTGTTGCTGAATGAGAATACAGAATCTCGCACAATTAAACTTGGACTTCATCTGTCTGAATGTTGTACCGACATGGAGATCATATCATTAACTTCAACTGAGCAAAGCAAGCATAAACAAGATTCTTTTATTTTGCTTGGGAAGTCAGGCCATCTATATATGTATGACGATAGTTTGATTGAGAAGTATCTGCTACAATGCCAATCTAATAAGTCCACACCTTCACTTCCAAGGGAAGTAATTGTGAAGTTACCACTGGCAGAAGCAAGCATCACAACAGCAAAATTTATCTCCAACAATTCTACTAATGTGTTTAATTCTGAAGATGAGGTAATACGGTTCTGAAACTATAAATTTTTCTCTACCATGTTCATTCTGTTTGCAATCCACCTTTTTTGTAAATGGCATTGATTTCGACCTTGTTTGTCTTTATCGCATAGTATTACACACAGCTGTTCAAAAACTATCCATTGTTTGTGCCTGTTGAAACAAATCAGAAGGATGGAATCATCCTAAGTTCGGCCAAATTTACAGGATTTTCCAAAGTTCAAAACTTGTACATAACTGGACACAGCAATGGAGCCATAACCTTCTGGGATGCTTCATGCCCCATTTTCACTCCGATTTTGCAATTGAAGCAACAGGTAATACTTTTATCAGTCACACCTACTCACCAGTTGCATTGAGTGGAAAGAAACAATTAGTCTGTACAACAAAATAATTCATACAAAAATGTTAGCTTTACTAACAACCTCCAGTGCACGCCATTTGCTTGCATAATATGCAAAATGCTCTTTGTGTCTTCTTTTGGGATACATTTCACTCTTTCCAAAAGAAGCTACGTTCATGAATGCAAACCATCAGCCAACTTATTTGTCTAGATAAGTTATTGAATTGGCTAATCATGCCAATGTTTTGTGTTGAAGTATTGGATTGATAAGGAAATTTCTGAATGTTCTGATAAATCCAGATAACCAAGTAAATGTTGAATAGCCAAGTATGTTATACATCAAAATATTATTAACTTTAAGCTCAAACAAGCTCTAGGTAGGGCTAAAGGCAATTTATTTTCTTTTCCATGTATTTAAAAATTTTACTTATTTATTTTCTGTGTTTCTTATTATTTGTTTCCTCAATCTCAATCCAGAGTGAAAATGACTGTTCATTGAGTGGTATACCGTTGACAGCATTATACTTTGATATCAATTCTCCAGTTCTTGCTTCTGGTGACCAAAGTGGAATGGTGAGGTTCCTTGCTCTGATAATTTCCTTCTCTCTCGCATCATTCCCGCCTGCCTATAATGTGTCTGACACAAACATGATTTACAGATTTGCATCTTTAGATTCAAACCTGAACCATATGCCACCAACAGCTTCATGTCTCTTACTGGTATGTTACACAGCACATACCTTTTGCTTGGTTATCATTTATCAGAAGGCTTGTATGATTCATATACTAATCAATACGGAGTTCCCTTTTTCATTCCTTCTTTTACAGGGGGTACAAAGAAAGGGACTGATCATATAATCCAAAGTGTGAAACATGTAAAGAGTACTGGTGCCATTTTATCAATGAACATAGATCCCAGTTCAATGCATCTTGCTGTTGGTTCTGATCAAGGACATGTAAGATAATTTTCTACTTTTTTTGGGTTTGGAAATGTGGTTTTAGCTTGCTAGTCCAAAAGTATTCAAAGAAATGAGTTAAAGGCACAAATTCCAAAAGCATATTTTAAAAGAAAAGGCCAGTTTTGCAGTTGTATTAAAAGAAATAGAAGTCCTCAATTTATAGGTCTGTAGATGAATACATTGGTCCTCAGCAAGGATATTCCCACAAGCATAATTGCCAGACTAACCACTCTAGCACTAATGCAACTAGAAGGGCTCCAACAAATACCAAAGATCATAGGACTGCATAAACAACTTCATTAAACAAATTTACCAATAATGAGGACCATTTAGCATAACCAAAAAAGGAGCATATTGTCTCTCCTTTGCGGAACTTTCTAGCAGATTTCTGTTCCTTGATCATATGTTTGGGTGGTAATTTCTAAATGTTTTGTTACTTCAGCTTTGACAAGATCAACAGATATTGCATGGGACTACCTATTTTGTGTTCCTTGTGTTTTGAGATTATAGTTGTTTATTGACTTTGCTAAGTAACTTTTATGCTGTAACGTTTATTGATCCAATTTGGTGCAGGTTTCAGTTTTTAACCTAGATGGGCCAACTTTGTTATACCAGAAACATATTACGAGTGAAATTTCTGCTGGTATCATCTCTCTGCAGTTCCTAACCTGCAGTTTACATGGTTTTGAAAAGAACATTTTAGCAGTTGGAACAAAAGATTCATCTGTTATGGCACTAGATAAAGAAAATGGAAACACACTAGGCACAGGAACTATTTCTCCTAAGAAGCCCTCTAAAGCTTTATTTATGAAGGTTTTGGGTAAGAGTTTGTGTGGTTTACGTAATTATCAATTATAAAAAATTAGTGATGTATAATTTTACAGATGCTCATTCTTTTAAGGATCAAAATTTCAACACTGTTATTGATTGATGTGAAAGAAATTACTGAAAATGGTAAAAGAAATGTTGTTGTGGTACACAGATGGACAAGGTGAACAGGTCACAGGATCAATTACAAAAGATGGATTAGACTTGAGTGAAAAGAACCATATTGACGATGCAACAACGAAGCAGCAGTACATTCTGCTTTGTTCTGAGAAAGCTTTATATGTCTATTCATTGGTGCATGCGATTCAGGTGAGATGCATGAATTCCTTACATCCATAATCAGGAGTCATGAATAACAAAAACATCAGCTGATGCTTGCAATGATGTATTCCAGGGAGTTAAGAAGGTGCTATACAAGAAAAAGTTTCATTCCTCTTCATGTTGCTGGGCATCAACATTTTACAGTCATTCTGATGTTGGCCTTATACTTATTTTCACTAGTGGAAAAGTAGAATTAAGGTGGTGCTTTTTCCCAGTCTGAACTTTATATGAGAACATATTTTGATGGTATAGAACATATGAAAAAACGTCATTTGTTAAAGTAACAACTCCACCGATTTTGAAGATAGTTTTTCATTGACAAGTTAAGAAAAACATATCATTTATCCAAAAACCAACAAATATGTTTCTTAGAATTTGGACTATTTCTGTATTTTTTCCGGGAGATATAAAGAACTTCAGTTATTCCTTGTTTTAAGTGCATGTCAAGTACTCTTTTTTCTCTTCGCTATAATAATTTAATACATAGACATATTTTATATGATAGGTCTTTGCCAGAGTTATCCCTGGTTGTGGAGACTTCAATTAGAGGTTTCAGTTACACTCCTCCAAAATCAAAGCCATTTTCTGAGAGCCAGATATGTTGTTCATCCAAAGGAGATCTTGTTTTGGTATGAGCATTGTTTTCTAACGGTACAAATCTCTTTAGAAGATTTATATTAAATAAGCTCTAGTTCCATTTACAGGTGAATGGTGACCAGGAAATTTTTGTTGTCTCATTGTTGGTCCAAAGGAATATTTTCAGGTATATAACTATATACAATATATGGCTCAAAAGTCAAGATGCCATAGTAAATCTTGTTATCTATCTCTTGCTCCTATACATATAGTACAGAGAAATACTTGGTTATGGATATTGAAATAATATTCCTCACAGCGAAGATGAAAAGTGGTAGTAGTATTAACCCTCATTTTTACATTTTGTTGACTTTTAGGCTTTTGGACTCTATTAGCTGCATCTACAGGAAAGGAATGATGTTTTCACAAGAAGAGCTTGTCCCTAGCCCAGTCATAAATAAGGAAAAGAAAAGGGTAAATAGTATATCTTAATAACTTCTTAAAACATATATGTGATTAAAGGTGTTTCATCTTCATTTTTGGTCTTCTCAGGGTATATTCAGCTCTGTCATCAAAGATTTTACTGGCAGTAAAGAAAAGCATGCTCCCATCTTGGAAACAGAAGAATCTAAAGAAACTATCCAGAAACTCTCAGCTATCTTTTCAACTGAAAATTTTCCATGTGATGCTGTTAATAATGATAATCTGACTGTTGATGAAGAGCTTGAATTAAATATAGGTACGGAATTTCCTTAGGTCTGAGCTACTCAATATTACATAGCCTACAACCACGAAACAGAAATTGTCTAATCATATTATGAAATAAGGCCTTTTCAATCATTGACTGTGCTAGTCAGAAAATACAAATGGTATATAAATCGACTGCTTCCTAAGGCAGTTCTCGTTTTTGTATCATATGGATAAATAAATAAGTTTGAAACAACCATTTTTTGGTGCTTTCTGTACAGATGACATTGACCTAGATGATCATGAAGAAAAACGAAAAGATCAAGGTATAATGGGAAGTTTTAACAAGAAGAAATTGCCTGGAAAGTTTGAGGCTCTAAAAGGTTAGTAACTTTACTTCTGTGAGACAATTAATTAATCATAGTCAAGAAGTTATGAACTAGTGGGATTGGAATGAAATAAGATAATAGGTGCTCATGTGATCACTCATTTTATCATTTGATTTGAGATGAGTGAAAAATATGCAATACCCTTCATTTAGCGTACATACTGTCCAAGAGTGCTCAGAATCTATCTTCTAGGTTGTTCTAGCCCGTGTATGGACACTGCATTTTCCCTGCATAAAAGGAAAAATGTTCTGTTTAGTACAAATGTCAGTGCTGAGACTTGAACTTGTAAAGTTGTAACCTCCTCCTTCCAACTACCCAAAACTATTACCACCAGCCCATTGACCTGCATAAACGAATAACATAATGGTGGCTGGAGTTCAAAGTTGGAAGTATGGGGTATACCTAAAATCATGACAGAATTTTATCAAAAATCTTTGCGTAGGGAAAAACTGTAAATGATTGATAATGAGAATAGTATATTACAAAAGGATTACACAGGGCCTTTACACAAACAAATTAACTATTCTACTAACGAACCTCTAACTAACAGGACAGAGTAGTTATCTTATATTAGATACTGCTTCTGTTCAAGTCTTCTAGATTTCCTTTTTACAACCAATTAACTCTGGTAAGCAAAAACTGCATTTTAATTTTTAATTGGTTGAAAGATTATCAAAAGTGCTTGCCTTAAATAATGCTGCTAGCTAAATTAGTTGAAGTTGAATATGCAGGAAGGTTAAAAGAGATGAAGGGCAAAATTCAGAAAACATCGGGTAAAGAAGAACAAGATGAGCAAGCGGGTGCAGTCGATCAAATTAAGAAGAAATATGGGTTTTCATATTCCAATTCCAATGTAAGCACATTTAATCATGTATTGCATGAAATCGTTATTTGTTCATTGGAACCGGGCTTCAATCTTTGAATCTGGCACTGCAGGAAACAGGCGTAGTTAAATTGGCACAAAGCAAGTTGCAGGAGAACATGAAAAAGTTGCAGGTATCTTTGATGAAAAAAAATAATTTGAGTTTGTAAGATTTTAGCCTACACAGTTACTCAGAACACATGTCAAATTTGTTTAATACATGTTATCTTAAAAATTTGACAGGGAATCAATCTCAGAACAACAGAAATGCAAGATGAAGCAAAATCCTTTTCATTATTGGCAAACCATGTACTGCGGACTGCTGAACAGGATAGACAAAATTAAGAGCATCTACTCCCTCATTGGACCAGAAATTCGAAGCACTATGAATTTGTAATTTTGGTCAGCTTTGTTGTGTATTTATAATTTGTCCAACGCTGTAAGAGTAAAATACTGAAGTTTTGGATTTATACCAAGGGTTTTACATAAAGAACAATTTCTACCATTTTTTTACTCTTAAATCATGAATCGATTTGTCATTACTCCACCACATAGCGAAGGGTCAAGTTAATCATAATCACTCATAACTCGATGTTACAAGAGGATGTTACAAGAGGCAAGTACGCATTTAGAGTTCAATAGCTTAATCAATTGTTAAAGAGTCAACCTTTCTTTCGAAGTTTAATAACATAATAGTTAAAACAAGGTAATTTCTTCCAGGCAAAAAAGATTAAAAATCGTTCGGAACGATCAAAATAAGAAGTTCAAATGAATCCCACTGGTGGGGTTGGAGATTACAGGTGATATCTATAAAGTAAGGTCAAATGAAGTATAGATTCTTGTATACCACTGAAGAATCAAAACGGACAGCAAAAAGACAAAATATTCAGATTGAAATTTCTTAGAAAAATTAAATTGAAATGTATCATAGCATTGACTTTAAGTACATAATCATGATACTGAACCCTAATTTCGATTGTGCACTAATCTAAATCTAAAGAGAACAAAATAAAAATTCCGAAACTAATTATCAGAGTGATGTGGTTGGGAACCTTCCTATCAAATACTAAACCCAACATCTATTCAAAATATTTTTTTTCCCACATCAACCTAAGCTCCATCACATGTAACAAATTTCACTCGTCATCCTCCTCGTCCTCCTACAGAACAGAAAACAAGAAGGATTAAATAATGATTAACCATGATCGCAAATCATAATTAATGATTAAATTATTCTACCTCATCTTCCTCCTCATCGTTAACTTCAGATTTTGACTTGTCAGACTCTTCTTCCTCTGAATGTTTCCCTTCCTAAACACCAAAATCACAACCATCAATTAGTTTACGTTAAAAATAATGAACAAAACAACAAACAAGATAACAATGTATTCACCAATTTCTTATTATAGGCTGAGATACTCTTCTCGTACTCTTCTTTCTTCTTCTCAGCCCTAGCAATGAAGGGAGCTTTCTCCTGAACCATTAAATTAAATTAGCATCAAACATATCACAAACAAATACAACTAAGCACAGCTATTTAGCCAAAAAAAATCAACAAAATGATATTCAAAAGTAAATACTCACGGCATCGGACAAAGACTTCCATCTATCACCGCCAGCTTTACCAACCTAAAATTAGTTACACCATAAAATACACATAAGAATCCAAAAAGATCAAAAAATATTGATCCATCTCTCGTAGAAACAGAGAACAAGAAAACTCACAACAGCCACAGATTTGTTGGTTGGATGTTCCTTCTTAAACTGCTCTCTGAACTCAGACCTAGAACAATCGAACAGACTTAAATTAATATCACAAACAAAAATACAAAAACTCACAACTATAACAAAATCAACAAAAAAAAATCCGTACATAAAAACGAAGAAAGCACTTGGAGGTCTCTTAGGTTTGTTAGGATCCTTGGCAGCTTTCTTCGATTGCTTCCTTCCAGCACCAGCGCCCTTGCGCTTCAACCTACACGCATCATAGCAAACACAAAATCACGACAACAGTACCAAACCTAAAACTCCAGATCGAAAAAAACCAGATCTCAATCGCAAGAAGAAACAATCAATAACACGATACCTGTTATCGGAAGCAGCAGTATCAGCTTTAACCTTCGGCATGGCAAAAGTCGGTGAAGAGAAGAAGACTCTGGATAGAGTGAGCGAAGAGCAGAAGGGTTTGAAAGAGAGAAAGGGAAAAGTGAGAGTGCGCGTTGTGCTGTGAGGATTGGGCGCGATAGAAGGGGATAAGAAGGGTTGTGGGGAGGGGCAGTGTAGAGAAAACGCAAGTGAAAATCGAATCGCGAAAAAATTGAAGTTGGGATTTTACGCGGGATTTCGACGATCTTTCGCCACGTCAGCGATCCGTGTGCTGCGAAATCATTCGCTGTTACCAACGCCTTCAAATCAATGTGTTTCCTCTGTGTGTGTGATTTGGGGATGAGCCTGCTTCCTTTCGAGTTTTAGCACTGTGCACTGTGTTTTGAGAATTTATTGGCACGCATCACTAATTTATTGGTATGACTCTTTTATCCTTGCAGGGGTCTCCGATATTACCAAGATGCCACGAGAATGAGAGTAACGCGCCACGTGAAGTTTGGGATCAGATATTTTGGGCTTCATAGGGGTATCTTTGTAAAATCATGTTTCTTACTTTTTCTTTTTTACTAATAAATTAATTATTGGATGATTAATGACTAATAGTTTGTATATTCTTAATTAATTTCAACTAAAATAAAAAATATCAATATTTAAAATAAGTAGTGATTAAATTTCAATTGTTATTTTAAATTAATGATCTGGTAACAGAATTTTGAATTGTTTAAAAAAATTAATGAGACTTTTACAAGATTAATTTTTTTTTAAAATAAAAATTTAAAAAAAAATAGTAGAAATACATGCAGAAAACATGTAGATGATATTTTGGTATATATAATAATAAAAATAATTAAAAGTGAGAGGGAATAGTTATAGGTAGATAGAGGCTATACAATTGTGTGTGAGGGAAGCATTATACTTTAATGATCTACTATCGGTTAGATCAGGTACAATGATAAAAGTACATGTGCATTCAAATTTAATTATTTTTTCTTTATTTATTATCATAAATTATAAATAAATATTTTTAATTATATGTTTATTTTATGGTAAATATTTTATATTCTGATGTAGTGTTATCTTTAATTACTGATCATTCATCTCTTAAAATATAAAATTTTAATTTTTATAATTAAATATACTAAAATGATATATTATAACTAATAAGATAGTAAAATATCTGGAAATATTTTCATTTAAGAAAAATAAGTCATAAAAATAAGAAAATTGTAAAAACAAATTAAAATAAAATACAATTTGTACCTACTCTGATTTGTGACATGTAATATAATCTTTGTAACACAAACACCACCTATGAACACTAATACACGCATATGAAAATACATATTATTTTTAAAATATAGAATATGAGGATACAACAAAAAAAATATTTTTATAACTGATTAAAAATAATTTATTTTTTATTTTTATAATCATAATAAAAATTTATACAATAAATTTAAATTTTTATAAAATTAATGTATTTTTTTTAAATTATTGTAGAACTAAATTATAATTATAAAAATTTTAATAAATATTTTTTAAATTAGACATGATATATATATCTAACACCAACACGTTATTTGAAATGAGTGTCTCAGATTCTTAACGTATATGATAACTATATTTTATATATCATAACTATATTTGTTTGGATTCACTAGTAAGAGTGTACAATTTATTTACATTTACGACAATTCGTTTAAAAATATCCCTGTAAAAAGCTAATCAAAGGTACAGATAATTTTTCAATTAAAATATTTTTTTAAATTACATCTAAAATATAAAATCATAACAAGTATCACATAAAATATCAGTGAAAATAGGACAAATTTCTTACTCAAAAATATAATTTTTAGAAACAGTGTCATCTTCTTCTTCCTCTCTATAATTTTTTTATACAATAACAAATTATTATTTTTCCAATAAGAGTTCCTCACAACAAAATCAATCCTCATTTATTACTCTTTTCTATATAAAAACAATACACAAATGGAGATAACCATAATATACTTAACTTTTTTAGTTAGTTTCTAACTACCAAAACATTAGATATCTTGATATTATCTTAATATTTAAAGTTCAAATTATATCTTTATTAAATAACAGACAGATCAATAAGCAATTTAATATATGAGATCTCACAACAAATATTTGCATTAATAATTTCATACTCAAAGGAATCTCACCATTAATAAATTTACAGAAATATTATATACTAAATTATTGAATATTAATATTTTTTACCCTCTATGATAATAAATAACTTATCATATATTTAATATTATTGAAAATTTGAAGATTTTAATATCAATGAGATTTGTCATCTATAATAATAATAATATATAATTAGATTTTATATACCCAAATTATCTTCTTCTTGTTTTAATGAACGGTTAATTACAAAAATACAAAAACAATATAATAAAAAAAAGGAGAAAAAAAATAAACTAATATTGACATCTAAAAAAATGTAACTAACTACAAATAATTTATAAATATTTAAAATATGTTACTTTATATAATTAAATTTGTTTTATTGAAACACAATTTCAATATAATATGTAATTAGTTATCTTAATTTATATATTAAATAAAATTACATAAATATAAACAGCGATAAATCCAATATATTTTTTATTTATAAACAAGTATAATAAATATATGTTATTGTTTTTAAAGAAGTTTATAAGATTACATGATGTAAATGAAATTTATTATTGATTGCAAATGTTGTATAAATGTAATACAATACAAATGTAAGTTTACAATTTCCTAAGTTAAAATATCTTTTTATTTTGTAGAAACTCTTTTTATGCATCAACCACCTAAAGATAAAGTGTGTAGACTTCCTAAAGTCCTGTAAAACCTCAAGGAGCACATAGGTACTGAAATCTCTTGGGTGATTTTCAGTTAAGTGGGTTTTTAATTGATTAAATTATGGATAAGTTGTGTTTTGTTATGAATTTATTTTAAATAGGTTATTAAATTATGGATAAGTTGTGTGTTTATTAGCATGATTTTATTTTAAATAAGTTATTAAATTATAGATAAGTTGTGTTTTGTTGACAATATTTTATTTTAAACAGGTTATCATGGTGATGTTATTTTAGTGTGAACACATGTTAAATAAATAAGTCATACTAGTATAGAATAACTTTCACATAAATTTTGGATGATTAAAATTATATTGAATGGGCACTACTTTAATTAGCACAAGATTATGATGAATTAAAGGCATTTGTAACACAATCTCAATGTAAAATAGAAACAACTGAAGTTGTGTATGAGTGTGAAAATTTTAGTTATACGAACACGATAATAATTTAATATTTCAGTTTTAAAAGAAAAAAATTGTCATACATATATGTACGAGCAAGATAAGGATTTTATAATTTAGCTAATAAATAGAATAATCATTGGCGTGTGAGAAAGGACATAATATAATCAAGGTGTATGATGGAAGGATGAAAAAAAACACAATGTCTTTTTTGAGTCACTTTGAGGTTCACGACCACGTTCAAACATACAAATTGGATATTATGTTAGTGTCAATTATCTTTCATCATAAGGAAGTTCTATTAAATGGATCAATAATAACAAAAACATGGATGCACATAAGAGTAATTGCACTTTCTAACAAGGCATTTGATTTACTTGTAAGGGACAAATTTAAATTTCCAAGGCTCTGTACATTGTGAATTTGCACCAAGGTTGTGCTGAGTAATAAGATTTGTAAACTAAAATCGTGTAAGCGTAACACGACCTTGGTATGCAGGAAAAACAATTGAAATTGTCATGTGTATGGACAACTTTTAGTTATTTTTGTTTTGTATTGAAGTTGAACCAACACAACTTCAATTAAACCCTAATCTCATGTTAATCAAAGTCGTGTATACTCAAAATTGTCACGTGTATGCACGAGTTTTTATTGTTTTTATTTTGTATTAAAATTAAACTCACACAACTTCAATTAAACTTTAATCTAATGCTAATCAAGTCGTGTATACTCAACACAATTTTGACCATCCAATTATTGTGCCAAATTTTTTTATTATAGTACAATTTTTCATTTGACTTTCACTCACATTGAAGTCAAGTCGTCCATCACCATTATAACTTTTTCCAAGACAAAATTGTATCATCAAACACAACTTACTCATGTTGATAAATATTATTTTTGCTCATTCTTGTAGTATTAAATGAAAGTGTATATTTTTAGTGTGGAAAAATCCTGTTATTATAGATATGTGGTGAGTGCAATTCAAAGTGTAACTATTAGTATAACAATTTAGCCTAACTTACTAGTAAAGTTTGCAAATCAAACCCTATGACCAAAGATGAAAATTAGTAATACATAATCTACTTTATAAAAAAAACATTTACTATGACTTTCAAATAAGTAAGTGTTAACAACTACAAGTAATTAACTTCTATAATATAAATTAAGGTTGCCATTATAAAGAATCCTTTATAGAGATTTTTTTTATATATTTTCGTTCCAATATCATATCAAGGTTTTAAAAAATATAGTAGACTTCTAGGAACATTATAGAAGTTAATACAAAAGTATTGTAACAACAACATATATGTATTTGGATTCCTTTCAATTAAGTTGAAAGTAACCACTTTTATCCTGAATATATAATATAATAGTTTTAGAGTCATCATATTAACAACTTATGTATAATTTTTTTTATCAGTAATAAACAATGAATAAATGTGAACCACTTCAGGGGTGATCAAACCCTTATACAAAATAAAAAAAACTTAAGTCACCCCATCCTAAAACGCACACCACGAGACACCTATGATTTAAAAACACTCATGACTTTACTCAAAATCAAACATCCTAAAAACAAGCACTTGAGCTCAAAAACATATAAAGAAACCATCCTCATATAGACTAAAGGTTCGATACACCAATCAGAAAAGGAGAAAAAAATTAGAGAGAGACTTAGACGTAATCCAAAACCAAACTTTTACTTGAACCAAGACAACCACTTAAAACTATCGACAACTTATCTATGATACATCTATCAACAAACTATTTGGAATGGTAGGTCTTTTAGTTTATGTAGAACACAATTATGAAGAAAAAAGTCCAACTTATTTCGTTTCCTTAATCTTATTAATTTTCTCACAAAATATTTATAGAGTTTACTTTATAAATCTCAAAACTAAATTTAGATTGAATTTAAAAAGAATGTTAAATAAGTAAGAGGAAAACTAATTATATTTTGATTAGATTTTTTATTTAGTTCTCTTATATTGGTTGATTTTCGCTAATGTTTCATGTTTCTCTAAGCAACCCTTTACCTAACACTTACAAAAGAATAAATTTAGTTTGGTGAGTTTTTTTTTTTTTTAATATTGCGAGATTTATATTAATAGGTGTCTAAATAAGATAATCAATAATTTTTTGTATATCTTATGTTTTTTTGGTGTAAAAAGCTTTTACCAGAATAACTGACTGAATTGTTAATATCTTCTTAATACTTCATGACAAAATCAAACTATAATTTTTGTTTTGTTTTTAAACTTAATTTGTTATTATAATTTTATGTTTTACAAATCCTTCAAAACCTAAAAATACAAAATTAAAAGTATTTAAAAAATATTTTTTATAAAAAAATTAAAAACCTGCATATTTTTTTATCGTAATAAAGTACTTTATGTATTATTTTGAAAATATATATTTTAAAATATATGTAAAAAAAGTCTTCTATACATAGTTTTCCATTATTTTTCATTGAAGTAAGAAAAAGAAAAAGAAAAAGAAAAAGAGAAAGGAAAAACTTCAGGCTAAGTCTTGAAACGGTGCGCATCGTTGGATACCTTCCCAAGATTTGCAGGTTGATCTAGGATTCACATTTTGTGTCTCTTTCCTCCATTGAAGCACCTTCAGCGATCTCAAAAAACATGTATGGTATATGTGAACCTAACTTCATCTTTCTCATTCCTTATTCCCCCAATTTCTGGGCTCTCATTTCTGTGCGGTTCTGCTTGTGATTATAAATCGTGTGTGCATGTAAAACTAGTCTTGTTTAGCGTTTATAGGAGATGTTTGTGTTAAATTATATGGTGATTGAGGTTGATCATTGTATGAAATTATATTTTGATTTTAATGTGTGCGTTTGGCTAGGTTGGGTTTGGCAAACAAATATTATCAGGTCTGAGGCCAGCTACCGAAATACTTTCTGATTTCTCTCTTAATTTTGTAGCATGCCTAATTTTCTTTCAACCTTGTGGATGGGGTCAATACTGTATTCTTACACCCGGGGTAGCCTTTTGCTTATATTCAGGTTATATGATTCTTTCAGTAATTAACCTTGTAAGTTTGTTAGTGTAGCATTAGGTATATTGCTTCACTAGTATTAACTTTTAACCTTGAACCACTTTTCATTGTAATTTGTATGACTTTTCTAGCTTTGATGTTGTTTATACATGTCTGGCTTAAGAAAGTTATGGTCCTTGTTTGGTGCTCTGTTGCTTTAAGAAAGTTATCTAAGTTTTAGCCAAAACGACTCCAAAAAATAATTTCTCCCACTACATTAAAACTCCAAATACTCAAGAGATTAAACACATAATGATAATTCTCCCATAACTTATATTGGTGTTGAAGATATTCTTTAAAGGCATAGAGCCCGCTCAGCTTTGGGGCTTTTTAGCGCTGGATTGTTTAGTTAATATTGTTGTCAATGCTACTATCAGTTTATTTCATCTATGAAGGTAGAAGAAAGAAAAGGAAAGAGACTTCCACTCCCATTGCTACTGTTCTTAATTAGCAGTGTTATTTTTTAGATTCAATATTATACTTGAAAAAGGCTTTAATCAAGCTCGTGGCAACTACCAGGGAATCAGATTTTCTAAAATGAAATGCAGAAGACTTTAGTTTAGAGTACTATTTTAGTCTCAATACAACCAAATTTAGAGATAAACACAATATAAAAGTTTACAATAATTGAAGATGATATAACATTTGGAAGCAGTAGGTCGTTAGTTATTACTCCAATTAAATAAATAAACCAAACTAAAACTAAAACACTAATTAAGGTAAAATATCTAAATCACTATCTCTGTTTACCACAGACAAGATAAAAGCTAAAAGTAACTCCCACCTAAAATGAATTACACAGTGGACTCATCAAGTTTCCACATGTGTATGAGAAGAGGGGGATTTTTTGTTGGGTATGGAAATTTGAAGGGCAATATAGAAAAGAGGGGAGTTTTGAATGGGTATGAGGTTGGCTCAAATAGACCAAGAATGATGGAATCCAATTCATACTTCGGAGAGTGAACAATGAGACAGGTAGCTTACTTTATGGATATGGTAGTGGCTTCTAGGCCCCTCTCCCTTTCTCGCAGTTTGTCTCTGGGGGGTTTCCGCTCAACTGCATCAACATTGACATCATTAATTTTTTTGCTGGACTCACCATTGTCGAAGTGTTGTTGGTCAGAGAGGGGATGGTTCACAAACGAGCCATTTGTAGTCTTTGTGAAGGAGCAATGTACTTAAGAGACACTTCTAATATAACACCTCAAATTGGAATCTTTAACCAAAGTCAAAATGCACTTGAAATATGATTCTTCAAATAGGAATCACAATACCCTATAGCTAAGACAACTTGTGAACTTGCATCCAAAATTTCTTTGAGTCTTAATATGTACAACCTCACCCTACCTCCCACAAACACAATAAGTTACCCTTGTTGACCTCCTCCTTCTACTCATTGAAATTCCTTCCTCTTCAATTAAAGAAAAAATGTTTATGCTCCACTGATGTTTTTTTATTTTTAAAATTTCCTCCATATTAATCAGTCAAAAGTTAAGAGTTTATTTTAAAATTTAGTTAAGTTAATTTTGATAAATTTAATTTTAAGCCATCAAATATATGATTGAGATGCCAATTTAAATTAATTTTAACTATAAAGTTTGTATGATAACATGTAGTGAGAAGAACTAATTTTGTGTGTTTGTAAAAAATGTACCAAGTTAATCCATGACTCCATTTTCATTGACAGTAATATTAATAACACATTTTCTATTTAAATTAATGATAAAATTATATTTTTCATATTTTTATTTGTAATTCTATTGGTGAAAATTTATTGAAGTTACTGTGTATGAGACTTTTAAGAATGATAACTAACTACATAGTTTTATATGATATAAATCTTAGTTAACTATTAAATTAGGATCTTATATGATATGTGATACACATACAATAATTTATATAATATTTTTTTCTGTTTATATTTTTCTATCATTATGACATGTAATAAATTATGTCCAAGAGTGATTAGCACAAAAAATATTGTGTGCAAATTGTTCTATGAATTGATCTACAAATAACATTTGTCCCTTTTTATAACGTTTTTATGACTTTTTCCTCATTCTAACTTAAACACGTGCATTTGCCACAGCCCTAATCCTAATGCTCTTTGGTACCGCTGTTCCTAGGTATGATTTCTCCGTTTTTTTTTTCAATTCTCTCAATTACTATTTTCTCTCTTAAATTTTGATTTTCAGTTTTGTATTTGTAACTCATTTGGAGATTTTGTTCACTAGCGGCAATTTTTTTGTTTTCGATTTATTCTCTTACATTTCTTTTTCTGCATCGTTTTGGTGTGAATCGAGATGGCTATTATTTTCATCAGTGCTTGCTTCCTGGTTTTGATTTGATTGTTATTTATTTTTTCTGTATTTATATTGTACGTGTCACTATGTCATTCTGTAAATTCCTTTTTGTGCCCTCCCCTTCACTGTATTCTTAATCATTGCTTATGAATCGTGTGAGTTTTTTTTACGTGAATTTGTGATTGATAGGTACTTAATTTGATTTTTTTGTCTAAGTTTTTATGTGTGTGTGTGTGTATTCAGACCGTCATCTGGTTCAACCACTTGGATTAACTGGTTGAACCTTAATCTGAAACTTTACAGGTTTGTGGTTTGGTGTGTTTTCATAGCATCAATTTTTCCCTGGAGGAAAGAAAAGAAAGCAAAGTAACCTGTAGAATAGAGCTTTTTGAGCCTTTCAAATTGACATGATGATGGGAGACAAAACAAGTGAAGAAAATCAGAGGTCACTAGCAGCTCCTTTCATATTTTTCGTTGTTCTAGCTTTTCACTTTGCTTCTCAGAGGATTAATCAATCCAAGAAGGTGATCTCTCTCTTTCTTCTTTTCCTTTTTCATTATTCTAACAATTTAAAGGGATTCAGATAGTGATGCTAATATTGTTTGCTTTTAGATGTTTGGTTTGGCATATATCTTATTTGGCTCACATTTGCTTAATTGGAGTTTTGGTTATTTGATTTTTAAGCTATTTATGAGATGTTAATTGCTGTCCATTTCACACTTATAATAGGATTCTGGGAAACAGTTTGCTTATATGCACTCATTATGTTTAAATTTAACATTTTAAGAAGAATAGTTTACACTTTTCAAAACTCATTTAATTCCATGCTTTTTATGCAGTTGTTTCCTTGAAAAAAAATGTATAGGATGGGTAACTAGGTTCTGAATTTTCATGTTTGGTTTAGTGATTTATCTTGTTTAGTGAAAATGAATAGTATGTCACGAAAGTATACAGAAGATGAATAAGATGGTGTCAGAAACAGTGAACAGAAATACCTTCAGCCCCCACAGATCTTGGTCCCAAGTTTAGAGATGAAATATCTACAATTCCCTCTGTTTCCCTTGTCTATTTCATGCTCCCATTAATCATTTATTCGTTTCCTATTAACAAATGCCGCAATGTGTTTAACTGTCTGCTCCATTGACTGCTGCCACATTTCCCCTCCCCTTTTTTTAGAGGAAACCGTCCAAACTCTTTGGGTTGGGTCATTGTGATTTTAGTCTAGCATTTGCTAATGAAACCTATAGTGGATCAGGATGACCCTGTAGTTTTTTGACTTTTTTTAATCAAGCTTTGGAAATTTTCAATTTGAATTTTCTTCTTGAGTTCCCATGGTTGAGAATGAAGAAAGCTGTCATGAAACTCCAGTAGGACAATGTTTAGGCTGTTGTAGGATTGTTGCCTTTATTTGCAATATGCTATATCTTGCAATTTGTCTCTACCATAAATTTTATGTTTATTGACTTTTACTTTGATCTACAAGAAACATATCTAACACATTGACTGTTAGATTATGATATTAATTTCTTTTAGTTTTATGCTTTTGCTTCAGAGTGGATCCGACAAAGAAAAAGAAGCTGAGTTACATAGAGAAATAAAAGAACTTTTGAAGGAGGCGAGCTCACTGGCACAGTACGTTACTCATGCTTTGGCAATTTTTTCCTCCATGAAAAGAAATGGGTCTTATATAGAATTCCAACTCTTAATGATCAGAATTATCTTTGTCCTTCCCTATTTTAGTCTCAACTACTATTTACAAGGGTGGGCATACATTCTATATAAGCATGGAAGCTAGTAGCCTCACCCCTTCTATCAATTTATTTTTTTCTATACTTTTGGTTAGATCTATGATAAAAATATTATAGATATATTACATTGGTAATTGTTAGAATTTATGAAATATCTTATCATGTCTTAGTTTATCCTCTTGGATTCGTTTTCTTACTTCCTTATCCTATCTTAGGATTAGTTATCATATTTTATTACCATGATTGGTTTCCTAACAATGGTTTGTACTCTAAAGGTTTTTGAACATATCAACACATCAAGACATTGTAATTCATCTCAGTTATTACTAATTTAGTATTTTATTATCTTTTATCTCTCTTTCTTGTTCTATACCTAAAATCTCATAATGACAATATGTTTTCAATGAAAGAAAACATGTAAATTTTCATGTTCGAGCCAACTATGGGTTCTTTTACCTTCTCATTTATTGTATCTTGAATAAAATATTTTGTGAAACCCGAAAGGCCATTTATTTTATTTGTTTTTTCTATGCTTTTGTGTTTACTTCCAGTTTCTATTTTCTGAAAGTTTCATAGTAAATGAGATGCTTTATGGAAATTATGAAAAATAGAAATATCTTACATTTAAATCTAATATATTTGAATAATATATGTTTGTGAGAGTGTACATAAGTGATTTCATTCTTCTCTCAGGCCATCAACCTTTGCACAAGGTGCAAAACTCAAGAGGAAAGCCGCTGCAAAGGAGAAGGAACTTGCAAAGTGTAAGTTATTTACACGAGTCATTTCTTGTTGCATACTACATTTTTTATAATGTAGTGGGACATTTCAAATCTGCAATTTTGAGTTTGCTTTGAGTATAAATGTTTTGCCTGCCTACATTAAAAAGTGTAGATAGGTGGTACATATGCTCTTTTCAACTGTATTTAAAAAAAAACAACTATGATTTTAAACTCATTTGTGTTTTTCCCCTGTATTACATGATTCTGTGCCAGAGTAAGTAATAATATTGAAATCCAAGGGGGTAGAAGCTCTTTCAAGCTGTTATTCTTTGTGGTTTTGTCTGGAATGCTTCTCTATCAATCATGAAAAGGGAACAACAGAACTCTTGAGCTGACTTTTTTATGTTATTTGTCTTTTATCCTTTTGATGTCTTTTCTTTGTTTTGGGAGGATTTCAGATTATCAGTCTCTGATGTTGGATGAGCAGCACAATAGGGAAAGGGAAAAAGAATTGGGAAGAGGCAAATATATAGACAGGAGAATATAGATTTTTTTTAACTGAACTCAAGTTAGGCCAAATCAAAATTCTGAAGAAGCTACATTTGGATGAAAATACTAATCCTTTCTAGACCAAGCCAACTAGATAACCAAACAACTTAAATTTCTAGATTTTTTAAGATATTTAATAAATTTCAGAACGAAGAAACACTAAAATTCCAATTAACAATAATTTTGCTGGTGATTAAATGATATAGTTCTCCTGTAATCTTTATCCTTAATATCACTTCTTCATGTATTCTTAACCTAGTCATCATCACTTTGTATTTTCAATCCATCTCTATAAAGTCTTCTTATATGAACATGTTTACTGATCATATTACCATAATCATCAATTGATGGGATTAGGAGCAGATATGATAGTTATTGACAGAAAATAGGAGTGGTTACGTAATATTAATTGTGTATATTGTTTAAGTAGGTTCAGTAATGTAGTTTAGGAGCAGTTATTTTGTATAGAAAATGAGGAAGAAGTGGGCAGAGGAGGCGTTTTGAAGTTTTTTGGACAGAGTTATTCTCTGAAAGAGTTGTTACAAATATGGGACAGTTTCAGCTGTAATTTTCTAATTGATTAGTGTGCCTAAATACCAAAAAATGCTAAGAGGGCATGGTGGTTGCTGGAAAGAAAAAATGACCAGAGGACCATCCTTTGCTTACTCAAAACATAGGAAGATTACTCCCTCTCCAGACCCTCCTCCTCTGGTAAAAGACTTTAAGAAAACGTTTTAAATGACACTTGGCTTTTAGAACAATTAAGTTTCCATATTTTATGATAGTTAAGTTTACATTCGTGTCAGTTTTCTAAATGCTTGATTTAGGATTTTAATTTCCTATATCAAATTCAAAATACTAGGCATTGTGCATTTAATTTGCAAAATTATGGTGCTTGGCATCAAATGATGTATTGGTTAGAGTAACAAACTTTTACCCTCACTAAAGGATTATGGAATGCATAGCATAGGATGAGACAACCACTTGTAGATAAATTATTTTGTTACCTAATTTTTATGAATATAGAAATTAGGTAACAAAATTGTTTAATAAATTGTTTTATGAATATAATCTCATATGTACAATTACAACACTGGTGATTATTTATCAAAATATTGCAAGTGCTACTTAATCCATTTCTAAACAGATTAGATAAGACTGCTACTGAGTTAGCTATTTTTTTAAGTTGGATCCTTAAGTAGGTGGAACTAGATTTAGTCGCATAAGAATTTATATGCTATTTGTGCTGAGATCATGGTGAAAGTAGCATTACCGGAAAAGTTATACTTTAAACTAACATGCAGTTCAAAATTTACACGTCAAGGATACTGCTTTGTATTCAAAATTTCTGCTTATCTCAAAGGTATTTTCTGATCTAGAAATTGTTTCAGGTTTACTTATTTTCTTTGCAAAGGCCGATAAGATATTAACATGGTTGTGTGATGCAGGTTTTAACATATCTAATTTTCCTCATGTGGTTTTGGAGTGTTCCTGTGGCTAGCATATCTCAACAACTTGTGCAACCATTTGGTAATGCAATTATGATTAATACTTAATTTTACTAGATTATGATACAAACTCTCACTCATTTGTATTAAACTGTTGGGAGCTTAAAATAAGAAAATGTGCCTTTTTTGGATTCTAATATCTACGGACTTGCTGATTGAGAATATTTACTTATATTATTTAGTTTCCTTTCGTATTAGGTATAGGTTATGGTTGTAGATATATTTCTTGGCTATGATTATGGATATGTTAGGTTTACTTTTGGTTATATACATAGGCGCAAAATGAATTGTAGTTATAATATATTTATAGAGTTCTTGGTTGAATTTTTTTTGAGGTTTTTCCAATAAAACAAGTTTAGTTGCAAACTCTTCCCTTAACTACAAAACGCTTCATAGTGCTAAGATGTGACATTTATAGGCATAGTAATTGATATAATTGAAGTATTAGGGTTTGTTTGGATTAGATGAACTTCTTCATAAACATTTGTAGGGGAGAAGAACAAGAAGAAAAAAAATGCAATTAGTTTTTTTATAAATTAAAATTAGCTTACACACAAGTTTAAAACAAAATTTTAGGAAAATTGTATAAGAGTTTCTACAATTAGCTTGTGTAGAAGCTAATTTTTAGTTTATGGAGAAGTTGATTTCAATTTTTCTTATTTTTATTTCTAAGAATGTTTATGAAGAAGTTCGTCAAAATATGCTCATAATTCAAGAACTTTACTATATTTGGTCGTCCTATCTAACTTTTGGTCCCCTTATTATTTTATAATTTTAGAAATATGAATAAGAAGATAAGCTACGCATATTGTAAATACTTTTCTAACTGAGTAATTATTAAGTAGAATAGATGTATGTATTGCGGGGTGTATTGGTTTGAAATTTTAAAAGACTATTTTGACAAAAAGTCTTGTGGATTTTACTAGACATGTAGGAATCTTATGACTTCAAGATTGTTTAGAAGTCTTTTTGGATTTTAACCAATTTATATTGTAACAATCTAAAAGATTTAATGAATTTATAAAATTTGAAAGAATTTTATCCACACTTAGAAAACATTCAAAACTACAATGTTCCGACCTCAAGTTCGAGAGATAGTATCGCTAGGGTCAATCACCGCATCTGAGGTATTGTCCGCTTTGGAGGTCGGTGCTCCGTCACGGTTTTGTCCTTAAAAGACGCTTCGGTGGGTTAAGGGAGTGTATTTAAACTGTCATTGGCCTCAACTCCTAAGCGATGTGGAACTATAATGGCGGTACCGGAACAAGTAACAATAAAGTAATAAGTTTTGGATAAAAAAAGTAAACTCAGTACAATTTTTCATTAGTTAATTGGTTCTAACTTTATGTCCTACTCTATGCATTGGCATTTTTTTCATCCATGTTCTTGGATCTGAACAATACATTCCAGATTATGGTCCTTTTTGCATCCATGTTCTTGGATTTGAACAATATGTTTCAAACTATGATCTTTGTTATCTGAAAATACTATAGATGAAGATGTCTATTGGTTAAATTGTAATTCTTTTGTGAAAAAGGTTATCAAGTTCTGCACACCAACATCTATATTGGCTTCCGTAAAGAGAGAATACACATGTTATAAAAAATCTTAATTGAATACTATTGAAGTTCGTTGCCATCCTGAAAAAATCCTTCTTAACTCTAATTGAATGCCATGACTTTTTTCGTTCATTTAAAGTCTGAATTGAATACCATGAGAAAAACACTTTTAAAATCCTTGAAAATCCCTTGTTTTTATTTATATTATATAATAATACTTTTAATTTAAATTGATGCCATTTTTAATATAAATTTTTAATTTTAAACATTGTAATTTTTGTTTAAATTAAATGTGTTTAAAGTTAAAGTCGTTTGTTGCACCGAAAAAACATTTTTTTTGTCCAAATGTGGGCATAGGAGACAAATGCATTTCTTATTGCCTTTTTTTAATGGTTATGATCTGAAAATTATTTACATATTTTTGCAGGGAGATTATTATCTTGGAGGACTGGAGGGATTGAAAATAACAATATTATGGTAAGCAATTTCTAGTATCTTTCCTTCTTATATTTGAAACTTTGAATAAAAAAGAGATACCCAAAGCAAACCCTATTTAGGTTTTTATGAAAGAAAATTCGATGCAAGAATTGCTGAAAATTGTCTCTGGACTACACAATGTTGATCATAGTTATATGAAATTTTATGCTCATATACATGATGTGATATGCATATAAATCTGTTTCTAATAAAGTATTCCTATAATTATAAAAATTCTAGTTATATAAGGAAATAAATAATAAAATATAAAAGAAGAATAAATACTGAGATACTCTAAACTATTTTATGATATCATTAGATATTTCTTATATTTCTAAGACTTCTTAAGCTAAAGCTTTACTAAACTTTCAGCTTATTACAAGAAATTATTCATTTCCCAACAAATAAAAAACATAGAAAATGACCTTCACCAAAAAGTAGTTGGAAAAACAACTCAGGGCTATTGAAGAAGTTAGAGAGAATTGTTATAAAGATAGCATAGCTAGAATGGTCATCAATTTGACAGAATTTTCATGACATGGAAAGCAAGGTTTGTTCGGAGCAAAACCATATTAGGAAGTTTTAAACTGATAATATTTTTGGAAGGAAACAAGTTACCGCCGGAATGAATGTCGGTTTGAAAGAAGTTGCCATGATTTGTATGTGGGAAAAAATCACCAAAAAGAATGATCTTCGATGGGAAAGAAGTCACCGCTAATATGATTCATACAGGAGAAAAGACTCACCACTTGAATAATCATAGGTGTGAATGAAGTCACTACTAATAAGTAACTTAAAAATTGCCGAAAAAATCATTGTTAGTGAATAATGAGTACTAAGAAATCACCAGCGAAGAACAACTGTTGTCGGAAAAGTATGCAGCAGGGGGTGAACTGGAGTGGAAAATGGAATAAGGTACTGTGATGGAAATAATAGACAAAGAAAGGGATGATTGATTATATCTATATTACACAACTTGATAATTTTATACATGTTGATGATAATAAATACAAATAGCTATAATAATTTTTGTTTATATAATGCTTTGATATGCTATAAATAAGATTCTAAGAAATGTAACTCTAATTAGATATTCCTATATTTATAATGGTCCTAATTAAATAAGAAAATTGATCATATAATATAAAAGAATAAATTTTAAGAGAAAGTGTAAGGTACTCTAAAATATTAAGGCACTTCTCATATTTCTAATATATTTCAATCATTGAATGTATTGTTCGTTGCTCTTGCTTTTTGAATTTGGATGTATTTAGTAGTTTTTGACAGTGTCCTGAATTATGCCATGTTATGATGAATTCAAATACCCGTCATTTAACAAACTTCATTGGTCAGAGTTGAAAGATGGGAGCTTTTTATTAGAAAAAAAGGCTAGTGTCTCAGCATCTAATAAACTATTCATTCTTAGCTGAAATTCATATTTGGAATTTTGGATCAAAGTTTGCAAACATGAATTTGAAGAAAAAAGTATGTCTTAAAATGAGTTTACTGCAGTGCAGTTTATGTTTTAATATTTGTTGTTCAAAGTATGTCGATAAAATGAAATTTATTGTATAACATTATCAAGTACTTTTAGTATTGAAAATAATTTTCAAAAGCAACTAATTTGTTGCTTCTTATTCAAACTTTGTTTTGGGTGAAGCGATGATGAAAATGTGACTTTTAGAGGCAACAAACATAATAGAAAATTGAGTTTAGTGGTCCAAAAGTATGTTGGAGGAACCCAAAACGGTTATCCAAACATACCCTTAACGTATTCCAACTCGCAACTTTATTGTTTTCAATAAATTTTAACTAGTAGAGTATGTTAGAAAATGTGTTAAACTCCTCAAAAGAAATCACAATCTCCCGATTTTGAGATGTAATCATGAATTGGTGTTTCACTTGTGTATTTTGTGGATGGAATGTGCTTATCCAAAGCACTGGAAGTGAGTTTAACTTGCAATCAGACTACATTAAGTTTGGCTCCTCCACCTCTTAGTTTTACTTTTCATCTTTACGTGGAAGCTGGTAATTTTTCATGCTTTTATGCATTATACAATATACAGTGCAATCCACTGTTTTTCTACCCACTAAATAATGTAGTATAAATAAAAGAAGACGTGTGAAGCTTGTAATAGTTTATGAATGGCGTTCCAACTGTTTTATACTATTTCAGGTTGGGATAATACCTTGGCTGATAGCGTCTACCAGGGTTAGCAGATTTGTTTGTAGACTCGCCTATGGCAAATAGATGGTGATGTTCTTCATCTAGAATCACATAACATTGTTACCTCCTTCGACTGCTTGGTCTCCTGCATTTAAATGGAATGAACAAGGCTTCACTAGATTTGTTCCTTCTCTCCTTCTCTGGTTGATAACCATTATATTGTGTAAACTCCATTCTGCATATGCAAGCAAAATTTTCATATGCCTGTAATATGATAAGAGTTGCAGCCCCCACCCTACCCCTACTTTGGTCTTTTTTAAGGAATTGGTTTATATTCTTCTGGATTTCTAATTTTTTTTGAAACATGTATGCTGAGTGGTACCATCTTCTTCCCCTTTCTCTCTAGGTTCACTTTCACATCCAAAAACTTCTCTCCCTTACAAATGTTTTGCTTTGTAATAAATAATTTTTCATTCCAAACACATAACATGCACTTTTCTGGATTATTTTCTGCTTTTTAACACAGTCCCACTTCCCCCACAGTGCCCTAAAACATCACTCATCTCCTCTCTAATTGTCTCCCTTTTTGTTTCTTAAACACAAAGAATATACACTAAAATTTAAATATTTTATAAGAATTTAATAATGTAATTTCAGATTTCTAGAAAATGATTTTTTTTATAAGATCTAAAATTAAAATTGGTTAATTTTATAAAAAATAAAAGAAATTTTTTTGTTTAGTTTAAATATTAAGTATATATGTCTATCAATTTCTTAAACATGTTAAAAGTCTGATTGATCACCACTGCATAAATACTAGGTAATCCCTCGTTTAAAAAAAGTATTATTATAGAAACTGTTTTCCGTGATTTTAATTTCTTATATCTTACAAAAGTTATTTTCTCTAATGTAATTATTTATTTATTATTATAAAAGTTGGGGCTTCTTTTAAAAAAAGTATGTTTTGAAGATTTGTTTCTGATAATAATATTTTAATAAAATGATATACTTACAAACAGTACAAAGAAGAAAAATTGTTGCAAAAGAAGTAGAAGTTGTGGTTTCTATTCTCACTCCAAATGAACATTAAGAAAGAGAAAAAAAAAACTAGAGTAATACTTATATTAAAAATGGATGAAAAATTATTATTTAATTTAAAAATATCCGTAATTAATTATAAGTGAAAATATATATAAAATTGTCTAGTATCTTGTGCAAATGATTATATATATATATTTATTTATTTTTCAGACAATTTTTATACAGTTATTTACTACTTTTCACACAAATGGTTAGTTATGACTTTGAAAATTTTGTGCCTCTCTCCTTTTTTTTTTCTTTGATCCACTTTCACTGTCATAACAAAAAAAATTGTGTTCTTTTACCTCCCATCCCATGCTTTTTTGCATAGCATTGGATTACTTAACATCCTCAACTTTCTCTCATCTTGAAACTTTAAAATATTAAAAAAGTGACTTTTTTTTATCAATTCCATTTTTTTTTCTGCGAGTTTATATAATTAGTCTTTAATTAAAAAAAGTATTTTAAAAAATGAACATTTTGATCCTAATATAAGCAGATAATAGTATATGAAAGAACCAAAAATAATGTTTTTTATGCATAAAAAAATCTGACTTATTTATTAAATGTTTTAAAAAAAAGATCATTATTACATTTTATTTATAACTTAATAACAAACTATATTTGAAATTCAATCTTAGACACTACAATCAACTTGTAAAATAGTGTACTAAAAATTAACATCAGACAATAATGACTTTATTAATTCTTTTGAAAATTTAACTATTATGGGCTATCAAGCCAATAAAAAAACTACTTGTTAATAAAAAATATCATTAATTCTGAAAATAAATATATAAATTTTCTATATCACCCTTTCATCGGACGGTCATGTGAGGATCAACAAATCAGTGATTGAAGTCCAATTTAGCACTATATAGTATATTCTCTGGTATAGCACAGGATAAAAAAAACCATGAATAAATTAGATAAAGGAAAAAAAACATTAAACGCGAAGCCTTGAAAGGGGTGCGCAGTGTGTTGAAGAAGTAGAAGTCCGTGTAACCCTAGTTAGGGTTTGTATTTCGATTTGGGATTTCTTTTTCGTGTTATTGCAGCGCTGGATCCATATCGTCTTCCTCCATCTACGGAAGCGCCTTTCGCTCGATCCTTCGGCGATCTCGGAAACATGTACGGTCCCCGAGGGTATGTCAACCTAACTTCATTTTTCTTATTCTCTGTGTTTTTTTTCCTCCCATATCTTTTTCCTTTTTGTAATCTGTGGGGTTTTATTTCTGTGAGATGGTGCTTATGATTAGAAATCGTGTTTGTATTTAATCTGGTTTGATTTTATTGTTTACATAGATGTGTGCTTTGATTAGGGTGATTGAGGTTGTTTGTTGCATGAAATTATATTTTCTTCTTACATGTGGGTTTTCCTGGGTTGGTTTCGCCAAACAACATATCTATCAGGTCCCAGGCCACAAAAATGCTTTCTGATTTCTCTCTTAATTCTGTGTATTTTAATTTTGAATGATTTAATATATTCTATAATATGGGTGATATAACATGGAGTGTTTGTGAGTATGCCCGATTCTCTTTCAACCTGTTGGCTAGGGTCAATAATGTGTTGTTGCAATCAGTCACATTGTGCTTATTTTGGGTTTATATTATTCTTTAAATTAATTTGCCTTTTAAACCGTGTTAGTGTAACATTTGGTATATTGTTGTGATCCTTGTGTGGTCCCTCTGTTTCTTCTATAGGTGGTCTGGTAGATCTATTGTTTTTTTTTTTTTGTATGATGTTTGGCTGTGGGTTGTGATGAATATTATGAGAAATAGGAATTAAAATTAAGTGTCAGGGAAAAGAGGGTTGGGTTTGGCTTTATTAACATGTTGAGTGGGGGATTGTGTTTTTTTGGGTATGGAAATTTGAAGGGCAATGTTGGGAAGCGGGGGGGTTTCGGACGGGTACGAGGTTGGCTCAAAGAGACAAAGAATGATGGAATCAAATCCATACTTCGCAGTGAGCAGCGGGACAGGCAGCTTACCTTATGGATATGCCGGTGGCTTTCAGCCCCCTCCCTTTCCTGTGGTTCGTCTCAGGGGGCTTCCATTCAACTGTACCGACATTGACATCTTGAAGTTTTTTGCTGGACTGACCATTGTCGATGTGTTGCTGGTGAACAAGAGTGGACGATTCTCAGGAGAGGCCTTCGTGGTCTTTGCAGGAGCAATGCAGGTTGAGTTTGCTTTACAGAGAGATCGCCAGAACATGGGTCGCCGGTATGTGGAAGTGTTCAGGTGTAAGAAGCAGGATTATTATAATGCTGTTGCTGCTGAGATCAATTACGAAGGAATATATGATAATGATTACCATGGTAGTAGTCCTCCACCCTCCCGGTCAAAGAGGTTCAGTGATAAAGATCAAATGGAGTACACTGAGATATTGAAGATGCGTGGCCTTCCCTTCCAAGTGACAAAATCTCAAATTGTTGAATTCTTTAAAGATTTCAATCTGATAGAAGACAGGGTACACATTGCATGTCGCCCTGATGGGAAAGCTACTGGAGAGGCATACGTGGAGTTTGTTTCTGCTGAGGAGGCTAAGAGGGCAATGTCCAAGGATAAAATGACCATAGGATCAAGGTACGTGGAGCTGTTCCCTTCTACTCCAGATGAAGCTAGACGGGCAGAGTCAAGATCAAGGCAGTGATCGTGGTATTTTATCTTGTTTTAGGACTTTTACCTTGTTCCTTCTGGTGCTACTATAATGTTTTAAATTTTAGATGTACTTTACTATTAGTAGTTGAACTTGTTATAATTGCATGTCTAAAATGGATGCATTAATTGATTAATAGAAAGGGCCTTGGAATAATATATGGCTCTGGGATGTGAAAATGTGTAATATTTCAAAGTCCTTCCTATATCAGTCAGGGCAGATTGTGTCGATTTTAATATTGTTCAAGCATAGTTGGTAATTAATACTGGGCTGGGCTGGGCTGGGCTTTAATGACAAAGTGTCATTTCCAAAGTTCAATTAATTGGTATGGTTATTACATCAGAATGGGTGTAGTTTTGGATCCGACTGTCTTTTTGGATCAAAGTACTCTCTGTTTGGGTGGGTTAACTTCTGGGAATTGTTCCTTGTTGGTTTTCGTGTGTTTGGTTCAGCATTAGAGATCCAGGGTGAAGGCTACATCACGTGAAAACAATGCTAAGCATTTAATGATGTGTTGTTTAACGTAATATGTGAATATATGTAATTATGGAGTTTAATTTAAAGTTCATTAGCCATTTTATAACCTTAATGTTCAACTATTAGTTTGTGGGATTAGAGAAAGTCTTGTTATTTGAATATGAAACGCTTGAAAGTTTATACTTTACCTAAGTGTCTTCATCCGATAATGGTTTTTTAACATATTTTATCCCACGAAGTTGGAAGATAAAATAGTCATGCTTCCTTAATAGAGAGGGCATACATTGGATTTTTGAAATTTCAATTCATATTTAGTTTAAATTCAATCCAAATCCAAGAAAATAGATTAATTTAAAATTTATATCCATTTTTACAACTTAATTATTTTTTGTTTTAATTTTTTTTTCTTTTTCCTTTTTGACAATATGAGCATTTATGTATGCGTTTCTCTATTTTTAAAATAATGACTTATTGTTTGTTACTCTTTTTATTTCTTTTAATGTCAGTCCTTAAAAACCAAATAATTTTTGTAGTTGATAATGCCTCGGTTGAGGTTGAGCGTGGTTAAATCAAAGAAATAGTTAGTACATTAAATAGAAAAACGTTTCAACCATGATAAACATTTATTTTAGATTTACAAATCTAAAAAAAATATTGAATTCATATTTATTCTAAATCTAATTAGTTGTAAAAGAGTTTGGATATTAAAAAGTCTATTGAAATGGATTTAAAGTGATTTGGATCTGAATTAATATAATTATGAATTAAATTTGGATATTTTTTGTAATAGGGTACTTGATACAAAGTGGATTTATACTACTGAGATCCAACTCTTGACCAATACAGTCACTGTTTTGTGGAAGATGCAGTTTCTGCTTTGTGGAAAGTTGGGTAGATGGAGAAAAGGATAAAGAATAGTGTACTCTACTACTTTCATTACTTTGAATTGCCTCATTATTCAACAGCTGAGTGACTTCATAGGCAGAAAGGCTTCAGTATTCATACAATATGAATACTGAGATAAATAAAGTTTGAAATACAAACTTCACTTTAGTTTTGTATTCAATTACTTATACATGTATAGTATTTGAAGTTTCTTTTAAATTGACAAAAAACTAATGCTCAATTTTATGCTGGAATAATGTGCACTCTTTAAATTAAATCATTCATATTTTGTGTTCTCTATTTTTCATATTTGGCTCTTTGCTTTGCTTTTGTGTTTGTTTTGTTTAATAGTTTTTGCAAGGGGCATTGACTTGTATTGAAAGAATTTGAAGAGAAGGTTTGAGGATTTTGAATGAGAAAGAGAGTGAATAGGAAGATAGATAGAGAGGAAAAAACCCATTTGTCTTCATCATAGGTCAAAGAGTTACACCTAATTGCAATAATGGTCAGAACGACAAAACTACAATTTCAAATTAGTATTTTTGACATATTGCTTTGCTTCCAATTGTCTAACTTAGCATTTTTTAATGTTAGACTTTAACTACACCTAACATAGCATCACAATCTAACTCTTCTTTTACTTTTTTTTTTCCATTTTCATTATGCTTTCATTTTACAAGACTTTGTATTCATTCCATTTCCATCTTTGAACAAATCTAATTACAAAATACTAAGAAATATTTGTTGGTTATATGAAATTGTAGAAAGAAAAAATAAGTTACCATGTAATTTATTGGTTTTTTTAGTTTAAGTGTTTTTAAAAATTGTGTGTCTTGAGTGATGATATTAATATATGTTCAAAAATTAAAATGAATTCATTTGATATATTGGAAATTTATTTTGAAATTGCTTACTTTTCATATATTAACGTGTTGACATTTTATACTTGATAAAAAAATATGGTCAAAACCGAAACAAATCGGTATTGAACAATATGAAAGCGTTTCCCAAGTAAAGTGGCACCCCTTTTGTTTTGACTAAAGTCAAAAATACAAAATTATTAAAATTTGAAAATTTAATTGAAATGTATTTATAGTGTAAATATGTTTACGTTGTTATCCAATTGTGACATAATTAAAATTATTAACTTTTAAAAGTCATATTTAAAAGGTGATGATACTTTAACACCCACCAAATAAAAGTCACTCACTTAAAAAACCCTCACTTGAAATCTCTAATTAATAATATTTATTTTATTTTTTAATTTAAAATTATAATATATATTATTATTTTAATAAAGTGGGTTGTTAAGTGAATATAATATTTTGAAAAAGTATTAAAGAAAATTTTTAGTTTGAACATTTTTATTATAAGTGCGTTTTGTGTCCCCACCTTTGATTTTCTTTCTCAAAAAATAATAAGTGCTTCCCTTCTTCCATTTCACAATCAACTAGGTCGGGAACATTCATGGAAATTCTCCTTGCATATACTTTTCCTCAATATTCATTCTTGCTACACATATATTAAAAATACTTTGATTCGGATTCGTTCAATATACTAGTATGACGATTTATATATACTTTCTTTCTCCAATTCATCGTCTTTTAAAAACAAAACTTTTACAGATCTTTAAAGTGGATAATACCTCATATGTGATAATTGATCTTAATGATATTATTTATCGGATTTAAGATTAGATCATCAAAACATATTTAAAGTTATTTTTTAAAGTAAATCAAAGTCTAAACTTTTATTGTATCTATTATTTACAGTCAACTCTTTCTATCTTGATTATATCTTAGGTCAAGTAGAAATATATAATCATCTTATCTTATAATTTTTTTTTATGATTGAAATTAAACTTAAAATCTAATTTTAATATAAAATTTTATTTTAACAAAAATTGTTATATTTATTATGTCGTTCATTTATTAGACTTCAATCTCTAAAGCTTAAAATGTTAAATCTTTTTAAAAAGAAATAAGTATTGAAACTTTGACCTAAAGTATAAATATGACTAAATTATAATATGGATAATTCTATATCTAACTAGTTTATAAAATTGAAAAAAACTTACAAATTTATTTTGATCTATTGGATTTTAAACTCTAAAAATACTTATATATATATATAAAATAAATATTGATGAATAAAGATGTTTACATGGATAAAGATATTGAAAGTTACATTGTTATTTATTAGACCAAGTTTGTTGAAGTTGTCTCTGATTTATGAACATTGTTATTTTCTTGTGTTTGGTTTGAAGTGTTTGTAGTATATGGGAACACACCTATCAAACTGTTACATAGACTTTGAATGATAGGACTTTATATGTTACTTTTTGCCACCACTTGAGTAGTTACTATTAGTGTCAAATATGTCATATTTTTAAATGTTAAAAATAATTTCATAACTATTAAAATAATTCACAGCTAAATTAGTGAATAATGGTTGGTTCAGATTTATGATCCTTTAAGAACTCACAATTATTGTATTATGCTTTGCAAAAAAAGAAAGAAATAAAGTTTGTTATGATTGAGCATGAGAGGGACTCTCACCATGTCACTATTCCTAGGGTTCTTCCAAGCCTAATGATGAAAAATAACATAAAACATTAAAAATTCATCAAAATTAAACACTATATAACTTACTAATGGATATAAAAAGTTAAGATTATAAATATAATCATTATTATAAAAATTATAGTTAACCACTTTTTTACTATAAAACCATTAACAATTTATTTTTAATTTTTTTTAATAATTTTATACTAACCATTTTATATTACTATAAAACCATTATAGTTACTTTAAATTTTATACTGTGAAAATCGATCCAGCGAATTATTAAAAGTTTATTTGATTTATACTGTTTTTTTTTATCATTAATCTAAACAAAACTTAAAAAAAAGTTAGAGTTTTACTTGCTTGTCATAAATGGTCAGAAATCACTTCATTGAAGACATATATTAACCGTTTTAAATGTTTATTGAAGATTTTAAATTGTGAGAAATTAATAAACATAAAAAAAATTCAGGAATCATAATCATTTTTCAACTTCGAGAATCTATTTTAATTTCAACCATCAATTTATTATTATTTTTCTCATTTCTTTTTCTTTAAAAAATCAGCCCTAAATTTTCATTTATTATATATTTTTTCTATTTTCATATACCTTAATTATTTTCTTCTTCATAATTAAGAAACAAAGACACACGAATAGAACATTTTCTTCTATTTTCAGTTTATTTTTAGCATCATATATTATTATTAATTTTTATATACTTCTTTCAATTAAAATAACACAACGCACCTTAGTTAAAATCATATTTTTTTTTTATAAAAAACTTTTATATTAGACATCACTATGCTACTTGACATCTCAGCTAGGCTAACACTTCAAATAACAACATTATGCTATTTCATACACATCAAATAACAATAATCATATGAAAAAAAATATTATTAAAAAAAGAAAAAAAAAATATAAGTTAAAATCATATTTCACAAATACAATTTTTTTTACAAATAATACACATGTTCAATTTACACCAAATATTTACCGATATAATCTTTTTGAAAATTAAAAAATTGTGCATATTGACAATTTAAAAAATGTTAATTATAATATAAAAATCAATTACACGTTAATCAAATAATAATGTACACAGATTTCAGTCATTTAATGCTTGAAAAAAAAGTCATTCATCACAAACTCATAGTCTAAATGAAACACATTTTTAGTTTATAGGTCAATGCCTGAAATAATATTTGCAATATTCTTTTTAATTTTATGCAACTTTTCTTAATAATTGATAAAAATATTTAACGCACTAAAAGTCAATTGCTAAATGAAATGCTGTCAATAAAATACGTGGTTTAATTTTGTCTTCAATCGATTTTATTTTATTTTATAAATATATAATGTTTCTATGATATTATGCTTATGCTAAATATACCGTATTAATATTTTTTGAAATTACATGTATCGTAATGCATTTAAATATGCATTATATGTTTATAAAAACTATTTCTTTTGTCTTATTTCATTCATCGATTGTAATAATGCATGCATTTTAAAAAATCGATTAAATAGCTTTATTTCCTTCGTTTTTTTTTTCATTTCTTATTACTTTACTACAGTTTTTTAACAAATAAATTAAATAAATGTATATTACTTATAACAAAAAAAATATAATTTATTTTGTCAAAAGCAGGTTGATAGAATAAATTGAGAGATTTCCCGATACTATTTATTTTTTGGAATTATTATTGAAAATTGTAATCTACGATTTTTTAAAATGTGTTGGCTTTAATATTTTCTTAATATTTTAAAATGAATAAAACAAGGTGAAATGAAAATAAATTATAAAAATAATTTAGAACAGAGAAATTTATAAATACTTATATCAAATATGTATTATTTAAGAAGAATGATCGAGACTCTTAAACTAAGAAGCTCAAACACTTCTTTTAAATGGTGTGTCGGTATTGGATACTCATATTGGACACTGATACACGTATAACACTTGTAAGATACGTGAAGTGTCCAATTCAAAAAGTATTTATTGAATTTCTGACAATTATAGTACGGTTCTAACACAATTTAAAAAAAAAAAATACACTAATTTTATAAAAATTCAAACTTATTGTATAAATTTTTATTATGATTATAAAAATAAGAAACAAATCCTTTTAAACCGTCATGAAAACATTTTTTTACTTCAAAAATATAATATAAAGATCCGTGTTCTCGTGTTATATATTTTAAATAGTAAAAAAAATATACAAGTATTTGAATGCAGAAAACCACATCACAGCATACACATGTTTGAATGCAGAAAACCACATCATAGCCTATAATCAAGAGAACTCATAACATAACAGACAAAGACACTTCTCTCTCTCTCTTCCTCTGTAGTTTCTTATGAACCCACCAAAACAAAAGAAAACAAAAGAACAAGACCCAGTACTAATCGGAACACCAAGCCATAATTTTTTGTCTGAAATTGGTTGATAAAGTAAGTGGCAACCTCGCCAAACAGAAGAACAACCTTCCTCACCACATGGGTCTCTGCTTCTCCTCCTCTTCCTCCCCTTCCCCCAACCCTCCTAACTACTCAGGCAAGTCTTCAACTTTCCCATTGCTTCCCCTTTTTCTTCAATCAAATTTTCATTAAACCTCTTCCTTCGCTTCTAATTTTCAGGTTCAACCAGTAACGTGGGGTTCTCCGCCACCACCAGCAGCTTCGGGAAGAGCCAATTCTCGGAGATGGCCAGTGGGAGCATCGACGGCGAAGGCTCTCTTCCATTTTGTTCCCCTGACGGCCAGATTCTGGAACGGCCCAACTTGAAGGAGTTCAGTTTCGTGGACCTGAAATCCGCCGCCAAGAGTTTCAAAGGGGACACATTGCTGGGTGAAGGTGGCTTTGGCAGAGTCTACAAGGGTTGGTTGGACGAGAAGACCCTCGCCCCTGCCAAACCAGGCTTTGGCATGGTCGTCGCCATCAAAAAATTGAACCCCGAAAGCACGCAAGGCTTTCAAGAATGGAAGGTAACTTTCTTCCATCCCTTTACCTTACTTTTTAACATCTACACTAAGAAGAAGCCAACAAATATTATATGCACTCATGATTCAACACTTACATGATTATCCATTTGCAAACTGGTACACACTGTTAGTTTGGTAAATTTCATTAGACTTTTTCTTGTTGATGATTAATGGGTTTATCGTTATTGATGCAAGTGATAATGCAGAGTTAGTAATGCCATAGTTATCTTTTTCCTAGTTACCTATTTTGGTGAAAAGAATTTCCAATATTCACCAAAAGAAGAAGAATTTTCAAAGTAAAGTTTTTGTAGACAGTAATAAATGCTCTTCCGACCGGTTATAGTTAATAGTTAATATTGTGCAGTTTGTAACGCTATGTGCTTACACCATCATCTGGTGTTCTGTTTTTTGTTCTTGTTTTGACTGAAGACTTGAAAGATATTTAGATTGAAGTGTTAATCAACATGGTGATGGTGATCTTGATTAATGAGGAGTCACAGCTGTGTGTGGTTGATGCCAGGGTTTGATATTCCACAGGAAATATATTATTATTATCTAAAAAAATGGGAGTCTGCAAGGTGTTCGAGGAATGTGGTTGGAAATTTTGTTGAGGGCCCACTTTCCTGACCTGTTTTTCTTCCATTCATTGGTTATCCACGAGTGAAGATGGGTTATTAAAATACGGTGCCTTAAATTCCACACTATTGAACGTTTGACTCATCATATACTATTCAAAATGGGTGTTTACCTTCTTTCAGTTTTAAAATATTGATCCTTTTGGCTGTTTCTGCCATTTTCTTTGACTTTATCCTTCAAATAAGGGGAAAAAACTATTAATGTTCTGCCATTTTGTTTGAAAAGTATGATGCCATCTTGCCAGCTTAACAATTCCTTATGAAAAGTAGTTAATAATAGTAATGATAATGAATCTGAAATAGACTACTAAGGTGCATAGAGTAACATTACCTTATAAATGATGTTGGTGTTATTTATAGGAATTGAATTCTTTAATAATATAGGGTCTAAGATCTCTTAAGGGCAATATGCTTGTGTTTTCATCTCATTTTATTATTCTTAATCTTAGACAGTTGATTTATAATCCATTATGTGGATTGGGCCTTGGGCCGAATCTGGAGCAAAGATGCATTATAGAAATGGAAACTTTTGGTAATTACTTCGTGCACCTGATGAAATTTGAACCTGCACCCGATTTTTGTGTGAAATGACAAAAGTGTCCTTAGATAACTGAAAATTTATTTTTCTGGAACACGTTTCTGGATTTTGTTTCCTGGAGTTCTTTTCTGCAATGTATTTTTTATATTTCGAAATTTTTATTTTCCAATTCTACTACGGAATTCCTCTTCTGAAACACAAAAATCTATTATGGATTACTTTTCCAAATGTATTTTTTTTTTAATTTTGGAATGAATGGTAATTTTGGAAATTTCGAGATGTATCGGGTGCAGGTCACAATTTGTAAGGTGCAGAAAAAATTTGCCAAAACTTTTCTAGGCAATGTTGGTAAAATTAAGTGAACTTTTTCTGTTCTAAAGGAGATGCTAATTCTTAACAAGATATTCCTTTGGCTAAATGTTTTCCTTCTACCATGTTGTTATTTTCAGTTGTCATATTGCATTTAATCTTATAGTGTAATCACCAACATAAGGGTACCTCCCGTGTGATAAATTCAGTTTAGTTATCTGATTATCTAACACATTTTTCTGTTGATTTGAAAATGCAGTCAGAAGTGAACTTCTTAGGAAGGCTTTCACACCCCAACCTGGTCAAGTTATTGGGCTACTGTTGGGACGAGGATGAACTTCTTCTTGTGTACGAGTTCATGCCTAAGGGAAGCTTGGAGAATCATCTATTTAGAAGTATGGATTGAACATTAATACAATAATGAAAGCAAACTCCTCGTGAATTTGATTTTAATTCTTTTTCTGTCATTTTTCTGAGCAGGAAATCCTAACATAGAACCACTTTCTTGGAACACTCGGCTTAAAATAGCTATTGGTGCTGCTCGTGGACTAGCTTTCCTGCACGCCTCCGAAAAGCAAGTCATATACAGAGATTTCAAGGCCTCAAATATACTCCTCGATGGGGTCAGTAACTTTTTGTTAGTTGATTTTCTTATGTTGTTTTTTAGTCTACCATTTCCCTTATTTTTAGAGATGGAAGCTAAAGCATTTGTCGTGTCAAAATGTGATGAACACAGATTTTGCTATTATTAGTTTTACTAGCCAAACTAATGTTGAAAATATTAACTTAATCTGTTAATTTAATAGAAATATCATCTGAAAAACGCTGTCATTACTGGACCCATTTACTAATTAAAGAATATTTAAGGATGGATGTTATGAATGTGTTGTTAAGAATCTAAGTATGAGTTTGAGTTTCACACTAAGTAGAAATGAGAAAGTTTAGCAACATACAAGAAGACCCACAAACCTAAAACCTTAAGATTATGGATAGAAAGTGGTGTTGTATCTGATATGAGTTTGTTCACGGATCATTGGTGTCAATGTCCCCCTCAGAAGACCTAACAATGATATCTCAGTACATGGAGTGGTAACCTAACATGCATAATATTTTTTAAGTAAGAAAAGTGATGTTTACTTGGTGCTAAATTCTTCATATAATTTTTATAACCATTGTTGTGTATCTTACAGAATTACAATGCTAAAATATCAGATTTTGGCTTGGCTAAATTGGGACCATCTGGGGGACAATCACATGTAACTACGAGGGTCATGGGCACCTACGGTTATGCTGCTCCAGAATATATCGCAACAGGTGACTATATCTGCACATAATTGACAATTAACGCAGCTTTAAATCTATGTTTTAACTTTATTAATGTTTCACAAAGCATAATATGAACCAAAATTTACATGCTATGCCATGCAAGAAGGAAAAGGAAGCAGAATGTAGGGAGAATGAACGATTTTAAATGACACTTAACTTATTGATTTGAAAGACACTTAACAGGGAAAATAAGTCATTTTTGTGTGAAAATAAGCCAAAGACAAGAAAACAGAGAAAGTTTCCTTAAAACAAACAGACCTTAATGTTGTAGTAGTAGTATTAAAGCAATGAATGTTTTGTGGAAGATAAAGCTGGGAAGGTAGACTAAAAATAAGGAATAATGAAGTGCAATGCTTTGACCCAACACAAAGTAACATGTCTTTGAATTGTGTAAATATTTGAACAGGTCACTTGTATGTGAAGAGTGATGTGTATGGATTTGGTGTAGTTCTTCTTGAAATACTGACAGGCATGAGGGCATTTGACACAAGAAGGCCAACAGGGCAGCAGAATCTGGTTGAGTGGACCAAACCTTTTCTCTCTTCAAAAAAAAAGTTGAAAACCATTATGGATATTAGGATAAAGGGTCAATATTCATCCAAGGCTGCATCACAAGCAGCAGAACTTATTCTAAAATGCCTAGAGCATGACCCTAAACAACGTTCTTCAATGAAAGAAGTACTTGAGGGATTGGAAGCCATTGAAACCATCCATGAAAAATCCAAGGAATCCAAAACCCGCAATTCTCACAACATTTCTCATCAACATCTCCGGCAGAGAGCTGTGAAGGTATAACTAGATTTGTATACAGAAGACCCACTAGAAACTCAGATGAAATGCTCCTTCAATGGGGTGTTTTATCAGTCACTTAATACAAGCTTTTTTTTCCTCTCTTTTCTTCTGCTGGTTGGAAGGGGAGAAATTTTATAAGCCTTTTTACATGTATGATTTTTTTGTTGAATTATTTGTTTTTAGTGGGAAATTATTTTTTACGTGCGATAAGGGGAAGTAGCTTTGACTATTGTTGTTAATATGTCACATTTTCAAGACTTTTTCTTTCCATGGAAAGTTGATCAGCTTATGTACATCATGAATACTAATGATATGATTTTTGTGTTATTTTTTATATCAAATTATACCACCATTTATATCACTTTTTTTCTTTCTTTTCCCGTGTTAGAGGTTGATTTCACCCATCTTTATCATGTTCAAATTAATTTTGTTGAAAAAGGCTAAAAAAATTGAAAAAAAATCATTAAATGATGTCAACTAACAAGCGTGTTGAACAAGAAATATGTTTAATGTATTTAATGTTTTGTTCCAATGAAACAAAATACTTGAAAGCTATGTAGGAATGACATTCACATGGAATTATATAAATTAACAAATATTTATGTATGGAATTATATAAATTAACAAATATTTATGTGCACAATTATATTTTAGTTTTTTTAGAAAGTATCTTTGGTTAAGATAGAGTTTTTTTGAAAATTAATTTATTTATATTTTTAAAATTGTGTTAGAACCGTACTAAAATTGTAAAAAATTTAATAAATATTTTTAAATTGGACACTTCACCGATATGGATTTTACAAGTGTCATATGAGTGTCGGTATCCAATATGTGTGTCTGATACATTTAAAAGACGTGTCCGAGTTTTATATATATATTTTTTGTATTGAAAAATATTATTTTATTTATTATTTCACTAGTTTTAATCCAATTCAAATTCACACTCACATATGCCGCCAGGACTGGCCAGAAATAATTGTTCCTAGTGAATACCTAAATGTTGTGTATCTTAATTTTAAATTTAATTTTTAAAAATAAGAAAACTACTGGATATCAATTTAAGATTCTAATTAATTAATTTTGATATTTCTTTTTCAAAATTAAATCAAGTTAACCTTATTTGTCTGAAAACTAGCTCATAACAGTAGTAAAGTTTTGTTTTAGCCTTTTGGATGAATATATCCATTTCTACTAGATTTATTTAAAAGCTAGTTCTATTTACTAAATATTTTTAAAATAAAATTAGTTACCATATTATGTTAACATTCCTTACATTTAAAATTATTATTTTTCACTCAGAGAGTTTATGAAAGTTTATCTGAATTTAAATATTTTACTTAGAAAAAAGTTTCATACTGAGTTAAGTCATTTTCCATATCTAAGATCTTAAAGTTTAAGAGTTAACTCGAGATAAGAATTTATAGTTCTCTAAGAATGGTTAATACTCGAATTAGTTTTCTAAAGGTTCTACATTTTTATTGTCCAAGAAATATTTGTAATATAAAATTAAGAATAATCATGATAAAAATTAAAAAAAAAAACTTATCTTACATAATACTTTATCATTAAACTAAAAGCATAAAATTGATATATTATTTATTTTAAAAAAGATGCGAAATAAACACTAAATCTTGATTCCCAAGGGTTTTTTTTACTCCAAACTCAACCTTTTTCCTCCCTCCTCATTTTTTCTTTGATTAATTTCATTTTATTTCAGTGAGAAATGATGGTAGATTTTCTTCGTTTTAGATATTTTAAATTATTGGTGTTAGTGTATGAACATAACAATAGTAGAAATTTGTGATTCATTTAGGTTGTATTTTGTTGTGTGTTTTTAGTTTTTGTTGAAGGTAAGTGTTTAATTGCATGCAAGTGCATCTGCTACTTCTACTGTCAAATTTAACCTATGATATTCATTATTTATCAAACAAAGAATTCCACATTCAACGAATCATCAACCTTGTTCCTTGTCACCAAATAAGACTAACGTAAACACTTTGCCACGTCAGTTGTGAGGATTATTCACTTCGCTTTGGGAATGAAAACGTGTTTAGAATAAGATACTCTCAATTATTTGGGATTTTGCTTCAGTTCAGTCCACATGTAAATTTTCCCTCCTCCAAGGTGACACCGGAGACTATTTTTTTTAATTTTATTATTATAATAATAATTTTAATTTTAGTTGAGGGTTTTTTCTGTGCTCCTCCATGTTTCTATACTTCATGAGATGATTTATTTGTTACAGGGTTTTCATTTTGTCCCTTACTTTAATAAAAAGTTGTTTTCTTCCTTTTTAAGTATGACTTGTTCCTTAATTATTCGTATTTTGCTGTTTTGTTTTAATGTTTAATATTGGTCCCTGGCAGTTGCTGCAAGATAGATTTCCAGAGCTTGTGATATTGTTTTTTTGTCTTTGGATCAACTGGCTGTTAATTTTCGTGCACCTGCCAAGTGTTTGAAGGAATGCTTGAATGAAATTGAGAATTGATTGTTTTCCATAGTCTCCTTGACTTTAGATCTTTCTTTCAATAGTGTTTTATAGGTCTTTATTATAGCACTAGTACAGGTTTAACAGGTTTTACTATATCTTTATCAGCTTCTTAGATTGAATTGGTTATCAACCCAGTAGTATTGAAAGGAAAGTGATTGTTAGTTTTAAATTTTAATGACCAGGATTACCTTTTCGCAAACCTAAAACTTGTCAGTTTGTTAATGTAGTTGTAGCATGCTCTTTTTGTTGTATGTGTCGCTCTAACACATGATGATAATACATAGTCTTCATAACCCTCCTAGTGTTTGTTCCTACTGCTCCTCGTCCATACATATGCAAAGATGCAAGTATAATGGTTTTCATTTTATTTCAAGAGATGGGTTGAAAATTTAGTATAAAAACAGAGTCATTATAGCATAGGGATTTGGGTACAAAATGAATATAATGATTACTCCTTTCAGCTCGATCCATCAGCTTTGATCTTGCAAGAAAATGTGATTGCCTCAATAGACACAGGAAAGCAACAAAATTTACAAAAGGATTTAATCATAAGCAATAATTTCCAATGTTATCTTTCCAAACCTTATGAAATAGGTATTTGCTGCTGGACTAAGCTATGTTCAGAATATCAGAGCAAGCGCTTTACTAAATTAATTAGATTGGCTAAGGTGAAAATACTTAGTTAGCCAACAAAACATGTGAACATCTGAGGATTTTTTTTTTTTTTGTATTTTAGACAATTTATTTACCAATGGGAAATATTATACTGTTAAGTCATGATAGATCTGTAGTCGCAGCTAGTATGTATATCAGGCCTTTCATTAGGAAGTGAGAAAGTCCCAACTCCTCTGACTTATAGGTTGAATTGTAACTTGGAATTAAACAAGTTATGATCATTTTGCACATTATGGTTTTTCGTGCACTTTGTGCTTTTGTCTGACCATATTTGTGATATTTTCTTTCAGAATTACGGACGTTCAAGAAACCAAACCAAGCACGTTTAGTTGAAGAAACCATAGGGTTTCAAGAAGGCTCTGTTATCAGGCATTGGCATCAGAGGTTGACCATTTTTCTTCTATATGTATTTTATCTAGTTAAAAATGAGTTTTTCTCTTATGGAAATTTTGCATCTTTGTTGTTTGGGTTGATATTGTAGAATTTGAGGCATTAAAGTGGAGTAAAATGTCAAAATTCTGCATTTAAGTTTCTAAATATTGTAGTCCTGTCATACTAGAGTTTCATGCAGTTTTTTTTTCAAGTTTAACATACCAGGCTTTAAATGTGCTTTTTAGCATGAACTCCAGCCCCATTTTTGGTGGTGTTTAATTGCCTTCAACTCGAAAGGATAAAAATGAGACCAAAGTAGGATGAACACCTGAGTTCTGTGAGCGTAATAATTCAAATGTTAATCACGCAGGACCAAAATATCTGCAACTATATATGAAATTGTATTAGAAACAAAAACACATCGCTTGTAAAACGCAGCTTTATCTCCCTCCAGAACAAAATACTTTATTATTTATTGGACGTTGTGGTGATAATGGGGTTTGCTCTTATCAGATTATTGTATTGTACGAGTCTTTAGAAATTTTATCGTATCACTCCCCAGCCTTATACTCATGGTTCTGAATTGCAGTTGTCATTATTGTTGTAGTTAAAGCCCTAGCAGTTAATGTGATGTGGACTGTGGTTATTAAGATGAGGAATTATTATGTTTACATTGAACATATATTTATTCAATTATTCGACTGTTGTTGCTTTAACTCTTATTTCTACCTTATTATGAAATTATTTTTAAACAGGTTTGTTTATCTTGGACTCTTCAAGTTTCATAACTGAACAGTGCAATGCAGAAAAATACTGGAAATATTATAGGCCAATTCTTTGGTGGTTTAAATTGTTATCTAAGAAGATGTATGTTTGCGATTTTATCTGTGGGTCCTGTGCCAAGTCATATTGCTTTTATCATGGATGGGAATCGAAGGTATGCAAAGAAGAAAAACATGGAAGAAGGTGATGGCCACAAGGCTGGATTTAATGTTCTCACGTCCATCCTTAGATACTGCTATGAATTAGGAGTGAAGTATGTAACTGTCTATGCATTCAGCATTGATAACTTTAAAAGGAAGTCTGAAGAAGTTCAGTCCTTGATGGAATTGATGCGGAAAAAGATTGAGGAGTTGCTTCAACAAGAAAGTCTCATTAATGAATATGGTGTTAGATTACATTTCATCGGGGAGATGCAACTGTTGACAGAGCCAGTCAGGGCTGCTGTGGAAAGGGCAATGAGAGTTACTGCCCACAACAACCAGAGAGTTCTTTTGATTTGTGTAGCATATACTTCTCGTCAAGAGATTGTGCACGCGGTTCAAGAATGTTGCAAGGAAAAATTGAATGAAGTTCAAGCGTTAAAAGAAGTGAAAGTTACAAATGGTGCGTTTTCAAGAATTGATCAGGGCTTGAATGGAAATGATTTTGATTTGCTTTCTCAAGATTCATGTAAAGACTATCTAAAGGCAATCAAAGCTTGTAGTAGTGAAGTAGAAAGTGCTGCAAGGAAAGATGGTTTGTTTGAGAATAATGTCGAGAATCATATCGGTGACTACCCTGAAGCTGAAATGACATCATACAATGGGCTGGTTGAAATTACCGAAGATAGAAAGAATAAACAAGATGAGGTTCCTTTCATAAAACTGGCTGATATTGAGAAGAACATGTACATGGCAGTTGCACCTGATCCGGACATTTTGATCCGAACTTCTGGAGAAGCTCGCCTCAGTAATTTTCTACTTTGGCAGACTAGTGCATGCCCTTTATATGCACCAACTGCACTTTGGCCTGAAATTGGTCTAAGACACTTGATCTGGGCAGTATTGAACTTTCAGAGACACTATTTTTATTTGGAAAAGAAAAAGAAACAGTTTTAAGTGTATCCTTGTTGGCCAAAATTCAGAATGTGTCGCAACAGGTAAATTTATCTGCACACAATTGGCAATTACAGCAGTTTTTAATTAATGCTTTTTGACTGTACTAATGACTACTAGGCATAATATGAGCCGATAATATTTACGTGATATGCTATGTAATAAGGAAATGGAAGCAAAATGTGGTAAAAAATGAACAATGTCGATTTAGTTTCAGATTTTTTTATCTCGTTTTTATCTCCTCCTTTAACGTATATTTTGCTAAAATACCACTAGATTTCTTGGTTTCAGATATTTATACTGAAAAAAACCAAAAAGAAAGAGGGAATTGTATTGTTTTCACTATTTCTGAGGTGAAAAACAAGGCAGTATATAGTAGTCTACTGACATTTTATCTAATTCTGAATAGAACAAGAAATGAAAACAAAGTCTCCTTAAACAATCAATGGTATGTGGAAGATGAAGTTGGGGAAGGTAGTCTGAAATTAGGCATCTTGTGTGAATAATGCTTAGATCTCTCACAAACTAATTTTCCTATGAACTGTAATTATCTGAACAGGCTACTTGTGTGTGAAGAGTGATGTGTACGGGTTTGGTGGAGTGCTTCTGAAAATGGTAGCAGGCATGAGGGCGCTTAACACAACGTCCAGAAAGCAGAAGAACCTGGTTGATTGGACCAAGCCTTGTCTCTCTTCCAAAGAAAAGTTGAAAACCATAATTTATGGTAGGATAGAGGGTCAATATTCGTGAAAGAAAGCATTACAAGCAGCACAACACTTACACACTAAAGTGCCTAGTAGATGACCCTAAACAATGTCCTTCAATTTAATTTCACTAGATTTTGAATGTTATTATAACTTGTTTACAAAGGGGTTATCCTTTTTTGTGAAGATATTCATTAAGTTGCGTTATTTTGTAGACACCCCTATATGCTATACCACTCTCCACATGCCTAAATCATAAGAAACTGAGAAAATAGGTTTCGTTTGTATGGTAATGGATATGAGACGTTTATTCCTTTCGTTGAAAACTATGAAATAAAGGTATGATCTAAGCCCATATATTTTTTTCTCCACAAATGTATAAACTTCTCATATCTTAATATTTTTTATTAAAATAAATAAAACATCAGTTTCTTAATGTATACTTAAAATATTATTTCTTCGAGTATTTCATAAATATGCCAAAAATTCCTAATTTTCGTTTTTACTTTAGCTTCAGGGATTATATTTATTGAAAAATTGACTAGTAACGTTGACTTTCTTCTATTCATAAAGTATTACTTTAACTTTCTTTAATCCCATTTATTCAATTAAAATTTACTACATGTAACATTATTATAAAATTAGGAATTATTTAATTGCAAATTTTCTTTCTTCCCCACTCTGCTCACTTTTTCATTTAATTAATTTTATTTTATTAGAGTTTAGGATTTAATATTCTATAGCTATTTCTTTAAAGTGTAAAAAATATAATTTTCCTTTAACACATCTATGTTGTTCCTTATCACCAAATGCAATATATGTAAACACTTTGCCACGTCACTTTTGACAATTATTCACTTTGCTTTGGAAATAAACTGTGTTAGAATAAGATATTTTTTAAATTTATTATATTAATCAATTATTCAGAAACTTCTATTAATTTTCTCCTATTTTTTTCTTCACTTTCTATTATCCATCTAAAGAACCTCGCTTTCTACCTATTCTCCCTTTATTTACATTTATATTTTTTATACTATAATCTAATAATAAAATGAATTTATTAATTTTCAAAATAATTATTTCAAAAATTATATTTATCATCACATAATTTGCGAATATATTGATTTGCATTGTAGGTTATTGTATTGAATTGTGGGTATGAGAGAAAGGAGCAATTTATAGAGTCTAAGATGCATTTATGGAAAGTAAGTATGATTCTTATTGTAGTATGAACTAAGGTTTGCATTGGATTGGAAGGAAAAGTATTATAAACATTTGAATTATTAGTGTTAAGATTGGACAATTTAGACTTTTGTCATCTTCTTTTCTGTTTCACCACTAAACTGGTTTGATATTTTTATAAAGTAGATGTGGACAGGTTTTAAATGCAAGAATTTATAGTGGTTGTTCATCATTATTGCCACTTTTCTTCTTCACAATTCAACTTAACCTAAGTGGAAGACTGATGCACCATACCAACTCTACTTTTAACATTATATAAAACTCATACAACTTTCTATAACTATTTTTTTTATAATGTGAAACTTATTATTCACATTTGCACTCAACAATTTTTCTTTTCTCATGTGTGAAATTCATTCACTTTTTTATTTTTTTATTATATCTTTAACTTAATAACTTTACTTTTTATTCTTTTATAAAATATATAATTTATCAATTCCTTCTAATGTGAAACTTTATTATATTAACATTTGCACTCAACTATTTTTCTTCTCATGTGTGAAATCCATTCACATTGTCATATGTGGAACCATGACCACTATTACAACTTTGGAATTTGAAGGAGATAAACACCAAAGATTTTCACCAATGAGATATAAACAAATAAACTTAATCCAAATCTCAATAAATTATGTTTACATAACATTATCATTTTCTATGTTATTCAACTATTTTTTATTTTTATCTATGTGAAATTTCATATATTCATACTTATAGTAACATTTTTCTAATTTGTAAAAAAAAATAAATTCAAGGCAGATCAAAATCTACTCCCTTACACCCTAATTTTCTTCCTCTCAATTTAAGGTGCTTTTAATAAAAAGACCTTCTAATTTGTAAATTTACTATATTATATTTACTAATTCTATCTTAAATATAAATATTTGAGGTGATATCTCCCTTCCTTTTCTTCTTCAAAGATTCATAATGAACATCCTACAGATAAAAATAAAATAAAATAAGAATATAAGAAAGAAATATTTTAGTAACAACATCTTTTACAAGCAAGAATAACTCCTATCTATCAATTTTCAAATCAAGAAATGAAATATTTATTTCCTTCCATTATAAAATATTCAATCAACAATAGTTTAGTACATATCATTCTCTACTAGAATTTAATATTCAATAGATACTTGATAAGCTTACTTAAATATTATATCAAAATTTGTTATTAGAGTAATTATGAAAATAATTTCAATCAACCAAGTCGTGAAATAAAAAAAATAATATGTCAATAGTAAATGTCCAACTAAAAAGTTGTATTTTTTTTTATTTGGTTAGGACTCAGTTGTAAATATATTGAACTAATATTAGTTATAAGGAATTCTCATAGTGGTTAGACACACATTTTGAAATTCTGTGGGAACAATATATGTAATGAAGAGTTCATATTTGATCCTTCACCTATGAAAACGTTTTTGTTTAGCCAAATGTAGTCACATTACAACAAAACAATATTAGTTTGTGATCAATGAATAACAGCCCCACATGACTTGGCTCTTGTTTTCATTGACTTCATTGACTTGGCTATTTAGAAAAGAAGAAAATTAAGCATCTTTTCTTGTATATAATCAAATGAATATCACTTTTCTTTGCATTACAACAACTAAGTTATGGCTTCCTTACAGAACTATGTTCTTGCCATTTTAGTTTTGGCCACAATCCAATTGAAAGCCACATCTGCAGGCTCCCATGATCACCTCCAACACCTCAAATCCCTTCACTTCTCTCTGTTTCAGCATGAGACCATAAACAAAACCGGATATATCATAGTGGATGGTATAAAAGGAGGAGCAGGAGTGAGCCAAACCACAACCCCTTTTGGCACCTTATTTGCCTTTCAGGACCCTTTGACTGTTGCAGTGAATAGATCCTCCAAACTTGTTGGGATTGCAGAAGGAACTACAGTGACATCTAGTCTTGATGGCCTTCGAAGCATTTCAATTGCAAAGCTAACTCTTCGGCTGAAGAACCACAAAGGGTCCCTTTCTGTTGTTGGTGTCACAAATAATGTGAAGTCCTCAGATCTTCCAGTGGTTGGAGGCACTGAAGATTTCATGTTTGTGCAAGGAAAAGTTACCACTTCTCCTGTTGATCTTACTGGTCTCACTGTTGTCTACAAGATTCAATTTCATCTTTACTGGCCTCCCTATGCAACTCAAGCCTCATGAAGTAGGTTGCATGGTACAATACTTGGCTTTTATATATTTTCTTAGTTTCAATTTATTCCATCTACTCACTCATTTCTAATGTATTCCTAAGATGCTTGTTCAACTGGTTCATATTCAATTTTACTGTCTGCTTTATTTTTATTTTTAAGTTAAAGTTAAAAATAAAAACTGAAGTGAATATTTTCTTAAGCTTAAAAAATCCTTTTAAGCTAAAAATAGCTTGGTAAAATTATTGTTGTTTTTATTATAACTCAGTATATATATTGGGGGTAAATGTGTATGACCAAACCCAATCCATTATTTATTATTTTTAAATAAGAAATGTTTTATTTTATTATTATATTAAATTTTTAATTTGACAAGATTTATTATCATCATAAAATTATGGAAACGTGATTTTTTTTAATCTAAATTTATTATTAATCATAGAATTTTATAAATATGACATCGATCATTAGAAATTGTTTCTTCTAGTGTGGTATAAGTAAACCTTTAAAATACGTTTTGAAAAGAAGAAATGAAAAAAAATAGCCATTCTGACTCATTCACAAATACCAAATTTTAAGGACTGTTTATGATATCTTTGTTTCACTAATCAAAGAGTTAATAACCAAAAAATGGTCTCCGTATGAACCTACATAGTGCCTTCACATAATTGTTGGAGATAATCTTGAAACTTAAAAAATAAATATATGTTACAAAATTTCAATTTCTCAATTTATTCTTGTAGAATATTATAAATATAAAAATAGATCCTTTCTTTTTCATTGCTAGTGTTAGTAAAAATAATAAGTGTTAGAATACAAGGAAAAATTAGTTATGATATTTAGAATATTAATGAGTTAGTTAGGTGGATAGTTAGAAAAGATGGATAGAAGAGATTCAGATTTTTTGTGATTGTAAATTGAGGATTGACTCTTTTGAAAGGAAAAATCTTTTGTGAAAGAAATCTTGAAAGAGAGAGTTTTGTCATATTTCTTTTTTGTTTTTTTTGTTTTCAATTCTCTGTTCCTAACTAAGTGTCTGCAGAAGATACAGAAATGAAACAAAGCAGTTTTGAAAGGAATGAATTCTCTTGGAAGCATACAAAAAAGAATAAACTAAATATGGATTTCAAAGAACTTGAGGTGTTTCAATCTTATACAAGACACAAATAAAACGTGCATATACAAAGAGAAAGCCAGAGCAAGAACTGGCGAAAAAGCACCAACCACTGTAATGCGATATGAATCAATCTTGGAAGCTATAATAACTACAGAATTAGTATCATAATAGAATAAGTATCATACGAAGTGTGCTGGGAATCCTGTGCAAAGATTGAATTCATTGCAGTGCAAAGATTCCTGCATGAGATGAATGTTAATTGAAAAAGTAATCTGTATATTGAAGTCAACACCGCGGCTTATGTAGGCGAGGTCTGTTGCAGAAAACGCGACCATTGGCCTTCACAAATGCTGCTATACCGACACTAATGCTTGCCCACAAAAGTGAGAAGAACAAGTGCTTAAAATCATATCTAACTGCAGAAATTAATTAATGATTGTCACTTGAAAGCCATGTCAGACATATGCTACTAGTTTCATTAACATAGCACTTGGATTGCCACTACTTTACCCTAAGTGGTAACGAGTTCACCTTTTTATAACAAATTCTTAATTAGCACATATACCTGTAGAGACCGCACAGGAATTTTCATAAAATTTCAGATCATGTTTTTGCTTTAATTTACTAGAAACCTAGACAAGCAAATTTGCAGTTGAGGATCACATGACATCTAACTACTTTAAGTCATGTCATTAAACCTTCTGATTCGCCCGTGGATGTTTTTATTGAGGAAAGTTTTTTTATTCTTCTCAAAAGCTAACTCAAAAAGCTGCATACTAACTACGTGACTGGGTGATTTAGCTACAAACATACAAATTCATTTGATTAGCATGGTGCAAAATATTTCTCAAGTTTAATTACTTAATTAGTCTATAAAGTTAGAAATTTTACCTTTTAGTCTCTACTTAATAATCTACCCCACTTTGAAGGTACATGGCGTGTATTAGTATGTAATACTCACAATTCATAACAGAACATTGTAATGTATTGACCGGCTATGGATCAAGAGTAATGAACAATTAAGTAATTTTATGTTGAAGGAAAACAGTATGTGACATAGGAAAATTAGTTATTAGGATTATGGATTATGAAACTGCATGTTTAACAAATCACCAGGAGTATTTATCAGTAGTTTACCTTATGAATGTTTTAAATTTTTATTTACAGGCTAATGGATGTAACCTATGTGAGGGGATTCTAATTCCATTCTTGTGGCATAGTTCACTCATCTAAGGATGGAAAAACCATAAAATAAGAACATAAAAAGAATGGCAGTTAGAAGCCATAGGTTTCTCAACACTATGTGGGTGAGCAGGCGCATACAGTTAACTCACCTTGCGTCAACGACATGGTTGTGAAAAAGAACCCAGTCAAAACCAGACCCAAAGCCAGAGGAAATGACTGCAATGATAAACAAAGAGATGTTAAAATTTTAAAATGCAAAACACATTCTTCAAGCAATCCCAAAATGATTAGAAACATACCACTAAAATATGTACGGAATGAAAAATAATTATAATAACACTCCCAAATTAACATTTCATAATCCTTCTTCTATTTTTTCCTCCTCACAATTATCTTCTCCAGATTCTTCAACTAGAACCATTTTTTCCTTCCTAGTTGAAGAAGTTTCTCAAAACAAAGAATTTAAAATTTGAAATTTAAAATGAAAATCACATAACCGAAAGACATAGAACTAAACAGATAAACCGAAAAGAAAAAGAACTTCTCAAAATGGAGAAAAAGAGACTAAAAAGAAATAGATAACAGTAAAATACAGAACACGAAATAGAGAAGGAACATTTGAAAAAAAGGAAAAGAAAGAAAAAACTTCAGAGAATGTTAAAAATCAGAGAAGGGATAAACTAGAGTCCAAAAACGTCATTTAAAAAGAACGCCATGAACCGCCAAGGCGGAAATGGCGGACCGCGTTATTAGCGTATGGGAGATGGCGATGACTGCCAAAATCACCCGCCATACCGTTATGGCGGCACTATAACGGTTATTAACAGCACTCACAAGGATCAAAGAACTTTTGCAAAATGGAGAAAAAGAGACTAAAAAGAAATAGATAACAGTAAAATACAGAGCACCAAATAGAGAAGGAACATTTGAAAATAAAAGGAAAGGAAAGAAAAAACTTCAGAGAATATTGAGCAAAGAGTGCTAAACTAGAGTCCAAAAACGTCATTTAAAAGAAAAAACCGTTTTTCCACCATGGACGCCATTGAACCGCCACGGCGGAAATGACGGACAGCGTTATTAGCGGATGGGAGATGGCGACCACCCGCCATACCGTTATGGCGGCACTATAACGGTTATTAACAGCACTCACAAGAATCAGATAACTTTTGCAAAATGGAAAAAAAGACACTACAAAGGAATAGATAACAGTAAAATACAGAGCACCAAATAGAGAAAGAACATCAGAAAAAAAAGGAAAGGAAAGAAAAAACTTCAGAGAATGTTGAGCAAAGAGTGCTAAACTAGAGTCCAAAAACGTCATTTAAAAAGAAAAAGCCGTTTTTCCACCATGGAAGCCATGTACCGCCACGGCGGAAATGGCGGACAGCGTTATTAGCGGATGGGAGATGGCGATGACTGCCAAAACCACCACGCCATACCGTTATGGTGGCACCATAACGGTTATTTAACAGCACTCAAAAGAATCATTATCATCGGTTGTAGTATACATTGGAGATTCGTTGACTGGTTTCTCATTCTATTTTGGCAGGATCTTGTATTTTAAACTTGGTTCTTCTTTTCTCATTTCTGGTAACTAATCCTTATTAAAAAGAAAAAAACGTTTTTCCACCATGGACGCCATGAACCGCCACGGCGGAAATGGCGGACAGCGTTATTAGCGGATGGGAGATGGCTATGAATGCCAAAACCACCACGCCATACCGTTATGGCGGCACCGTAACGGTTATTTAACAGCACTCACAAGGATCATCATCGGTTGTTGTATACATTGGAGATTCGTTGACTGGTTTCTCACTCTATTTTGGCAGGATCTTGTATTTTAAACGTGGTTCTTCTTTTCTCATTTCTGGTAACTAATCCTTATTTTCTATCAAATTTTTCATTCACCAAATCTCATACCTCTTTGATATGCATCTTGAACTTTGAATTCTGTTCTTTTTATATTCCTTTTAATTTATTTTTCATTAATCAGCTTACTCCTACTCTTAGCTATTCCCTAAACTTTTTTTATTGAGTTAATTTGTAATTTGTAATAATCAAGTAGACTTCATGTCCAATCTTCCAAGGATGAATAAAGCATATAGAAATCAAGTGTCTTTTCATCAATGAAAAATATATTTACAGGAAAATCACTACTTCATTTATAAACTCTAGTGACCAAGTGGTAGATGTTCTTATGATAGCTTCAGCTAGTAACTAGTTTGAAGGAATAATTTTGGAACTTAATATTCTACGAAATCCTTCCTTGTATTTATTTATTCTCACAAATAACGGATTGCTAATACTTTTTTTATCCATATAATCTTAAGTGTGGTGAGGCAGGTTCAAGTTCTTAAATGAGGAAGTTTCAGTGCCGTGTAGAGGCTTGAGATGGTGAGAAGCCCTGCTAAAGTTTAAGCAGGGTAGACTAGGAACTGGATTTATGCAGAACTATTATTGAATATTAATAATTTTGATTTTTTTCTTATAAAATGAATTTATATAAAAATATGAATTATATTAAGAAATTAATTATTATTTAAATAGATGTAATTTTATGTAATGTTATTAATTCAAATAAATGCACTTTTTATTCTCTCTCTCTCTCCCCTTTTTTTTTTTTCCTTTTCTATTCCCACCCCAATCAAACAAATCATAAAAGTATAACTATAATGAATTTAGCCATATTTAAAAGACAAGTTAATTTTTATTTATATTATATTAAATTTCCAATAACTATTCTAAAACCAAAAAGCAGTGTAGAAATTGAACTCACAGCAATAGCTTCAATGCCTTGACTCTGAGAAGGAGTCTGTTCTCTGTTGGCAGAGACTATGAAATGCCCTTGTAAGAGATCAATGGAATCCTTTACACAAAGAAAGAAATCATGAACAAGATCAGTTAGTTACAAATACAATGTTGACTTCTTTTAAAACCCCAGAAATAACAAAATGTATTAGATCTAGAAAAGCTAAGAATTTCTTTCAACTAAGAACTGTTTAGTTTAGTTTAGATGGAGAAGAACTAATGGACAATGTTTCTTAATATGATCACAACAACGTGAAAAACAAGAATTGCCAACTAAGGGAGAGATTCATAACTAATGAACCATCACAAAATCATATCTGTAACTAACTCAAAACCTTAAGGCACCTTAAGGCTATGTGTTTATGAATTCTTTTTTTTTATACTACTGAACTTTCTTATCCCACGCAATATTAGACTTTCAAGTCATACTTAGACTTCGAAGAGTCTTTCCCTTAAGTATGAGTTGAATTTTTATCACAATAGGACATATTTGTCTCCATTTGAGCCGGTCACTTAAGTTTTTAACACAACGAGACATGCTTGCCTCCATCCATAAAAAATTCCTGTAAGAGATCATGCCTCCAACCTAAGATGTTATGGCTATTTGTTTATGTTTTTTTTTTTCTTATATAGTATTCAACTTTCTTATTTCTATTCAATATAGGACTTTTAACACATATTTCTATTCAATATAGGACTTTTAACACATACTTGGATTCTTAACATTGAAATGGGAATGTAAAAACAAATTCAAAACATACGAAGGACCAGACATACAAACGTACATGATAATAAGTAATGACAGCATGCACCTATGAATTCTACCCAATGTATATAATGAGATGAGATCGAGACACCTGCTTTGTTCCATCACAGAAGTTATTCAAATAATAGCGCATAAGAGCATTCACCCCATCATTTATTATCCCCTGCATTGTACGATGCCCAAATCTGAATCCAAACAAAGCTTAATGAGGAGGAGGCACAAGGTTAAATTTTAAACTTGCGAGCGTCATTATTGAAAATGATTAGAAATTGTTACATCATATTAGCTAGCATTTTTGCCTATAAACTTTATGTGATAGATACATGGGGAAGTTATTAAATATCGAAGTATAAAACAATTGCATGTGTTGTACATAATTTATAAGAATTTGGTTCTAATTAATTGAATATACTGATAATGTAATTAAAAATAGGAAGCTCATGTGATTAAAATACTATACAAATAATATGAGAAAAATGCTATGAGAATTTCGTAAACAAGGCTGTGGTAAAAAAGAGAAAACATGAATCAATTAGGAGAGATTAATTCACACAGAGTTAAGTAAAGAGCATTATATAGATTGTTTTTGTAAAAACTGAATATCAATAAAATGTGAATAAACAGTTTTATTTCGCATGTATGTCTAAGGTGGTTTTTTGCTTGAGCATCACTAGTCCAGGTTTATTAAAATATATGTAGGACTTGAGTCAGTTTCCTATAGTGAATCTAACATAACCAATGAAGTATTATATAAACATTGACGTGAAATTTTACAAACATGTTCTATGTGATCAGAATTTTCAATCCACAGTGGATTTTGTGAAAAAACAAAATAAAGTTATTGAAAGATATAAAAACACTTTTGGCTTATATTGATATGAATTGATCCCAAGTCTGCATCAATAGATTTCCTAGCACTACTTAATGTCGTACACTTCTCCTTTACACAATGCAATTAGAGCTAATTAATATACAATTTATCTGATTTTGAAATTATCCCTATGCTAATGTAATTTCAACATAAAATAATATTTTGAGGATGCATAACTTCTCTTAAGTTTTTTACATGTAATGAACACGGAAGCTGATGGAAAAATTCATGGGAAAATACCGGACAAAGTCTCCTTTGAGAGCAGGAGTGCCTGTATATTGAGTACTTATATCATCCCCGTGATTGGCCCACACTGATAATAGAGTCAGTCAGAATAGAATCTAGGTTTGAAATCCTACGAAACAATCTAAAAAGGAGAAAAATTTATCAAATGAAAATAACTAGATAAGCAGCATATATTAATACTGCAAAGATGTGTAACTCGAGAATTAGCAATACACGTACAGATCTTAAAGTTGTCATCTAGATTTGGATGTGAACTAATGGTTTCCTCAGCACCAAAGATCCCAATTCTTCTAAGCTGGAATTCTAGCATATTTCGGCCTATCATGCTCTGCATGAGTAAAAACATTATTAAGTGGGAACATGATACTATAAATGCACAAGTATGGGTTTGTAGTCAAATTGAATAAAGAAAAAAAGTAAGCAATTACAGATGTTGAGTGCATATACACACATACGCAAATATATATTATGCTGAGCTTTCTATTTCATACTAAGCAGCAAGTCCAAACTGATAATACAGAAGGAATGAAGCGGTAAAAAAAAGCGGGAATGAAAATTGAAATTTATTCATCTAGTAAGGCTTAAAAAACTTGCTTAGTATAAACCAACACCAACCTGAGTAACATTTGTACGGTCTAGACAATCAATACAATTGGTTCTAACAACCCCAAGTTGCTCCTTCATTTTCTCTCCCTTTTCATTCAATAGAAGGTATCTACAATTTCAAAACAGAATCGTGACGAAGGGATCAAAATTCTGGAACCCTTTAACTAATGCTCAGTGAAAAAAAATTATTACAAATATAGAAAAGAAAGACAGTTTTGAAACTAGAGACAACAAATTACATTATGCTTGACAATTATCCAAAATCTTATAACAAACCGCTCCATAATATGCAACATAATAAAACTATTAAGTTTGTTGAAGCCTACTTGGGCAAAAGCAAGCAATGAATGCAAATCAAATTATTGAATATGAGAAAATTTTATATCTAGATGATTAAAAACTTAAATAATAAAACATCATACCCATTTCTCTCAAGAAAATCAGATATTTGATCATAAAGGATTGAAAGACGATCAAAATGAATGTGCCCGCAAATGTGATGGAAATCGAAATGCAGATATCTACAAAAAAAAGGGTATGCACCAATATCAAATAACAGATATATACGTATATTATTTAGAGTCAATTGAAAGAGACTCTTACCTCACATCATTACCAGATACATGTTGCATTGTCTTTCCAAATTTTTCGCAAAGCCGACCTTCTCCACCATGCTTTTAAGAAACCACGTAGATAAAAAAATGAACTCAAATAGATGCATGGTGATACATAAATCCATCCTTATTAAAAAAATATATTCTTAGGATATGCACAACATTATGTAATGATAGTATTTGGTTGGTACCCTATTATTGACAGCATGTAATTTCTTTAGTTACTTTTAAGATTCAGTAACCAATTATAGACACAAGAATCATCTGAGACAATTGTCCCTCATCAGATAAGCCTTTTAAGTTTTTTGCAATGGAATAATAATATTCACCTCGTTAACTAGGTCAATAGCTAACACAGACCCATACTTTTTTCTTAAATCTAAGAAATGCCTCTCCAAGACTCGGGGCTGCATAATAAGGAAAGAAACAATAGTCAAATAAATATAGTTTATTAGATGAAAAATTCAAGAAATACAACAATAAAACAATCACTTACAGCTTCGTCATGTTTCAATAATTCATACTTCGGTTTATATGTTAAGTCAACAATTTGCTGCCAAGGCACCGGAATTGAACCACGAACCTGCTAATTATAAACAATGACGCTTACGTAAATGAAAATGCATGATGCCAGCTCATCTTAGCTTTTCAAAATTTCACCATGGAATATGGAGTATGACATTACATCAAATGGAATATGCTTGGTAGCGAAAGTGTAAAATATACAAGACTTGGATAATATAAACAATGAAAATCTAACTTATATCAGGAATAATATAATCCAACTCTTTTCTAGTATACAAAGTAAAGAGTATCACAAACTCAAATAAAAATGAAATAATAAGGAAACGTGCATAAATACGACTACAAAAATATAATTAAGGATTTCAAGGCATCATGTATTTGTGAGGGTTAATGGCTGGCTGGGTTAAGAAAAATGAAAAGAAAAAGACTTGAAAATGAGACACCAGGAGAGAGGATTTCAAGCCAAGGGTGACTCAGTGGATATTGTAAGCCATGAATAGGATTCGGTGGGCTATTTATCCTGAAGAGAATGTGGGCTGTTAGGGAACCCCATTGCTTCTTGATGTTTTATCAAAAGAATAGGAGCGTCAAGGGTTGAACTCCTAAATCTTGATCACTTGGTTCAGTCTTTGGCTCGTTCAAGAAGATTCATTGAATTGCATTTAACTAAGTTGCAAAAGTACCAGTCCTGTTATGAAAATGCTTCAGGACTGAAACATGTAATATTTCTGGTTTTTTAAATTAAAGACTTTCATCTTTCTCCTTCAATATATGTTCCTGTTCTCTGTAACGCAGATTCAGCCTTTCTTTTCTCTTGAAATTTTTTACCAAGTCCAATCGATTATGAAAATTTCCCCAAAGATAATTTACTATGAAACATAGATGTGATTTATTGTGACTCCGCTTTTGCATAATAGTATTACTATTACACTTCGTTATTACACTTCGTAAGAAAAGGTTACTGTTAAAACAAAGGAAACACAAACATGTTAGACTGAAACCATATATATTCCAATATACCACGAAAACTTGTTTACAGTAGACATTATTACATTGATTGAATATATAGAGAATATTTTGATTTTTTAAAAATCAGATATTACTTACCAGTAAACCACTTTACAGTAAATATATATTATTTTATTATGATTTTCTGCAGTTACCAATACTTACTTTTCAAAATTAGACAATTTATTTTCTTTTTACAGATAACAATTGTTTATTTGATAGTGGGGAGGAAGACCTAACTTCTGAATACTAGTTTACTATCAATAACTTGAAATGAAACATCATGAACTAATTCATAAGTTGAATGCAGTTCGACCAAAAAACAAAGGGAATGAAGAATTTTCTAAAACATATAGTACCTAAAAAATGGTAATTTTCTTATCTAATACAAGGTAAAGGAACAATTTTGTAAGAAAAGTTCAATTTATTAATTAAGCTAACGTTAACTGTCTTGTAAGTTGAGAGGGTAATGTTAATCAAAGAGTTATTTCAAAAATTGCTATAGCTCCTAATGATTTGAAATATAATCAATAAATTAAATAAAATCAAGAAAACCATTATCTTGCATTCCAGTATGATAATACAAAACATTACCTGAACAATTGATCCTGTATACCCATTGATCTGCATAATTTGCTCGGTTTCCACAAAATTAGCCACATATCCATCAGGATCAGCTCCTCTTCTCCACATTCGGGTTCCTTTCAGGAAATTAATTGTGTTTGTGTCATTAGCAAATCAATCAATGACACTACTTCAGCACAATCTATTGGAAATTTTTGTACTCTACAAGACGATCAAATAACATAATAATAGTTATCTTTAATATGGTAGCCTAGTAACTACTATCAATGACACATGCTTCATTAAGCAGCCACAAATGACAATCTCACATTTTTTAAATTCATAGATTATGTTAGAATATAGAGATTGTTTATCTTTAGCATTAAATGTATGATAACTTTGGGATTTTTTATGGTTTTGGGTAAAGGGTTGTTTGTTTGGTAAAGACTGTCAACTGAAGGATAATGATTGTTTTCTGTTTGCTTAGCCATTATTACTTTTCTTCTCCTATGCCCGATGTGGTGCTTCGTAACAATGCCTATATATGCTCTCATTGTATCACTGTAAATGTTACAATACTGAAATAAACAAAGTCACTATGCTATACATTTTTGCCTTTTCTTCTTCCATCGTCTGGAAGTATCATCAGGGTTGTGTATGATATGCATATAGCGATAGATATTGTCTATAACGCATCACATATAACCTGATGAACCGGACAAGTGTTTGGTTAATTCTTTTTGTAATTAGGTGGTTAACCCTGCAACACTTGTCTTTAGTATGGCCAAGAACTCCACAATGGCCACACACTGGACAGTCTTTCTTGGCCCCAAACTTAGCCTTCGAATCTCATGTAACTTTAACAACAAAAGCATAAGAATTGTCTTCAGTAGAAATAAAAATATAAGATGCACCAACCTCCTTCGGTTTTTCATCTTGGATCACAAGAGAGAAAACATTAGTGATGGGAGGGAACGAGTCACAGAAGGGATTTGTCCACAGATTGAAGAGAAAGAATCATTCAACCCATTAAGAAATGGATTCCATATTCCATTTCGCTAAAGTAACACCAAAAGGCTAAATTCCGCCACAATGACATGAATGAGCAAATTTTAATTTTCATAGAGACTCCCGTAAGGGTGAGAAATGAATTCACTGATTTTATTGATCTAACAAGAGGTTTTATATACAACTGTGACAACAAAAAAACTAACTCAATTAATTGTTACAACGAAATGGTTACTGAACTAGCCCCACTAATTATTACAATAGAATAGAACTGAACTAAAAGCATAGTGAGTTGACGTAGGGGTTCGGCTTACGTTTTGGAGATGATCTACGTAATGGAATCCGTGTTTTATTATCCTGTACAGAATTAGTCTGTGACTTGGTGGATTTAGAGAGACCCTAGGACAAAAAGATATAGTAACTCAACTATGTATCTGTAATGGGAAATAAGGTTCGTAAAGGGTAGTTAAGTGAACTTGGCAATGGTGCAAGAGGATGGCGATACTAAGGGATGGATAGCGTTTCCCTATGGTGCACCTAAGAAGCCTTGACGCAGAAGTAAGCAGGAGACTTCGTGGTAAACCCCAAAATTAAAACTGAAATTAGACAACAAAATGAAATCAAGGAGGACGGGCTCAGGCCCGTATGACACGAGTAGTTTCTTCACGGAGTAGCTTTTCAAATCCCCCATAGAATTTAGCACAAGAAATTAAGAAACTGAAGGACTTATTGGGTACTTTGACAAGACACACCGACCTAGGTTGTTGCTCCTAGCATTCGATATCTTGAACTCACCTAGGTTGTTGATTTTGGAGCTACGACCTACATGAATGACACTTTATATTCTAACCATGTATACTATGAATGAATGAAATCCCTATTCTAGCTATACAATCCTACAATATTTTCCTATTTATATAGAATCAAACCATTCCACCGCGTTTCCTATTTTCTAGAAAGAACTAATACCAAATCTGACTTCTTACAACTAGGAGGTTCATAAGCCCTATAAAACATATCTATAATGTAATGCAAAGTGCAAACCATCCTAACAATCTTTCAGAATTATTTTTTGTTATCACCACCAAATTAACGACTTTATTAATTTAATGGGACAAAAGGTTGACTTTTAAATGGTAAACAAAGCACATGCAAAAGCTTCGCAAGTGCATAGATAATAATCAAGAAACAAATACAAATTTATTTTTAAAAAAATATTAAATACCATTTCTTCTCGTGCATCTCCTAGCAATTATAGTGATTTCAATAATATCTTTCCCAATAGCAGCTTCAAAGTGATGAAAGCCTAATGATTTGTTAAGGATAATCCTAAAAAGAAATAATTAATTGATTGACATATAATACTATAATTAGTCAAATTAAACAAATTACCCAAACAAAAATTACTTGTCAAAAAATGAGAAAAGGAATGCATATATAATTGTGGGAAAAGGATACTGCCTTGGACGATAGGGAGTAAGTATGGATCAAGCTGCATGCACAGAATTAAAACATTAACTACTTAGTAATATACGAATGCATAATCAATCAAGGAACCAAAAACTATGAACAAATTTAAAACAAACCTACCTTGTTCTCTATAAGCACTTCCAACAGATAATTATTCCATAGAAATCGAGGCTCTGCCTGTGTTAAAGCATTTGTAACATAAGCAAAAAATAGAAAACATGTAAACAAAATAGAAAGTCAGATTGAATCACCAGAGTGGACATTGTTTGCATATATAAAGTGAGAGACCTAAGGGTAGTAATAATAACAAACTTCAAAAGAGTAATTTTTTAATTATGGGATCCACACTCCGGTTGTAAAATTCTTCTATTACAGATTACTAGACAAAGGCAGTATATTACCTGTCTCCAAAGGGGAAGCAACCTAGACTCATCACCAAGGTCATTTAGTCTTTGGGTACTGCAGGACATAATATTAAAATCATATCAATAAATGCAAGATTTTGCAAATACTTTTTTTCTTTCAATCACAAACTAACAAGTTCTTTTCAATCATGTAATTTTTTTACTATATTATAGATGTATATTGATTTTGTAAATGATTAATCTCGATAGAAAAACTTAATTAACCACTTTTCTAGGACCTTCACTTCCAATTATATATCTTTTTTAATTCACTAAATTCAGACTTGAGAGTTTGTTTAAGAGATTTATTATACTTCCATTGAAACCAATATTAAGAGCATCTTGCGGGATTACACATAGTCAAAAGATTAAGATTTAGATTTTATAAGACTTTTTTGTTAGAATATGTTGACTTAGACGTAAAAAAAGATTCTAGGTTATAAAAATATTTTTTTAATTTGTGAAAATATATATTTCTGCTAACAATTAAATAAAATATTAATAAAAATGTAATCTCATAAAATCCTTTCATTGGAATAAGAATTAAAAAATATATTAAAAGTGATATAACAATGAAACTCACAAAAAATAGATTAAGATGTAAAAAAATTCTCCAGACATGAAGTTGCTATAGTTTTATATTTTAATCATGCATTTGTAAACATTTCTCACCTTCAAGATTTATTATTCATCAAAGTCAATTTACTTTTAATGCATTCGTTATCTTATTATTTCACCCAATAGTTATTTACTATATACCCTCCCTTCTTAATATTCAAATAATTTATTTCACTAAATGATTTAATTTCTTTATTTTTAGATTTTATTTTATTAATTACTTTAAAATCTATCTATATTATACAGATTTTAAAAACTATAGGACCACACTATCCTTTTGAACTAAAATTTCTCTTTCAACTACTTTCAACAAATCATTTAGTCTTCTCATTTCATATGTTCTATACATTATTAAATACCATATATAATTACAATTGAATGTATATATAGATACTAACATTTTGTTGGTTGATCCAAGTCAAATTGCATACACACCTTTAAATAAAATTCTAAATTCAAATTTTATAAATAAGAATGGTTGTAATTGAGAGAAAATATATCATTAAAAGGGGTGAATTAAGTTTTGCAATAAAGATTATTCATTTCCAAAACTAGTGAATACTAATTTGTTTCAAAATTTTATGAAAACTGTGGTCAAAATTTAAAATAAAATTTATGTATTTCTTAGGATACTTTAGCTATTATTATAAGCTTATTTAATTAAGAAATTAAATTATATTTCTGTACTTTTCAGATTTTAATTTTAATTAATTTCATATAATGAAATTTTATGTCTTATAGATATACATATTTATATGTATTATAATATACAGAGACGAAAACATCATAACAAGGCCTTTTAATTTAAAATTTATTAAAGAAAATAAATTGATATCTCAATTGCAATATTAAGTATTTTCCCTGAAGCTAAAAAATTTAAATAAAGGTGTCAATATTTAAACTACATGGATACATTTTTATATAGCATGACGATAAATACTTTATATTAAAATGTAGCGTTAGATAATTTAAAAGAGTGAATATAATAGTCAATAAATTAATCAAAGTAATTTAAATATTAATAAGTTCAATTAATAAATATATTTTTCCCCGTTTAAGTATGAATGCATTAATTAATAATTGAAGGTAATATTTGAATTTGTTAGTACATTTTTGTATCAATAAAAATTATGATAAATTACGGTATGGATTATAATGAAGCCTTTTAGTGAAGATTACCAATGATATGAGGTTTCAATTGATTACGTTCAAATATAGACTATCAGTCTAAGCAAAATACAATTTTTTTAAAATTACACTTACTTCAATTCCTTCTCATTAGTCATTTTACTTCATCTTCTTCTCATCTCCCTCTTTGTTCTTTATCACATCACTAGCTATCACATTTTCTCTCGTTTTCATATTATCTAATTTCTATCTTCTTTTCCTTCTCTCCCAAAACAGAGTGGGCGTTTAATTAGTATTTTCCCTATTAAAATAAGTTGCTACTCTATGCAGTAGGTGGAATGCAGGTTCCTTACCCTGAAATACAGAAGATCTAATACTGTACTTCATTCGTAATACCCAAGACTCATTCTTACTCTATGCTGAAAACTTTCAAACTTAGCGTGAATGTCACTAACGCAAGCTGAAGTTCTCAAGCATGCACGAAGACACACTTTAGCCATCAAACAACAAATTCTGATGTGATTATCCTTAATTCCATGATAAAAAAATTGTAATACACTAATTAGTGTTAGAAAAAAAATGTTTTTTAAATTTTAATACGTTAAAAGGTTGCATGGTTCAAACCCGCTTGCTAATCGAAGATTATTTTCCCTACGGATTTATATACTTGTGTGAATAAATAAGCTTCATGTCTGAATCCCTGAGAATTTGGATGCTTACTAAAAATATGCAAAAAAGTTCACCTGAGAGTTAAATTGGCGTCGTACGAGAAGAACAGACCCGTAGTCTTCTCAGCAACTTTTAATATCCCAGAAAAATCCATCTCTGTCTTCTTCTGACACATTGCACAACGATTATGAGTTTCAAATTGTTTATTAACATAAAATTAACGAAACAAGTGGAACTCTAGCAGCTTACCTGTTGTTCAGAAGGGGTATTATCGAGGGAACAATCACATGGAAAAACCTTTAGAGACGAAACTTTGAAAATTGGATGTCCCAAGTAGGATCCAACACATTCACGCCCAGTTATAGCCAGCAAATACGATCCTAAGGCATATAAAGTTGAACACCAAAGTAAATGGTCAAATGGATGTCTACTATTGAAAAGGAATACATCCATGCAAGAAAGAACCTCAAGTTTATAAAGTAGATATGCAAAACAAATATCACGATCAAAATCAAAAGCACTGGCAAATAAAAAAACCAGACACTTCGAGCACTAACTCTAGTAGAAGTAAATGAACCAAAGGCAACTAATCACACTCGGTCATCAACTCCACTACATATACACTAATTATTTAAAACAATACTAGCAAAGAAAAGAGCGAAAAATGCACAATTCACCTTGGCTCTGCTATGGCTAAGGCTAACACGTCACTTACCCTCCAAAAGCCTCAACATCCCAGCCACACCATAAATTGTAAAAATCTTAGGAACTCGAACGGTGCTGCATTCACGAATCTCATCTGTAGAAAAAAAAAAAAACCGAAAACACAGAAAGCAAACTCTCATTTACACTGAAAGCACATGACAAACAAAAACAGGAGCAAAATATCAATGAAAACAGATTAACAACGAACCAATGAGCTTGATGGAGCCATCTTTTCGACTAACTGCCAAATAAGAACCAGAAGATCCATCTGTTGGTTCAATCACATACTGATCCGGAAATTCCCAAAGCCGCATTCGCGTATATAGCTTCTGTACAGAATCTGCTTTCTCCATCATTATTGAAATTCCCACCACACTGAACACAACACACACACAATTGTTCAAAAATCAAGGAGCTATAAAAATTTAACGTCAATTTCAAATTCAAATAAACTTCAGGAGTTTTACAGATTCAAAGAGGCAACAATCCAATCAAAAATACTCAAACTAGTCCATTCGAATCGAAGAGCAAGGTTCCCGCGAAAAAAATGAATTGAAATTAGAGTTTCTGAATTTTGTCGCACTGTACCAAACGCAGAAAGAGGGAAGAGAAAATGTTTACCTGATTGAAGAGTGAAGATTAAGAATGCAAATCGGATTTAACCAGCTCTTAATGATTTGAATGCGACGAAGAGTTACGACGAGGGAGTATTGTGCTTCGTTTGTTTTGAAACTAAGGACGTGTTTGGAAGGTTTGCATATGACCACATGTTAGTGAGAAAAAGATGGGAAATGCTAAAGGTTTGTATTCGTAATGTCCAAACGCGATTGCGGCACTGAAGCGGAAACTTCGATTGGCCATGCTATAATGGTGCCGAATGATCGTAACTTGGGACGCGTGGAGGGTGATTACAGGTCCGTGAGAGCTACTAGGCTACCACTATGGAGAACCCTATGAAGTAGTCAATTTAAATTTAAAATACCACTACGATTGTTTTTGTTTTTTTAGTTTCTTTTTATTTTTAAAATACCACTTTTCTCTTTCTTGATATAAAATATTATTTTTTATTGATAAGAAAGGTTGTTTATTGAAGTAATTTCTAATTTTTTAAACAATTATAAAATTAACTCATATTTCTTTTATTAATAATTCTTCAAGCAACTAATATTTTATTGAGCAGTATATTCGAACACCTGAAAAATTATTTCGGTTGAAATATGTTGTTTGAGCAAAAGCAATTTTATAAGAAATTAAATTTATAAGAGTAATTGAATTGTTTAAAATTAAAGAATTTCAAATTTTACTTAAAAAAAAGTATGAATTTGATATTTTTATATATCAAATTCATATTTTGTTTTTTGTGATTTTCTCTTGACTTGATTTTGATTGAGGTATTATTGACTTAATTAAATAAATCTCTTAAGCTTAGGTATCAGTGTAAAGAAATGTTGAGGTGATCTAAACCAAAGAAAGGAAATTTTCTTTTTGTACCTTAGATTCTAAGTTCTGATAAAACTTTGAGTTTAGGAAACAATATTGTTCCATTCCCAAGATAATGTTAGTCATCAAACATATCCTTATTTTGATTAGGTAATATAACTTATATTATACCCTATTACTAATTTGAACAATTAATCTAGATTCATTAAAGTAAAGACGCATTAAAATATTATAAATAAATAAAAATTTAATGTATGCACAATTAATTTATTATTTTATCAATATTATTTACTAACTTGAGCAGTGTATTCATCACTAAAAATAAAATTTCGATCATCACTTTTGAGAAATGAGATATAACAATAATATTTTTTTATTAGTTTTTATATGGTAAGATATAGGAGAACAAGTAACCTAGTCAATAATAAATTTTGGTTTCTACCATTAAAAAAATCCAAAATACCTTCTAGAATCTAGATGTATAAAAAAAAAAACTAAACTAGATTGAGTAATCTATAAATTTACCGATTGTACAATTAAAAACATAAAATAGAAAACAACAAAACGAATCTCTATTAATGATACAACTGACAATTATTCTCCAATATAAATGAGATATCCAACGTAAGGGATTGATGAGAGGCAAATTCTTGCACCATATAAATTATTAAAAATAACGAAAATATCTTTATAAAAATGACGAAAATAACCTTAAATAAAAAGAGGATGTGGATAAAAATTACTTTCAGAGCCATTTTTTTGGAAATATTCTGGATTTAGATTTCCATTACACATTTTTTAATTTTGGAAATTCTTACGTGGAATGCATTTTCAATTTTGTGTTTTGGAATGTATTTTGTTACTTTAAATTATATTTATTAAATTCCGAATTTTCAAATCTGAAATAAAAATAATTGTGATTTTCATAGGATGTAGGTTAAAATTGATATGTTAGAGAAAGAAATTGTCTTGATGAAAATGGTGTACACTACAACCAAAAAACTCGAAAGAGGAAAGGAGGTATTGCGGAAGGGATGCTTGGAAGATGAAGAAATGAAGATAATAAAGAAATAGAGTTATTTAACTTTTTAATTAAGGGTATAATAGTCTTTCCTTACCCCGTTGGGGGTGTAGGTGGAAACCATGGGGTTCAGGAAAAAATATTTCACAAAACAGACTGGTTCTATCACTTCTTCAGCCACCCTATACTAAAATTGATTTGACCATTATATCTTTCAATAAAAAATATTAAAAAGTTAAAATCTATTCTAATTTTTACTTTAACCTAAGTTCTATCTTTTCACACTCACATTCATTCACTATGCAGCATTCACGCACAACCATGCCCACTCCCCTCCAAAACTCCCACCTTACTCAAAGTTCTCCTCTCTCCAAAGCTCTTCTCCAAATCTCTCTTCCAAACATTGTCCTCTATCATTCATCATTCACCATAGTTGCTTTCTTCATCCACCCACCACAAAGTTAGCAATTTCGATGTTTTGAATTTTTAAATTTTTTAAATTTGAATTTGTAATGCAGTAATTTTAGTTTGTTAAATAGATTTAGGATTACATAATCTATATTTAGTTAGTTTCTAGATTACGTAACCAGTAGGTTTATTTTCTTAAATAATCTAGTATTGTAAGTTGTTAAATAGTTCTGGATTACTAAATATGAAAGTTGTAATTTTTGAGTTTAGATAGAAAATTCATAGTGTGAAATATTGTTTCTATTTTTATTCTTTTAGTGAAGAATAATGTTGGGAATTTTAAAATTTTAAAATTTATGGAGGTGGAGGAGGAGTTGAAGTTGAAGGAAGAAGCAGTCCACAAAACGCTACCCCAATTGTGTTCACCTATCCTAAAACCAACTTACAATACTAAAATCTCTCTCTCTCTCTCTCTCTCTCTCTCTCTCTATATATATATATATATATATATATATATATATATATATATATATATACTTGTATCTATCCGAGTAGATGCAAATAATTTATTTTTGAAACAATAATAAAAATAGATAATGAGGATCTATTTGATTGAAGAGAACATGACCAGCACAATAAAATTAAAAAAAGAAACATTTTCCTTATTTAATGAAAAATATAATTTTTAATTGACTATCAGATATTTTCTTTTCAACACAAATATGAAAAGGAAAAAATGAAAAATATAAAAGAAATTAATATTTATAATTAAGAATAACAAATATAAAGAAAAACCAATATTTTCTAAAGCTACTCCTCTCATTTGTCACTAAGAGAGTTTTCGAAGTGATACTATTTTATTAGTTCCAACAATTCTAGAAATGTTGGACTAAAAAAATCCGAACTTAAATTATTTCATTCATAAAACATCATGAAAATAACTTTCTAAAACAGTTACTTAATTTTAATTAATTATTTTATTATTCCTAGAAATGTTAATTTTCATTTATTTTCACAGTACTTTATTCTTAAGCCAGTCAGTAAAATTTTCCCCTTTATTTCATCTCACCCTTTCTCATTTTCTTTTTATTTTTCTTGCTTACAACCAAACATATCCGTAATTTCTTATGGATAGCAACTTATCAGTCAAACATCTCTCATTTTCTTGGATTTATTACAGGTTCAAGGTTAGACTTTATACTCTGAATTGAAGATAGTATATACGCACTAACAGAAAATTTCAAAACAGTGATCATCATCTCAGAATGTCAATCTCTGCACGATGTAACTAATATGAATAACCAAGCTTTGGAAGAAAAGGGTCCCATAAACATGTTCCCTCATTCACAGTAATAAAGGTAGATGTAGCTTTTTTGTTGAGTGAATGGAAAATAAAAGTATGAATGTAACACTAAGCTCACCTAGACAACAACCTCTAGACAAATTTATGAGATTGACTGACACAAAATAAACATGACCAAAGTAGAAGGTAAATAAATCGGTTTCTCATCACATTTTATCATTTGGTAGTCTTAACGGATAGACTCGTGTCCCTTCCCTCACTTATCAAATCAGTAGTTATGGAGTTATCAAGCATTAATAATCAAGTGTAAAAATCAATTCATGTGAAATATTTAAGATCTCCTGCTGCGTCTAAAACTAGTTTTAATATAAGTATGTACATGAAGAAAATTGGATCATATTAGAAAGAACAATCGTAGTTTCACTATAATTTGGACAGATTTCTGATTTTATTTGAATACCCAACAAGGCGGTTGAAAACTTATGATTCAAACTCACCAACCTCATAAAAAGACCGAAGAGAACTAGCAAACATTATTGCTATTGACCAGAGTTCCCCAATAGTCGTTCAACTGCTGCATGAACATTACCCGAAGTAGCAATAAGAGCTCTTATGTTCTCTTGTGTGTCAAAGAATCCCATCTCTTGAAGCTGTGAAAGTTGGGAGGCATACAATTGCTCTGGTGGCTCTGACAAGACAACAAAGTGAAAGGCTGAGCAGTATAAAATTAGGTAAATAATACCTAGGTCCCTATAAATTTGGGGCATTTTTAGTACAACCCCTTATTTTGAATGGCTTATAAAGCAGTAAGGTTCAAAAATTTCAAACTGGGTCCTTACTGTTAAATTGGACTAAATAACAATATTTGGGACTCCTTAACATAAATATTTAATAGAGTCCTTCGGTTCAGCTTACTGTAGAAGCTCAAATTGCTCCTCCAGTGGCAGGAACTTAATTGGAAATTGGAACTTCTTAAAAATAGGGGCCCAGTTATGAACTTATAAAACATAGGGGCCTAATTAAAAATTCCCAAATAGTATAGGGAGCTACAGATTAATATAATCTAGCCCATGTTTGGGACAAGTTTTCTCTGGTATTTTTATTTTCTGGAAGCTCTCGAGAAGCTGAACAAAAAACAGAAAAAAAGAGAATTCTCCAAAAAAAGTTGAACCAAACACAATTATTTACAAAAAATACAAGACAACAAAGCTAACCATTTGATCTATTTGGAACAGCTAGGCTACCAGCTCCAAGTCCACCAAACATGCTCGATAACATCTCCAATCCCAAGTTGTTCATTGGTCCTACCAATAAAATCATTCCATAGATCAATTAACTATTACGGAGTGTATGTTTGTAATCAAATGGCAGTTACATAATCCAAAACAGCCACCACCTAGTTTGACTCCCCCTTTCCTTACTAGGGATACAATCAGGCCAAAAGATTTTTAATGCATCTGGGTCTTCTAATGGTAGCTCATGAACTAAAGGGTCATAGGATTTTAACAGAAAGGTAATTTTAGGCAGTGCCCTCTGCCACCCACACCTAATTTTGTGATTTATGAACCACCTAAAAATCTGAGCAAAGGTGGTCATTAAAATAAAACCGATGATCAAATTCAAATTCTTATTTTAAGAACAGAAAATAAAAAAGAAGACCCTGCTAACCAAATTACCATCTCAATTATGCTGTTGGATGTTTAACCAATTCACTAAATTATAATTCATAACTAAGCATGATGGATCATCTTCAGAGATGATTCCACAATTTTAATAGAGAATGCAATACCATAGCAGTAAATAGTTTATATTAACAGAAACCGACAGAATAGAGGGAGGTCTTGCATACCAGTGCCTTGGCCAGTTTGACCAGATTCCCTGCTGAAACTTAACACGTTAATAGAAAATCAAACCAAAAAATGATAGGAAATAAACTCAACAAGCACATGGATGTTGTATTTTAACAAATTATGCGAGACCAAACAAAAATTACCACCAAATCAGTCCAATTAATGACACCCAAACATTAACTATGTCATCCACCACACCAAATCAGGTTATTATCAAGTCAAAGTGAAAAATCACATTAAAAGTGGCAGTGTTGAATGCAGATTTTGTTAGATTCTTGTAATAACCATGTGGTTTAGTAAGAGGAATATCCAATTTCAAAGCTCACAAGGCAACTTCACTTTTAATTTTAATAATTTAATAGAAATAAAAGCCTTCAATTTTTTTACTTCCAAAAATCTATGATGTGATGCATAATGATGGACATACAAATTTCCGATTATAAATGACATTCTACACAATAATCAGCTATCTCTATTTCTGGACTTCCTTAAAAATATAAATGGAATGTATAACTTTACACCAGGCACAATGGTGAAGTTGCACCTTAGTGACCAGTTGTTCATGGGTTCGAATATGGAAACAACCTCTTTGCATATGCAATGGTGAAGTTGTGTACAATGTTAGATATTCATATTTCTCCTTCAGTTATATTTATAAGATGTTACAAAATCTTGGTTTTCAAGCATAGCATTTCACAAGCATGACCAGAAAAAAGACGTCATAAATGAATAGCTTTTGGAAAAGTAATCATAAAAAAGACAATGCCAAAATGCTCATACAATACAACCACTTGTTTTTGGGATGTTAAATGACACATCTAGACCAAAGAGATCAGCAGCAATGGTTGCGCTAGTTACTTGGAATTTTATTACTCAGGCATAGCAAATAGCTAAATTTTGAGCTAAAGGATAGACCTCAACAATTCAAAGTTTATTTCTTTTCATTTCATTAATGAGCACAACACCAGGGGAGCATGGAAAGGCCAGTATAGCAACACTAACCGTGTTGATTGCTGCTGACCAAGCTGAGACAGAAGAGCTTGCTGAAATGACAAGAGTTGCTGTCATTGTGCAATAAGGTATAGCTATGAGAATATTATCTGAAAGCAAGGAATTATAGAAAATAGTGGGCAATATAACCTCTTTATCATATTAGATCACAATTTATAGAATAAAATATTCTACTGCAAGCCTGCAAATAAATAATTAAAAAAAAAAACAATTTCCAAATGCTTAGGTCTGAGAGTTTTCATTCACAACCATTTTGATCTACGATGCCCTTGGTCCAATTATGTCTTGGTGCTGATTATTTCTTTCATACTAAGAACCAGTAGAGTTCATCAAAGAGGAACTGTAAGCAAAGATATGTGGCAAAAGATACTCTTGAAATGAAACCCATTAAAGGCTATAGAACTTTAAATTCGCCTACCTGCAATGTCTCAGGTGAAGAAAACAAGCGAAGGAATTCCGGATTTTGCATTACTTCTCTAAGAGAATTTGAATCAGGCATGCCACGCTGCTCAGTATTAGCACCAAGAATCTAAAAGGTAAATTAAATATCAGTAGGATAAGTTCAAATAGCATTTGTACTAGGTATGGTTTGTAAATACCTGGTTCAAAGTTTGTGGGTTGGAAAGCATACTTTGCATCATTTGTGAGATAGCTGGATTTTGCATTAACTGGGTCAATAAAGAAGCATCTGGCATGGCATTGCCACCCAGCATGTTTTCAAGGTCTGGCAGACCAAGCCCTCCTAAGCCAGTAGGTCCTTGCTGCCTGGCACCCACACCAGTGGCTGACGACCTACTAGTGTTATTTTGAGCACCTGCAGCTACAAATACAATGCTCACACAGTCAATAATGGCAATGAGTCATATTAGTCACAAGCTGAGGCACAAATATGATACATGTATCAAATATGATAGTTGTATTGGATTATCATAAAAAGATTTTGAAGGTTTCTATACTTCAATATGTATTAATGAAGTGTCTAAGAGAACCGGTATTGGATATAGATACATGAAAGTAAATGGTGCTTGATAGGTCACAAGCAACAAAAAATTGTGGTCAGTATCCTTTAACACAGACAAAAATATATCAGCAAAAGGAATAATGCTTTTGAAACCAACTAGTGAAAACATGCACTCAGTCACTGGATTCCAAGAAGAAAAATTTAGTATCGAACATACCACCAGAAGAGGACCAAGGATTTGGAAGTGGGTTAGTATTAGGTAAGTGAGAACCAGCAGTTGCTTCAGAACTAGTAATTGAGGGATTAGTTGATTGGTCCGTTGCATGGCCACCATGAGTCCCTGAAATTGCTGCATTATTATTTCCTGTATTACCAGCCATTGTAGTGGCATTCAAAAATGGTTCTTGAATATTTTCATACATGCGCCTCAGCATGTTGAATCCCTCAGGAGAAGATTCAATATTGCTCATTGCTCTATCTGTATTTCTCATCATTTCACGCATGATCTCAGGGTTCCTTGTAGCTTCAAGGGTCTGACGGAGAGTACTGGGATCATTAAGTATGTGTGCTAACTCAGGGTTTCGATCCATGAGCTCTTGCATCTGTGGATTATTCATTATAAGATTCCGCACTATCTCAGGATTATTTATTAGATTCTGCATGGCAGGCGAATTCATTATTTCTCTCACTAAATTGGGATTTGAAAGAAATGGCTGCTGCATCTGTTCTAGATCAGGAAATCCCTCACCAAATAAAGCATTTCCCCCAGTCCCATTGGTACCTAGTCCAGGGAACAGCGAAGCTCCAAAGCCAACTCCTCCTAAACTCCCACCTTCATTCGCACCAGCACCTCTAGCATTATTTGTTGTGGTATTGGTATCGGTGCTGCTAGTACTGGTCCCGCCAGTTGGATTAGTAGGTGCAGAACCACTAACCAAATGGACAGTGTGATCTGCCTCCAATCCTATAAAGATAAATAGAAATTAGAGTTATGTTCATTCATTAAAGAAATACATTCTTAAGAACCTTAGTTCAGTGTGAACAGATGTGGGTTGTTTTTTAAGAACACAATATAAAACTATATTTCTGCCTAATACAAGCCATGCTAGCAAAACATTCTGAGAATTGTCAGCAAATTAATCCTACATTATTCTACACCATACAGATGCAAAGAGACATGATTAAAAAATATTAACAATTTTCAAGAAAATTATGAGTATGGTAGTGATGAACTATTACTTAAGGATCCTTCAATGAATAACCTAAGAGCAATGGTTAAATAATTAATAAATAAGAACGTTTTTATCAAAAATTCAGAGTGACACTTTCCATTAAGCCATCCCACTTTGATCCCCCAGCCAATGTCCTAAGGGACCTTATTAGCATTCTCCTTGATGATATGCATGTAACATCATTATCCTACAGCCAGTTTACCTAAACCTCCCTTATTAATAAACTTCATAAACATAAAAATACTCCGTCAAACACAAATTCAAACGTTCAGATTTCAAGCCCTCAAAGAAAAAACACCAGTGTTTTCAATGGAGGATAGTGGAATATGGAGGAAGGCCAAAATTCCAACATATAAACACCTCCCCATAAATGCCTATGGCCGTTGGCAAAAGTCCATCACACCATAGCACCACCATTGAACAACACTGAATAAGATATAGTGATAGCAAAACGTATTATGATGTGCAGATACAATGTGTATCGATGTGTACCTAAGACAACATTATGTTTGTTTTGAAAATAACAAGATATGATATGATATGATACATGACAAATTTGTATTTAAAATGTATACAAATTCTTAAAACATAATAAATATATAATTTCAATTATCAGGATCCAAATCAAATTCACATTTCTTAGACATTGTCAAAATAAAAAATTATAAATTATTGTCAACATAAAAGTATTAGTGCTTCATAGATTGGATACTTCATCAATAAGTATCGGTAAAGTATTCTATAGTATCGGATATGAACCAGATACAGGACACAAATTGAAATGTCAGTTGATTATCATATGGCACGCATGATACAAAATTCTTCTGAATGGACTTAATAATTAGCTTAACCTAGATACTTTATCAAACATTTGGGCATGTCAATTTCACTAAACAAGTAAGGATACTTCACTAGCCCACCGTTTTTTTCTTAAACAATTGTTTTGTTTAATCCTTAAACAGACCTAACTAAATTAGACAATCCATCTCCTGCTTTCTTCATTAACAATGAGATCATGAAAAAATGCACAATGTGAGCAAAGTATCATAATACTGAGATGCAGAACAAAAAAACTCACCACCAGAATATAGGTTGAAGAAAAAACAAATCAAAGGCTAGGTGATTTATCCAAAAATATCACCTGATATAGCTTTAACATATTACTTAATAACTTCCCAGAAAGAAATCAATCACTGTGGTAAGGCATAAAATACATATGATTATTTAAATATGTAATCCTAACATAAGGAATTATTGGTCCAATACTATTTTGGCTTCAAATCTACTCTATAATTCAAATGAAATCTTTAAAAGTAAAGTATAGGTTGTTTGACAATTTTCATTTATTTTAATTTAGAAGAGAGGACTCGAGGGTGAGCAGCAAGAAGACAGAAAGAAAGCAGGAAGAGAGGAAGGAGGGAGTGGGAGAACACAAAGATAGAGCCGGCTCTTTTTAAAATGTTAATTACTTCCCTTTTATTTAAAAAAATTATGTTGCATATGTCCTTCTCAAACAATCTTTGACTAAACTATTTTAAGGAACAAAAGAACAACACCAACAAAGCTTTGTCCAGTACGTGACTAACCACAGATCACATGACGTCATTTAGCATAGTTAAAGACTAAATCTTCAGAGATGTTATGTTATTACTATGAATCCTTCCTAACAACTTCCTCCAGTCTCTTTCATGGTCTCCCTCTACCCCTTGGTTTATCTCTCCCCTTTTTCATGAGACAAAAATCATGTCATCAACTCTCCTCATTGGTATGTCCAGAGGATTTCTTTATAAATACAAAAACCAACTTAAACAATTCCCTCATCTTATCAGTGCCACACCCATAGCTTGTTAGGATTCAATTCCAAGGAATTGGACTTGAGTCCACATTGTCGGCAATGAAATTCTAGTGAGCGCATAGGGTTTGATTTGAGTTCTTATCACCACTGCCTATATTTTCATTTTCATAGCTAATGTCCAGGAAACATAAACCCCGTTGATACGCCGAACATGGATCACTCACGACAACCTTTTCAAGGAAAAAGCAAACTCAAAAAGAACTGGACAAAACACCACGATAATTGAAACCTGCGACTAACTGAACCTGTTTTTCTTTTATCCTTTTCATTCTTCATTCTCTTCTGAGTAAAAAGGCATTGAAAAAAATAGACCCTCAATCTCCCTCAGGCCAAGAGAATAACACCCTTCACTTCCACCTCAAACACCCCCTCTAACCTTAAACTTGACGTCATATTCCCTTTTGAAATCCTATCCACCGTAACGTAACCCATATCCGCTGCCACTATATCTGACTAATCAGCCATGTAAATACAATCAGAATCGCACAAACACCTCCGCGAACTAAACAGAATCTATAACACCGACTCAAACACCATCAATTCATAAAAAATCATACGCATTAAAAAAAACACCGGCATATGGGTTAGGAAATACCGTAGCTTCGGAGGGTTTGATCGTCCTTCAAAATGCGACCCTTGTAAATGAGGCGTTGTTGTTCGACGGGCATGTCGCAGTTGCGAGCAACGAGATCCTTGAAGGAACTAACGATGGAATCAAGGGAAGTCTGAACGGAAAACTTAGAGCCGTTAGAACAGCGAACATTGATGTTGACATTGACCCCTTCGGATTCCTCAACGGCACTGTCACCACCCATGACGTGGTTCGGGAAGGCGCGTGACTCGGACAATCTCGCAGCGATTGAATAGAAGGGAAGAGGAAAGCGAGCCCTAACCCTAGAACATGGAAGACTGGCGCGTAAACCAGAACAGAGAAGAGACTCCACCAGCTACCAACAAGAGACAAAGATCAACGTAAGGGAAGAAATAATTAATGAAAAAAAAAAATTTCGAATAACCAATAGAATATACTATACACCATATAACATTTAATTAATTTATATTATTAATAATATTTAAATTAATATTTTTTTTATGAGAACTCTATTTTCAACCAGTAACTCTCATCTGTGATGCACAGATTTTTTTTTAAATATTTTCATTATTTTAAATCTTTGTTTTTTTATAAAAGATTTCACCTGCTTAGTAGTTCAATTTTGTGAGATATTACTTTTAGTTTTTTAATTAAATAATATGTGACATTGATAATGTGGGGGATAGTTTATTTAAAAAAAATTATGTTTGTAATTGACATATTTGATTTACAATTTTCTATGTCAAAAGTCCTGGAACAAAAATTAGTTATCATGATCATTTTAAACTCATTCCGAATAAATTCAGATTTCTTTGCACAAATTTATTAGTGACCAAATATAATATTATCACCATAAATTTGCATAATAATAAAATATTTTCTAGAATCCTTTATAACATAGTTGTGACTAATTTTTTTTTTACAAAGCCATTTTTCATAATAAAATTTCTTAATTTATTGTATCAAGTTCAATGAATGAGTTTGTTTTAGACAATAAAAAATATTTTTAAATTTAAAAATATGGTGTGTAAAAATGTATATCTCATAATCGAGAGATTGTTTAAGATAAACTTCTTTCTCAATTACTTTATTACTTTGTGTTAAGAGGGTGTTTTTTCCCGTCCATTTAAATCAGCTTTATTTTTGTGAGCAATAAAACAAGCATAGTTATGATATTATCTAATCTAGTTACAAAGATCAAAATTATACCTTCTTGCTAGTTATAGTCTTTAGCCATTAATCTAGATTTGTTTCTTATCACTTTCCTTCTTCATCTAGTTTGAGCACTCATTTGGTTCTAATGATGCTTTTTCTTATGCATTTGGTTACCAACATCCAATCATCATTAGCTAGAGCTTCTTTTATGTTATTTGGTTTAATCTCGGAAACCAATGTACATACTCCTTAATCTTTTATGCTCTGTTTGTATCCAACGACGGATTATGAGAAGCGAAAAAAGACGAGTAAAGCTCATAAATCAAGAAATAAAAAATTAATAAAACACAAAATTCGCAGCAAAAGTATTGCACTATTCTTTCTTTGCAAATTTGTGAAGATTTGCGAAAACTTACGAAGAATATGATTAAAATAATGTAAATAATAATAATAATTATTAAAATATTAATAAATATATAAAATGATAATTAAAATAAAAATATTAATTATAAACTTATTAAATAATAACTATTATTAAAAATTAAAAATAATAATTAATAATGATAAAAAATAAATAATAGTAAAACTAAATTAATTTATAATATATTTTATAATTATTAAAAATTTACATAATATTATTAAAATGTCAAAAATACTCTTAATTTATTTGTATCAAATATTTAATAATATTATTAATAAAAATAAATAATAATAATAATAATAATAATAACAAAATATATTTATTTATATAATAATAATATTATTATTAATTATAAAAATAACTATATAAATTAATTAATTATTTTTTATTATTCATATATTTTTAAAAGTAAGGGTAAATTTGTAAACTTGTATTTTACATATGTTAAAAAAATTAAAAAATTTCACACAACTATCACATCATTCACAAAATTCAATAAACATTCCTCGCAAATCTACTCTAATATACTCCAATCCAAACAACCTTACTTTCCTCCAGAATCACTCCAAATTTACTCCCTCAAATCTTCTCCCTCAAATCTTCTCCCCAATCCAAACACACCCTTAATGAAGATCTAACATCTATCATTTGATCTCCAATGTTCAAAATGATTGATATGTTAGTGTCCTTCATATTATCCATTGAGTAATATTTATCCTTGATATGCCTACTTTTTTTGCTTCTACTTTTTTTTCTTCTTATACTCTTATTGTGTATGGTTTTGTTCTATACACTCCTACTTAATATATTTTTCTTATTGGTCTACTTTTGTTGCTTTGTCTATCATTGTTTCGTCTACTTCTAATTTGTTTACTTCTATTATAAATAAACCTTCAAACTACAAAGTCATCCCTATATCTCTTTTTGATGAAACATTATCCTTATAGATTATTGGTGACTATTTTACGATAAGTGTACCGTGTCAGAAATAATAATTTGTTATAAAAAACGGATATTGAACTCACAAGTTGAATTCTCAAGTAATATATTCATTAAATAGAAAACAATAATTAAAGTTTGTTAGATGTTTGTTGTATGTGAGATTTCAAAAATTATAAATAAAACAAAATAAAAAGTTGTTGACTTTTGAGAAAATTGAAATTGGAACTCATTCTTCTTACTTTTTTGTATTTTAAAAAGCATAATAATATTTTATCATTTTATTGATATTGATGCGCATATAAAATTTATTTATATCAATTTATCGCATATAAAATTATTAAGATATAAATTTTCCTAAAATATAAATTTCCTATTCTATGAATTTTAAGAATTTTCCTCATAAATGTATTTGGTACAATTTATTTGAAGTAAATGGATAAGAATTGAAACATAACATCCAACGATTGACATAACAGGAAATGGCGAATAACTTTGGCGCGTAAAACTCTGTAGAGAATCCAATTCTGATGTACCCATTGCTTTACTTTTCCTCAGTCCAGTTCATAATGAACAACCATAAATCACCAGAACACAAGTCTTCAATCATGCCTCATTGAAGCATTGGAAATAAAGCTTTCAATATTTTCAAGTATACTTAGTTATTTGTGTTGAGTAATTTATGCAAAAATGGCATCCTCAACTTCTTGTGATGTTAGTGAAATAAAGCATGATGTGTTCATCAGCTTTAGAGGCACAGACGTCAGAAGAGGTCTTCTTAGCCATTTGAAAAGAGAATTAGATCGCAAGAACATTGATGCCTATGTGGATGAGAGACTTGATAAAGGAGGTGAAATATCATCCAAACTTCTCAGAGCCATTGAAGGGTCACAAGTTTTATTGGTCGTATTCTCCAAAGACTATGCTTCATCACAGTGGTGTTTGAAGGAGCTTGCCAAAATGGTTGAATGCATGGAAACAAGTAAACAGATTGTTCTACCTGTTTTCTTTAATGTAGATCCATCAGACGTGCGACACCAAAATGGAGATTATGGAGATGCTTTAGCTAAACATGAAGAAAAGTTCAAGGGAAACATGCTCAAGGTACAAAGTTGGAGATCAGCTTTGAAAAAAGCTGGTAGTTTATCCGGATTTCATTATCCAACCAATTATAGGTAACTTAGTTTTCTTTCTTTCTTTTTCGTTTTATATTTTACATACACTTTTAATGCATATTTTTCACCATTTACTTGTATACCATAGCTTTTTTTTATAACAAAATTGTGCAAAAGGTATTTCATAACAATTTAGTTGGCGGATTGAGAGACAAAGATTATGTGTCAGAAGATTGATTCACTAAGAATCTTGTTAAGGCTCACTATGTGGGTTTCTCTATTATTGTTCTCTTTGTTTGTGTTGGTTGATGTTCCAAGTTAATTTGTTTGAGCTATTTCCACAACGATTTGCATTTATTATATGCATTTCTAGCTGGTTTGCTTGAATTTTGACAAATTTTAGCTTCTTTTTCTATATTACTTTCTTTCAAACACTGAAACAATTTCAGACTAGATTCTAAGAGCCAGAGAAGGGTCACTGAGATATCAATAAGTCGATGGTCTATGGAACTAGATGCAATTCGTGCTAGTGTTTATTTTCTCTGTCAAGTTTTACACATTTTCTTTATATAATTCCTTACTTTCTTCTTTATGCTAGGAATGAATCTGATCTTGTCTATGAAATTGTGGAATACATCTCAGCAAAATTGAGCAAGCTCTACCCAAGTGAATCAAATGGTCTTGTTGGATTTGATCAAAACATTACACAGATTCAGTCCTCATTGCGAATGGAATCGAATGAAGTTGTTTTTGTTGGAATCTGGGGCATGGGTGGCATAGGTAAGACAACCATTGCTCGTGCTATATTTGATAAATGTTCTCTTCAGTATGATGGCTGTTGCTTCTTCAATGTAAGAGAAGAATTGCAACAGCATGGATCCAGCAATTTACGAGAGAGGTTTATATATGAACTATTTGAGGGAGAAGGTCTCCGCACAAGCAAAGCAAGATTCTTCAATTCTGCTCTAAGAAGAATGGGTCGGAAAAAAGTTATGGTTGTGCTTGATGATGTCAATACTTCTGAAGAATTAAAGGATCTGGTCACAAAACCAATTTGCTTTGGTGCAGGGAGTAGAGTGATAGTAACAAGTAGAGATCAGGACGTGCTTACAAGTGGAGGAATTCATCAAATTCATGAGGTCAAGGAAATGGACCCTAGAGATTCTCTCAAGCTCTTCTGTTTGAATGCCTTCAATGAAAGCCAACCCAAAACAGGATATGAAAAACTAACTGAAGAGGTGCTTGAAATCGCCCAGGGAAACCCATTAGCCTTGAAAGTTTTAGGTGCACATTTCCATTCCAGAAGTTCTATAAACACATGGAAGTGTTCATTAAGCAAATTCAAGAAGTATCCCAATGAGAAAATTCAAAGTGTGTTAAGATTCAGCTATGATGGACTGCATGTAGTAGAGAAAAAGGCCTTCCTAGATATTGCATTCTTTTTCGAAGAAGACAGCAAAGACTATGTTATAAAGCAACTAGACGCATGGGGACTTTATGGAGCTAGTGGAGTGGAGGTTCTTCAACGAAAGGCTCTTATAACAGTTTCAAGTGACAATAGAATACAAATGCATGACCTGATACGACAAATGGGTTGCGAAATAGTTCGTCAAGAATGTATTATATATCCAGGAAGACGCACCCGATTGAGGGATAAAGAGGAAGTATACAATGTATTGAGATATAAGCTGGTAAGAGAAGATAAACTATATTACTTCACAAGGGTTTTTGTGTTCAAATTTCAATCAGTGTCAAATTATGGCTTAGTGTTATGCTGATTTTTTCAGGGAAGTGACAAGGTGGAGGCCATGCAAGTAGATCTACTGTCTCGAATTAAAGATTTACCTCTGAAACTAGGCACTTTTAAGAAGATGCCTAGGCTGAGATTTCTCAAATTTTATCTCCCATATGCTGATATTTTCCTGCCGCCAAACCAGGATGGAAATTTATGGTTTGGACAACATGAATTTCCGTTGCTTTTATCTGCATGTTGCGAAGAACTCATGAAAGTAGCATGTGAGATTCACATAAAATGTGTTGACTACCTTTATATTGATGGTTGCTCACATCCTTCACGACTGAACAAATCTTCAGTAACATCACCGTTAGGAAGCCGTGGAATGGAACCAATGTCGTTGCTATTGATGTTATGGAAGGAACCTCTCAGTTCCCTCAGGAATCTTGAATGCTCAGATATGCTTGATCAACAATGGAAGACTCTGTCTGATGAGCTACTTTGCTTGAGATCTACTTATTATCTTAAGCTTTCTAAGAAGAGCACGGGACAAGACAGTGGAAAACCCAAGTTGCACATTCTGTTTGACGGCTTAAGGTTTTATGAACGAATATCTGTGAGCCAGTTGGAAAACTCAAATGTTGGGCAATATCGGGTGTGGTTTCTTTTTTGTGCAGGTTTTAACTTTCTATTGTATCTCTTTCTTAGGAGACCCTGGTTTCAATTCCTCTTTTCCTTTCCCTTCCAATTCTTTTGCACTTTCTTTTTGTATCTTTTTTCTCATTTTACTTCCCTGTTCTATCCACCCCTTGCATTTTCCTTATCATGGGTACGGGCTTTCTTTCTACTCCTGTTCTTTTACATTTTGGGTAAACTATGTTCTTGGTTTCTCAGGGTTGGTTGAGGGAGGTGTGTGTGTGGAAGGGAGAATATGTGAGTTTTTGGGGATGGAATGAGAATATAGCCGAATGATGTATAAACTGAAGAAGTGATTGGTTTGAGTGAAAAATGGGATAAGCTTCTGCAATCATGCTGGAGATTGTAAGGAAACCATCAAATAGAGTAAGGGAGAATATGTGGATTTGGACAGATGAAGATATGGACTCCTATACTATCACATACTATGAAGAAGTGGATTTTAAGCCTAACTAAAATCGGCTTAAAGTCCACTTCTTCATATGATATCACAACTATTTTTGAATCTATTCTAACGGTTGTTTGTTGGGTTTATCAGACCACTCGCTATTAGACTATTATCGGATCATCCATAATATATTGTCCCGCACACGAGCTGTTACTCTCGACGTGAGAGGTGTGTGTTGGAGATTCCAAATCAACTAGAAATTGGAACATTTCATTCTTATTATAAGTGACCGCAAACCTCACCTTATAAGTCGATTTTATGAAGTTGACTTCATAATATATTGAGTAAAGTCAGCTTATGTAAAGTCACAAAATAACCTTAGAGGAAAAGAGGAGTATGATTTCTTCAATCTCTTTTGAACACTTTGCATGGAGGGTAATCCAAAATAGGGTAGCAAAGCAACTAAGGTAAAATTATAGGAAGAAGGATGCAACTAAGGTAAAATTATAGGAAGAAGGATGGTGTTGACTGGAAACAATCTGTGTGTGCTATGCAGAGTATAGTCATCTCTTCCTTTAGTTGTAAGGTTGTTTGGTAATGTAAACTCACTACTTTTATGTACTAGTTGCTTTATGATTACATCTTTTAAGTTTAGGAGTTTACAATATTTTTTTATGACATTTTTTTTTTAGGAATAGCTTAGCATGGAAACCTTTATAACAAACTATTTGAAATTTCTTTCAAGTATTATGATAAGTTTTTAATGTGTTCAGATATTATATCTTAATTTCACAATATATATATATATATATATATATATATATTACTAGGTCTATATTTTAAAAAGTGTACAGACACATAAGTAGTTACTTGTATTAATGCATTTAAGTTAAATATAAAAATATTTTAAAAACAATATTTCGATCTAATATTTTAAATTATTATTTTTCTTGTAAAATTAATTTCATTTTAACCCAAATAAACACATAACAATGATTAAAGAAAAAAATATAATAGGAATACCTATTTTGTATATTTTTGCTTTAATTATATTGTAAAATTTCTAATATTTTAATATCAAAACTATTATTTTGTTACAATAACAAAGAAAAAAAAAACTAAGAGATAAACCACTTATCTACTTAAAAATCTATAGACATCATTACTGCACAATAAAATTATAATTTGCAATTTGCAATTTGCAATTTAAAATTTATATTTTATATTGTAGGTCTAATATTATTTTTATCGAGTTACTAATATGTAGGTCACAGGTGATAGTATCTTGTTATTCAATATATTTTAAATGAAAATAAAATTAGTTATTAATTTATATTTATATTAATTGTAATATCATTTTATATTATTCACAAAAATTTAGTATTTTTTTATACAGGAAGATAAGTAAGTAAAATAATATGAAAAGATAATAACCATGTCAGTAAACAATGACTATAATTAAATGATTAATATTCAATTGAAAAATATAAATTTTTTAAGTGTTATAAACAATTTTTTTACTAAAAATTTAATTAAAAATATTCATGAGGTGTTTGAAAATTAATCAAATCTTAAAAAGTCATAATATTAGTGAAACTCACAATTTTATATGCTTTTATTTAATTTAAACTATTTAAATTCTAAACCTAATATATTTATTTGAATTGTTGCATAGAAAATAATTTATTAATCATAAAAATGTAAGAACTGAAGCACAAGCAAAATTAAAAATTGGTTTTTGAGAATATGAAAGAAAAGTTGTTGTAGAAATAAAAAAAAATAAAAAAATTTGAGTTTAGTGCAGTTTTAGCATGTTGGATGGTTTTTCGGAGAGGCGTTAGTCGAAACTAGAAAGACCAATGTGAAGAAGCAGTTTGAGACCAAGTGTTTCCTTGCACTTCGCACTGTCACTATTTTTAGTTTTGGTTTTTAGTAAGGAAACAAAACTGCCACAGTTAGTTGTTTGCCAAAACTCAAATATAAAAACCAACTTTCCACAACAACTTCTTCACTTCACTTCACTTCACTTCACTTCACTTCTCATTCATTTCCTCTTTTCATCTTTCTCTGCATCACCATGTCAATCTCAACTTCACCTCACTCACACCTTCTTCACCCAAACCATAACCACTTTCTCTCCAACCACCGTATCCACACCACCACCACCACCATTTCCCTCCCCTCTTCGCGCACTTTCAGGCCCATCAAATGCGCTTCCACCTCGGTGCAGCTCCAGGACCCCCTCCCGGTCCAGGTCCAGGCCCAGGCCCAGGCCCAAGAGCGCGTCTTCAACTTCGCCGCCGGTCCCGCCACCCTGCCCGAGAACGTAATTCGCCGCGCCCAGTCTGAGCTCTACCTCTGGCGCGAATCCGGCATGGGCGTCATGGAGATGAGCCACCGTAGCAAGGATTTCATGTCCATCATGGAAGCTGCCGAGGAGAATCTATGCTCCCTCCTGGAAATCCCGCCGGGATATTCCGTGTTGTTCCTCCAGGGCGGCGCCAGCACCCAGTTCGCTGCCCTGCCGCTGAACCTCTGCGCCCCTGACGACCCCGCGGATTACATCGTGACCGGCTCGTGGGGCGACACGGCATTCAAGGAGGCCCAAAAATACTGCAGGGCCAGTGCGATTTGGTCTGGGAAATCTGAAAAGTACACAAAGATCCCATCTTTTGGGAGTTTGGACCAGAACCCAGCTGCCAAATATTTGCACATATGTGCAAATGAGACTATTCATGGGGTTGAGTACAAGAACTACCCGATTCCAACGAACCGCAGTGGTCTTCTTGTTGCTGATATGTCTTCAAATTTCTGTTCCAAGCCTGTTGATGTGTCACAGTTTGGTGTCATCTATGCTGGTGCACAGAAGAACGTGGGGCCCTCTGGTGTCACAATTGTGATAGTGAGGGATGATCTGGTGGGGCGTGCGCAGGGTTTTACTCCTGTGATGCTTGACTATAAGATTCATGCTGAGAACATGTCTCTGTACAACACTCCTCCTTGCTATGGCATTTACATGTGCGGGTTGGTGTTTCAGGACCTGCTGGAGCAGGGTGGGTTGGCGGAGGTTGAGAAGAAGAATGTGAAGAAAGCTGAGATTTTGTATGATGCAATTGATGGGAGCAAGGGATATTACAAGTGTCCGGTGGAGAAGTCTGTGAGGTCACTGATGAATGTGCCCTTCACGTTGGAGAAGTCAGAGCTGGAGGGTGAGTTCATCAAGGAGGCTGCAAAGGAGAACATGGTTCAGCTCAAAGGACATAGGTCTGTTGGTGGCATCAGGGCTTCCATTTACAATGCTATGCCTTTGGCTGGAGTTCAGAAGTTGGTCGCTTTCATGAAGGACTTCCAAGCCAGGCATGCTTAGAGGAGGATACTTTTTGTTCCTATGCCAAACAACATCTCTAGCAGTTTTGGTTTGTCACTTTTTTTAATGCTGTGTTTTGTTCTAGTTTGAGGTACTAGGTAGGATTTTCATGTGCACTTTGACATTGTTTAGGGGATAATTTTTTTGGTTCTGGCTAGAATGATGCCTGGGAGTTTAGGTTAGAACTCAATAATGAATAAAAATCCTCTGTTATGAGCTTCTATCATTGTATGGGTTCAGTTCATGGAATGCACTCATTAAATCCAATGAGAGTAAAACATATCAAAGTGTGGATGTATGAAACTCCTTGAGAAGAAGATAGCGTTTTTCTTATAGTATTGTTATCTTTATTAATTTTTATAATAATTATCTTAAAAGTTATATTGATAATAGTTTATAATTAAATGACCCTACAAAACTAATTTGCATGGATTACTAATTAACTATAGTATTTACGGGTCTATAATAATACCTTTGTAGAAGCTTGTAATGGTTTAAAAGCTGGACAAAATAAGGATTTTATTGTGTAAATAAATATCATTAATGTTTTGGAGAAGAACTCATTAATTCTTTTGTGAACTTTGACTAAAAAAATAATCAATCAAAATTGACTAAAAAATATCATCAATGTTAATATTTTTAATTTCTAAAATTATTTTAAATAAAATTATATAATTAAAAATAATCGAAATACTTTTGTCCAAATAAAAAAAATTAATAAAATTAAATTATCTTATTGAAAGAAAACACTTAAAAATGGGAAGAATTGGTGAATTGGTGTTCCACTATCAAGATATAATTTTCCTTCTTATAAAAGAAACTTTTTGCATGTAATGCATCTCATCCATCATTCAATCAGTTATTTTTTATTTGCATTTACTACAAATACTTGGTAGATATTAGTTTACAACTGATGAAACATCTGCATTACATTTTTTTTTTGGTTGAAATTTATTAAGAGGGTGATGTATCCTTCAACAACGCAAAGGTTGAAACAAATAACTTTTTTAGAGACTACAATACTAAGAATAACACTTCCCATGACTGAGTTCTTCTCCAGAATGTAGCAGGCACTTGTTGAAGCTTGAAATTTACAGTGAAAAATCTGAGGTACTTGAATCCAGTATTCTCAATGGTTATTGCTTACCTTGCTGCATGATTAAGGATGGATAATGCGCATGTACTCTTCCAATAACCTTTGCTGGTACACCAGCCACAATGCTTTAACAACAGAAGAAACATTCCCTTTATTGCAAAACATAACTTGGTGGACATTGCAAGTACAAAACTTTGTTAAAAGTTCATCTAAAGTTACCTGTGAGGAGGAATCTCTTGTAACACAAGGGAACTAGCAGCTATCATCACATATTCACCAACTTTCAAATTCCCAAGTATAGTTGCATGAGCTCCAATTAGCACACCTTCAGCAACTTTGGGGTGCCGATCACCTGTTTCCCTTCCGGTGTCACCCAAAGTTACACCCTGGAAAAAACATTGTTGGAAATCCAACATTAACGAAAGATAAATGACTTTTTCATAATATTTAGATAACTATAAACCTAATCTTCTAAACTAATTTTATAAGATTGAGTTAAACTTATTACTACTATCGAAATGTATTTTAATGATAATTTGTTGGACTTGTTAAGTTATCAATTATCGGATCGCTATATAAATCTCCTGCACAAGTTGGAGGATCTCGAAGATAAGAAGGATGTGCAATCCAATCAACTATTTATATTTTAATGATTTCTTCATTTAATAAATTAGAGTATATGAACTTCATATCATAATATCTTGGATATAATTATTTATGTTTTATTGAGTAACATACATAAATTACATATGAGAATATCTCATTTTTAAACATAAGATGGATAAATTATGATCACATAATTAACAACTAAAAAAATCCAAACAACTAAATATAAAGATGAATTAAATAAAAAAAATGTTGTAGTTACTTTAGCCATCATTTATAAAACATCACTCACTTACTTGCATCAGTGAAACTCTGTTTCCAATTATAGCAGTTTCACCAATAACAACACCAGTCCCATGATCTACTAAAATTCCATTCCCAATTTTCGCAGCTGTATGACAAAACCATAAAAATGAAACTGTTGGAAGTAACCACTTGAACAATGAATATAATAGATGGAACATATAAAGACGAAACTAATTATTGTATTCAGGAAATTCGTTATCATATGCCTCCATATTCCAAGTACTAAATTATGTAAGCCTTGTATACAGAAAAAATATGGCAGGCATGATATTCTGCAATTGCTTTCCTAGCAGTTCCCAAGAACACAGTCCTTTGCATGTAAAAAATTATCACATAGTTCTTACTATACTAAAGTATTCCTTATTTGCATGCAAACGTGGACCTAACATACCGGGATGTATATCAACTCCAAAAACCTGCAGTGCAGAAAATAAGGGGTTGGATCATCAGCAACAGGAATATGAAATACCCTTATGGAGTTTTCTCCATTTTTTTACCAAGTGCAAACACTACCTCACTAACTCGACTCTGCAAAACTAAGGCTAAGACTTTGCGTCCCTGGCCCCACAAAGCATGGGCTACTCGGTATACTTGCAAAGATTGGTAACCCTGTCAGAGAACAAATCCTATGAACGAAAGGTAAATGTTGGTGGAGGGCCACAAAATATAGAACAAAATGCTTCACCATTTTATTCGTTCAAATGCTTCAGCATATATAATGAACAAGTTAGTACCATTAGAGGATTCAGAAACATTAAACAGTAGCACCCTCATCATAGCAAAGTACACAGGAAGTAAAAAGAGAGACATTCCTTTGCATAAATTTATTTTATGACTAATGAGAAAGGAATAATTTCAGAGAACCTACGAGATATTCATTGGTGGAAGAATAAATAATGAACTTGGGAGGAACCTACATTTTTTATTTATTGATTTAAATTATCATTTATATTTTTCTGTTTAACAATCACAACCCGCTCTATTATTATTGTAAATTTTCATTGCTAGATAGGTTTTGAATTTTATTCACAAAAATTATTATTGGATTCGTTGAAAGACGACTTGGAATTATTTGACCACTTCTACCGTATCATCTTCTTTCTAGCGTTAGACAAGTTTACGCTAGAATCATCGTAATTTGATAGCAAAACGAAAGCTATGAAAGAACTATGACTAATATATACACTTAGGATTTAAAAAACATAATAAAGCAAGTCAAGTGCATATTACTTTTCTGGGGGAAACTGAATGATTTACCTTCATGTATAGAAGTGCTGAGCAATATGACAAACAAGAAGGATCTCGATCTTTAAATGCCTATCAGAAAATAGTTCCAAAAAGAATCAAATTAGATCATTATGCAATGCAAATTCCAAAGGTATAGAAGATGAACTTCATGTACTACTCCTATATATACATAAAGAACATTACTTACCTGAATATCCAAGCGAATCGAATGCTGGATACCTTTATCATGCTTCATCACAGTAGAAAATATATCCATCAGCTGAGTGGCCAAAAGAGTAGGCTTTTGGAGTCGGTTGGCAAGAGCAAAGGCTAATGCTTGCTCCAAGCAATCATGAGATAGAATAGTGGCATAGAAGAAGCTACTTAAAATTGGCTCCCTTTCTGCCTGCACTCAAATAATGGCATATCATGAAGCTATCAAACATGTAAATGTTCTCCAACACTCATCATATATGCAAAATGAAGCATCTATGTTCATATTTCATCGTATACTTGTTGGAGATCCTACATCGACTAGAGATTAGAGTCTTTCATTGTATATAAGTGGGTGTAAACCTCAACCCTATGAGCCGGTGAGCCGGTTTTATGGGGTTGAGTTAGGCTTAAAGTTCACTTCGTAACAATACTTAAACACAGTTTATGATTAGTGGGGAAAAACAGAACAAACAATCCATGAACTTCTTTGTGTTCAAACCACCTTAATCAATCTTTGTCATCCTTTTCTCATTAGTTGTCACACCAATATTTTCTTGTATACAATCATTACTTAGCTTATTACACATTTATCTACCGTTCTCATCTCTTTTATTTTATTGTTGTGCCTTTAGCCTAAAATCAGCTACATAGTCAGCATCCAATATGCATGGCTTGGAAAATGCAACCAAAGAAAGTGAGGGAACATAAGGCATAAAAAAAGAGGAAAAATATTATTGGTACCTCTAACTTGGCTTCTTTTCTGACATCATCCCAGATAGGATCAAAACAATCGAAATTTTTAAGTGAAGAATCCAACACAGGGTTGGGAATTCCCATGGCATAAATGGGGAAAACCTTCTCCAAATGAGGAGGCCAAAAAGAAAAGGAACCAATACTATTAGGTTTGCCTTCCTCAGCTTCATGTTCAGACATAGTTTCAGGAAGATAAACCAAGGGCTTGTGTAGTTATTGAGAGAAAATGAGATAAGAGAAAAATCAAAGTGCTGGTGGCTGCTGCTGGGTAAGTGTGTTATCTATGCATTCTTATTATAGTTGTATGATGGAATGGAAAATATTACTTTAACAACTACATAATTATTTTAAAATTGTTTTATCTAAAAAAAAAAATCAGTTACAATCTGATGCAAGATTCTTAATATATGAACAATATAATGGAATTGTATTTGCTGTCACAGACTCAATGCAACAATTATTATAATGAACTATGGAAAAGGGTTGGATTAGAATGAATGAAATGTAACCAAGAGTGTCATTTTCAATGGTAGTTTTGAGTTCTAAGTTTTAACCTTTTTTTTATGAATTGAATTCAAGAGGTAGGATTTGGAGTTGGTTTATTTATACTTCATGCATATGCATGAACTTTGTGGTAAAATATGTATTTTATTTATCAGGTACCATCAGTGGAATCGTATATGTGCAAAAGTCAAAAACAGTGGTAAGAATGGTTATACAGAAAGTGGGATTCGAGTTTAAAATCAATTGATAACACTTTTTATATAACTTTTATAATGCAGTAAAATTTATCAAATTCTAATAGGATTCATTTAATAAAGTTATTCAACTGTGTACAATCACATTGGATTGGATATATATAATAATAATTTAGTCTTTATGTATAAATTATTGCTCAAATTGACACTTTTAGTTTTTTTTATACTTGAGATATTTTTAAGTGGTTCTGGTGTGTGTATTTATCTTACCCTTATGTTTCTTGTTTGGACAATGCAAAATAAGTTAAATTCAAAGAAGAATAATAAGAAAGGATTAAAGTTGAATAAAAGTATATATATTAATGAAATTCTCTATTATTAATTAATTTTCTTCTCATTAACTTAGTTATTACAATTTCATACTCAACCATTACTTGACAAAACCAATAATGAATAAAAAAAAGAAGTGAAGAATATATATATACACTAGTCTTCCACAAATCTTCAACTCTTGTTTCATTGGATGCTTTGGTGCCTCTTCTACATTAGGAGTGGCTGTTTTTCTTCTTTGTCCCTTCAGAGTGATTATATAATGTGTGCTATATTATTGTCAATTTTTAAAATGACCAGAATTTATGTATTAAAAAATTATTTTACTGACAGAAGTAAAGTTTTATTTGATCTTTAATTACGAGTTTTTAAACATTGGTTTGAAGTTACCAATCGAATTCTTCCTATACTATACTAAAAATAAAAAAATAAAAATAAACTCCAATTTTGAAATTAACTAAAGTGGTGTTTTAGTAAAATTTGTTTTACTTTAAAATCGTTCTCCTTTTAATGTTAAATTAATATTAAAAATAATTTTCATTTATATATTATTAAAGGATCAATCATTGAATATTAAATTGATAATTTGTTCATGTTTGGGAGATTAAATTGGATTTTAATTTTTTAGTTAAAAAAACTAAAAAAGACCACGAAATAACATAGAAAAAGAAGATAATATTATACTTCCGTTCAAAATCAGGTGATCTGAGATAAGAAAAGAAAAAATATTTTATTTGAATAATTTTCTTATAAATATTTTAAAAAGTTTGTTTTAATATAAATTTTAATTAATTTTTTTCTTTTTCTATAAGTGTTTATAAGAAAGTTACCATGCCTAAATTTTAATTAATTTTTTTTCTTTTTCTAAAAGTGTTTATAAGAAAGTTACCATGCCTAAATTCGAACTCAAATATTAGGTGATATTATGTAATATAATCATAGCATTTATGTGATATAATCATAGATATTGTGCAGAACATTTATGTGATATAATCGGAAATATTGTGTATTAATAGAACGTTAATCATGATTTTACTGAAAGTTTTGTCTACTTAATTATCACATGAAGCAAATTTCAATTCTTTCATTTCACGAAGAATATTCTTCATTAAGAAAACAATATACCTTGTTCAATTGTTATAACATTTGTCATTTATGAAAAGAGTTTTTTTTAAGCTTATAACATACTTCCTATACAAGACCAAATTAGTTATGGTACTAATACTTTATGGTGTTTACAATGAATCTTTGATGGTGTTCATTAAAAGAGAAAACCACACCATAAATCCATAAATCAAACATTGACAACCACAATCGAAGATTTAGCAAGTGCAACCCACGTTAGAAAATAAATAGAAAACAACAACAACAAAATCACAAGCCTGATCGTCATTGTTAACATTACTAGAGTGTAAAAAATCACTCTCAAAATCTCGTAAACATTGTATACACAAAATTCCAAATCCGTTTCCCTCCAATGTTAAAAATTGTCTTTTCCACCTCACAAAATATCAATAAATACCATGTTTTACTCTTTAATAACGTTAAAAAAAACTAAATTAAATTATTTTTAAAAATTTGAAACAATATTAAATAAAATAACTTAAAGGATTTAATTGATTTTTAGTTATTTATATATTTATATTGATATTAAACTTTTATAAACTAACTTTCGGAATGCATTTTCTAGAAACTTCTTTTCCATAATTGGGGTTTAGAAGACACTTCACAACCATTAAAAGAAAACTACTATTTTCCACGTACCTGACGCTAGCCAACTTCAAATCACTACCACCAAAGCTTGTCGGAATACTTCTATTCTGAACCTCCATGAGAAAAACCGGGTAAAACTTATGGGGTACAATTAGATATTACGAGGGTCAAAAAAGCAAAACCACAAAAAATTACAACTTCCATTGGACTAGATATTTTTTACCCAACTCGTAACTTAAATAGCCTTAAATTGAATCGACATATTTTATAAATCATCACTTATATTTTAAAAATAAGTGATATCATTTTTTAAAATATATATTATAATTTACATATACATTTATTACATCTAAATTAAATATTAATCTGATTAACAGATTTAAATTAAAAATATTTAATGTAATTTATTTTAATTTTTTTTAAAGTGGACTAAAGTATTATAATTTACATATTAATTTATTATATCTAAAATTAATATTAATTTATTATATCTAAAATTAATATTAATTTAGTTAATATAACTTACTTTATTTCACTTTTCATTATTTTTTTCCTCTTTATTTATTTATTTTCTTAATATTTTTAAAACGTTCGTTGGCCCAACCCCAAAATGTTTCAATGTATTTAGATATCAGATTTGACACATGACTTTCTAAATAGTATAGAGAGTTGCTAAATGACAAATGATTAGTGAATTTTTTTTTACTATTTTTGTTGTTACTACAGCAAAAACAACATTATTAAGATGGTGACACATTAGTTATTAATTGATTTAAATAATATATAATAGTATTAAGATTAAATTAAATTAGTTTTTAAAACCAAATAAAAACGTGCTTTAATATTTGTTTAGTGAATATTTTAAATGGAAATAAAAAATGGTGAGAAATAAAAGAGGCAAAGTGAAATATAAAAAAAGAAAAAACATATAAAGTCAAATTCTGAGTAGCCAATAGAATTTCGGTCCTTCCATCATCCCGTGTTGTGTGTGTCCGGTGGACTTTTCTCCATTCTTCCAGATATTCATATTCTCTCCATTTACGCTTTTTTCACACCAAATCCAATTTTTTTTGCCCTTTTCAAAACGCAACGCAACGCAATGGCGAGAAGATCCCTACCGCTCCTCAAGGACCTCATCACGCGCTCCTCGCCCAATCGGATCACCGCCCGATCCGTCACCTACATGCACCGTCCGGGCGACGGGACGCCGCGGCCGGTGACGCTCATCCCGGGCGACGGGATTGGGCCGATGGTGACGGGCGCGGTTGAGCAGGTGATGGAGGCGATGCACGCGCCGGTGTACTTTGAGAAGTTCGATGTCCACGGGAACATGAAGGTGATTCCGCAGGACGTGCTGGAGTCGATTCGGAAGAACAAGGTGTGTCTCAAGGGTGGCCTCGTCACCCCCATGGGCGGCGGCGTCAGTTCCCTCAACGTGCAGCTCCGGAAGGAGCTCGATCTATACGCCTCCCTCGTCAACTGCTTCAACCTCCCCGGCTTGGCCACGCGCCACGATAACGTCGACATCGTCGTCATCAGGGAGAACACCGAGGGCGAGTACTCCGGACTCGAACACGAGGTCGTTCCCGGCGTCGTCGAAAGCCTTAAGGTTCGCCTCCTCTCACTTTCACATGCGTTATGCAGTAATTTCTTTGGGATAAATTACCCGACACGACACGACACCACAATCCTGTTGTTTTATTGCATAGAAAACTCTTTCAAATGTCTTTGAACAGAGATGGGTGTGATATTTTTTAATTAAATTAAAGGTTTGTTACTGAAGAGTAAAAAACGAGGGCTGGGAGAAATTTGAGAGGTGGGACATGAGCTTTTTTCATAAACTAAACAATAATTTTTTCTTATCTTTTATAAGTTTTTTTTTTGCAGAAACTTTTTTAACCAGTGCTGAGATTCTACTTGGGTACAAGCTAGAAGTGCTTTTCAGAATTTCTCTTCTAAAAATATAGAGAATTTTCTAGAATAGAAATTATCCCCTTTTACTTTTATGCCAAAGTTCAGACATATTCTCTGTACTTGATTATATCTTGTGATATGATTAGTTAAGTAGATGTTTATCATGTGGAAATTTTTTATTTTTAACTTTTTTTTGGGGGTAAATGTCATTGATAAATTTAAGTGATTGGCTTTAGGGTGATTGTTATTGTTTTTGAGAAATAGTTGTTATTATTACCGTTTCTTGAGATATTATTTTGATGTAAAAACTAGAATTCTTTAAAAGTTGGTGTGTATGACTCTGTTATATATATTGTTTTCTGGAAATAGTTTACCAAATCTTGAAGTCCTGTCGTGATGCATGATGGGTTTGTTTGTGGTTCATCCAATCCTAATATTTTGCTAGGTAATTACGAAGTTCTGTTCAGAGCGTATTGCAAAATATGCATTCGAGTATGCTTACCTGAACAACAGAAAGACCGTGACTGCTGTGCACAAAGCAAATATTATGAAGCTTGCGGATGGTTTATTTTTGGAATCTTGTCGAGAGGTTGCCACAAAATACCCCGGAATCAAGTATAACGAAATTATTGTGGATAACTGCTGCATGCAGCTTGTTTCAAAGCCTGAGCAGTTTGATGTTATGGTATGTTTATTTATAATCAATCTTGCTTTGCAGCTATTAATACACTTCTGAAATTTTGTCTAATGTATTTATGGAGTAAAAGCAGAGATGTATACAATTTTGTTTTGCAAGGTTGTTTAAACTTCAGTGTCATCAGATTATTGTTGCAAACCAATTATTTGTTTTTGAGCTCATTGGGCTTTTCAGATATTATTTAGTAAATTGGTTGGGTTTTCCTTGTTTGTGTATGCATAAATTAATAGCATCTACAAGAGAAATTAGCTGAGAAATGAGTAGTTGCACAAAAGAGGGTGAAAATTTGTAGCAAAAGTTTAGTTGAGGATAAATCATGTTTCATTTTTGCTATAGGCTTTTCCCTGTTGGTCAAGTAAAAGAATATTTTAAGGTTAAATAATTAAGGAATAAAACAGGGATTCCAATTTTTACTGTTGTGTTCTTTTAAGATTGTTGGCAGTGGAAAAAAAGGAGAGAAAGATTATTGCTTTACCGCATTATCTTGGAAATATTGATAGCATCTTAGTTAACATGTTTATGTCAGAAGAAATGGTTTAACAATGTGGCTATCATAGAGCAAGGATTTGGGATAAGAAATGGTTTAACAATCTGTGATGTGATGGATGATTTTTGTAGGAAAGGGGGCAGGACAGGGGCGGACCTAAGAGTAAGGGAAACGATTTTGAAAATAATAAATATAAATAGTATTATCATATAGTATATAGATTTATACACTTATTCATATATAACTTGACAGTGGAATCAATATATAAATTGTGCGGTGAGGGGTGCAAGTGTCCATCCTTCAATCCTGTTCTCCTTGGACACCTCCATCCAAACATATATCTGGGTAGATGTGTTTGTTCTGTTGTTTGATTTGAAGGGATAGATAAAATTTTCCTTCCTTATCTGTTGGTGTAAGCGAGGATCATTGCTAACGTTTGCTCAATAACCTTAGGTTTTGATGGTTCTGTCTTGCAAAACACTGATCTTAATTTGTTTATGATATTTGTTAAAAGTGTTTTTGAAGTTCACTTGTTCTATTTCCTCTTGCTAGGTGACCCCAAATCTTTATGGAAATCTAATTGCAAATACTGCAGCAGGCATTGCTGGAGGTACTGGAGTTATGCCAGGAGGTATGGTTGTTGCTTACTACTGCATTTAACTTCAGTGATCTCACCTGATTTTCTCCTTTTAAAATACCTCCTTACTTGTTGCTACCTGTTATTATCAGTTGTTTGAATAATGCTCAAACTTGAAAAGACTAGGTTGAATTGATTTGTGAATGTAACAAGATATCATTATTCTGCATCTGGGGAGCGATTTTATTCATTGTAAAACTTTGCAAATAAATGTGCATCTTAGGGCATTAGATTCTTTGGTCATATAGGACTTGTATACTGGGAAGTACACTTGGTAATGGTGATACCAATGAAATGGTGATTTTAGTGTCTATGATGGTACGGTAAGATTGAGATGATTGCTCTTTTGAATTTTGTAGTGAAGGAATAGTTACTTGGAAAAATCATTCTCTGTCCTCAAATATGAGTTTTGCAGGTAATGTTGGAGCCGAGCACGCTGTGTTTGAGCAAGGTGCTTCAGCAGGAAATGTTGGTAATGAACAAGTATTAGAGCAAAAGGTTGCCAATCCAGTGGCTCTTCTTCTCTCGTCAGCTATGATGCTTAGGCATCTTCAGTTTCCTGCCTTTGCTGACCGTTTGGAAACTGCTGTGGAACATGTCATTCTGGACGGCAAATACCGAACAAAGGATCTTGGAGGGTCAAGCACCACCCAAGAGGTTGTGGATGCAGTTATAAATGCTTTAGATTGAGATTTCCCAAATCAAAGCGGCCTGGTATATTCTTTTCTAACTAATTTTACCAGCATTGTTTTGCTCCCATCAAGTGGGAAATAGCATTTTTTTGTCCTCAATAAAATTTATGCCCTACAGAAAACCATGTAATTCTTTTTTTACCTGAACAATTTGTAGAGTGTGATAATTGTTTCCCTCCTATTTTAAAACCCAGGATTTTACGACCTAGCAATTATTTTATAGTTCTGATTAGGAAGAACGTAAATTGTTCCTCAAGATTGTTGTCTTTGCTTTATTTTCTGTCTAGTTATGTATGGATGGTTCTCTCAATCTTACTGCTGAACTATTTGAAAAGTTTAAACAAGTCTATGATTTCCAATGACCCATTTATATTTTGAGCACTAATTATTTTTAATTGTTTATCTAATAAATTAAATATTTTGATCTAAGTTTCTTTTGTTATCAACCCTACATTTTATCCTTTGTTGTTCTCATCCACCATTTTCCTTTGTTTTTTGTCTCCGTCTTTTGTCTCTGTTGTTTGCCTCCACTATTCGTCTCTGCCATTTGTCTTTTTCATTTGCCTCCATTGTTCACTTTTGTCACCTTTCTCCAACAACAATCTCATCTTCTACCTTTGTTTCATGTGAAATGTTTTTCATTCTTTTATTTGAAAACATTATCTACCTTCTTCGTCATCTCCCATCTCTTTATCATTGTCTTGGTTATAGAATACAAGCTCTTCCTCAAGGGCATAAATCACACCAACAAGCATTACATAGTTCTATTATATTTTTTGCACTTGATTGGGTGGAAATGGTGAGTATGTGGTGTGATAATGTTCATTTGTAGTTATTTTTTTTTATTATTGATTATTCTTATATGAAATCGAGTGCTAGTTATTAGTGAAATGTTTTGGAAATTTCAATTGTTCGATCGTTCACAAATGGAAAAGATTAGTTTTATTGGATCTACATCTACCACTAACATGGGAAATATGAATGTGTCTAGTCCTATGCCATCACTAACGTTCTCTAAAAGTATTACTCAATATCTAGAGTTCCTACATCTAGAATCATTTAAATCATGTCAACAACTTTAGAGAAAACATAGAAAGGCTTCTTTGAAAGTTAGGATTCATTGGAATAATGTAGTAGATAATGATACAATTTACAAGCATTATTACAAATCATATAAGGCTAATATTTTATGGAAATACTAAGTTGATTAAACATTTGAATGGTTCTTATATAACCTCTAAAAAGAATGTTGATAGAAACAGATAACATTAAATATTGGAAAAGAATGTGAGGGTCATGAATTTGAAACCCATTGAATTCTTCCAGTAACATCTTGATAAAAATTAAGTCGATATTCTTAATTAAAGTCGAACCAAAAAAAATATAAAATTAAAAAACGTTTATTTAAGAAAAAAGAGTATATAAAAATTAAAATTCTTATTTTTAAGTAGAGTTTGCAATTATCTAATTTCAAATAATCAAATTACTTATAAATTTCTAAAATTTCAATTTCCTTAGAATTTTTTACCAAACAATATATTTTATCATAAAATATTTTAAATAAAAAAATAAATTACTTATCAAATTTATCTATCCAAACATAGTTTGATTAACAAGAATATAAGAGTGTAAGTTTGTTTATAATAACAACATAAAGTTAAGAAATGAAAAAAATAGATAAAATAAGTTTTAAAAAGTGCATAATCATTAAAAAGAAACGAAATAAACTAGAATGATAAGCATTAAACTTTCATAAAAGAAATCGTACAAAAATAACAGATTATATTTTTTATATAATCAATTATGCCATAAATATTAATATTGAATATGTTTTTGACATAATTTACAAATTCATTATAATATTTAATTTTGTTATTAAATTTTTATTAATATTTAGTATCTTTTGTTACAAAAAAATAATATTTGAAAACATATTTTTTTTTTTCAATTTAAAGAATTTATTTTCACTCTTTTTATTTATTTATTTTTTAATCTTTTACTCTCTCTTTAATTCAAATAAAGCTTGAATGAATTCAACACATAATTTGAAAAAGATTTTGTAAAAGGTTTTTTTTAACTGTAGATTTTGTAAAAGGTATCAACGACTCTCCCTACACGTGTTAGTTGATTTTTATTGTAAGAATTATTCAAAAGTGACTTTTTTTTTTTAATTTGACTGTATTAATCTTACGATCTTATTAATCTATGACCATTAATTAATAAAGAAAACACACTCATAATTCTTTTTTGATACATTTCCTTACATCTTACACTTAATTTATAATCTATAACGATTACTATAATTATTAAAACAAATAATAAACACATACACTTTTATAATTATCCTTTTTTATACATTTTCTTATGATTTTACACCTAATCTTTTTTACATATTTTGGTACTATTTTACCTTTGTTTGGTATAAATCCATATATATTAAAATAATTGTGTCTGCTTATTAAAATAAATAATTAATCTATATTAATTAATAAACAAGATACACTTTCTTTTTGTCTGGTATACACGGTTTTTAGTGTTCTATCCTTAAATAGTAGTATCTGTTTTTACTTATTAAAATAAATAATACAAAAATTAATTATAATACTTTAATCACTTTTACAAGCAATTTTGGAAATTAATCTATTATTTCATTCAGTATTATATATGTACATTTGTTTAAAAAATAATATCAAAAGACACATTTTTCTGCAGTTGAATAATAAATAATTTTTATAGACAAATAAAAAATAATTACTAAATAGACATATTTACTAAATTTTATCATCATAAAAAAATGTGAATTTATAGAGACACTAATATATACTGTAAAGATTTCCCGTTTGGATTAGGTGATATGTTTTTCCAAAAAAAAAAAAATACATTTATTTTAATATTTTCATATCATTTAATTAAAAATTTATACTTTATTATATATTTATTTTTAAATTTATTACATCAATATATACAAATTCTTGGATGAAAACATCATTTTCCTTTTCAAAAGAGTCTTGATATATTGACACCCTCTCACAGTAACACACATTTGATGCTGTAGATGTTGCATTGACGTAACAAGGTGAGATTGCGCGCGAATGAAGAGCGCAAGCTTCAAAATAGAAGAAAAAAAATATATTACATCGATTCTTAGAAACAACCGGTGTAATATATATTTTTTTACTTAGAATGATCCATATTACATCGGTTAAGTCAACTAACCGATGTAATATATGATCCATATTAAAAATATGATTTTTTTTTTCATAAAAAGTAGATGGGTCATAAACCTCACATAGCTAACCACATACAGATACACGAGTATCCAGTTTTGCGTGTGCCAGTATATGTGGAGGAACCTGTGGCTGGGTAACTAGTTTTGATAGGATTATTACATCGGTTAAGTCATTTAACCGATGTAATATACCGATGTAATATATGATTTTTACATCGGTTAAGTCATCTAACCGACGTAGTATATAGTTTTTATTAAAAAAATTAAATTTTTTTCATGAAAACGTCACATAAGTAATCACTTACAGACACACATGGGTAACCAGTTTTGCGTATGTCAATATATGTGGAGAAACTTGTGATTGGGTAGTTTTTTGTAGGGTTATTATATCGGTTAAACCATCTAACCGATATAATATATGATTTTTATTAAAAAAAATGATTTTTTTCATAAAAAGTGGGTGGTCATAAACGTCACATAAGTAATCACTTACACACGGATAACCAGTTTTGTGTGCGTCCCATAAGTAACCACTTACACCTATACTATATTTGTGTGTTACGTGTTATATATTATATCATAGAATCACTGTTAGATCCTCACCAAATGTTCACATCTGCCGCATCAATTAATTTCAGGCAAAGTGACACATGGGAATAAAACATATTTCTTTTCAAAATTATCCTGTTATTCTTGTCTTTTGGCTAACGTCTGCTTGTTTGGGTTGGTATAAAAAAATGCGTTGTTTTGGTTTTTTGAATACGCTCTTAATAAAGAACTCTATATTACGTAACCGCAATCAGAACTACACGTTCTATCTCTATCCATAAATTGAAAAAAAAAAACAAAACAAAACAGTTCAAATAATGTAAGTTACTGTGATGTGTATTTTAATGTAATCTATTGGTCTTGGCCATAGTTTATCCGTTGGATGAAGCGAAGTGACCATGTTCTGGACTCGTTCTCTCAGACTTTTCAGATCCTCTCGCGTCTTCTCGTCTCACTATCATTCGCGTAAATTTTGTAGCTTTTCGCAGGACAATGATCTGGGTTCATGGGAATCGATGGAGGGTCTTTCTCGTTGCTCTGCCAATTTTGTTCCTTTGTCTCCCATCACCTTCCTAGAGCGAGCAGCCAAGGTCTGCAGAGACAGAACCTCGCTCGTCTATGGATCTCTTCAGTATAACTGGGGCCAAACCCATCAACGCTGCTTGAAACTCGCTTCTGCTTTGACCCTCTTGGGAATTTCTCGCGGGGATGTGGTCAGTTTTGCCTTTGTTCACACTCTGTCTTTCTTCTGCTTTTACTGTAGTGACATGTCTGTGTTGAACTGTGGAATTTTTATAAGATAATGGATCGGTTAGTGAGAAAGTTAACTGTTGATGATATTCTATCATAACTATGTTTTTCACACACTAAGAGTAATAGTTGTTTTCTCACCAAAAAGAAAATGATTTTGTTAAGTAATATACTGTCTAAGATGAGTTATTTCTATTTTCGAAGAGCGAGTCTGATCCTGAGTGATTGCGTCTGTTTAATTTTCTTCTGTTTTTAGTTATAAATTTTCAAAACAAGTGTATTAAAAATAATAATAACAAATAACTAATTGCGCCTGTTTTGACTTTTTCTTACTTGATATGTCATTATAGTTCTAGGATGACATTTAGCTGCGCTTGTTTTTCAAAATCAATTCATGATTTCGGAAGCTAAAAATAGTTTTTGAAAAGAAAAATTGTAACTTGAGAATCCAAAAAGTTGAATACAAATGTGACAGTTTTAATAAAAGATATATTAGAAGTTGTAGGTTGGTTATGGAAAAGAAATGAATTGTCAATTTATCATCATGTTTCTTTTGAAAATTAAAATGAAGATTGATAAATCATTGTTTCTTTCTGTGGCGGCCGTAGTTAGGATGGTCCTTGCAAGGACTGGTAGTTAGTTGACTATCCAGGGACCAAATATGTTATTTTTAAGTCTTTGTGTAAGTGGAAAAAATGCATGTTGAGTAAATCCTTAAAAGCTAAGGGCTAAAAGAAAAAAAAAGAAACTATTCTTTTTTTTTCAAAGTCATATTTTTAAGGATAAAAAACATTGGTGGTGATCGGCTTAGGTGACTACTGTGGAAATTTGGAAGAGTAATTGATAGCCGACACCTGAAAGTTTTGAATTGAAATGAAAGATTTGTTTGAAGAATGGATTGAGGATATAACTGAAGTGTTGGGAGCTGGAGAAATAGCTTGCTTGAGATGTGAAGCTTCATTATTAGATTCAGAAGATCTGCAGATAATCTAAATATTAGAACTAACCGGGTAGTTTTGTATACTATTTTTAGAATTTAATATGGAGCAATTTTCTTTTGAAGTTACTATCTGCAGCTTTCAGATATCACCACTTTGTGCATGCTACTTGAACTTTCATCAGCACTTCAATGCTCACATGTTTCTACAAATTGTGCTGCACTTTTAACAATTCTAATTTGCAATGACGAAACTTGTGATGCTAGGGAACAAATATATGGAAGCGTCTTCGCACTTCCTAAGGTAAATGAATGACTGATGCTATTCCATGTTGTTACTACACAGGTTGGCACCCTATTACCCAATGTCCCTGCTATGTACGAGTTACATTTTGCTGTCCCAATGGCTGGAGCCATTCTATGCACCCTTAACTCACGCTTAGATGTAGCTATGGTTTCAGTCCTTTTGGAGCATTCACAAGCAAAGGTCCTTTTTGTAGACTACCAACTCCTTGAAGTTGCTAGGGGAGCTTTGGACTTGCTAGGCAAAAAAGCTAGAGAATTGCCAATTTTGGTTTTAGTCACAGACTCGGATTGTCCATCTACATTTGACATTACATCAGTTAGTTATGAGTATGAGAGGCTTCTAGCTGATGGGCACAATGGTTTTGACATAGTGAGACCCCGTAGTGAATTGGATCCTGTAAGTATAAACTACACCTCAGGCACTACATCTAGGCCTAAGGGAGTTGTCTACAGTCACAGGGGTGCTTATCTTAATTCTCTAGCAACTGTTCTACTCTTTAGAATGGACCTTTTTCCTGTTTATCTTTGGAATGTTCCAATGTTCCACTGCAATGGGTGGTGCCTCCCATGGGGAGTGGCATCACAATTTGGGATCAATATTTGTGTTAGGAAGGTCTCTCCAAAAAACATTTTTGACAATATAGCTCGGCATAAGGTGACACACATGGCAGGAGCACCAACTGTGCTGAACATGATTGTGAACTCTGCATTGACCGACCGAAAGCAACTCAATCAGAAGGTGGTGGTGATGACAGGAGGTTCACCTCCACCGCCACAGATCCTTGACAAGATGGAGGAGATTGGCTTTAGCATTTCTCATCTGTATGGCCTCACAGAAACGTATGGTCCAGGCACTTTCTGTGCTTGGAGACCCGAGTGGGACCTTTTGCCCCATGAAGATAGATCAAAGATGAAAGCCAGGCAGGGGGTGCCCCATGTGGCTTTGGAGGAGATTGATGTGAAAGATCCTGCCTCAATGGAAAGTGTTCCATCTGATGGAAAAACAATGGGAGAGGTAATGTTTAGAGGGAATACAGTGATGAGTGGATATTTTAGAGATTTGAAAGCAACAGAAGAAGCTTTCAGAGATGGGTGGTTTCGTAGTGGGGATCTAGCTGTGAAACACTCTGATGGTTACATAGAAGTCAAGGACAGGTTGAAGGACATAATAATCTCTGGGGGAGAGAATATCAGCTCAGTGGAGGTAGAGACGGTTTTGTATAGCCATCCAGCAATTCTTGAAGCTGCAGTTGTTGCCAGGCCTGATGATCATTGGGGCCAAACTCCTTGTGCTTTTGTGAAGTTGAAAGAGGGGTTTGATGTAAATGCTCAAGACATAATCAACTTTAGCAGGGATCATTTGCCTCATTACATGGCTCCTAAAACAGTCGTTTTTCAAGACATTCCAAAAACTTCAACCGGGAAGATACAGAAGTATGTTCTGAGGGAGAAAGCCGAAGCTTTGGGCAGCCTTTCTAGACCCCATGGGTGTGATAAATTGTAGTTAAATGTTCAAGATAATGAAACGAATAATAATAATAACAATAAATTGGAAAGAGGTTCTACAAGAAATTCCATTCTTTTATAAAACATATAACAGATGAATGGAATTTTCACATGAATCCCATTTTATGGCACTAACATGAGACTGCAGAAATCTTTTTAGCTTGTACAAACAAGATTTTCACTGCTGTTCAGACTGTGGGAAGAGCAGGATATTTCCCAATATCAAAACGTGTTACAAATGGGTAGAAAATGGAACCAGCATATATATGATTCCCAATTTTAATCGCACTGGTCAATGCTAGTTTGGGATCATAATAATGTGCAGTTGGTTTTCCTTCTAAATCCACGACTACAAATCCTCCATTCTTCGAGAGAGGTACATTCCACACATATTTGGTTATAATTGCTGCAATCTTCCTTATGAAAGGATATCTAAATGCCAAATCCAGTTCAGAAGTAAAGGCCTGCCAGTAATGCACAAAAACATTCATAAGTAAACAAGACAAAAGCAGTTTTGTTAAAGTGTCACGTCACAAGTCATATTCCCCAAGAGTTTTGTTAAAGTGTAAGTTAAAAACTAGTATTTTGAATGAATATTGATTATTTAACACCCAATACTCCAAATACTCACATCCATCTTATGCCTTATTATTTTATAAAAATACTTCTATATCCAATACTCCAATTGACATCCATATTATGTCTTATTATTTTATAAAAATACCTCTGTTACATAAGTAATCCAAAAGTTGTAATCTGGAGCAAAAGGATAAATGGCAAAAAATCATTTTCCATTTTGAATATAATAAGTTTCATTTGCTTTAAAAGTTGAATGGAAGTTGGTGGGGAACTGATTGCTGTTAAGATTAGTTATGAAGCAGGTGGATACAGTACCGTGAACATTGCAATCAAATACTGCCCTTGTCCATCATAATGAATGTTGTCGGGCATACCAGGTACGTCACAGAACTTCTCTATGGTACCTTTTTTAGGGCCCTGAACGTAATATTTATTGCATCTCAACCTGCACAACAGCGCTTGAAATAAGCAAAAGAGTTCTAAAACACAAAATATATTCATTTGATACCATTAAAAAATAAAATATTTATTTATTTTTTAATAACTTTTCAAACTATACAAGGAGTTTGGTTTGAGATTAATGAGATCCAATTAACAACAGCCTTTACTTACCCATTTAAGTCATAAATAAGTAACATTACTTTAACAATTCGACAGAGATGGTAGTACATAATGTTATATTGACTTAAATGCAGTTTGATCCTTGCCTTGTATAAATCACTCCCCATATTTCTAATTAGGTTATTTTATTCCCTAAATGTTATCATATGCTAGAATTAGATCTCTATTTGGTGTAGTATCTAAATCTTAACAAAAGTTGATCATATCAATCATATTTTACTAAATTCACAAATTAACACAAACCAAAATATACTACTTTTTCCATGAACTATTCCAATCATGGGAAATTATTAGCACGTCAAATATTTATAAATCAATTAAGTAAAATATGACTAATATCTATAAATTCTGTTACTATTTAGATGTCAGGTCATGAAGGGTCCAATTTAACATGATAAAATTCAAGGATTAAAATCGCTCAATTAAAAGTATAGTACAAAGATGAAAAGTGAACAAATACGACAAATGTAAAAGACCACAAATTGAAGGTAGTTTAAGCTGGGGAAAACTTACAGGACAGATTCACAAAAGATCACAAATTGTTGATCAGGTGAAACTGCAACCCCATTGGCAAAGTAGAGGTCTTGGGCAAGCAGGGTTGTCTTCTTTGTTGCTGGATTATAGCTGAAGAATCTGCCATTAGGCTTCCCTTCCAAGATGTCGATGACAGCATCATTTAAAGTGTATTTGTGAGATGCATCTGTGAAATAAATAGTACCATCTTCTGCTACATCAACACCATCTGTTAATTTGAATTTTAGGCCCTCAAACTCGTCTACCAGCAGCTCAACCTCCTTTTCACTTGACACCCTCAGCAATCCCTGCATCGTTAGTTCAACTTGCTTCTTTTAAATATTCGTATTGACATTAATTGAAAACAAGTTTAAGCTTTTCGTTGTATTAATAAGATTTTTTTTTCACTTTGCTTTAATCAATTGAAATAATTTATTTCCTATATTATAAATAAGAGTCACACTGTTCCTCTACTTTATTCATCTAAATAGGTACAAATCTAACAGAAAAAACCTAACGAAAATAAGTTAGCACATAAACCTTCATTTTTTAAAAATATTATTTTCTTACCTTGTGCTCACTAGTATGAAAAAGAAAAAAATACAAATAGATTGTTTGAATTGAGAGAAAAAAATGAAAAATAAAAGAAAATAAACAAAACTTTATAATTAATTTGATTAATATAATAATGTTTTGGTATATTAGATTTAAAAAATAATTTTTAGAAATAATTTGATATAAAAATTAATTTTTAAAATATCAATTAGAATTAAAATAATTTTAAAATAAAAAAATACAATTTAATTAAAAATAACATATATCTAAAAATTAATATACTAAATATTATATTTTTTCTTTCTGTCATGAACATGGACTTTATTCAATTTCATATTTCGAGAAATGAAAGTATATCTTTTCATCTTCGTAATGATTAAAGTGCGAACTTTGAGCCGCAATAGCAGCAGATCACAAATTAAAATTAAAAAGTATGTTTTTGTAACTAAATCATTGATGAAACTTAGAAATTTCACCTCCTCACTTTTTCTTTTCTTTTTTCAAAATTATTTTCTTTAACAACTCAATACCTTTCCCGCGTCGGCAACTATGAGTTCACCGCTCTGTAGCAAAGTTAGCCCAAGTGGCCTTCCTCCAGTGTTGATCCAATTTTCAACCACCGAGTCAACCGCCGAGTCGTTCACCGTGACTCGCTTGATCCACCCATCCTCACATCCAGTGTAGACAACACGTGACGCGGCGTCGTAGGCCAAGTCTTCGGGGCCCTCCACGTGTCCCACGGCCACAGCTTCAGATCCAACTCGCGCGTGGTCGTTACGTGCGGGAACCACCACGACGGAGTCCAGCCGAATCGGCAACGCAACCGGTTGAAACGGTTCGAGCTGGAAGAGAATCGCAGCCACAGTGACAGGAAGAACGATAGCCAATAACGGCGTATAAAATGGTGACCTGGTTGGTTGAGACATTGGAAACGAGGTAGTGGCGATGGCTGAGAGAAAGGTTTTAGGGTTGATGGAGTTGCTGTGAATACTGCATGAGAGAATATGAGAAGATTGGGTAGAATTTGTAGCAATGTGTGTGAAGGGATAGGAACGTTGAAAATCGGAATTGAGATTACTATATACTATGCAGACAGTTACGTCTCTCTTCGTTTCTGGTGTGAGGCGCGTGTCCTTACGATACGATATGAATCGACAACGAGATATAAAGAATATGAAAAATATCATGCTTCTAATTTCATTACTTTCTTTCATTTAAAATTATTTTTATATCATTAAAAACTATATTTTTATTTTAAATTGAATCTTCTTTATACTTCCATACAATATTCTTTTTAATTGTTCATCGTTTTTTAACAAAGTTATTCCATTTTACTTTAGAATTAATAGGAAAAACATATTAGAATATATAGTTATTGAAATTGAATATGTTGATAAAGATAAATAGAGTAGATTGTAATGGCTGAGAAACACTTTTTTGAGCTCATTTTTTTTGTTAAATTAAATTTAGAGTTTAAATGTGTTCAAATATTTTCTTGAAACACTCTCGTTGCATATTTAAAAGTATTTTTTATTCTAAAAGTGATAATTTAAATGCATGATTATGAGTATATTAATTTGGTCAAACTTGGTTTCGATCACTCTATTTTAAATTGATAAATTTATTTTTTTAAATGTAAACTTAGTCTTTTTTTTTTCATATTCAAATTTTTATTCAGTAATAATTTTTTAATTATTTAAAAGTTGAAAAAAATTAAAATAAAATATTTTATTGAATTAAAAATTAAATTCATCAATTAAAAAAAGAAGAATCAAAACTAAATTTAACCAAAAATACTTAGAGTAAAAACACATTTTACGAACCGATTGTGGAAAGATTTTTCCTAAAATTGTTAATTGAATCGTTATTTTTTATAAAGCATTACACGATTAAATTAAAATTAGATTTAAAAAAAATTAGAGAAATTTGAATTTTAAAAAATAAAACTTAATTTCTTATAGTTTTATCATGTAAAAAAACAATTTTTTAAAAAATTATAAAATTATCGTACTTTAAATTAGTGCTTTATATATATATATATTAAAATTTATAATTATTTGTTTTATTTATTATTTAATCTTGTTACTTTACACACCTCTAGATTCCCTTCCTCTCACCTCTATTTTCTTCATTTCCCTTTTTACTCCTCGTCCCACCTTCACCCCATCTCTTACATAGCGCACCACCTAGTCATCTTATTTATTAGTGCCAATTTTACTTAAGATTTTTTGTTGGATGTTATGTTGATGCAAACTATATTAACTTTATAGATAAGTAATTTTGACTTACAACTTCAGTGGTTTTTAAGCATGATATGATTTGGTCGAGAGTTTGAACACCGTTGTTAGAATATTGAAAGTTAAAATAATATAAATAAATAATATAATAAAATAATACTGCATTAAGATTCAATAAATAGGTTTAAAATATTAAATAAAATAATACTGCATTAAGATTCAATAAATAGGTTTAAAATATTAAAAAATATATTTAATAATTGTAAGGTGTGAAAAAATAAAAATTTAAATAAATTAAAACTCAACAATAACCATTATAATAAATGATCTGTTTAAAATGTAAGTAAAGTATTTTTTATCTAATAATCAAATAAATTGATTTTAATTTTAGGTTCGGAGTATCTTACAAGTACAGAAGTACAGACACTCATCAGTAAAAAAAATAAAAATTCAATCAGTAACTAATAAATCAAAAGTAAATTAATTGTTTTTAAGTTCCTGTAACAACAATATAATACTTAATGTTAATTTAGGTAATTACTTATCTTGTATTTAAAGTCGAAGTTAGTTAGTATTTAAGCTGAGATTTGTATTCTAGAACGCACTAAAGCATTGTTGTGTCATGTCTTACACTCTTAGCAGGCACATTTGACCTTGTCAAACACGTTGGAGCCTAACAAATTCCATTAAATATTTGATTTGCCGGCTATTGTGCTCAGAATAATGGTAAATGATAGTGGAACACTTTCAAAAATTATCATAAAATAACACTATGTTTTCAAATATATTATCTATTTCAGACTATTTTCATTATTGACGGAGTCAATTTATCCCTTAAAATAATAAAATTCATGTCACATGAATTATTAGAGTAGAATTAATTAGTTTAACTATAGTTTCATCTCTAGAAGGTGGTAAAATGGGTTGTCAAATTGCTTGCTTCACAGTATGCATAGGTTTTAAGATGAATTTTTACTCTTTTTTAAATAGAGAAATTTTAGAAGGTAATTTTATTTTACAAATGATTTAGAATATTTATTTATAAAATTTACAGTATAACTAAGAAATTTAAAAAATTGAAATTATAAAATTTATAAAAATATAATTTGATTAATTAAAATTAAGGAATTTCAAATTGTACCAAAAAAAAAGAATTTAAAATTCTTGATGCACTTTCTTTTTTTTAAATACGTGTTTTTTTGTTGTTTTCAATGATTACTAAAAGTAAAAAATTCAATATAATATGATTAAAATATACATAAATTTTTGTATTTGTTTGATTCAATCTGAATTTACATCTAGTTAATCTAAGCAATTTTAGGAGAATTTTTTTATTAATAATATTGAATTATCTAATTACAAACACTCCTAATTAATCAAAATAAGAAATACAAATCATTCTTTGAAATACCAGAAGATTTACAAAGGTGATTAAACATTTAATTACCTACATCAAAAACATCAAAGTTCAAATTATCAATATAAATGTATAATAAAAGAGAAAATATCACTTGAAATGTGACTGATTTATAAAGAAATGTAACAATACCTTTTGATGAATCTAGAATACTTTTGTTTCAAACAAAATGCAATGTGTAACACTCCCGGATACCACCTTCATTGGTGTAGTAGTTAAAAAGTTTTATGTATACTCATGAGACTTGTATTTGGTTCCCTCCTTAGTGGAAATGTTAATAATAAATATATAACACTCTCAAAATATCTCCTAAGAAAATAACAAACTCTTTTTTAAGGAAGTATGGAATGATATCAATAAATGAGAGATAACTTCCTTTCTAAAAGAGTTTTACAATTATTGATTGATATAATCGATTATAATTAAACACAATTGATTATTATGTTCTTCATATAAATGAAAAAAACATTTTAAACTAACATAATTTATTCCTAATCGATTTTATGTAACAACCAACCTTTTATATTTAGCTCTTATAACCTATAATCCATTATTCACCATGGGAGAACAAATATTTTAGATTTAACTATAATTGATTATTTTGTTTATAATTAATTATCTACAAAATTGGTTGAAATTTAAAATTGGTCTAGTTTGAGATAATAGACTATAAACTTAACATAATCAGTTAATATATTTAAAAAAAATAGAAAACCAATTTTTAAATAATTTTTTTCTCAAGATTACCTTAAAGATTATTCATATTTTACATTTAAGAGAGGAAAAAAAAAGTAAAAACATCATAAACATCATCATAATGCTTTTTTATGATTTGCTAACAAAGATCTCCATATCATTTTTTCAACTAATGGTTAAAGTTTATTGTGACTATTTTTAAATCATCATCATTAACAATAATTTTCTTTTGACGAGATGTAAAAAAAAAAAAAACTTTCTTCAAATATTCTATTTGGTATTTATTAATATATGCTAGTTTTGTTTTTCATCTTACATTATTCTTTATTTACATGGGTGGTGTTTTTATTTGTTGATATTAAACACAATTTTTTTTATTAATTTTACTTGAGACTATTTCTCATTAATATTTTTTTAATAATTTTCTTTTTCAATCAATGTTGATTAGAATGTAAGACAAAGTTAATTCTTATCAAATTAATCAATAATTTTTTTATAAATATTAATAAGTCCATTTTTCGATCGATGTCATACAACCTTTTTATTGGTGAATAATTTTTTTAATCAATGTAAGTCAAGTTCTTTTAAATAATATTGATGTGTAATTTTTTTTATTAGTGTTATTAAGTTTTCTTATTCAAATACTATATTGTTATGAATGAAAGGATTAGTCTAAATCTCAAGAAGATCCACATCTTGTTGTCTTAAAATTTTAAGTTGAGAATGATGTCAATTTAGGATTTAGGGCGTATTTTACTCGCGTTCGAATTTTCCTAGTAATAAAAAAATTTCAACGGAAATTTTCACACAAACATATCCCTAAGATTTTGAGATAAAGGTGATATTAAAACAATGACCATGCTTTGTCCCATCAAAATAAGATCGATTCTCTCATTTTTATGTTACTTTTTGGCCAAACACTGTAACTGTTGGAACATCATATTAAATTTATCCAATTATTTCTGATAGAATTAGGCACATCCATTAGTAATAACTTTAAACAATGAAATTTTATGATTTAGGGTGTGAAACTAAAATAGTACACACCTCAAAGTCGTGGTAAATAGCAAAGTGAAGCAGCAGCCAAGTTTGAAAACTAAGTAACAAAAGAACAAAGACTCCCATAAAAGCTCTTTTATAAATAGCTTCATCATTGTAGTGCAGCAGATCATAAAACAAAAATGGGTACCTTCAAAGTGTGTCCTTTTATGCTATGGTTATTGCTACCATTCCTTCTTGGTGCCACAGCAGAACAGTGTGGTACACAAGCTGGTGGAGCACTGTGCCCAAATGGGTTATGTTGCAGCAAATTGGTGTGGTGACACAGATTCCTACTGTGGAGACGGTTGCCAGAGCCGATGTAAATCTGGGCCCAAACCTACACCTACACCTTCAACCCCAACTCCAACACCAAGCAATGGTGATATCAGCAGACTCATTAGCTCTTCTCTCTTCGATAAAATGCTCAAATACCGAAATGATGGACGCTGTGCTGCCCGTGGCTTCTACAAATATGACGCTTTCATTGCTGCTGCTCGCTCTTTCCGTGGCTTTGGCACAACCGGTGACGACAACACTCGCAAGAAGGAGATTGCTGCTTTCTTGGCCCAAACTTCTCACGAAACCACAGGTTACTTCCAATATTTTTTTATCAACAAAAAACAATAAAATTTAACAGGCACCTTGGTATTGGTCCAACCCTTATACATATATGAAACCTTCTATCTCAACACTACCAATTAAAGAAAGATCCAGATCAACCCGATATTAAATTAAATGCATACATACTATACATATCAAGGGTTCTAAATATCAGTCAGATAACGAAAAACTCACTGATGGTATTTTGAAAAAATTCAAAATCAAACCTTAACCTGTATTAAAGAGAAAATTTTAGTATGATCAATCACTCCACCTTAAAATATACACTTATTTTTATGTCTCAAAATCTCACCCTTGATTCTAGGTTACTTCCAACATAGTGTCAGTTATTACCATGATAGATATAGTACATAGTAAGGTAAAACCACTACAGGAATTTATTGAGCACATTAATTGAATTAATGTTTTGGTTTGTGTAGGAGGGTGGCCAAGTGCACCAGATGGTCCATACGCGTGGGGATACTGTTTTATCAATGAACAAAACCAGGCAGATTATTGTGATGGTGGAGAATGGCCATGTGCTGCTGGTAAAAAATATTATGGACGCGGACCAATCCAACTCACACAGTAACTTTTCAACTGTCATTTCAATATCTTTAACAACACTTCTGCATAATCTCTATAGGAAAATGTTATTTGAGAACTTAATGGAAATGTACAGTTTATTATTGTGATGTCACACAACTCTGATAATTAGTGAGATTTAAAATTATATGAACAAAATTTTATTTAAATGTAGATTGTTGGACTATGTTAGATTTTTCTTTGACTCAATTAAATTTTTTTTTGGATTATTTATAAATTTTTTTCTGTTTGTTTCTTTTTTTTTGAATTGGTATCTTGAACCTTTGGTTTGTCTTGTTTCGCTTTAACTTGTTTGTGATTATGATTTTTGACAGAATTAGTTTTAAATAGTCGATTAAAAGGTGTTGTGTTGTATGATCTAGATTTTTTTTTATATAGATATGATAAGTGATTCTAATGTATATAAAATTTTAAAATTATCTATTTGATAAAATATTATTTCTCTCATGAATTCAGAGTTTTGAGAATATCAGAACTCTATACAGCAGTATGAGTAACTAAGTGGTGAATGTTGACCGTTTTGAACAGCAACTACAACTATGGACAAGCGGGTAAAGCACTTGAGCTAGATTTGATAAAGAATCCGGATCTAGTGGCCACAGATGCAACTGTATCTTTCAAAACAGCCCTATGGTTTTGGATGACTGCACAAGGCAACAAGCCATCAAGCCATGATGTGATCACTGGAAGATGGAGACCATCTAGAGCAGACACGTCAGCGGGTCGTCTTCCTGGGTTCGGTGTCATCACCAATATAATCAATGGCGGAATTGAATGCTTGAACAGGCAGGAAAGTCTGGTCCAAAATCGCATCGGGTTCTACCAAAGGTACTGTCAGATGGGAATAAACCCTGGTGCCAACTTAGACTGTAACACTCAAAGGCCATTTAATGAATGACTCATGTATGCTTCTTAAAGAATATGTTCTCTGTAGTAATGGACTTGGAGTCACCCTACATGTAAGGGGAACCTTATTGCTAAATAAGTTCCCATTATCTTCATTAAATAAAAATGTTCAACTTAACCTATTTGATGAGAAAATGCTCATGATGAACACAACTTAAAAAAATTATATAATAGAAATCAATTTTTTTTAATAATTAATTTCTATATTAATTAAATTAGAGATATTTTATAGATTAAAAAAATATTTTAATTTTTAAATTAGTTTATATTATTGTTAAATAATTTCTAAATTAGTATCTAATTATTTAAATTCTAAATTTGATAGAAAAACCTTAGTAGTTAATTAGATACCAATTTAGAAATCATTTAATAATAATAATTTTTTTTTTTAATTTTTTAATTTGTCTTTAATATAACTAATTATTTTTTATCTCTAAAATTGATTTATATTTTATGATTTTATTATTGTACTGACATTAATTAGGATTTTGGCTAACATCACCTTCACCTTTAAATCACATGAAATTAGATAATTAATAAGTTATGGGGTTTTCCTAACATCTGCTCTAATAGCACTGGTTAAGTAAAGCAAAATATGTATTTTTTTTTCGATTGGAATTCATATTAGACATACACTGAAAATAACAATATATATAGAGATGTATGTTAATGTCATTTATTTAATAAAAACTTTGTATTTTTTATTTAATCAGTACTCTAAGGATAACGACTTAAGTTATGTTGCCCATAAAAAAAACAACTTAAATTATGTGGTGGCTAAGATTTTAATAAATGTCTTTGACGCGCTAAAGAATAAAAAATAGAATAATTTTAGATAACAAAATCTCTTTTTAATTTCTTAACTAGTAGTGCCTTAAAGACACTAACCCTAATCAGTTTTAAGTATTATAATCTTTTAAATGAATCACAGTTGCAGCATTTCCCTATCTTTAAGTAATAATTTTATATCTGGAGCCTGAAATATTATCTCAGGATTCTTAAAGTAAAATGATAACAAAATTTATACTTTCTCTCGAGCTAGCAAATTCACTTTGATTTGAAGAACTGATCATGTTTAGCAGGAAGATCTTCTGAACTAAAAGTGGGAAAATACAGTTGATTTTTCTCTGTTCCTAGTCGTCCAAGATATATCTAATGGTGGGTCACAACTTCCATTGACTAGACAAGTCAATAAAATATCATCATCAAAGAGATAAATGTGAGGAACAATTATAAGAATTATATATATATATATATGTATGTATGTATATATGTATGTATGTATGGAAGACTTTTGTTAGTAGATTCTCCGTCTTTCAAGAATTACCCACACGTCACGTTGTTGAATACTAATAGTCACTCGTAAGAGGTTGTCTCACACGTGTTGCCCAAGTGTAGACAAAACAAAGGAGTCGCATGTTCATCAACTTAACATAAGTATAAATCAAGATTTTTTTGGCTCAATGAATAATATTTCATAATATGGGTAATGATTAGAAATTATTTTTGTATATTTGATTATATTCTCAAAATTGATCTTTAACTTACAAATATACTGTATTATTTATAAAATATCATATTTACAGTGACATACAATTTCCAACCAAACAGCTTGGTAGCGTAGCGTATTTAGTCATTTAAATGGTAGATGTGGATGTTGTCCGAAAGGTGCGGAGGATTGGTAAGTGAGGGAATTGGTTTGATAGAAACATTGCATGAAAAATTGAAATAGAAACATTGTATGAAAAATTGGAATAGAAACAAGCATTAAATTATGAAAAGATAGATGAGTTGGAGATTTGCTTCTCATTAGATTTTCAAGAATCTATACCATTTTGAAGTTTAGGGATACAATAATTGGGAGTGACACATCTACTAGAGAATAGAATCACTATAAATAAGGGAAAGGAGAATGTGTGGATATAGAAAGATGATGAAATAAATATATAATGTTAGGTCAATTTATAAAGAATTACAAAATAACATTAGGAATGAAGACAATGAAAGTGTAATAGAGAATGGTTGATGAGAGTTAATTTGTGCAATAGAGGTATAGAGATAGGAAGGAACATTATGCTATATGTGGATTAATTAATGGATAAAATAAGTAGTTACTTAGTGTGGAATATTTATAATAATTGGATGGTAGTTTTTTTTATCGGTAATAAAAAATAAATAAATAAAAACCACTTTAGGAGTGGTTCAACCCTTATACACGGTACTCAACTAGTTAGTGCATCAAATCATAATATAGCAAAGCATTATTTTTTATAATTTATTTTATTTGAGTTTAACATTAATGGAAATAAGATTTGACATTACAAAGAAAATAATTGACTACAATCCATAAAAAATACACAAAAGAAAAGAAGCTCACGTTAAAGAATACTCGATGTCAGTCAAGAGTGGCTTGAGTAAAGAATACTAGGTGGTCAACCTGGAATTACTTGAGTAAATGATACTTAGTGTCACTCAGGAGTGGTTTGAGTAAACAATACCCAAAAAGTTAGTCAAGAGTGACTATGAGTTCAAAGAATATTCGAGTGTATTTCGTAGTGACAATTTGCTTAGTTGAAATTGCCTTGTTGACAAGAACTAGATGTAATTTATTGTGAGAAATGAACTAAAATAAATTATTGTGCATATTTTATGTCTTTCGTATCTCCTTTACACATGATATTATTATGATATGCACCAACTAAAAATGTTTTTATCAAAATTATTTTTAATTAAATATTTCTTTTGCACTTGTAGTGACTGTTCAGGAGTAAAAACTATGATTTGATCACTTGTTAAATTACATCACTAAAACAGTTTAATTAAGTTAAAAAAGTTGCATCAATTATGACCTTTCAGAAAAAAAAGAAATTCATTTAAAATAATATTTTAAACATGTTTGTCAAACTAAATATGATAAAGTGTAATTGTTTGTATTTCATTAATTAGACCTATGAAGTCAAGGACCTTCAAAAACATGATCTTCTCTCTCGTTAATCTTTGTTGCTCTTATACTTGCAAGACATGCATAATTTCTATCAAAGTAATTATACATAAATTCTATGTGTTTTCAAATGAAGTAATAAATATTTCATATCTTTTTGACACTATTACTAAAATTTTCTCAACAAGCCAATAATTTTATCTTGTTAGCAAATACAAAACAATTTGTTTGAGTATTCCTTAATTATATATCTCACACTCTTTCATCCTTTGCAAATCAAATTCCTCATCAAATTTAACATTTTCATGACTTCTCAATTTGTTTCTATTCTCCTTTTTCAAACAATCCTAAATTTATTTGGGTGAGTTTAGGGTTATGATTTTGATGAGGATCATTTGTAATAAACATTAGCTAGTAAACAAACATTTTATTATTTTCCTTTTGCATTTTTTTATTTAGGCCATGATATTTTGAGTCACTGGATCAACAATGTAATCTCTTCCACTACTTCCACTACTTCCCATAAATTTAGTCCTTTTATATAAGTTTACATTCTTACTGCCTATACTTCATAACTTTCACCATTAAAGATGTACGAGATATTTAATTTCTTTTTTGTGTGTGATTGGTATGTAGGTTTGAAAACCAAATGTTAATAGTTAATAATTATTTAAATTTTTAATAGTATAAATGTTTATTAATTTTTTTTTCACAATTTTATATAAATTTGTTGTTTTGTTGTAATGGATTTGAATACTTTTAGCGTTATTTATCTATCTATATATATGCATATGTATGTATGGTAAGTGATACGGAGGAATTGTATGGTGTTTGCGGATTTGTTTGATTACGATATAAATTGTGTTTTCTAATTTTTGAAGGACTTGATCGCAATTGGTTGTATAAATAAATTAATCTTGAATAAATTTTTTTTGAAGGATTAAATTAGTAATTTTAGTTTTTAAAAATTTAATGTATCATCTAATTAAGATTTTGAATAAGTTAAAATAGTAAGCTGAATCTTATTATTGAAACTTAATTATAAGATATTTAGAATTTTAAAATTCAAATTTTCGAATCCTTTTATACTAAATTTACCTCCTGATTGAAAATATAGTCTCCCCTTGTAAAGTGGAAAATTGTCTCTCTTGGCGGTGGTTGCTTTGAGTTCTCTCGTTTGAATCACAAGAAGATCTTCAAAAAGTTGTAGCAGTAGGATTTTTGAATCTTCAACCCAGGTCTCTTACACCATGATCTACCTCAAGAATATTGGAGGCGCAAAACCCTTTTTGCTATAGTATAGTTGGTGGTATTGGTGTTCCAATTTCTATTGATAAAGATACTATGAAGAAGACTTATGCTCATTTTGCAAGAATTTTAGTTAATATTGACTCAAGATTTTGGTTGAAACCGGATTTCTTGCCTTCTTTGTAAATCTTTATCATGAAAGATCCCCTTCATATTCTCCAAGATGCCAAGCTATTGGTCACGTGCATGGAGAATGCAGGAAGAAGACTATATGTGACTTCTTTCTGAGTTGTCTAAAACAAGATGCACTACCAAGAAGAATCTTGAGAATGTTCATTTGGAGCCAACTGCAGAAACATTCGGGTTTTATGGAATCAAAGAATTCTCGAAGGTCATTAAGGTTCTATTCCACTGGATCCTTCAAGTCCAGGACATCTTGTTTGTGGTGATATTGTTGCTGCAAGATACTGATAACTGTTATATTCGAGACCATAAAGAATCTGAGAAGGGAAACAATATTGTTGTTGATGCTATGCTTCTCTTAGATGAACATTCCCTCAATATTGTGGCCGTGCAATACCATCTGAGGTTGATCAAAACAATCCAGAAGTTTTACAAATGACATAAAAAAGTTCTTGGTCCAAGATGAAGTGATCAAGTAAGCAAGAAGAAGGATTCATTCCTGTCGTTTCCAAAACCAATCAGAAAAAACAACAAAAGCAAGTTCCTTCTAATCCTGGTCCGAGAACTCGGGCCAGAATGGCTTCTGCTAATCTTATGCAATGATTCCTGCAGACCTGTGGTTTTTTTCCAATGCTGGTATACCGTATATCTCCCTGAAACTGTCTTTCAAATAATTCTTATGATGAAAGTTCTTTTTTGGAAAACTAGAGTGCTTTCTCAAACGAGAACAAAGATGGTTTAGAAGAACTTTTGTCTCCTCCATGAACCAGATTTTCTTTTTTCGGTTGGCTCTTATCAAGCTTGATCAAATTTGCTTAAAAGTTTGGGATCCTTAAAGTTTAAGTTCTTTGCACATAATCAAAAAGAGCTTCCCTCTTTATGGGGTTTCTGTACACAGCTTCTATCCGATTGTTCTTACCTCATCAACACATCAAGTCTCCTTTTTCTTCAAATTTGGATTATAATATATATGTATGTCTGTTGTTTAGGCCTCATCCAATTATTCTTCTCGAAGAGAACTTTGGCAAGATCTCACCAATCTTCCTTCGTTTGCAGATAATTTCATGAGTGGTCTGATCGAAATTCATTTATTCACTTGCCTTCTATTGGTAAACAATTTACTTGTAGTAATGGTCAAAGTGGTGATGCTAGAACTGTTAAAGTTATGTGCACTCCAATGTAGCTGATGCTTTGGCAGAGGTGAAACAGAGTTAGCCGGATATTGATTGGAATGGTTCTCTAAAACATCTCTTGATGCTAAGAGATCTTCTCTATTGGTATTAAATAGAGCTCTCTTGTTTGAATTGGAATTTTGGAGGGTGAAATCCAAAGCTAGTTGGCACTTACATGGTGACAGAAATACCATGTATTTGCATGAGGTAGCCAAAATCAGAAATACTTCTAAACAGATTTTGTATTTACGAAATGGGGATGCCATTCTTACTGAACAAGAGGCTATACAGACTCATTTTCTTCATTATTATCACAATTTGTTTAATGGTAATACACCAAGCTTCAATTTTAATCTCATTAGCAAAACTATTTCTCATCTGGTCAATGATGCCAATAATGTTGTGCTAACTCATCTGGCTACTTTCAAAGAGGTTGAGCTTGTGTTTAACTTGTCTCCCTCTAGTGCTCCTGGACCAGATTGTTTTGAGGGCATTTCTATCAAACTTACTAGTCTATCATTTCTTAGGACGTGTTTAATGATGCACTTCCAATTTTTCAAAGAAAACTCGATGACTTCTAACTTCAATTCTAGCTTCCTGATACTTATTCCAAAGGGTGATGGTGCTGAATATGTGGGGAATTGTAGGCCTGTATTGTCTAACTTCAAATTTAAAATCATTACAAAGATGCTTGCTTACAAAATCAGTGTCATTTCTGATATACATATTTCTCCTCATCAAAAGAGGCTTTCTTTAAGGCAGGAACATCTCAGATTGTATTGGAGTTGTTTCTGAAGGGATTCATCTACTTAAGAAAAGATGCTATGCTGGAAACTTGGCTGTCAAATTTGATATCAGAAAAGCTTTTGATACTCTAAAGTGGGAATTCATTCTTCAAGTTCTGCCTATTGTTCACTGGCTTGAGATTCCTCATCATCTGCATAACAAGCTGGAAGCAAAGGTAACATGTTTTATATGATAGAAAATTATGTAAATTATTTAATAAAGTGACTCATGTGAAATAGTTTTTTTTTGAGCTTTTGTCCTGAATGTGATTTAATAATATAAAAGGACCCATTGGTTAATGTGAAAGACTATATACATCTTATGAAACATGATGAAGAAACTACTCACATAGGGACTCTTATGGAAGGTAAGTGTTTATCTCTATTATAATTGAATGTATGGTATGTGAGAATCATATATTGTAAGATATTTATGAAGTTCATTATTGTGTACCAATTTATGCTAAGATTTTACATGTGCTTTAACAGAATTCTGGGAACTTCTTATGAACAAGTTCCCTTTGTCTTTTCTAGCCTCATCTTCAACCTTCTCAATATGACTTTGTTAGCTTATTCAACTTGACCATTCGTCTGAGGGTGTTCTACCGAGGCGAATATCTGTTTTATCCCAAGCTCCAAGCATAGCTTACCCAATTGTTGACTAGCAAATTGGGTTCCATTGTCGAACATTAGGTGTCTCAAAATCCCAAAACGACACAAATGTTCTTCCACACAAAGTGCTTCACCTTGTGAGCAGTTATCTGTGTCACTGGCTCAACTTCAATCAACTTGGTGAAGTACTCGATGACCACAATGAGATACTTTATCTGACATATTGCCAAAGGGAAAGGACCTAAAATGTCTATTCCCCATGTATGGAAAGGCCACGGGCTATAAATTGACCGCAACTCCTCGACTGGCGTTCGGTGCCAATCAGCGTGCTTCTGACATTGCTCACAACGTTGTGCATATTTCACGCAATCCTCCTTCATGGTTGACCAATAATACCCAACTCGGATGGCCTTCAACGAGAGAGCTTGTCCTCCTATATGACTGCCGCAAATGCCCTCATGGAGCTCGACCATTATGCGGATGCATTGATCTCCACTTACACATGTGAGGATTGGGTGGGTATAACCGTGACGGAAAAGATTTCCATCTATCAGAATATACCGTCCTGTATGATGGGAAATTCAACACAATAAAAATAATATCCCAACAAGAGCAATAAACAGCGCATAATAATTTTCCCAACTTGCAAGAATCTGTGAGGAGCAATAGCAAATAATGGCAGCAACACAAAACACACTTCTAGAAGACACATAAATTTTTACGTGGAAAACCTTCTCAATGTGAGAAGTAAAAACCACGAACACAAGCCAGTCAATCAAGCTCCACTATGATCAAAGTTATGGTTACAAGAAAGTCTCAAATCACAGCACAAGTTGATCAAAGTTGTGCTGTGATTTGAGACTTTCTTGTAACCATAACTTTGATCATAGTGGAGCTTGATTGACTGGCTTGTGCCTGTGGTTTTTACTTCTCACATTGAGAAGGTTTTCCACGTAAAAATTTCCGTGTCTTCTTGAAGTGTGTTTTTTGTTGTTGCCATTATTTGCTATTGCTCCTCACAGATTCTTGCAAGTTGGGGAGATTATTATGAGCTGTTGGGGTGAATTGACCTTTTAAATCTTTCTCGCAGAAACAATGTTTAACACAGTTTACAGAAAATAAATCGATTTATGTGAAAATGAACAGATTTATTTTGGCAATGTTTGTGTTTGAAAAAACGTTTATACAACAAGGTTAATCACAAGATTATGCAGATAGATTTTTTCAGATGCACAGACACTGATATTAGAATGAAAAACAGTGAGTTACAAAACAGCAAACATCAATTTCAAGCACGTGATTAAGGTTCAATTGATAGCTTGACAATTAATTGAGTAACCTTTACAATCAACCTTTTCCAGTGGCTTTTAACAAATTATAAGTGTTCTTCTTGAAATCAAACAGTTTTCCAAAAATTAAGAACAGTATGAACCGAGCCCAGAAAGAACAGATTTATTATTGATTGAACATATTTATTTCTTTGTTGTTTTAACAGTTATGCAGAAACTTAAGTGCAGAGATTAAGGGAGAATGAACACAAGACAATTATACTGGTTCACTCCACTGAGCTACATCCAGTCTTCACCTAAACCAAGGTGAAATTCACTAAATCACAATACAAACAAACACAATTCCCACTGTTCTTGAAACCTACAAGAACTTAGGTACTCTTGCTGAAAAAACCTATTTCAGCTCACACACACTCTTCAAGAAAACCTATCAAGAAGAGTGTTCAACCAAACTATTAGAAGAAATGAAAAGTGAAACGACTACACCTGATTGAGGATACAAAGATCTGCCTTAAACCAGTAGGCAAGATTGCTAGAACAGTAGCAACACCTCACACCAAGCTTTTGGAACCAAACCAAGAACAAGCACTTTGTGATTTTCGAAATCTTTGAAGAACAAATGCTAATTCTTTGTAAACTCTTAATTCTCTGCTGTAAAACTTGTTTTTACAAATGTATGAACGACGTTTAAACTCAGAAACAAGTTTTCATTTTATAGAAAACTAACTTATAACAGATTTTTGAAAAACAGTTAATGCTGTTATAAAATGAACAAATTGAAAATAAAAAGAACAGATTTATTTTCAAAAGCAGTTAGAGAATTTGTTAAGTGAGGAGACTTAGTCAACCATTCTGGTGCAGAAATAAAACTGAAAAACGTTTAAGCTAGATATGGCACCAGAGACAAAATGATTCTATTCATTTACAGATGAACAAATTTATTTTTCAAAACGAAAACAGAAAAGCTTAACTATTTACACAGTCGTTTTGAAAGGTAGAAGACTTAGTCAAAATACATGATGCACAAAATCTAATTTTCACAAGACTTAGCCAAGGCATCAGTTTAAAAATGAATCTGTTTATTTAGAAAAGAACAGATTTATTTTTATGCAGTAAACGTGTTTTTTGTAAAACATGTGAAAAACAGTTTAAGAAATCTTATGCTTGTTCTTATCACATGGTCAGTGGTTATGAGGTGAGTTACTCAACAAAAAGCCCACTCTTAAACAACCTCTAAGCACTACCTAAGACACACTTAAAGCAAAGCAAAATACACATGAAATGTACATAAAAGTCTTCATCAAACACAATCTTGAAGGGGCAGCAACCATCTTCAACAATCTCCCCCTGTTTGATGGAGACAAATCCTCATAGCTTTATTGCTTTAAGAACCTGCACTGCACCAAAATTAAACCAGAAAAACAGAAGCATTGCATAACAAGTGAAATGGTTTAAAGGTGCAGAATTTAACTCCCTGTTTTAGCTAGCTTCACCTAGCATGGTGAGCTATTCTTCTCCCCCTTTGGATTCATCAAACAGCATGTAATCATAGGGAAAAAAACCAGAAGCATAACCATAATAGTCCAAAAGATAGAGACAAATTGTTCATCATTACAGACTTTTAAACTAATAAAGAAAGCATGAAAAAAAAGAGATTATTGATCCTTATAGTATAACTCTGCAAGTTGTGCCTGTACCCCTTCAATATGATCATCAAGGTGCTGAAACCTTGCTTGAGTAGTCTCAAAGTAAGCCCTTTGTTCTGCAGTCATTACATCAAGGCGATACAATACTTGCCTTTCAAACATGGACATTGGTTCTCCTCAGTATTCTGGAGCTTGATAGGCAATTATGGCATTTGCAGCAACTTCCTCATGCATAGATTGGGTAGTAGGTGAGTCATCCTCCATAGGAACAACTTCATCCTCATCCTCATTGTGGAGGTTTGATGCTTCATGTTCTGCTTGAGGGTCCTTCCCTTTGAGAACCAACCACTTGTCCTCAATTTTGTGAAATCCCATTTTGGTGAGAGTTGAATTATCAATCTCACTTACAGCCTTGATAGGGTCGTTTCTCTCATTTGTAACATCAACACCAAAGTAATCAATCAATTTGGAAACAAGTATAACATAGGGAAAGCGGTAATCAGCCAACCTTTTTGATTTCAGCATGTGTTCATTGATAATGAAAACCTAATTTACCTTAATCTGGTTCATGATGCAATATAGAAGGATTAAATCCTCTTCATGTAAAACCGCATGGTTTGTACCTCTTGGGATAAGTTGCCATGCTATGATGTAGGCAACAAGACGTGGAGTGAGGTTCAAATGCCCTGCATGGAACTTGCTTATACTCTCTGTAGGATTCCTCATACAACTTTTATAATATTGCAGCTTGTTGAATTCTTGAATTCCACTGGTGTTTCCTTTTCCTACTTTCAGTCCAGCATACTTAATTCCAGCTACAGAATTTCACACCTCACTTGTGATCTTCATCTTGATCCCTTTCACAAAAAAGACAACATTCTTTCCATCCAATGTGAGGTTAGTGTAAAACACCTTAACCAAGTCAGGATATACATTACCCGTTAATTCCAGCAGCTTTTTCAGTTTCTGGTGCTTCAACACAGCCCTTGTTTCTGCCAGTTTTTCAGATTTCAGCCAGTTCGAAATCCAACACTTTGGGTATGTTAATCTTTTTTTTGCTTGTCTCGTGAATGTAGGCATTGATGCCTTCTTCATTTCCAGCGAACCAACCTTCTAGTACGCCTTGAAAGGCGGTTAACTTCCCCTTATTTTTCTGTTTTTGTCTTGAAGAAGAAGCCATGGTTGAACCAGAATTTTTCTCTTGTTTCAAATGGTGAGAACAGAGAATAGGTAGCCAATGTGGGTAGCAGATATTCACACAGATTTATAGTAAAATGAATGGGTTGATACGACAGTTATGAGTGGATATGCATGAAGATTTTATGCTCTGAATTTGTGAAGAGAATCTTTGAAAATATGCAACAAATATTTAGGGTCACGATGCACATACTCACACCTTTATTGAGCACCCAAACCATCAAATTGGTTACATAACCATGACCAAAACCGTCAAAGGTACAAAGGTTAATGCCCATTAGGTCAGTCAAGCAGTCAAAGATCAGAATTTCTCTTTCCTAGTCATCAATGCATATCAGTACAGAAAATAAACACATTCAATTACGAATAAACAAATTTAATTTTTCACTGCTAGGCACAATTGACATTTATAATTCCCAATTCATTAAGCAGAAAATTAAACCTATCTTTAGCCAATGGTTTTGTGAACAGATCAGCAAGTTGTAACTCAGTACCAATGAACTTAATCTCACATGTTCCATTTGAAATGTGTTCTCTTAGGAAATGATGCCTAATTTCAATGAGTTTGGTTCTTGAATGCATGACAGGATTTTTGGTTAAGTTGATTGCACTTGTATTATCACACAACAGAGGTATATGGTTAAGTAAGATACCAAAATCATTTAATTGTAGTCTTAGCCATATGGTTTGAGCACAACAACTCCCTGCTGCAATGTACTCTGCTTCAGCAGTGGAGAGAGCTACACAAGCCTGCTTTTTGCATTGCCATGAGATCAAGCTTGATCCAAGCAAATGACAGGTTCCACTTGTGCTCTTCCTATCAATTTTGCAACCTGCAAAATCTGAATAAGAATATCCAGTTAAACTTAATGAAGTATTACCTGGATACCACAAGCCAACTTCTTTAGTTCCTTGCAAATACTTCAAAATCCTTTTGGCAGCATTGTAGTGTGATTCTTTAGGAGCAGATTGAAACCTTGCACACATGCACACTGCAAACATTATGTCTGACCTGCTGGCAGTGAGATACATCAATGATCCTATGAGTCCTCTGTATTTGGTTTCATCAACAGAAATTCCAGCTTCATCATGATCCAAATGACAGCTTGTTGAGAAGGGTATGCTGATTGGTTTACACTTGTCCATTTCAAATTTCTTCAGCAGATCCTTGCAATACTTGGCTTGACTTAAGAAAATGCCATCCTTGAGTTGTTTGACCTGCAAGCCTAGAAAATAGTTCAACTCACCCATCATTGACATTTCAAACTCACTCTTCATGACTTTCACGAAAGCTTCACACAATTCTCCATTGTTTGATCCAAAAATGATGTCATCCACATATACTTGTACTAGAATTGAGTCATCTCCTTTCTTCTTAATGAACAAGGTCTTATCTGATGTGCCTCTGTCATAGCCTTGTGAGGTGAGAAAATCACTTAGCCTCTTATACCATTGCCTAGGAGTTTGCTTGAGTCCATAGAGAGCCTTTTTGAGTTTGAACACATATTCTGGATGTTGATGGTCTTCAAAACCTGGTGGTTGTGAAACAAATACCTCTTCATTTATATAACCATTTAGAAAGACACTCTTCATATCCATTTGAAACAGCTTGAACCCTTTGATGCAGGAGAAGGCAAGCAGCAATCTAACAGCTTCTAACCGAGCCACTAGTGCATAGGTCTCATCATAGTCTATCCCTTCTTCTTGATTGTACCCTTTAGCTACTAGCCTAGACTTATTTCTGGTAATTACCCCGTGCTCATCCATTTTGTTTCTGAATACCCACTTTGTTCCAATTATATTCATCTCAGGTATTCTAGGAACAAGAGTCCAGACCTCATTAAGAGCAAATTGATTCAGTTCCTCTTGCATAGCTAAAATCCAGTTGTTGTCTTTGAGAGCTTCATTCAGATTCTTAGGTTCAACTTGAGATACAAAGGCCATTGCTTCACAGAAATTGTTCAAGGATTTTCTAGTTGACACTCCTTTCTCAATGTTCCCAATTGCATTATCAAGGGTTAAGTCTCTTGGGGTTTTCCACTCTTTTGGCAAACCTGCAGGCACAGTAGATTCTTGCATAGCATGTGTATCAGCAATATCAAAATGAATCGATTCATTTTGATTTAAAACAGATTTAAATTCATTACTGTCAAGGTCATCAACAGCAGTTTTAGATATGCTATGATCAGTTTCATCAAAAACAACATGCATTGATTCTTCTACTATAAACAACCTTTTATTGAAGACTCTATATGCATGACCATTCAAAGCATAACCAATGTGTACACCTTCATCAGATTTAGCATCAAACTTACCAAGATTTTCTTTGCCATTATTTAATACAAAACATTTACACCCAAATACCCTAAGGTGACTCACACTAGGTTTTCTGCCCTTATACAGTTTATATGGGGTTTTCTTAAGAATAGGTCTTATTAAGGTTCTATTTAACACATAAACTGCAATATAGACTGCATCTGCCCAAAAATACTTAGGGAGCTTAGATTCATTTAACATAGTTCTAGCTAGTTCCTCTAATGATCTGTTTTTCCTTTCAACTACACCATTTTGTTGGGGTGTCCTAGGGGCTGAAAAGGTTTGTGATATCCCATGCTTCTCACAGAACCTCTCAAATCTAGCATTCTGAAACTCTCCCCCATGATCACTTCGAATTGATTTAGTGCAGCAACCATTTTTATTTTGCAGAATCTTTGCTAATTTCTTAAAGGCAGTGTAAGCATCATGTTTATGTGCACGAAATAGAGTCCATGTAAATCTAGAGTAATCATCCACAACAACTAAAGCATACAAATTTCCAGCCAAGCTAGCAACTCTAGATGGTCCAAATAAATCCATGTGCAGTACATCCAAAGGCTTTTTTGTAGAGACAATATCTTTTAAATTGAAAGAAGATTTGATTTGTTTACCTTTCACACAAGCATCACAGAGCCTGTTATCCTGAAATTTAATGTTAGGTAAACCAGAAACTAAATCTTTAGATTTCAATTTATTTAAGTGATTAGTGTGTATGTGAGCTAACCTCCTGTGCCACAGCCAAGACTCATCACTTCTAGACAGCAAACACTTATTTGAAGAGTTAGTTTCCATGATATTCAACAGATAAATGTTATTCACTCTCTTACCAGTAAACAGTACCTTACTAGATGAATTACTTGAGATTGTGCAGCCATTTGACTCAAAATTCACTTTGCATCCTTTGTCACAAAGCTGACTTATGCTGAGAAGACTATGCTTGAGTCCTTCTACATAAAGCACATTCTCAATGGTTGTTGAGTTCCCTGTTCCAACAGTGCCTCTGCCCAAAATCCTCCCTCGGTTATTATCACCATAGGTTACATGTCCTTCTGCTTTGAGCTTCAAGCTAGTAAATTTTGTAAGATCTCCAGTCATATGCTTGGAGCAACCACTATCCATGTACCATTGATTCTTCTAATTGTTCATCTGCAAAACAGAGTAAAAATGATACAAATGGTACCCTTTTCAGTATAGGGTCCAACACAGATTAAAACCTTCTCTTTGGTAGCCATTTTGCTAAATTCTTAGGAACAAGATGCTTTCTAGCAATGCAAGACCTAGATGTATGACCAGATTTCATGCAGTAAAAACAGGTTACATGAGATGCCTTTTTGCCACTGTTAAAAGCTGAAAAACTTGATTTTGCTGGAACAAAAGAACTTGAAAGCTTTTTGACATTGGTTACATTTCTAGGGGTATAACCAAGACCATTCTTATTTAAAACAGCATTCTGTAAGCCAAGGAGAGACTCAAGGTTTTCTCTTCCCTTGGTGAAATTGGAAAGGGTTTTCAGCAAATACTCCACTTGTTTTTCCAATTTTTTGCAGTTTTCACAGGTTTTAATTGAGGCATGCAAGCATGTTAGTTCAAGGCTTACCATATCTGTTTTGGCTTTATGCAATTCTTCCTCAAGTGTTTTTACTTTAGGTGCAAGCACATTATTTACCTTTTGCAGCTTATTGCATATTACAGCTAGCCTATTTGCTTCATCATGAGTTTCCTTGAAAGCAGTAAGCAATTGATCATAGTTATCCGAAACCACAGAAAAATCACTTACTGAATCAGAGATTGACTCCTCATCCTTCATCATGAAGCACATATTATTTTCCTCATTCTCAGTTGAAGAGCTGCTGGTTGAAGATACTTCATTTTCCTCCCATGAAATGTAAGCCCTTCTTCCCTTGCTCCTTTCAACTCTCTTGCTGGCAGATTTGTCCTTTGCTTGATTGTTTGGACAATCTGTTTTGATGTGCCCTGTTTTGCCACAGCCAAAGTAAGTAAATTTAGAGGAATTTGAATCATTAGGTTTAGGATACCTTCTTTTCTGCTGGTTCCTATCTCTGTTCTTCTTCCACAAGAATTTGCTGAATCTTTTTGTAAGAAGACTGATTGTTTCATCATCTTCAGCATCTTCTTTTTCCTCCTTGATCTCATTCTGTTCAGTTGCTCTCAGTGCAAGACCTTTGGGTTTTCTCTCTGCTATTTCCTGCTCTTTGAGTCTCTTGAGCTCTAGCTCATGCTCCATTAGCTTTCCAAAGAGTGCAGCAGTTCCCAGCTTTGACAGATCACGGCTTTCAGATATGGCAGTTGTTGATATTTCTCGGCAAGTGTACCGAATCAACTGTAATATAGTACTCTTTAAAGTACGAATGTCGAACCCACAGAGAACAATTCTAATTAAGATGTTCTGTTTTAAAACTCATTAAGTATAGAAAATAATTTTGAGACTTTGTTCATAACCAAATTAAAGATTTCACAAGAACTCAAAGATTTAGGGTTTGATTCTGGATGTAACAAAACCAACTTATCCAATATAGAGAAAGATACTTGGGATTGGATTGCGTTTATCTCAATCATCTGTATTTTGAATAATGCAATATATAATACTCAAAACTACTTATTCTTGATGCTTAATTTAAAGTCATTCATCTTGATTCCTCACACATGAAATTCATAAGATAATTTCTCAAACATTGATTCCTCAGATATTTAACAAATCATCCAGCTTTAGGAACAGAATTATAATGCAATCAATAACCTGGAATCTATTCCTAGCATTACATGTTATCAAGTATTTTCGTTTATTTCAGATCCTTAAAGGTACTTTCCAGTTAAATTTAAGGATCAAAATCAAGACTCTATTGATCAGACAGAATCAAGCAATAAGCATAAAACGAAAATACCAAGAACAAGTAAAAAAGAGAATTTTATATATATATATATATATCACCAAGAATACATTTGATCAAGATAAATTACATTCAATCCCAAGTTAGAAAGAACTTAGTCACTCATGACAGCTCCTCCAATCTTCATTCTTGATCTGGATTGCATAAGAAGGGCTGATCTGAGCAAGTTCTTCTCCTAAGAACAGAGGTTTCTTCTCTTTCTCTCACTAGTCTCTCTCTAAAAAACCCAATCTGTTTTCCACCGCTCATTTTGAGTTATGTTTCATAATTTATATAATCAACTTTAGCTCAAGCTAGCCCGTTTTAGCTTGAGCTAGATCTTTCGGTGCATTTTTAGCTTGAGCTAGCGATTCTAGTCTGGGCTAAAATTGTACTGCACCTTTAATCAACTCTGGACAGTTTTAGCTTGAGCTAAATCCTCTAGCTTGAGCTAAATCTTCTTGTGATCCAATTCAATTTTTACTTTTTTTTTTCTTTCAATGCTAGCTTGAATACATTCTTTCAATGCTTCATATTCATCTGCAATTTACACAAAAATTGAGATTAAATTTCTTCAATTGTTTCTTGGTTCAAAAAATATATAATCAGATTCAACAATTCTCATATTAGGGTAATTTTCTTACATTAAGCAACAATTAAGTTCCAAAGTGTTCAATTTTCTCAATCATAAAAACTACACATTGGCACTTATCAAATTCCCCCCAACCTAGAATCTTGCTTGTCCTCAAGTAAAGTAATTGAATCCCAAAAAATATGAGTTCATTCTTCCCCAAAATCCTTAAAAATCAAATCTATAGTTTAATATCAGAACAACTGCATGGAAAGAGCACAAGTTATTTCAACAAAAAATTATGGTGTTTCCTATCAATTGAAACCAAGATAGGATAAGAATGTATTCAATTTCCAAGGTAAACAATTGTTACTCTTCACTGAGAATCAAACTAAGGAATTTCTCTCTTCATTCCTCACTGGTGAGTGTTTTCCCTCTTTTTTTTTCACTGAATTCCAAATTAATTTAAGGTTGTCCTTCATTTCCTATTGATTACAAACACTTTCACAAACATAGATCTTGTGGTCTTTTTCAGGTTGTAATGAGGTTGGGTTACAAAGAAAATTTGGTTTTTCCAGGATAACAAAATGCACACTGAACAAAAGATTAGCATATTTGCAATTCAATTTCTAATTGTGTTATCCATTATCCCTTCCATAAGATTCATCCACATTGCTTCTTTTTCTATTCTTGTAATCCCTTTTGCTTTTCCTTTTCTTTCTTTTTTTTTCTTTTTTTCCTTTTTGAAAAGAGAATGAGAATTTGGATAATTTTGTCATTCCCTTTTTCTCTGTTTTTTTTTCATTCTCAAAATCCCAGCAGCCACACCAAACCCAATTCTTTTAATTATAGAAATTTGAATTGCACCTATGCTCTCCTTTTGTTAGCATACCACAAGGTAGGACAATATATGTATATCAGAAGCTAGGGTGCAATAAAACAAATTTGGCTCAAAAAGGGTTATTTTTCTGCACATTTCATCATATATTGCAAAGGTTAGCTGTTTGGTTCTGAGTTTTATCACCTCCAACTCTATTAAACATGCCTCAATCATCTCCATATTTGATTTTGTGATGCAAATTGACTAGAAAATTAGGCAACCTCAATTAACTCTTCACTAGTGAAAGTCTCTCAAACTGTTTAAAGGTTTCACACTCTCACTTGGTTGGCTAAATTCAATTCCTCATTTGTTCTCAGACATTGCTTTCAACTATTTACCTTGTTCCAACTTTTACACATTAATATCCTTTCTCAATTTGAGTGATGGTTTCAGCCACAAATTCTTTTTTCAAATTAAGTCCTTGATCAATCCATTTGGTTGTTCTAATTTAGAACTATGGTTTGATTTCTTTTTCCAAAAAATTATACCATCATCTATCTATATACAAGATTTCACAAAATATGCAAACATCAGCCAATATACTAACTTAAGCTTACCATCAACAAAAGCTAAAGTAAGAAATATTAAACTAAACTGCTAAAGTCAACTTACTAAATTAAACTGAAAGTAAAGTTAAACAAAAAGATAAAACCAGTTTTTTTTTTCATTGTGCATGACAAGTATCAATCTCCTCTTGTGATTTTGTTCCGCTCTGTGCCAACATCATCATTCTGAACTTGGTTTGAATGTTCATCATCATCTGCTGCTCCAGTTGGTCTAGCTGCCATTTCTGGTGTATCTTCAACTCTAGTCCCAACTCCAAATTCTTTTGCCTCCCCTGAAAAACTGTGCATGTCCCCATGCCAAGATAGATAATCATCAAATTCAGTGGGTGTCAACGACAGATTATTTAATACCAGCTGTGGATTTGGTGCGACTCATTTTTCTGCACAAGTAAGAATAAACATTTCTCAAATCAAAGTGTTTTATTTGATTGGCATTTCAATAAACACTTGATATGCAATGTATAAAATGAAATTGAATGAGTACTTTTTGTTTTGGTATTTTATCCATGGAAACCGTACTTAACTTTGATTATCCTATTCCACAATCCTATTCAACATCAAGACATTGAAATTTCAAAAAGATTGAATCTTTCAATTTAAAAACGAAACTATGAACTGGAAGCAGAAACACGCATGACTGGACTTGGTTGAATGGAAATGGCAATGAAAATGATTATGGAGATGAGTAATTACTTACCTTGATAATGGCAATGTAGATGAAATGTTTGTTTGAGAATGATTATGTAGATGGAAGCTTTGGGATTTTTTTAGAACAGAGGGTGCTTCTGAAACTGAGTTAGGTTGCAGGGTTTTCAAAATGTGATTTTTATAAAATGCTGCAAATTTTTTTTTTTTAGAAAACTCACTAGCTTAGGCTAGAGCTTCTTAGCTCAGGCTAAAATTGGGCAGAGAGCAACAAATTTGCTCTAGCTCAAGCTAGCTCGTTTTAGCTTAAGCTAAAGTTTGACAGAGAGCAACAAAGTTTTCTAGCTTAAGCTAGCTCTTTTTAGCTTAAGCTAAAATTTGGCAGAGAGCAACAAATTTGCTTTAGCTCAAGCTAGCTCATTTTAGCTTAGGCGAAAGTTGCAGAACAAAATTTTTTCTTCTTTTTCTGCATAACTAGCTTAGGCTAAAAGTTCTAGCTTAAGCTAAAATTACCCTGCAATGAAATTTTCATTTTGTCTTTGCCAAAAGTTTCAAACCTTTCTAAGCTTTCTTCCATCTATTTATTTCACCAAACATTTCAAAACCTACATGACCATTGCACATATCAAATTGGTTTTAAAGACATCAAATATTAAAACATACTACTAAATCAAAACAAAAATTAAAGACACATTTCAAAATAAAACACTGGGTTGCCTCCCAGCAAGCGCTCGTTTAACGTCATATAGCTTGACGCCTGATTAACATCATTGAAGGTTCAACAACAATCACATCCACTCTGAAACACTCTTTCTGATCATTTGAATATTTCATTGCTTCAAAAACATTAAAGCTTACTTCTTCATCTTGAGCACAAACCTTCAATCTTCCTTTGTCTACATCAATTATAACTTTGGCAGTTTTCAGGAATGGTCTTCCCAGTATTAAAGGTACTTCAACATCTTCTTCAATATCCATTACAACAAAATCTACTGGGAATAGAAATTTATCTACCTTTACCAATAGATCTTCAACTATTCCATGTGGATATTTGATTGATCTATCAGCCAACTGCAAAGTCATTCTTGTTGGTTTCACTTCTACATCTCCAATTTTCTTCAGCATTGATAAAGGCATCAAATTAATACTAGCTCCAAGATCCAATAATGCCTTTCCAACAGTGAGATTTCCTATGGTAACCGGCAAAGTGAAACTCCCAGGATCTCTGGATTTCTGTGGTAATGATTTTTGAATTATAGCACTGCATCCAGCTTCCAATTCAACTATTTCCTGGTCATTGAACTTTCTTTTCTTTTCTTCATGAATTTAGCATATGTAGGCATCTGCTCTAAAGCTTCAGTAAAAGGAATGTTAATTTAGAGTCTTTTGAGAATATCCATGAATCTTGCAAATTGTCTTTCTTTGTCTTTCTTTGTAGGAGCATGTGGATAAGGTACATCTTCTATAGGAACACTCCTCTCTTGTTTTTCATTTTTTTCTATTTTCTCACCAATATCTACAACATCTTCCTTATTGCTTCTTTCTCCTCTCTCACACTCAATCTGTTCTTTTTCACTTTCTTTATCTTTTAAAACCTCCTCCCCAACAACTAAGTTTTTCCCAATTCCTTTTCCTATAACTATCCCACTTCTGGTAGTGATAGAATTGCAATGCTCCTTGGGATTGGTTTGTGTATTGGCTGAAAATTGACTTCCTTGATTATCAGCTATCTGTTTAGCCAACTGCCCCACCTGTGTTTCTAAATTCCTTATTGATGCTTCAGTATTTTTTTGATTGGATAGAGAGGCTTGCATGAACTTCTCAAAAGTATCTTCCAATTTTGATGTTCTCTCATGAATGGAAGGATAATGTGGTTGCTGCTGATAAGGGACTTGTCTGTTAGATGATCCAGCCTCTTGCTTCCACCCAAATCCTTGATTTGGATTATTCCTCCATCCTTGAGCCATGTTATTTGGATAATTATATGCAAAGCCACCTTGCCTTCCTTGATTATTCATATACTGAACCTCTTCCTTTGATGGATTTTGGTAAGAGCATTGGCCATTAAGATGATTTCCCCCACAAAAATCACACTTCAAAGTTTGATTCTGCATTGAAGGAGAATTTACTGCATGTAATTGTTGAGGCAGTTTTGACATTTGCTTCGTTAATGCCTCAATTTGCTGAGTCAAAATCTTGTTTTGTGCTAAAATTGCATCTGAAGTACTAAGATCCAGCACCCCTTTCTTTTGCATTGTATATTTATCATGTTGAGCTTGGTAATCTGTTGAGGCTAAGGCATCAATGATTCTTGTAGCTTGTTCTGCATCAACACTCATCATTGTACCTCCTGCTACAGCATCCAAGATCATTTTAGTATCAGACCTCAAACCATTGTGGAATATGTTCAACTGAGCAATATCCTCAAAGCCATGATTAGGACATCTCCTTAACATCACTTTAAAACGTTCCCAAACTTCACAAAAAGGTTCTTCTGGCCCTTGCCTGAATGTGGAGATATCAGACTTAGCCTTGATATATCAAGAGAGTGGGAAGAATCTGTGTAGGAATTTCTCTTCTACATCATTCCAGCTACTTAGACTCTGGTTTGGATGCGACTTTAACCATTCTTTTGCTTTGCCTGCAAGTGAGAAAGGAAATAGACGCCGATAAACAGATTCAATATCATTTTCCTCGAAGCCCATGGTCCCAACCAACTCATAGAATGTGGATAGATGAGTATAAGGGTCTTCATGATCCATTCCAGTGAATTGATGAGTGTTGATTAAGCTAAGAAAAGCTGGCTTCATTTCTAATGATTTGGTGGCAGGAGGTATGGCTATGCTAGAGAAATGCCTTGGTCCTTGTTGCATAGCATAGTCTCCCAATGTTCTTCTAGGTGGATTTTGTCTATTTTCAGCCATTTGGAACTCTGTTTGATTGTGTGAGTTGAGAGTGTTGAAAGATTCTCCTTTTGCTTGTCCTTGCTTCTTCTTTTCTTCTCTCTTCTTGCTCTGATTTTTTCTAGCTGTCTTCTCAATTTCTGGATCAAATTCCAATTGATCTTCAGGAACCTGTCCTCTCAATAACATGTATCTAAGACAACTCAAGCAAGGATTAGCACAGGATAAAAGAATAAGATATAAACCAGTGTATATTCACAAAGAAAACAAAATATTCACAATACTTAATGAGTTATACTTCAGAAATTCTTAAAAGAAATTGTTCCCCGGCAACGGCGCCAAAAACTTGTTGATATTTAAGTGTACCGAATCAACTGTAATATAGTACTCTTTAAAGTACGAATGTCGAACCCACAGAGAACAATTCTAATTAAGATGTTCTGTTTTAAAACTCATTAAGTATAGAAAATAATTTTGAGACTTTGTTCATAACCAAATTAAAGATTTCACAAGAACTCAAAGATTTAGGGTTTGATTCTGGATGTAACAAAACCAACTTATCCAATATAGAGAAAGATACTTGGGATTGGATTGCGTTTATCTCAATCATCTGTATTTTGAATAATGCAATATATAATACTCAAAACTACTTATTCTTGATGCTTAATTTAAAGTCATTCATCTTGATTCCTCACACATGAAATTCATAAGATAATTTCTCAAACATTGATTCCTCAGATATTTAACAAATCATCCAGCTTTAGGAACAAAATTATAATGCAATCAATAACCTGGAATCTATTCCTAGCATTACAAGTTATCAAGTATTTTCGTTTATTTCAGATCCTTAAAGGTACTTTCCAGTTAAATTTAAGGATCAAAATCAAGACTCTATTGATCAGACAGAATCAAGCAATAAGCATAAAACGAAAATACCAAGAACAAGTAAAAAAGAGAATTTTATATATATATATCACCAAGAATACATTTGATCAAGATAAATTACATTCAATCCCAAGTTAGAAAGAACTTAGCCACTCATGACAGCTCCTCCAATCTTCATTCTTGATCTGGATTGCATAAGAAGGGCTGATCTGAGCAAGTTCTTCTCCTAAGAACAGAGGTTTCTTCTCTTTCTCTCACTAGTCTCTCTCTAAAAAACCCAATCTGTTTTCCACCGCTCATTTTGAGTTATGTTTCATAATTTATATAATCAACTTTAGCTCAAGCTAGCCCGTTTTAGCTTGAGCTAGATCTTTCGGTGCATTTTTAGCTTGAGCTAGCGATTCTAGTCTGGGCTAAAATTGTACTGCACCTTTAATCAACTCTGGACAGTTTTAGCTTGAGCTAAATCCTCTAGCTTGAGCTAAATCTTCTTGTGATCCAATTCAATTTTTACTTTTTTTTTCTTTCAATGCCAGCTTGAATACATTCTTTCAATGCTTCATATTCATCTGCAATTTACACAAAAATTGAGATTAAATTTCTTCATTTGTTTCTTGGTTCAAAAAATATATAATCAGATTCAATAATTCTCAGATTAGGGTAATTTTCTTACATTAAGCAACAATTAAGTTCCAAAGTGTTCAATTTTCTCAATCATAAAAACTACACATTGGCACTTTTCAGCAGTCACCTTTGGTTGCCAGCTTCTGTCGAGGCACTTCAATATCTTTATGTTGAGTTCCTCTCTGTCAAATTCTTTTCCCAAACCAGTGAGGTGATTCACAATATGAGTGAACCTTTTTTGCACATCAGCAATGCTCTCCTCGGGTTGCATTCTAAACAGTTCATATTCTTGGATGAGAGAATGTTTTCTTGACCTCTTCACATCTTCAGTACCCTCATGAGTGACTTCTAAGACTTCCCACATCTCCTTAGCTGACTTACATTGGGATATCCTGAAGAACTCATCCATTGTTAATGCAGAGGTTATGATGTTCTTGGCCACAAGATCATGTTGAGCCTTCCTCCTTTCGGTCAAAGTTGTGCTGTGATTTGAGACTTTCTTGTAACCATAACTTTGATCATAGTGGAGCTTGATTAACTGGCTTGTGCCTGTGGTTTTTACTTCTCACATTGAGAAGGTTTTCCACGTAAAAATTTATGTGTCTTCTTGAAGTGTGTTTTTTGTTGTTGCCATTATTTGCTATTGCTCCTCACAGATTCTTGCAAGTTGGGAAAATTATTATCAGCTGCTTATTGCTCTTGTTGAGTTATTCTTTTTATTGTGTTGAATTTCCCTTCAGAGTGGTATCAGAGATTTTGGGTTTAATAGTGCCAAAGTTCAAGGAGGGGGGGGGGTGAATTGACCTTTTAAATCTTTCTCGCAGAAACAGTGTTTAACAAAGTTTACAGAAAATAAATCGATTTATGTGAAAATGAACAGATTTATTTTGGCACTGTTTGTGTTTGAAAAAACGTTTATACAACAAGGTTAATCACAAGATTATGCAGATAGATTTTTTCAGATGCACAGACACTGATATTAGAATGAAAAACAGTGAGTTACAAAACAACAAACATCAATTTCAAGCACGTGATTAAGGTTCAATTGATAGCTTGACAATTAATTGAGTAACCTTTACAATCAACCTGTTTCAGTGGCTTTTAACAAATTATAAGTGTTCTTCTTGAAATCAAACAGTTTTCCAGAAATTAAGAACAGTATGAACCGAGCCCAGAAAGAACAGATTTATTATTGATTGAACAGATTTATTTCTTTGCTGTTTTAACAGTTATGCAGAAACTTAAGTGCAGAGATTAAGGGAGAATGAACACAAGGCAATTATACTGGTTCACTCCACTGAGCTACATCCAGTCTTCACCTAAACCAAGGTGAAATTCACTAAATCACAATACAAACAAACACAATTCCCACTATTCTTGAAACCTACAAGAACTTAGGTACTCTTGCTGAAAAAACCTATTTCAGCTCACACACACTCTTCAAGAAAACCTATCAAGAAGAGTGTTCAACCAAACTATTAGAAGAAATGAAAAGTGAAACGACTACACCTGATTGAGGATACAAAGATCTGCCTTAAACCAGTAGGCAAGATTGCTAGAACAGTAGCAACACCTCACACCAAGCTTTTGGAACCAAACCAAGAACAAGCATTTTGTGATTTTCGAAATCTTTGAAGAACAAATGCTAATTCTTTGTAAAATCTTAATTCTCTGCTGTAAAACTTGTTTTTACAAATGTATGAACGACGTTTAAACTCAGAAACAAGTTTTCATTTTATAGAAAACCAACTTATAACAGATTTTTGAAAAACAGTTAAAGCTGTTATAAAATGAACAAATTGAAAATAAAAAGAACAGATTTATTTTCAATTGCCTCAAATGGGCATCAAATTTGATGATGAAGTGTTGGGACTATGACTACTGAATACTCTACCAGACTCTTGGAAAACATTTCGGGTTTCAATTACAAACTAATCTCCTGATGGTGTTGTCTCCTTTGAAAATGTTAAAAGGGCGATTTTAGGTGTGATATAATGAAGTGGCATAAGCTCATCCATGATTTCCTGCGAGAATGACTTGGGATTATCTCTCGCTGACAAGTTCATTATTCTTGAATGTTAACAACATTATTCTCAACAGGTTATTTATACTTAACACTAGCATATGTATTATAACCAAAATAAAATAAGTTTTTTATCTTTAATTATTTTTCTTGAGCTGATCATTAGTATTTGTGTCGAGCTCATGATTCTTCTTTTAGGTCTAAAACTGAGCTGACCATACCTAAATATTTGGATCAAGATTCCAAACATAACTTGTGATTTGTGCTGTGCATATAAGAATTTTTGTAAATATTAGTTGAGTTTTGAGACACATTCTGAGTTGATGAAGCCTTGATGTCTATCTGATAAGAAGTAAAGAAAAAAACTATAAAAAAAATTGTATGTTAAAACTTAATGCAAAAGTGGTTGGAATGGAGAACAATAGTTTTAGAAATGTTTTTGAGAATGAATGGCAAAAGCTTTTAATTGCAGTTATGATTTTCTACAATTAAGCTTCAATGATATTTCTCAAACATAGAGTGCCATATCTTACACGAAAGCTATTACCTTAGCAGCCACATTTCATCTCTTTCTCTATGACAAGACCCGCTTTTTTTATTGCGCAGATATTTAGTTTTCTAATTTTATCTTTTATAATATTAAAATTTAATAAATTTAACAATTATTTATTTTAAATTAAAAAAATTAATTTAAAATTTTTTGACTTCAAAAGAATACAAAAAAAATCCTTTTTCTTACAATTTTTCTTTAAATAACTAAATTTTCTAATTTCAAATAAATAGTCTCCGTAAAAATCACTTACACACACTACAAAGAGCTTTCCCTGATAAAGAATCTCTCAAAAGTTCTTTTAACGAATTGTATTCAAACACTTTTCATACATGTACATTAATTCATTTTTCTTTTCATAATATAAAATTGGTTTGTTGTAATTGTAAACTCATTTTCTATGACTTGAATCTAAATTTCTTGCATGCGAATTTTTCTTTTAGATATTTCATGCAGATGTATTTTTTTTAACTGTGAATTTCTTATAATTTTTATGCAAATTTTTACTTGCTATTTGCTATGACTTTATGAAGAATATGATTATTTTCTTAAATTTGCTAAAAATATCATTGAAAATGTTAATACTTCGCGCGTTTTCATACAAATTTAGTTCATATAATTAGAAAACTGAACATTTTTTTCAAAATTACATATATAGAAGTGAATAAAAAGTAACAAAATCATACACAATGTAATAATAATGATGAAAACGGGAGAACATTTCTCACCCGCAAAAATAGGGCATTGACTTTGTCTTGGATTTCTTTTACTATCTAGGCATCACATTAAATATCTACTAATTAACACAAATTTTATGGTGATTCGTGATAAATCTTTTTTATGGTAAGTAACTAAATATTATAAATTATTTTATTTTAAAGTTAAAAACTTAAATATATTTTCAGTGTCTAATAATATTTAGGGATTAATTAGTACAGAACATTTTGTTAAAGAATTTGTTGATGTGCATCATTTGATTTTTCAACATGATTTTATGCGTACTCTCGTCTACGCAGGAGTCAACTTCATTAATATTAGACATGAATGCATTGACAAAGTCATGAATATTACGATAACAAGACGAAGCAGGAGCCAATTTTGAAAAATATGAACGAAATTAAATACTCTCTCTCTCATCACAGCTCATCCATAAATATCTCCATCGATCGTCGTTACGAAACACACCATTCACCATTTCTTTCTTAGCAATGGGTGACATGAAACTGTGTTCTTTGATGCTATGCTTGTTGCTGGCAATGTTGATGCTTGGGGCCAGAGCGCAACAATGTGGTAGACAAGCTGGTGGCGCATTGTGCGCAAATAGGTTATGTTGCAGCCAACATGGGTGGTGCGGAAGCACCAGCGAATACTGTGGAACAGGTTGCCAGAGCCAATGCCAAGCTAGTGGCGGCGGCGGAGATGTCAGCAGCATCATCAGCCTTTCTATGTTCGAGGAAATGCTAAAGCACCGGAACGATGCAGCATGTCCCGGGCGTGGATTCTACACCTATGAAGCTTTTCTCACTGCTGCTAGATCGTTCAACGGCTTTGGCACTTCAGGTGATGACACCACTCGCAAAAGGGAGCTTGCAGCTTTCTTCGCTCAAACGTCTCATGAAACCACAGGTCAACACGTTCATATATAATATTCAGTAGTGATTTTATACATGTGTGTGTGTGTGAGAGAGAGAGAATATTAATAATGTTTTGGTTTGTGTAGGGGGGTGGCCAAGTGCACCAGACGGTCCATACTCGTGGGGATATTGTTTCATCAACGAACGGAACCAGGATGTTTATTGCAATGGTGGAGGATGGCCATGTGCTGCTGGTAAAAGATATTATGGACGAGGACCAATCCAACTCACACAGTAAGTAGCCAAAATGTTGCTTTGACGTATATAAAAGGTTAAAAGTTATTAAGAGTTGACTTTAACCTTAATTCAATCTCATAAAATCAGTTTATAAGATAAAATTAGCATTCACTTATATAATATAAACTATCAACTATCGAAACTATTAACTATCAACTTGTATGTGAGACTATATATTATAGATTGTCCAATAATAATCCGACAGCCAATTACATAATAAGTTCATGAATAAATTAGAAATTGGTTGTTTGAAGTTTTTGGATATTGAGTGATGTGATAGTGTGTTGCATGGTGGACTAATGGGATGCATGTTATGAACAGCAACTACAATTATGGGCTAGCTGGAAGAGAACTTAGTTTGGATTTGACGAATGATCCGGATCTAGTGGGAAGAGACAGAGTTGTGGCGTTCAGAACAGCCATATGGTTTTGGATGAGGGCACAAGGAAACAAGCCATCGTCTCATAATGTGATTATCGGAGCATGGAGCCCATCTAGTGCTGACACGCAAGCCAGGCGGGCTCCCGGGTTTGGTGTGATCACCAACATAATAAACGGGGGACTGGAATGCGGGCGCGGGCCGGATCCGAGGGTCCAAAGTCGGATCGGGTTCTACCAGAGGTACTGTCAGATGCTGGGTGTGAGCCCAGGAAACAATTTGGACTGCAACAATCAAACCCCCTTTTAAATTACTCCTATGTCTCTCTTCCATATATATATGTATACTTCCATCCCATGTAATCAATAAAAACGTCTTCAATCAATAATCCCTCATTAAAGAGGTTCCTTCTCTCACACTTTTTCATATAGATTTAAACATGATTTTAGTGATTCTAATTTTGGTTATCGATAGAAAATTATTAAGTAAAAATTAATTTTAGATAATAAAAATAATTAGTCACTAAAGTGAGATATTATTTTAAAGATTATTAAAATTATTGGTATCTAAAGTAGTTTTTATTATTAATAATATTTATAAAAAAAATTTAAATTGATATTTAATTAGCTACTAATATTTTAGTTACTAACTATTTTAGATTATAAAGTTTATAGCTATCATGCAACGTCCTCCTCATCCCATGTTAAAGGCACCATTTTTTGTGAAGAAGATAAGCGGAGAAAATAACTAAGAAGATTCAGCTCCTACTTAGGTGGAAAAAATATCTTACACTTTGCATAAAATCTTAATATTTTTTTTCTCTTTTAATTCAAAGAAGTAATTTGATTTTTTTTTCATATGTGGCTCATTTATTCACATAGATAAACATTTCTTTCAGACCATTTATTCTAAAAATACAAAATTAACAAAAAATAATAGTTAAAACTCAAATAAATCTAATTATATATATCTTAATTAAAATAATAAATTTATTTATTATTATAGTGCAATAATAATAAAATTAGGATGATCACACACCATTATATTAAAATTTCTGTTAATGACTATTATTTTACTTTTATTCCTTATATTTTGGTAATTTTGGTTTTGGAACAATAAGTTTTAAAGGTCACAATGTCTCTCCTATAACGAACAAGAATGAACTTTTTTAAAAGTATAAATTACTATGTTAAAAAAAACACCTCATTCAACTATGTTAACTCATTTAACGTTTTAATATAAAAAAAAGTCAAAATAAATCTTTACAAAAACATAAACAACCATACTTAGTCATCTAAAACTTAATATATAAAAACGTAAAGATATAAAATATATAAATCTAAGACTTAACCTAAAAGATTGAATTACCCACAATTACGTGGTTATAGTTACCCAATATTATCAAATGATTGAATCATTATTAAATATCCAGTCTTATAAATTTTACACTTATAATATTCATTCTGAGGGTAAAGCATTAAAAAATATAAATATAGTAAGAAAAACAGAGAAGTTCCAATTTTCACTTTAAAAAATAGAGAGGAATTCGGGTAAAAGGTTGGGAGTTAGAAGGATATATGATGAACTAGTATATGTTAAAAAAACTTAACAATTAACTCCCATCTACATCAAAGAACCCAACATTTAGAATTTGCTCTGAAACCTCTCTATCATTATATAGAGGTTTTTTTTATAAAGTTTTCGTGTTAAGCATCACTATGCAACTTGACATCTCAACTAAGCTGACACCTCAAGTAACAACAATCATCTGCCATCACATGAAAAAATATTATTAAAAAAAAAAAAAGAAAGAAAATACAAAAATATGGGGGGACTAGACCAAAACCCATATGTTAACACAAACGATACATAGGTAGATTATACCTATTCATAAAGAATTCTAAGAACAGACTAGCAGGGAGTCTATTATACCAATGAAAAGATTCTCTATGAATAAATCCTAAATTAGCCAACTTATCAGCACACGCATTCTCTTCACGAAAAATATGAGTTACCCTAAACCTGATTGTCCCACAAAAATTAAGACAAGTATTCCATCGATTCTGAAGCATCCACGGAACATTAGTCCTAGCAGTAAACGCAGCACAAACCAAGGCAGAATCACATTCAAGCCAGACATTAGTAAGTCCCATTTTTTGAGCTTCCTCCATAGCATGTATAACTCCATAAAACTCAGCAACCAAAGCAGTTTGAACTTCAAGAAACGCTGAAAAAGCACCAATAAATTCTCCCGTACTCCCACGAAAAATACCTCCACAAGTAGCAAGACCAGGATACCCCTAGCAGCCCCATCAGTATTAATTTTGACCCAGCCTGGTGAAGGAAATTCCCATCTAATAGGAAGAGGACGAAGAACTTTACCGCTACGAGTCTTAATACCAAAAAACTTAATCACGTTGAAGTCCAACATATCATTCTTCATTGAAGCTTTAGAAGAATTTCCCACTAGACAAGTTAAATCTTTAATTATCGAAATAGCCTTAGAAACCCCAATCTTATCCTGAAATCTAGCATAATTCCTCATACGCCATATCATCCATATAGAAAAGGTTATCACCGCAAGCTTAATCAATTTAACCAGAGGACTACCATCACTCTTAATAAAAGAAAGTATACCCAACCACGAGTTTATGCCCGTGCCATTCTGATACATTATTTATTTACAGAACAAATTGTCCTATTCAATCTTCAAAACTTCAATCAGTGCATCATTCAAAATCACATAAATTTGGGCCAGTGTTCGGAAATGTTTAAGCAATTAAGTAATTCTTCTAAAAACTAAGAGATGATTAGCATTGGTAGAAGGATAGAAAATGTCACAGCAAAACAAGCAGAATGTACAGTGACATATTTAACAACTCTATTTGTACATTTGGGAAATTTCAGAAACTCTGTTATGCACACAACAAAACAAAGCCTAATTGAGCCTCAGTTTTTTACTACACATATGCCTGTTATACTATGCCTTAAGGAGAAAATATATTCAGAAAAGACACTCTAGTATTAATCAGACGCTTAAATAAGCATTCCAATCCATTTTCAATTTCTTCAATGCCAACCACCAAAGCTTCTAACCTTCCATGTGCAGATTGAATCTTCTCAGACTCAGCATCTCTGCTCAGATTTTCCACAATCAAGCTGTTAAGTGCAAAATCCACCTTTTCCAATTCATTTATGTTTTCCTGATGATTGTTGTAAGCAAACACCCCCTTCTGCATCAATCTTGAGACAAATGCCCACTTATTAGGCTTTAGTTTCATGATTGGTGAAGAAAGGAACACAACAAGAGACTGAAAGATGGAGCTTGTGATCCAACTAGCTTCTCTTAGCACTCTAACCACAGCAGAGAGGTGGTCGTTAAGATCCAATGGAAGAGAAGCCCCAGATAAGTCATGATCCATCTGCTTCAACAAAAGCAGAGATTTTGTACACTCCTTCCTCATGTTCCTTCTGAGCCTCCAATATGTAGAAACATGGCTCTCCATGTCAAAGTCACCAACCCTTCTCCTTCTGATTGCAGACTGAAGTTCCTCAACACTTCCTTTCATTGACAGAATGGCATCCCTTGTTATGCCCAATAGGTCCAAGAATCTCACTGGGCAATCTAGCATCTCATTGACCCATTTCTCATTTTGGTGTTGCCCTAGTGCTTGTTGGGTCAATGGCAATCTCAAAAGATCTTCAATGCATTTGTACAATTCTGAAAGGCCAGAGAGAGCACAGCAAATTGTTTCCACCTTTGATGTAGACGATGATGCCTCCAGTGATTTAAGCTTGCTCAGCTCCTCTTCACTTCTGGCTGTGCTTGGATGTGATCTTGTTGGCAAACTAATGGATCTAACACCATACTTGCTAGAATGCTTTGGAGAAAATGTAGCTACACTTGCCCTTTTCATCTCAAAGGATGCCTGATATGAAAACAAGACTCAATGGTATAATACACCCCTATTGATACCTCTAGACATTAGAAGGCAGAAAGAGAGGTGCACAAGTTTATTATAGACCTTGATGCCATTTGATAGAAAAATGGATTCCCTGAGGTACTATTTAGTGTTTGGTTTTTTGTGACGTAGTTGTGCTGTCACATTTTTATCATCAAACCAAACCAGTAGCCATCCATATTTTAAATGAAACACCGTTATAATTATATCACATGGCAAAGGAAACTCCCACCTTCCCATTAGTCTGAATTATTTTCCTTGTTTGGTGACTAATTTTTTCTAAGATGGTATTTTTAATGTTTAGGAATTATAGCAGAATTGATCACAATCTGTCTGTTCAATGGTTGGCATGTAAGATTTTACTCACAGTGAATAATTTTGAGAATTGGGTTGGAAATCTTACATTAATTAAGAGGAGCATGCATGTATTGAATCTACTACTTTTATCAAAAAAGACAAAGAAAGGGAACACATGGGATAGGTATGTTTCTGATAATTTAGGTGGGTCTTTTGTGAAGAACAGAGGAAAAGGACCGAACCTTAGCATCAGCCTCTATCTTCAATGAATCTAAGAAAAAGCCACCGCTAATGGCAAGGTACGTATACTTTTATTATGTTCATGAAGGTCGGTTACATTTAAAGCTTCTCTTCCAAAGTTCCCTTGAACCTTAATTCACGTAACTTCTCTTTTCGTCTTCTTCGTATGTAGACGGTGTGAGTACTAAAATGAGAAAAACAAAAACATACGTTGTTACCACAATGTTCCTTCTACGGATTTCAACCTGCCAAAGTTTGAATTCGGTGTAGTATTAGGAATCTCTATTTTGCATTATTATGTGTAAGGAATGGTCCCTTTCAAAAGATGATACACAATAGATATTGTGTGAATGAATTGAACCAATTACTCAAAAAAGGTTTTGTTCTCTAACATTATTCCTCTTCAATATTATGAGGGTAACATAATTCGTACTTTAATGTGGTACACGTTGCTACTAAGTTCTAATCTTCCATATATTATGCCGGCCTTAAACCTAATATTTTTGTTTTACATGATTTTGGAATATTAATTTTCCTCGAATTGGATGTGACAAGAAGATTTTCAAACGTATATTTGATGAACTCGTATCTGTTTATTAAATTATAGTTTGTCGATTATGATTTTGTTTGACTCCTAGTATCATAGACCTCCAAGTTACATTAAAACATATATGACTAAATCATAAATTTGATCAAATTACTTGTGGGTGAAATTCAATTTACGCATCTGAAATATAATCTAAAAAAGTGATGGGAAATTAGGATATGATGATGGGTGAAAATCAAGAAATCACAATTTTGATTTGTTGTACAAATCACGATTTCTTTTTATACCAGATTCTTTTTTACCTCCCCAAAAATATGGCTGAACTATACAACTTTTGACTTTAGACAATGACTTTTTCAATGGTTTTGGTTTTGGTTATGTTTGTGTGGTCCACATTTGTTACATTAAGCATTATTTAATTCAAAGGGATGCTTTATATACTTCAAAAAAGAAAGAAAGAAAGAAAAATAAAAGGCGTGCCTTGGAACATATTACGTCCTTTCGAAGATAACAACAAACATATCTATATTTCCTAGAATTTATTAAGAGAAAGAAACGAATGGTACGTATTTTTTGTTTAAGAAAATGTTTTCTATTTTTAATTTTAATTACAAATATGTGACTTTGTTTTCTATTGTTTTCAGGTTTTATTTTTTATTTGCGGGTGAAATTCATTTTTTGTCTACAGTGTAAACACATTATAGATATATTTTAAATCATTTCACAGAGAATATATATTTAGATTAGGTCCATGGATGAAAATCCAGAAGCTATAGTTTTGATATGGTGCCAGATTCTAAAATATTGATTACCCAAAAACATGGTTTTATTTTTTAATTGAAGACTTCTATAATGACCTTTTTTAGGCTATTTTTATATCGGCTTTTTAGGCTATGAGTTCATATTTGTTACATTAAGCAATATTTAATCTAAAGGCATGCTTTAAGTTAAAAAAAGGCGTGGTTTGAAACAAATAATGTCTTTGCTATTATAATTTTGAATAAATTTATAATTGATATTTATTTTGGCCAAAATTTGAGGTTGGATGTTTGGAGTTGGTCTCTTTCGTAATTACAACTTTTAGTTGCTTGGAGGTTACACTGAGATAAGGAGAGTTATGCTCCACTTATTGACAGTGCTCTCATGATCAAGTCACTGAGAGCATAAAAAATTTGTATCATATGTCAATTATAGAATAGTGCTTACTTTTTGTTAGGACTAGTGGCCCAATCTTAGGATTCGGTCCAGTCGGTCTGTTTGTAGAGACCGTTGACGATCGAGTTGGTCCGATCATAGGATTCGACCAAGTTGGTCCATTTGTAGAGACCATTGACGGTCGAGTTAGGATTCAGCCAAGTCGATTTGTTTGTAAATATCGTGACGGCCTAGCTGGTCCGATCTTAGGATTCGACCAAGTCAGTTTGTTTGTAAAAAATCATGACGGCCGAGTTGGTTTAATCCCAAGTCAGTCCATTTGTAGAAAACATTGATAGTCGAGTTGGTCCAATCTTAGGATTCAGCCAAGTCGGTCCATTTGTAGAGACAGTTGACGATTGAGTTGGTCTGATCTTAGCGACCAAGTTGGTCCGTTTGTAGAAAACATTGACGGCCAAGTTGGTTCGATCTTAGGATTCAACTAAGTCGATCCGTTTGTAGAGACAGTTGACAGTTGAGTTGGTCCAATTTAATATTCAGTCAAGTCGGTCCTTTTGTACAAATCGTTGACGACCGAGTTGGTCCGATCTTAGGAGTCGCCTTGTAGAAAACATTGACGGCTGAGTTGGTCCAATCTTAGGATTCGGCCAAGTCGATCCCTTTGTAGGACCGTTGATGACCAAGTTGGTTCGATCTTAGGATTCGGTCAAATCGATTCGTTTGTAAATATCATTAACGGCCTAGTTGGTCTGATCTTTGTTGTATGTTTCTCATATTTTGTTGTCATAGAGTTAAAATCGAATCATGCACTATGAATAATCATTTTTACTAGAACAATGATTGTAGATCGTGAACTAGTACATCAAGTAAGTTCCTAAAAAAAAAGGTGGGTCACTAATGGACACGCTTAAATACCAAATTTTTCTTTGTTAGAACTTTTCTAGAGATACACATTTACACTACTACACTCTCTGTATATATTCAATAAAAAAAAATTTCTTTCTAATGTGAGACATCATACTAAAACTAAAATAAAAGAAGAATAGCCGATTGAGAGATCCATGATAAATAATAATAATCTTCATTAACAATTTATAGTTAATGTATTGTGTATCATAATCTTTTATCCGAAATTTCAAGTTTATAGTTGTTTATAGGGAAAAGTTCTTTTGATACTGTGAACACCGAAAAACATACCTTTAATAAATTTTATGATCATATATTAAATATTTTAAATTAAAAAATATATATTAATTTATTGATATATCAAATGTTTGTTTTCACTATTTACACCGTGTTAATATATCAACACCTTTATATAGCCTTCTAAAAAATAATAACCATGAAACAACCTATAGATTGATTGATTTGATAAATTTAGAAGTTTTAACCATGGAGTTGTATGAGTATTATTATCCCATCCCTTCGTCACGGAGTTGATTGTGCCAAAGAACATGAAGCGTTATTTTCGGAGGCTACCATTGCCGCAAAAACCCGTTTATCTGTGCATAACTCGTCTTTGTTTAATTCTAAGTTAGATTTGATTCTCGGGCTATTCTTTTGTTTAGAATGAGTGTGCTAATGCATGTCCAAATCATGGGATGGACAAAGTGCTTGAGTATGTTTTCTTTTTGGATTTGACCTTAATCAAATGAAAATTCAAATTTCTGCTCCAAAAAGTAACCTGAGAGTTTACAAAGGTTATTTTGATCAACTTGTTTTTTTTCTTTTTCATCCAAGAAAGGGAAGTAAAAGTCTTGTGTTTGGTAGATAATAGTATGGTAACACTTAGTGTGGTAAAGCACAATTTGAAAATTGTTGTCTCCCTAGAATAGTAAAGAATGGCAGATTATATAGATCTTTGTTAATATATGTCAAATGATGACACAAAAGAAAAAAGATTAACACAAGAAGACATCATAATGTAGAGAATAAACATCTTTTTTTACATTTCATTATATTTCTTTACATGTACAAATCATTCCTTAGCATACCCCTAAAACTCGTATGCATATCAGGATTGTAGAAAAGTTGCTACTGAAAGCACCCTACTGGGAGATGATATTCAAAAGGGAAGCTCTAGTTTTAATCAAGCGCCTAAAAACACTCTCCAAGCCATTCTCAACACTTTCAATGGCATTCTCCAAAGCCTCCAATCTTTCATGCGCCACCCGAATGTTGTCATCGTGAGTGCCTTCATTCAGAAGAGTGCTCAAAGCTATTTCCACACACTGCAACTCATTCTCATTCTCTGAGTTTTCCTCAGATGGTTTTACCCCCTTGTGCATAAATTTTGCCACCAGAAACCATTTGGTTGTTGCCTTCGAATTCGATGAAGACATTGCCAAGAATGACAAAATAGATTGGAACACTGACAAGTTGATCACAATGACTTCCCTAAGCACTCTAGTCACACAAGCAAGGTGGTGATCAAGATCCAAAAGTGGGGACACCCCAAATTTGCCATCCATCTGCTTCAATGATGTGATCAACTTATTCACATTCCTCTTCATCTTCTTAGCGAACAGTTTGTACTCAGCCACACTTGTTTCAACACTCGAATCTCCTTTTCTTCTTCGAAGGGCAGAGTGAAGGGCTTGGACATTCTCCTTAATTTGCAACATGGTGTCCCTTGTGATGCCACACATATCCAAAATTCTCATGGAACCATCCAACACCTCTTCCACACATTTGTCACCTTTGTGGAGAGAAATCACTTGTTGTGTGGATGACATGTTGAGAAGATCATCCAAGGCAAGGTAGAGGTCTTTAAGCAAGGATAGAGCAGTCTGAATGGAGTGTGAAGAGGATGTGGATGTTCCTTCCCAAGTCTTTAGCTTGCTCAGCTCCTCCTCTACCCTAATGGTGCTAGGATGAGACCTAGAAGGCAAACTAATTGAACGAACATGGTACTTATTTGCCATTTACTCTTCTAAGTTGTTGCTTTTTTCTCTTCAATAGAAGCTTAATTTTGGGATGCTCTTAACAAGTCCTTCACTCTCTTTATATAAGGGCTATCTCCAATTATTCGTAGAGGTAGAAACAACCAAAAAAGGGCAGCACAAATCACCTTGTTTAACGTGTGGGGGCATGTGGTACACGCATGGGTTTCCCTTAGATTTCGGTTAACTAGTCACATCTGTAGCCGACATTGTTCTTTATAATATATGATAATAATGTGATATTATGTGTAGTGAAATGGGTTCGACCCTTAAGGTCTATTTGTGAACATCATCACTTAGTTTGCCTCCTCTCTTGCCACAATAACTTGTAGCTTTCAAATATAAAATTGGTATCCACTGCTTTGGTTGTCTGAATATGAAATAGTAAAGAAATGGGATGGTGGAGTTCTGAGATCCACAGAAGTTTGATCTGAGTTTTAGATAACCCTTTTAAAACTCCAAGAACAATGGGTGTGTGAGAGAGTATTTAGTGTATAATATTGTGTGCACGAGTGGCATGTATATTCCTTGTACTTGTTCACACTTTGGTTTTAACCATGCTTTGCTTAATATTGCATTGTTTATCCAAAAAAAGGAATCTTGTTAGTTTTTTTACCTCGATCTTTATGAAGAATCTTGGGGTACGTGAAGAAGGACGCGTATCTCGCTGAGAGGATTGACGCGTGTTCATATAATTGCTGGGTTGGTACAAAAGATACAGAGATGCCCCATTAGGTTTTGGGCATGTGCCTTTGCTTATTCATTCATCTATCAACCTAACTATAATCATGTGCCTTCTTCTCTATATTTGCAAAAACCCAAAACCTAGGTCTTCATGCTTCATTTCTTTTATAATTGTTAAAGTTTATTATGCAATAATATCGGACACTCTCTCTTAATCGTTTTTTTTATACTCATATCAGATACCGACATTCGTATGACATTTGTAGGACACATATCTGTAAAGTCTTCAGTTCAAAAAGTATTTGTTGGATTTCTGACAATTCTAGTACGCTTCACAATTTAAAAAAAATACATTATTTTTTTAAAAACTCGAACTTATTGTATAAATTTTTATTATGATTATAAAAATAAGAAATAAATCATTTTAAACCAGTCATGAAAAACATTTGTCTGCTTCAAAAAAAATAATCTGAAACATATACTTGTGCACATAAATCTTTATTGTCAATTTATATAATTCATTATTATATAATATATAGATTTGTGTCTTTGTGTACTACATTTTATATATTATACGTATCTTTGTGTCGGTATCCGTGTCGTGTCAGTGTCTGTGCTACATAAACATTTTTATCTTATTAACAATAAATTATTGTGAAAATTTAAAAAAAATATTAAGATAAAAATATACGGTCTTTTCACGAGATAAAAAAATTCCTTAAAATAACTAAATACGAGTATTTCGTGCGTGAATCTCATGTATGTTTCTTTTATTTATTTAAAAAAATAAATTAAAAAATTAGTTTTTTAGAAAGAATTCTATAAAGTCAAGTTGAAATTTGTTTTTGAATTATTCAGTCCTTTCTTGATGAACATTTTCAAGTCGTTTTCTAGTTTATTTCTGGTTCAACTATATATAATTAAATGACTAATAAAACCATGTTTGGAATGACGGTAAATTTCAGCTTTTGCTTTTAAATTTAATTTAAAGTAAAATATTTTGGGGGGAAAAGTTTAAATTGATTTTTAAATTATTTTAAAAAACTATTTTAACTCAATTTAGAAATGACTATTTTTTTTCTTCCACCATTCTACACTTAAATTATTTATCCATCCTTTATTTGTTAAGAAGGAAAAAAAAAAATCAACGTAAAAATCCCACACATGGATCTACCATTAGTTTCATCAAACTTCATGAATGATCACTAGATCGCACCATCTGCTCTAATATTATTATTTAATTTCATTCATGCACAATCAATATCAAAGATGTGAGCACATGCAAAATAACATCACAAATAGAAATTGTGAAACCAATTTTACAAGATTTAACACCTTTCACTATGTCCATGGAAATATCTCAATAATAATTCATTATCTCATCCTCTCATTCAGCTCATAGTATTTGTACAAATTAATCATGATTGAAAACAATGATTAATCACATATCTTATGTTATAATAACTTTTTTTCTATCTACATAGATATTGAAAAATTTTGAGTGTATATATTTTTTCATAACATACTTTATTAAAAAATGTTTTTAACAACCGAAATCAAATCGATAACTAATTTTCACTGATTCATAATCAAAATTGATTACTATTTATGACCAATTTTATTTCGATCGTGGGATGAAAATATAATTACTTATGAATTGTTTACACACGTAGAAACTATTGTGGTAAATTTTTCATTCCTCAACAGATCCCTAAAATTTGGATGCATTGCTTGGAGAAAAACTGCAATCCAAAATACTCTACTGGGAGATTATGTTTAGAAGAGAAGCTCTTGTCTTAATCAAGAGCCTAAACACACTCTCCAAACTATTCTCAATTCCTTCAATGCCATTCTTCAAAACCTCCAATTTCTCCTGTGCTACCTGCATCTTCTCATCATCAGTACCCTCATTCAGAAGGGTGCTCAAAGCTACTTCAACACACTGCAACTCGTTCCCCGAGTTCTCTTCCCATCCTTTCACCCCCTTCTGCATCAATTTTGCCACAACCAACCATTTGGTTCCCTTTGAATTCGATGAAGACACGGTTAAGAATGACAACAAAAATTGAAAGACCAACAAGTTCATTATAATCACTTCCCTAAGCACTCTAATCACAGCACCAAGGTGGTGATCATGATCCAAAAGTGGGGACACCCCAAATTTGCTATCCATCTGCTTCAATGATGTAATCAACTTATTGGCATTCTTCTTCATCTTCTTCATGAACAACTTGTACTCAGCCACACTTGTTTCAACACTTGAGTCTCCCTTTCTTCTTCGAAGGGGAGAGTGAAGGGCTTGGACATTTTCCTTAATCTGCAGCATGGTGTCCCTTGCGATGCCACACATATCCAAAATTCTCATGGAACCATCCAACACCTCTTCCACGCACTTGTCACCTTTGTGGCGAGAAATGACTTGTTGGGTGGATGGCATGTTGAGAAGATCATCCAAGGAAAGGTACAGATGTTGAAGCAAGGATAGGGCAGTGCGAATGGAGTCTGAGGTGGATGTGGATGTGAATGTTCCTTCCCAAGTCTTTAGCTTACTCAGCTCCTCCTCCACTCTAAAGGTGCTAGGATGTGATCTAGAAGGCAAACTAATTGACCGAATATGGTACTTATTTGCCATGCTTTCTCTTGTAGTTTTCTTCTATTTTGGGATGCTCTTACAAAGTCCTTGATTCTCTCTTTATATAGGACCAAAACAATTAGGGTAGCACATACAACCTTAACGTGTGGGGCATGTGGTACACGCGTTAGCTTTCCATTCCATAAATTTCGGTTAACCTGTCACGTCTCTACCCTACATTTTTCTCCATAATATATGCATCATAATGATATATATATGTAGTGAAATGGGTTTGAGCCCTGGGTATATCCCTGGCTTGTTCTTCGTGTGGTAAACAAAAATCTTAATTAGTCATCACCTTTCAGCTGCAAAAAGAAAGGTTACTGTATGCTGTATAATTAAGGTCTTGAGATCTGCGATAACATCATTGAGTTTTAGATAACCTTTTCAAAATTCCAAGAATTTTTGGTCTGTGAGCGTAACTAGAGTTTAATATTATGTGCACGAGTGGAATGTGTATATTCCTTGTACACGTCCACTTTGATTTTAACCAAGCTTTGCTTCATATTGCTTATTACTTGTATGAAAAAGAATCTTTTGATAACTTTTTTCCCCTCGATTTTGTTGATAAATGTTGAGGTACGTGAAGAAGGACGCGTATTTTGCTGGTAGGATTGACGCGTGTTGATGTTGTTGCTGGGGCTTCTATGAATTGATATATAGATAATAATAGATGACCCTTTTAGGTTTTGGCATGTGGTTGTGCTCCTACAGATTCATGGACCTAATTGCAATCATGTGCCTTTGCTAAAACCTAAAAGTACGTAATACTTGGGTCGGATTAATAGGATAAATGCCGTAATAAGGTTGATAATTAATTAATCTAATTCAATTAGTTTATAATAATCTAAATATTAATCCTCTTTGTACCGAAAACTATATATAAATTTATTATTTTTAATTTGAAACCTAAAGTTTAATTATGATCTAGTCACTAAATCAATTTCTCTATAAATTAATTTATTAATTTAGAGTAGATGAGCTACTCCCAAAACTAGGGACTCTCTTGGATACCTACCTTTTTTTAATATAAAAAGATATGTATAATAATATTTAATTCAATCAAATTAGATGTAGTTGTATAATTTTAATATTTATATATTAGTAATTGAAAAATATTATTAAATAATAAACAATAGTATCTTTTATTTATTTTAAATATCTTTTAAATAGAATAAAAAAAATGTCTATACAATATAATATATAATTCAATAAGAATATAATAGAGTAAGAATTTTTATAATCTGAATACATCTTGACTAAACTAGTATTTTAGTTTGTATAAATATTAAATTTATATAATTAAAACTCATAAGAATAATATTTTTGTATAAAAATTATATTAGAATTAAAACAAAAAATGAATCATTTTAACCTCATTATCTCCATTATATATATATATATATATAAACTTATTTATATTTTCCTTTGGGATTTTAACTTAATATCATCTTACATAAGATTTTGGGAATGCACTCCATTATTTTTTTTAATCTCAAAATTATTAAGACTGTGTTAAGTCTTGAATTTTTATTTATAAATACAAATCAATTTTATAAAGAGTATTTCTTCGATTCTCATACTTACTTATATACTTATAATTTCTTTTATTCTTATTAATTTGAGTGTTGAAAAATCTTTTACAAACAAATTTTTCCTCGTTTTTTCTTAACAACTCGACGATTAATTCTCGAAGTCATAACTCAACTTATTATCACCTTTTCTTATTCGAAGAGATCTATTATTTTGTTCTAGAAGAACACTTTTAAATGAAAGACAATGAGAAAACAAACAAAAATAAAATTATATATGTAATATTTTTAAAGGAGATATGTAAATGGAGCTAAAAGGGAAACTGTGAAGGGAAATGAGAAAGAAACTATAATAAAAATTGCATTTATGTGAAAATTAGTAGGTAATCAGAAATGTCTTATAATCAAATTATTAGGTAAAATAAATGGTTTCTTGATGTTGTTATGGAAACTTAATGGTGGTTTAAGCTAATGTATGTAAACAACAAAGGCTTTTGAGAAACATGGCAAGGAGTGTAAAGATTAAGCTCACAAGAATGCAATCCAAGCTGTAAGAAAGCAGCAACCATCTAATTAAGATAAAAAATATTAAGAATAGGAAGTAGATAATGTATCAATTTTCTTGTATACTGACGCAACATCTTCTTTCTAAATTAAGTACAATGATACTTGTATAACTGATACATCTTCTTTCTAAATTAATTACAACGATAATCAAAGTAAAAAGTGATTTCAATATTTACAAAATTATCATTGTGAAGTAAAAAGTGATTTTAATACTTACAAAATTGTCATTGTGAAGTAAAAAGTGATTTTAATATTTACAAAAGTGTCAATGTGAAATGTTATATTAGTAAAGTAAATTTTTGTTTGTTTACCACTTCCATTTTTATCTTTTTTACTTACGGATAATTTTGTGATTTGAAAAGCTTATGAAGGTGTTGGAAGAAGTCATAGAGGTGCAGGAAGAAGTTGTCTTAAGGGAGATGTAAAAGGCTGACCCATATTGTTGCAGAAACTCCATCCTAGTGAGCCAGGCCCCAAAAAATAAATTCAATCTTGATTAGGGTATTTCTTCTTGCACCCCTGCATTCTCTGCAATACCAAAATTATCCTTGATAATATTGGATGATTCCAGGGTTCCGTAAGCAAAATGTGTTTCTAAAATAGGAGTTCGGTAAGCAAAGTGTGTTTTCGAAATAGGAAATCTGGAAGACAAAAAACCATTATGGAATATCTTTTATGGACACATTTTTTAAATTTCCAGAATGATAAATCCAGAATTCATAAAATATGTTTCAGAAAATAATATGAAAATCATCTTTAAAAGGGGTAAAATAGTCTTTTCAAGAAATGATGGGTGCAGGAGAAACACCCTCTTGATTATTATTAACTATTATAATCTCCTCACAGGCCCAACATTTAAATAAAGAAAAGTATATTGGAATTCTGAACTAATAAGCAAGCATTGAAGAGGTTTTAACTTAGTTTTTTTTTAGAAAGTCCATTCTGAAATGAAGGAGAAATCATCCCCAAAATATAATGATAAGATGTGGAACATACCCTATAAAACAAATCATTCAAATCCGATCCAATTCTACCACTTGCTTCTTTACAATACAATTGTGATTTTGGACCTTGCTCTTTTCAATCCAATAAATACAGACACGAACTCCTCTTTAAACTTACACCACCATTCTTATTGACAAAAGGCTAAATAACAAAGCTAATGAAAACACATATTTCATCCCACTAAAATTTTGTTTGTTTAAATATAAAAAAAAAACTTTGGTCCGTGTTTAATTCACAATTTTAATTCTCCTTTTGAAGAATAAAAAATATATGACAGGTGATGTGATAAGAAAATTATATAAAAAAAATAGTAAATATGTCACATCATTTTGTTTATGATATTTATTGTATTTTAAATAATTGTGGATTTCAACGGGCTATGTACGGATAAGGGGTACCTAACAGTATTTGTAACTTAAGCAAAACCAAATAGTTTATTTAATATATTGAAAATAAGTTATTAATTATTAATAACACATGTACTTATATCAATTAACACTGAAATTATTAGCAGTTTATGGATTAAACTATTAATTTATCTTTTTAACAAGTACAAGTATTTGAATACTGAATTAAAGTTAGAAAGTTAAGTAACTATGTGCCAAAGTTCATTGCTAAGTTGAGGGAATGGCTTCTGACTGTGTTCAGAAGGAATAGAAAGAAGGAAGCAGAAGATGAATAATAAGACACAGTGTATTCTGAACCATTTTGATATTCAAACATGTATTGATTTTTGGAGAGCAAATCCTTTAAAAATCGGACTACATGATCACTCTCATTCACATTTACAAGGTATTAGACTTCACCCATCATTGTGCTAATGAGCAAGCATATTAAGAAATGAAACTCTATTTTGAACTATACGTCTGAAAAGGCAATCCAATTCACCTTCAAGACCATCAATGCAAACATTCAATGTCTCTAACACTCTTAGAGTACTTTGAACTTCAACCATGGCATCACTGTGTTTTCCTCTTCCAAGGAGGGAGCACACTGCACTAAGGTTCACAACATTTGTGTTCTTCTGTTCTTTCTCTGAAGAAAACAACCTAGTTGGCTTTAGCTTTGAGATCACGGAGGTCCCTTTTGTTCTGAGTCCTGGCATTGACAGGAACAGCAAAAGAGAACGAAATATAGAGATAGTGATGATGCTTGCTTCTCTTAGAACTTTAGCTAGGAATATCAAATGCTGATCTTGAGTTTGACTCATTAGAGAACAACAGTTAACTTTATTCTCCATTCTCTTCATTGCCCCTAGTTGCTTGGCAATATCCTTCTTGGCCTTCTTCCTGAAGCTATTATATTCACAAATACTTTTCTCAATGCTTGAATCTCCTCTTCTTCTACGCATGGCTGACTGAAGACTTTGCACTTGTTCTTTCAGAGCCAACAACAAATCCCTTGCACTGCCACATGCATCAAGGAGTGTGACTGAGCCACACAATGCCTCTTCCACTAGCTTCCCATTTTGGTAGTGCAAAAGTGCTTGTTGGGTCTGTGGAGAATGGAAGAGTTCCTCCATGCAGTTGTACAACTCAGCAAGCACAACCAAATCACTTTGAATTGTCTCTGCTTCCCAACATGTGGTTCTTGAGACAGACTGGGGAAGATGGTGAGGCTTAAGATGGTTCAAAAGTTCTTCAACTCTTTGAGAAGAAGGGTGCACTCTTGTGGGCAAACTAATAGACCTCACTGGTTGATGAGCACTTGGCAATGCAGAAATAGCTTCCATCTTTTCTTTGTAGCGGTGCACCAAACACAAGAATGCTTGATTGGGAACTGGTATGACTTCAATCTATTTATAGGAACATGGTTGAAGTGAATATAAGTGTGCAAGCCAACTATTTGTGTAGAATATGTGCATGCATGTGACAACAATGTGGGTCTCCTCACCTTTCCAATTAGCTTGTAATAGTTTAGGCCAACAATTCCACAATTAATGTGATTTAATTTATACCATGGAGGTAAGATGAAGTGCATTGAGGTTCAAGAAATTAGTGGTGGTACACAAACAAAGGACACTAGACATTGCTGGTATATGTTTCCCTGTTTTCAATAATCCCATCTTCTCAACCACAATTCAATAGTATAACTTATCTCTAAATGGTCATGTGTATAATTGAAGCTGCTTTCTATTTGAATTAGCTTTGCACTTTATGTCTTTCTTCAAAGTATAAGTAAGGGGTGGATTTAAATAATCCTGCTAGCGCAAACAATGCTGTGAGTTATAGCCAAAAGCTTCCTTCATAAGCCTGGAATCTAGGCTAGCATTAAGATGTTGGCATTGGGGGACAAATGAGCAAGGTTCTTTCAAATTGGTATAGTTTATGATTAAGTGAGTGAATAATGGAAAGCATGAGGTGTTGTGATGGCAGTGATATTAGGAGACAAAGGGGGCAATCAACAGTGATGTTTCTTCTACCTTGGAAATTGAATTGTTAGCATAATGAAAACATTACAGCATATAAGTTCTGGTACTTTTGTTGGGTTGGTAGCTTGTGTTAGGAGTGGAGAAGGGAAAAGGGTATACTTAAGGAGTTGATTAAGGAGTGAGGGGAGCAGTATTGGAATCAAATGTTAATTGTAAGGCTGGGAAGGTGATTCTTCTTGTCTCCTGTGGTTTTTTTTTTCTGCATGCATCTGCACCTTAAACAACATTTCGTTTCAAGAACAATGTACCTAGCAAACATTTTTTCCCACAGACAGCAGAACAGAGACTAGAAACTCGTGATAAATACATTTACACGTCGCACATCGGATGTTCAAATAAAAAATTTGTCTGCATCCATTAAATTGATTGTCTGACCAATTATTTTAACCAGAAATATTCCAAGTCATGTATTTCTTAGCTTAATCATCTAAGTAATAATTTATGACTAAATAACAATACAATACTGTCTTATACATATATCCTTAATTATATACATATTTTATGTGCTTTCTGCATAGCATGCATAAACAAACAAGTCTCATGAGAAGAACCTTATTACATCATAGTTGGAGAGTCCAAAGTTTTCCAAACCTCACACTTACAATACTATATTTTTAATGTGAGATTCAAGTTTCTAAGTGAGCTTACCAGAAATAAGTGAAGAATAAGATATGTTATTTGAAAGAATTGATTGCTGAAATTATAAATTGAAAAGGAAAAAACACTTACGTTTTCAAGGACTGATATAATAATTTTCTTTGGTTAGTTCAGGATGCTTTCTATGATTGTCCATGTATATGCAAACTTGTTCTTAGTCAATGTGCCCAAACAAAGATGGCGGGTTTCATTATTTTGGTAGTCTGTGACAAGATGTGTCATGCCCTAAACTTCACCTGCTATACCCACTGGGGTTAAAATGCAAATCAAAATCTTTTCTGATTTTTTTTGTCTTCATCTTGCAATGAATTGTGATAAGGGTGTTGTTTTACAGAAGGCATGGCATTGGTGAATTCAGAAAGGAAACACCATTGTCATTTTCCATGTGCCTGCTCATAACCAATTGAGACAAATCTGGCTTGGCATGTTGGCCCTGCAATGCATTGCAAGCAAGCATTCTTCCATTTATTGCACTGCCACTACATGTGCTCTTTGGATCTTTTGTATCCTAGGCCCATAATTACTAACAATGATGGTAATAATTGATCAAAGTTTTCATCAATGTGAAAAAAATTATAAAAATTTGTATTCATCTTGTTTAGCAGAGTTTAGAAAGGTTGAACAAAGTTGGTGCTGATTAAGCATGGCTTAGTTATGACCCTTGGGAATTTGTAGAGAAAAATATTGAAAGGATTGACCCTTGGGAATGATGGCATGTGATTTGAATATAGAGCATGTGGATGATCCTGAGACGCTAAATAGAGAAAAATGATTGTATTAGTTTAGAGAGTATTCATGGGTGTGTATAAGAAAAAACAATAAGACATTATTCAAGGCTGCATCATTGTCATTCAACTGAAACTGAGAAAATAATGCATATTTGGAAGACAGAAAATATAGAGCTTTAGCTAATCAATCATTATCAGTTCAAGTAAATAAGAACAAGAAGACACTGAATTAACGCTCTAACAGAATTTATTCTGATTCCCATATGCCTTTCAAGAGTCAATACTCACTTTTCAGCTGGCCATGCATTATTTAATTCAAACATGTATAGAAAGGAGCACCATGCTCTACTCCTTGTTTCTGGGGTCTTGACTTCTCTAAAATAAAGATAATAAGCAATAAAGTGTAATAATCATTATTAATTCAAAAATAATAATTAAGATTACTATTAATTTTAGATTTTGTTCCTCTAACCTAAGAAGGTCTCTCTATTGATCAAGATATGTCTTAGGCTGTGCAAGTGATGATGAACGTAAGTACCGGTTATAAACACTTCAACGCTTAAGTTAGAGTTCGATTGTATAAATGTTAATAAAATCATACATTTATCTTAGTTGAAATGCATATTTATAGTATCATAGTGAAAATTCGATACTAAATCTATATTAGGATGAGTCATCGAGTTAATTTTGATGCTAGGGTTACATTTTATATTATGATTATGCTAATCATGTTATAGAAAGGAAAGTTTGCTAACTCCTTAAAAACTAGTTTCAATCATATCATTCAAGAAATATTCATATTAGTCTTTCAGTTACTTACACCGATAGGTTGTCATACAAATTTTGTTATACCTATTAATCAATCATAGTTAAAACTTAAATGGTGCCCTTCAACTTTAAATGTTTAAAGATAAATATTATTAATATTGAAAAAAATACTTCATAATTAATTAAATACAAATTTATAAATTTTATTAATAATAAAAATTATTTTAAATAATAATAATTTTATTAATTTTTATTTAATAATTTTCTAAATAAAAAATGGGTGGAAGGAGTGCAGAGGTAGAGGATGACTTGTGGTCTACCTCCATGTGGAACTGCTTCCCTCCATTTCTTCCAATACAGTCATGCTCACCAAATACTGTTTCTCTTTAACACTTTTGTTTTTTAACAACATTAAAATATTATATATAATTTTTTATCTTTTATCTTTTAGTTTTTTTCCCAAATATATTCTTGTACAACCATGTGACATAGTGTTTTAATTATTTCAAAAATACTCTTCACAGTCCTTCTTGTCATCCATCAGACAGCCCCGTGACTTGCATGTGATCTTACGTGTGTTATTCATCTCAATTAATCAAAATTTAATACTCTTCCAACCATTTTTCGACATTTTATATTCATAATTCTATAACTTAAAAAATTAGTTCTGGAATCTTTGTTCACAACTCAAATCTTCGAATGGGACTTATATATATTCACCAATTTTACTTAATGTTGCTTTAAACTGAAATCTGGCATGTTCTTTAAATGAATAAACTTATTCTAAGTTCTAAATCATCAATTTTTATATATTTTCTTTAAATTTATAATATTTGATATAACTGATAAACTCATGATAGGATCACAATAATATAATTAAGAATTATATTTTTGTGCTTATATTTGATTAGTTTTTCAAAAATGTCTGACAGACTTTATTTGTTTTATTGAAATTAAGAGACTAGTCAAATGAATGTGATTCAAATATTTAGTAGAACATCCATAAATTTCAGTTAATGAAAAAAATATTATATTGAAATTAATGTGTTAGAAAATTTTTCTCTTAGTAATATTTTTAAATTTTAAATACTAAAATAAGGCATCTGATAGATAGTATTTATTTTGTTCCCAAATATAATTTATGGTAAGAAAAGACATTATTAATTCTATCAATTTTAAATCATTGTAATTCATAAACAAGCCATATGTTAAATTACAAATATTTTTCTCATTTTCAATTAAAATTACAAATCTGCATGAGTAATGATATGATTATAATTAACTATATAATAGAGTTCATATGAATTCATTATTCAACAAGAGTATCTTAACTTGTTTAAAATTGCCAATTCATCATTAAGAATCTCCACCAATTCTCTAACCAAAACTTAATATAATCATATACCAATTTAATACAAAGACTCATTACTATGCACATGATAGTATCAACATGCTCTTTTAGGTTGACTACAACAAAATAAAAAAATAAATTAAACTACAGATAAAATTCACTTGTATCATCTCTCTCTCCACAGTGTCACTCACCCCTTAAAAATTATAAATAATAATTGTATTAAAAATGTCCTATCATCTTCAGCAGTTTTAAAATCATCTTAACCGGTATTTAAAGGAAATGAAATGAATAAATAAATAAATAATATTCCTAATAAATTAAGCCTGAACACTTATAATTCATTTTAACTACATAGTATTAAATCTTAATCACTTGTAAATTTTATAGAATTTGGTTTCACCTTTAATTTCTCTTAATTTGTTGTTTTAGGCGGTTAGGTTTATATGTCTTATTAATAATTGGAATGTTATTATAAATAGAGTATTCTGAATTTATGCTATGTTTAAGGGGTTATTTATTTATTTCCCCAATTTATATTTTTTCTATTACTTTGAAATCAATATTAACAGTGATTTAAAGCCCGTTTCTTCAAATGGCTTTCATAGTATAATAATCTATAGTATATTATTTACACTTTTCCTTTATATTAATACACTCTTCCTTCTTTTTATCCAAAGCTACCCCACTAAACACACTCCCTCATCCTTAAGAGAAGGAAAGTGTAATAGTATGAAGGAGGAGTGTAAATAGCCTTACCCTTAGACTTAATTAAAAGAATTCAATTTTTTCTTTCTTTGATGTGGCCTAATCCTCAAAAGCCCAAAAGTGGCTTCTTACATAATTTCAATTGGGGGATTCTTTATACATCCCTATATTTTCTTTCCCACCCCTAAAAATATGAGAACTTCCATTATACTCTTAAAAGACAACTTTCAATTTATGCAATTTAATGCATAAAAAAGTTTTTTACACAATTTATAATTATTTTCTTTTATTTTTAAATTACACAATTCAATTTAACTTCGACTTTATTTTTTTATTATTTTACAATTTGAAAGTCATTTTTAATAAAAAAAAAACTTTCAGAATATACAATTTTAAAGTTACTTTTGACTTTGAAATCGTATAATCTAGATTTTTTTTTTTACTTTGAGATCGTATAATCTAGGTTTTTTTTTTTCCTTTCAAATTGTACAATACACAATTTTTTTGAAAAAGGTTTTTAAAATACAAAATATAAAAATTTATTATTTTACTTATGGATTGTGAAATCTTAAAGTTTTTTTACTTTGAAATTATACAATTTGAAAGTAATTTTTTTTGCAAGAAAAAAAACTTTCAAAATATATAATTTAAAAGTATTTTTTAACATGTAATCCAGAATTGCATAATTTAAAAGTTTTTCTTATGAAAAAATACTATAAAATTATACAATCGTGAATATTTTCTTCCTTTAATTCATCAAAAAAATGGTTGTGACAACGACAAGGGATATCAATGACAAAGGGGTGGCGACATCAAGGGCAGTTTGGTGTTTTAATCACACCGATGGGATGCACCTGGAAATTATGGGGTGCAGAAAGATATGGCCTTTCAATTCGCTTCCAACACTCATCTTAATGGGCCCCTTAATTTTGGACTCTTCTAATATTTTTGTGTGTATTACTCCTCGTCATAATGGGCCACTTAATATTTTTTCCATCACTCACTTAACAGTTTAAACATTTAACCTTACTAATTTTATGCTCATTCACACACATTTTTTTAGTTTATCCAAATTTATCATATTTTACAAAAAATAATTAATATTACTATTTTTTAATTAATTTTTTGCATAAGTCAATATTATATCTATTTTTTTATTGGATCATAACTTTTAGAATTTCTACGTCTTTTTTACATTATAAATAGTTTTCAATACTTATTTTTTGGCTTGCATTTCATTAATATGGCATTATATCTTCCTGCACCTCCTCAATTTCTTCCTGCACCCCATAATTCTTTTAATTTCAAAATTATCCTTTGGTAAAAAGTGTTAGTTTTTTTTTTAAAAAAAAAATTGTATAATCTATAGAGCTTCCAAAATCTATAATTCATAATATAATTTTTCTTAAAATACAAAATTATATTTTAAATTATAGAATTTGAAAATTATTTTTCAAGTAAACTATTGAACGAGTTAAATTGTTGTTTACAGAGAATAAAAATTATGTAACGAAAGAATGAAGAATTTTCCAAATAAAATAAAATTAATGACTAAATAAAATTATCTTTAATGACCAAATGAAATAATAAAGGTAATTTTTAGGATAATGATATTGAAAAAAATATCGGTAACATATTGATTTGTTATAATTTTGTCTACATTGTCTATTTTCATCTTTATGAATGTAGAAAATTGATTAGTTTTAATATGATAGGTATAACTCTATCTGGTTTCTCACTTACTTTATAATTACATGATTCTCAATTATTTTCAATAAAAATAAATTAAATACAAAAATATTATTATATTAAAAATTGTTCTTTTAGAACTCAATAGGACTGAATCTTTTCTGTTGGAGACTATACTTAACTAATGTTCTAAATTGGATATTAAGTAAATGAATGCACAATTCATAGGTACTAACTTTGTGCCTCAAAAGAGGATATCTTTGTATAATTTTTTTGAATTATATAATAAAATAATACTTTTTATATTTAATATAATTTATTTCAGTTAAAAATGACAAAAAAAAAATGATATGGTTAATTTTACATGCATAGGATTCCAGTAGAAGCTATCTTCATTCTCAACGTCTTCCCTCTCATAACGGCTACATTTTTTCCACTAACTCAATACTCATTCATTCCTACACTACATTTCTGAAAGAAAGAAAAACGACAAACTCATTCCCTTTTTCTAACTCTTTTTTTTTTAATTATTATTTTTATTATTTTCTTTTCTCTAAAGAAGACCGTTACTTTTCATGTCTTCTCCACCTTAAACCCTCACACATCACTCTCCTCTCACTCCTCCACTTCGCCATGACCGTCGTAAGCGAAGCCTCCGCACGCACAAAGAGGATCGTGAAACTCACGCTCTCTCTCCTCCGCCTCGGCTTCAACTCCTCCAAATGGTACTGCACTTGCCTTCTTCTTTTCTCTCTTCTTCTCATTAGTGCGAACGACGCATTTATAACGGAAACGAGTGGTTGTGCTTTCTACGGTGCAGCAAAACGGCAGCGAAGATGGCGGTGGCCAGGATCAAGCTGCTGCGGAACAAGAGAGAGGTGGTAGTCAGGCAGATGCGACGAGACATTGCTCTTCTTCTTCAGTCTGGTCAGGATGCCACGGCTCGTATCAGGGTAACACAAAAATGAGTACTCTTCTTATCATCAATTTCTTCTCTGCTCCCGCAAACACAATCTTTTTAAAAGTTTTTATCTTCGTAAAATATTATCTATTTGGATTTTTTTTTATGCATTCTTAACTTGATCTTTACATGTTTCTAATGTGGGACCAAATTCATAACTTCCTATATATCAGGATCAAGTTAACAATGTGCTACATGTGATTTGACCGAATTAAGAATGTCCTTGGTTGGGCTAATTGGTGAGAAGCACCGGTAACATTGTACCTAATGCAGAATTTGTTGGAAGTGCAAACTAAACTATATGTGTAATCTATCTTGTATCGTTTACAATTTTTGTTTCTGATGTTTGTGGCACTATATGGCACTCAAAACAACCATGCTGTTAGATGTTTGTGTTAGTTGGAATTGAGGGCACCGTTTTACCGTTTGGTTTAGTCCCAGTTTTTGATTGAGTATCTTTGTGTGTATTTGATTGGTTATTCTAACTTGTTACTCGCTCTAGGTTTCTCCAATGCCGGTTGTCTTTATTTCCAAAAATTTTGCCCCCACTCTTTTTGTTTGTTTTCTTGGATCGTTCCATATTTTAGTTAGTCTCTCTGGCATCCAAGCTTCGGTTTCTTGGCTTGCCAAACCTTCGTATTGTATTGCTCTGTTTTGCCTTAGTCCTCTCCTAAAACTTGCTATCCTCTCCCTCATTGCCCCTAATTACGTCAAGAATATGCTTATTCTTCATTGTTGCTGAACCCTTAGCACCACCTGAATCCTTCAAGGCTGGAGCGTTGACGCTAGTTGATAGAAACTATTTTTGGTAAATCTCAATTACAAATAGATAACATTGCAGTAGTTTGAGGGTCAACACCTCCCTATGCAGTACTTTGAGAGTCAAAGCCTCCCAATGACCAAAAGCCTAATCCATTTTATTTTATCATTATTTTTTGACTTGTACTCGTATGTTTCAAATGCTTAAAGTCATTGATGCTGATCTCTTTAGTTGGTTAAGGTGTACTAAGAAAGGGTTAGGATATGTGACAATGAGATATAGCTTTTATTTCAGCACAAGTCTGAGTATATTGTAGCATGGGCGATTAATAATATCTTTTGATCGTCGTCATATCTAAGCATCACGGAGATTCTTTACCATTTTTTATCACCATGTTATCTCCTGTCTCAAGGCTTGAGACGTCTCGAGAACATTTTTATATTAAAACATGCCAAGGCACGTCAGAATTTCTAGTTTCCAATAAGCCTTTTCAGCATGGTATCCTTCGCTAATTACATAAAGCTAAACTAAAAGTAACTTGCTACATAAATCTAGTGGTGCTATGTAACATTATCAAGATGAAGCCACGTGTAATTTTCTAATATTTACCAAAACTTATTCTTATTATAGGTTGAGCATGTTATGAGAGAGCAAAATGTTTTGGCTGCAAATGAGTTCATCGAACTCTTCTGCGAACTAATTGTGGCCAGACTATCAATCATTGCAAAGCAAAGGTGCAGTATTTGGGAATTGGTTATTTTATTATAGAAGTATAGACTTGAAATTTTGATGGTAATCCTACTTGTTTCAGGGAATGTCCAGCAGATTTGAAAGAAGGAATCGCTAGCTTGATATTTGCATCCCCTAGGTGCTCTGAAATTCCAGAACTTGTGTCACTTAAGAAAATCTTTGAGAAGAAATATGGGAAAGATTTTGTGTCTGCAGCTGTTGAACTTAGACCTAGCTGCGGCGTAAATCGCCAGGTTAGCTGACTGCAATTTTGCTAATAAAATAAGCAACCTTTTGGATGTTATGCTTGTTTGTATTAAACTACCTATTTTCTATTAATCCTCAAATGTATTCATAGAAGTGTTGTGAATTGCAATGGATTTTTAGTTGATCGAAAAACTCTCAGTACGAACACCTCCTGGTGAAGTAAAATTGAAAGTGTTGAAGGAAATAGCCAAGGAACATCAAATTGATTGGGATACTACAGAATCTGAGAAAGAACTTCTCAAGCCTCCAGAAGATCCAATAGTACGTATTGTGTCTTGATCTTCCTTGCTTTATTATGCTTTGTAACAATTTTGATTAATGATTAGGAATTCTTGCTGTCATCAGGAAGGGCCACGTACTTTTGTCAGTGCAAGTAGCCAACCAGTGAAACCTTCTACAAATGTGTCAATGGAATCAAATAAACCAGCTACAAGGTGATACATATATTTTTAGAGTCTACCCTGTTAGATATGTTCTTATATTATCATTTACTTACTCTAATGGGATTTTTGGGTGTTTTCTTCAGATTATCAGGTGGTGGAAAAACGGATGCCGTGCATTATGAAGATTCTAGGTCTGCTGCTGAAGCAGCAGCTGAAGCAGCCAAGAAGGCAATTGCTGCTGCTGAAGTTGCAGCTTATATGGCTAAGAAGGAATATAATGAAGCCCCTCAGTCATATGTTTACTCTGGGACCTTCCAAGCAAACAATCCTTCAACAGAGGAAAAAATGTACAGGTCACACAGCTTACCAAGATCTGATGAAATGAAAAGTGAGGATTCATTGCCTAACCAGTATAGTGGAAATGATTATAGGAGGCACAGCTACCATCCAGCTTCTGCTCATTCAGATATTAAGTTTGATGAATCAGATTGTGATGAAGAAATTGAAGCAGAAGAACCTCGTCCTACTTTACCCCCTAATCGGCTTCCACCACCGGTACCCTCATCTCTGGCTAAACAGGATAGCAGCATTCATCGTGTTCATCCCAAATTGCCCGATTATGATGAACTTACTGCGCGCTTTGATGCTCTAAAATTCAGAAAGTCACAATCCTAAACACAACCTTTGGCAACCAATCTATTTAATTAATTTATACACATATATATAAGAATATCATATTTTGTTATCTATACTAAGAATGTACTGGATGCTATACTTTGTTATGTACTTTTCAATTTCAACATGTTATATTGTATTTGTTTCTGGGGTATATACAGTACTGTCTCCCTCTTTATTTAGAATTCTTTTATCATTGTTTTGTACATTAATTGTTTTCTTTACTAAAATCAGTGATAAACTTTTAATGTTGAACAGAGGTTTTCCAACTGATGGTTGGGTTAATGCCACAAAGGAAAGAGAAGTAAAGAACCCCATAAAAGAAAAGGAAAGAGGAAGACTACGTGCCAAGTACTATTGATACACTTGTAATGTGATGTTTTCTCTTATTTATTTATTTATAAATGTGTAAATAATAAATTAAAATTATAAACATAACACAATAAATTTACACTACTTTGTATTTTTCACTTTCTTGATAAATGTATAACTGTATTAAAAATAATAAATTTTCTCATGTTTCATTTCTGTTTCCCAATTGAATGCACATTTGTTGTTTGCTATTTCCACTTCCATAATAAATGTATTGGATAAGTAAGAATAGAGTATAATCGAAAAGTAATTATAATGTTATGTCAAATTTAAAAAATAATGTAAATAGAAATAATTGATGTAATTTCAAAATAATCTACCTACGTTCCATTTGCATATGGAATATATTAAATTTATATTGATGTAATTTTAAATTCTTTTATTTTTTACATGTTTTGTCTAAATAAAAAAAATTATTGAATTTTTTTATAAAGTATCACTATAAAAAAATCATTAAATAAAAACTAATTTTAGAGACAAAAAATAATAAATTACTACAATAATTAAATTATAGATTATTTTAGAAAATAAAATAATTATTATAATTACAGTGATAAAGAAAGCAGCCATCAAGTAAGATCTCAGTTTTAATCAAATTGATGAAGTTTATTCTAAAATTGAACTTAAAGAGAAAAAAAAAATATGAATTTAAAAATATATATATAAAAAAAATCTTTAACCAAATAACATATTTTTTACATGAAGTATTTTGAGTTTTTTTTATAAAAAGTAATCGTGTTACTAAATTTTTCAGACACAATGGGAAGGAATTTGTAGTGTGTCTGACTTGATTAGTTTGACGAGTTAATAGTACTTGAAACAAAATATCACAGTGAAAAAATTGTGTTTTGGAACACGATTTGGAAAAAAAAATCGTATATTCAAGTAAGATTTTCAGTCAAACCTTTTAATTTTTTTGTTATTTTCATTGAAATATAATATATTTAAATACGAATTTTTTTTTAATCTAACTGAAATAGTACCCCTAATACGATTTCTATATATTTCTTTAAAATTTAAAGGAAATCCTACATTAAAGTAATATTTTTGTGTTTTAATTTTTTAAAAATTTGTAAACTTTTAAAAATGATTTTCGCAATTTTATAATTAAGTATTGGTTTTAATTTTTCTGAATTAACTTAATAATTTTTTATTTTATTTTAAAACATTTATTATGAAAATTTATGATTTTTCTAATACTTTATAATTAAAAATAAAATTTTGTAATTATTTTAATTCACTTTTTTTAATAATGTTGTTAATTATTTGGGGATATAAAACAATAAGTGTAAGGTTGAAAATAAATGATAATTTTAAATAATCATATAAAAAATAAATGTATATATTTGGAATTAATTGAAAAAATAACACGGAAGCAAAGTTAAAAGAAATGTTTATTTGTGAAACTATAATCGATTATGTGTTATATTCAAAGCTATAATTGAAAAAATCTTAAGTTTAATATTCAAGAGATAATATATGGATGAAAGTGTACTGATATATTTCATTTGGATCTTGAATCCACTAATGTGTGCAAAAGAAAAATTGAGAGATAAGTGTGAATAGTGTTTTTTAAACTCGCTTAGATGCAAAGAACTTTGTAGAAAATCAGATAAAGAGGTGTGTTTATCTTATTTTAACTTTGTTTTTGTCTTTACATGAAAAATTACTAATTACTTTTTTTTTCATTGTATAGTTAATATATATAACATAATATAATAAAAATAAAATAATATTAAAATTATCTAAATACAAATATTAATTATTACATAAATCTATCAATCAAAACAAAAGTATTTATTGATATTATTAATAATATAAAATAATAGTGATTAATAAAATTAATAATAAAGTAAATTTTTAATACAACACAAACATATATAGTTGTTTATTATAAATATAATAATACTATTTTTTAATTATACTTTTTAAATTTATAAAACTTTACATCTGAATATTTTTGTCAAGTAACTTGAGAATAATTATTCAATGGTATCAAAAAATAATTTACAAAATTTTAATTAACTCAAAATCAACACAAAAATACTCATATTTCATTATTTAAATATTTTTAAAAAAGATTAAATTTGTAATTTGTAATTTGTAATTTTTACACATTTAAAAAAAATTATATTTCTCTTATAACCATTACATTACTCACAAATTTCAATAATTTTTTTTCATACATTCACTCTAACATACCTTAACAAAAACATCAATTTATTCACACTTCCCTCTCAAATCTTTACACATTCACTCTCTTAAATCTTCACACATTAACTATTTCAAATTCTCACACATCTTCTCCTCATTCCAAACACAACCTAAATAACGGTTGATGTGCGAGGAGTTTCAAGCTTTATGACTGACTACCTTATCCACATTCCATTATTATTTGTTTTTCTTGTCATTTATAATTAGTAGGATGTGTTGACAAAATTTACAATAATTTATATAGAACGTTTATAATCAGTTATACCGTTCAATTTCATCAAATTTTAAATTATGATTATTGCTAATCTTACAGAAGACCAAATTTCATTCTTAATCCCTTATATGTGACTAACACAATTAGAGCTTCCAATTACTACTAATATTCATAATAAAATGATCAACAAATTATAAAGAAACTAAAAAAATGTTCTTATTTCATTTAAACTAAATGTCTACTTCTGGTTTTATATTTCCCAGATGGGGGATTGGGCCAAGAAAGGAAGAGAAGAAAACATCCCATACAAGAAAAGGGAAAGAGTAATATTAATATAATAGTGACAAATATTACATAAGTAAGATTTAAATTTGATGTGATAAACCAATTTCTTGTGATTGAATGAGAGATTAAACTCATGTGAACTTCTCCCCATAACACGCGACGCAATTATTGTATGAAATCATTGAGGAGGAATCTCAAACGAACGTGACCTTTTGTCAGAACAAGGAAAAAATTTGTTGGTAATTCCTTGGATTTTGTTCAGGATTTTGCTTGCAGCGCCTGGTTTTGATTCTACACTTGAAATCAATGCCAAATGCTCCAAATTTTCTAAAACTACAAAACATCATTTTGTTCAGGAACGAATATACCTTCTCACAACTGGCAGTTAAAAGACAATTATACAGTTAATATTTGTCCTAGTTGTACAGTGCATCACCTATTTTAGCTAAGATCTTACTAGAGTCATGCAATAGAATCTTATTTTAGGTAAGATCTATTATATGTAATTCTTTTTAACACTTTTTTGGTGTTTATTCCAATGCAATTTTGACAAATAATTATGGAAATGGTAGGTTTTCAAAATTTTGTCATATTGATAAGTTGTGTAAACACGAAGAAGTTAAGTTGTGTCAACACGAACAAGTCAAGTAAATATTTATATAGATAGTAACATTATTTGTTTTCAATTTACATTAATTTTTCTATTTTTTATTCTATAATATTGTTTTACAGCTTAGTTTTCTCTCATTATCACACAAAATAATCAAACAAATATTCATATATAGTTCCATAAAATTAAAAACCTAAGATTAATAGTCCAAACACAGTTTCATTGATTTTAATAAATAATATATAAATATAATAAATTTATTATACCAAAAATTAAAATAAGAATACCATAATATTTTATATATGAAATAAGAGTATGCCACCAGAAAAGGCACGGGAAAAAATTAAGTTTATAAATAATTTATTCGTGAGAAATTTAAAATTGATTCCTTCTATATATTTTTGTTTCAAAAAAATTTGGAATGAGTAGGTAAAATGAAAAGGTTGTCTGAAAGTGATGAAGCAAGTCCAAAAAACCTTGGTGGGGGCACGATGATACCAATGTTGTTAAATGAAAACAAAAGATGGACAAGAAAAGAAGCATGTCATCATATTCTCCACCTCCAATAAAACCAGCCACATACAGTGAGTGAGGTACGTCATAAATTCTCATTAGAACACTAAGTTTTGGCTTTAGACCCATGTCGGGGCTTAATTAACTCTTACTTTTAACCGGTTATCCGCACCAAATAGCAAAAAACAAACTTCCAACCACTCTTTTAACTATTTCTTATACAGTTAATATGAGTTTCATCTTCATAATCTACACTAATCCTTTATGTAAATTAAATCTTTGTTGTGTTACTAAAGAAACTTAATTGTGATTAATAAGCCACAAAAAATACACCGGTGGGTAGCCGTGTCACTCAGCCTTGGTAACCGATCGATCAGTCAAAAATACATTTAAAACAGTTATTATAAATAGTAGTTAAGACAGTTGTAAAAACTCTATGAGATTCACAAATACGACCCACCAAATCCATCCAGATAACTTTTCGAGAGATCAGGGAACCTCCCTAAAAATTAGCTAATACTAGTATACGATAGATTCTGCTCATTATAACAAATGACTCATGACCAAACACTATAAATAAATTCTTTAGAAAAGAATACGTACTCTTTAATTCAGTTTATAATATATAGTCATGAGTATTACTTGATAATCGGAGTACCTTTTGCAAGTTAACCCCTACCGAACATTAGAAAATTGAAAAAAAAAGACTTGGGACGAAAAACAATTTGGAGTACTCTCTAGAATCACTTTGTCTATATAATAAGTACAAATAAAGTTCACTATTAATTAAGAAAAAAGATGAAATGTTTTTACCACTTTTCACAAATATGTAACATTAATAAAGAAACAAAAAGGTGTACATTATAAATAGCCGTACGATTTTTTTTTGCATTAATATACAGTGAGGATTATATATGCTTTGAACGGTTCCTGCTGATTCTAACAATGGTGGACAATGGTCGGCCATGTCGATGTCTTTGTTTCTACATAATCTTATAATATTTGTTTGAGACAATGACCAACAATTTTAACCTTTCATTTTCGTTATTCTTTGTATATAAAACTCTACGTTTTGCATTTGGTTCGTACCAGACTAATTAACTACTCTTGTGTGTGATATTCTCTCACAGGGGTTTAAAGCTGAGAAATGGCACCCTTTGTGAGCAGTGAGTATGCTTTGGTGTTTTTATCTGTTCTCTTTTCTCTGGCCATGCACGTAGCTCATGGGAATAACGATGCCCCACCATTGTTCATATTTGGAGACTCAACTTTCGATGTTGGAACCAACAATGTTCTTAGGTCTGGAGCAAGGGCCAACTTCCCCTACAACGGCATTGATTTTTATCATTCACTTCCCACAGGAAGGTTTAGTAATGGCTTCAACACTGCTGACCAAATTGGTAAATACTATTTAACTATAAATATGACTACTCTATCAATTATAACTAATGTTTTCCTGCATTTTTTTTGTTCTGTGGAAACTAGCGAGGCTACTCGGTTATCAGCAAAGTCCACCACCTTTTCTGACTAAGAAAAATGAATTCAATTCGAAGAATAAGATTCTGAAGGGTGTAAATTTTGCGTCAGGAGGATCAGGAATTCTTCCAGAAACAGGGTCCGCGGCATGGGTAATTACTACTAATTACTGTGTGTAACAACTCTTTGTTTTACTCATTTTTACTTTACATGATGATATCAGATACATTTTGCATGTTTCAGTTTATCACTCCAACCAAAATATTTAAACCATTCCTTATTAACACAATATTCTTAACTCATTTTATATTCTAAGCTAATTTTTTTGGTTGGAGACATTTTATAGATTGAATGGTATAAATATCTTTCAAAGTAAATATATTATTTGAAATAAAATTTATTCAAAGTTATTTAAAACGTGTGCAAAAGTAAAAATAAAAACACTAATACGGCTGGAAAATAATTAAAAATAGACCAAAATCTATTAAATAAAATATTGAAAATAAGAGGGTTGGCACAAATAAGGTGCCAAAAAAAAAAAGAATACAAATATAACTTTCTAATATCTTTGTTTTCATTTTCATTAGTTAAAATCTTTGACTTGGGCACTATTTTGTTTATAAGATTAACAAGTGAAAACGTTCTAAATAGAGAAAATTGGAAATTGCATCATGCATGTATGCACGATAACATTTAGAATTTTTATATTCCAACTTTGTATTATGATTTTTTTTATTACATATATATATTTAGTGGTATAATGCATGCATGAAATTGATGTTTGTAGGGAGAAGTGGTTTTCTTTGAAAAGCAGGTGAAACAATTTGCATTGGTTCGTGCAAGTTTGAATGGGTTACTGGGATACAAAGCTGATAGCTTTGTTTCCAAGTCTTTGTTTCTGATTAGCGTTGGAAGCAACGATCTCTTCGATTTTGCAAGTAACCACAGTGGCTCCATTCGTTTGAACGCAGAACAATATTTAGGGCTTGTGCAAGTCACATACTACTCTCATTTAAAGGTACCTAATTTTGAACAACTTTTGCACCACCCAACTGCTAGAGACATGGTTGATTATAGTTTAATCATTGGGGTTAAAATTGCAGAAATTATATGATCTGGGAGCTAGAAAATTTGGCATCATAAGCGTTGCCCCCATAGGTTGCTGTCCCGCTATAACGTCTGGCAATGGAGGGCAGTGTGTGAAAGCACTGAATGATTTTGCAGTTGCGTTCCATTCTGCAACTCAAGTTCTTCTCCAAAAGTTGAGTTCAGAATTGGATGGCTTCCGCTACTCACTTGCTGACTCTTTTGTTATGACCACCATCTTGTTAAACATTTCATCTTCTTTCGGTAAGCACCACCACATACTCTAACAAATAAAATAAAATAAGACACTTTCAGAATTCGAGAAAGTATCACAACTCTTATATCTTGTATAGAGAGTATCTCAATTCTTATATAGACACTTCAAAAATATCCGAACCTTTATACACACTTTAGAAATGTTACAACCCTTATACAGATCACATACTAACCATTGATGTAAGCATTTTTATCCATCACTTGTTTCTATTTGTTAGGTATAAAGTTGGTATTAGTGGTTCTGAGAATGTATCATACTGAAGTTTATTACATGATGATGAGTAGTTAAGAGAGTAGAATAAAGTAAAAGTGTTGTTTGTGATGAAGTATTTGAATGTTGGGTAACGTGTAGGGTTGAAGGAAACGAAGGCAGCATGTTGCGGAAGTGGATATCTGAATGGGCAAGGTGGATGCATAAAAGCTCAAAACGCTAGTCTGTGTAACAATCGTGAAGAGTTCTTGTTTTGGGATTGGTTTCATCCTACTGAGAAAGTTTCGGAATTGGCAGCTAAGACGATATTTGAAGGAGGCAACGACTTTGTTTCTCCAATCAATTTTAGCCAGTTAGCTTCTTCCTATTGAGTCATAACAATCCATATTTACTACAATTTTTAGTGAAATAACGAAGCTGGCATATCTCACAGCCACTCTTTGCTTGTGTTCGGAAAAAAAGTATCATGCATAATCTAATGATTTGCTCATCGATACCTCAAAATTGTATCGTGTGTGAGGGCATAATAAGAGTTGCAATTTATAATAGGCATCAAGGGATTGTATTGTCTTAGTAGGTTATAATAATCAGAATGTTAATAAACCCCTTATATATGTGGTTTTCTGATACGCTAAATATCAAAAAATCCTTCCATTTTCTTTGGAGTGACAATAATCCTTATGACCTATAATCCACCTCATTTGTATCATTAAGTTGTTCGTTAGCATAGGATTTGGCCATAGCTGATAAAAAAAAGGATTTGGCCATATCAGACCCAATATGAATTTTGTCCACAATAAAATCTACATAACTGAACTTTTACTTTTACTTGACATAAAGCTTTAATTGTTAAATCGGGGCAGAATTTACATCATCCCGTTTTGCTTTGGTTCAACATAATAGGTAAGTTATATAATGATAAATATTTTTAAAATTATAAAAAAAAAAAATTAGCGGATTTTTAAAGTGTAATGACATCAGAGAGAGAGAGAGAGGAGAGAAATTGTGCATGTATTGGAGAAGAGAAAGATACGAAAACTATATTACAACAGAGGAAAAGTTAAATGCACATAAGGATACCCATGATACCATACATGCATGTACATGCATTAGGTAACATCTATCCTTAAACTTATGGGAGAGTTCTCAACAACCATAAGTTTACTCTTAAACTTATGAAAGAAGGCTCAGGGTTTCGTTAGCAAATTAGCTACTTGAAACTGTGAACGAGATGATTCAGAGAAGACACTTTGTTGTACACGATCACGCACAAATGAAAAATCAATTCAGTTCAAAGAACATCACCAATATTAGTGTAGAAAAGTAAATATGTAGTTCAGTGAATAGAATACATGGGATTCACTGCAAAAAAAAAAAATCATTATAGAATACAAACTATTTGTACAGAATTAGCAAATATGCAACTTCAGCTCTTCTTCCCGTTTTCTATAATCTTATTATATTATTAATTAATAATAATTACAATAATAACAAATAATCATATAATTTTTTTAAATTAAAAAATATCAGAACTATTTCTATTAAACAATTTCTACTTTAGCTCTATTTCTGGTCTATTCCTCTTTTCTTAACAGTGTTAATAAAACGAAAGCAGAAATGAGGCACTTGGAAGGTAGAACGTATGGAAATATTATCCCCCAAAAACAAAACTGATCTCTACAAGTAATCTCTTAGTTCTTCTAACACAAATTCTAAGGCCTATTCGTATGATGTAATCCCATAATATAATTACAGCTGATGACACTCGTCTTATAGAGTACACGAAGAATAAAACGAACGGTGACAAGATATAAACACTGAAACGGGGATGAATATCAAAATTAAAAACAAAAAAAATGTCATTATTCAAGCGGCTTTTCAAGATTAGCTTCTTCTTGATCTTTCTGCGAAGTAGGGCCTTCTTCAGACCCTTCTTCAGGGCCTTCTGCCTGCACCTCTTCGCCATTGACGGTTTCAGATTCTTTGACATCAGGTGTTTCTCCATTTTCCACTTTTGGCACTTCGCCATTCTCAGCTACGCTCTTGGATTCTCCACTGTTTACTGGTTTTGGGAGTTCTCGTGCAGAGGAGGTCTCTAAAAGACGGCTGATTCCATCATAAACATTCTTGGCATCCATAACAAGAGTTGCTCCACCAGGATAGCAACGCCCAAAACAAGTTGCGCAATGAGGATAAGCAACCTATAAATCGAATTTGAAGGTAATATATATATTATAGAAAGCATCTTGGATTGAATACAGATGAAGTGGTTCAGGAGTTTGCATTAGGTTATAGTGTAGATGATCCCAAAATAGAATCAGTAATCAAGCTGCATTGTGTAAGACTAATAAAATACCTCAATTAATGACCGGCAGAGTGAGAGGAAAAGCCCTGACTCGTTAGCCCGTAGCACTCGCGTTGTATTGTACAGCAACAATGAATCAGAAACTGCCCGTAATCCCTTAATCAATTCTTGGGCAAGGACATGTTTTAGACTTATTGGGGCACATGGACGTAGCTCATTCATTGCTGCAGATACACCTGCAGCCACCAAGAAGTGGACATTAAAATGGATAAAGGATATCAGATATTTAGATGTCTTTAATTTATATTCATTAGCAAATGGTTGGATATTGTTAGATATCCTTAATTATGGTAATTGGGAAATTTACATAATTATGATAATTATAAATTTATTTTTTCAGTAATTATTACCCACATTATATAATAACATACTCAGTTGTTTTATATTGACTTGTTTCATGTCTCTTGCTTTCTCCTTTTAACAAAGGGTTTATAAAAGCAGGAAGAATATGAAGCATACATAATAAAGCATTATGGAATCACATGATTAACAGCACCGATTGAAGTTTCATCAAAGAAGCTTCATAAAACATGACCCATCAACCATGGATGTTTCCATTTTGCACTTATTCTATATTTCGAACAGAGTATGTGAGTGTATGTTAGCATGTGTGAGTGAGTGGTTGGACGAATGTAAAATAGGCAAAGGATAATGAACAAATAATTTCCTGAAGATATCTAGAAGAAAACATTTACTAGGCTCACCATTAATAAAAACAGCAAGAGGTGGATGCTCCATCAAATTAGAGGGCGGAGTGACATCCTCATGATTTTCATCACCAACAGAACTTCCAGAAAAGCCAACTGCTGGCAAGGGAACCCATCGATGTGAATCCAAGACCAACTGTGAACAAATCCATCTCATAATCACTACATAAAAGATAGACAACTAGTCGGGGAAAAAATGAAAAAGGGGTCCCTAGATGTTGACTTGTTTGTATAAACCAAAGATCAATGCATAAAAGCAATCTCAGTAACTGCCATGTAAAATAATTACACTTCACAGCATTACCTGAAAATTCTCTACTGCAGTGCTCATATTTTTGGAGAATAAGTTCAGAACAGCTCTGTAAAGAAACCATCATATATATTAAAAAATGTTTTAAATATATGGCTTAATATAATAACAGATCATTAAAGGAGCATGTTTTACTCTTCAAAAAGAGATGGGAGCAAGCCTCGAAAATCTAGTCCAACCCAACCAAGTCCCATGGCACAGTACTGTTAAAAGTACAAATAAAAGAATGTTAGATGTAATTTCTTCTTGTTGTATGAGTCAAGCAGTACTAGCAGGCAGGAGAAACTTAAGTGTTCTTCTCCTTTGACCTAATTTTCCACAGGAAGGGAAGCTGCTAGAAATCTAATATGCCTCAAATTTATGTAGTCTATACAATATCATAATTCTTTCGAATTTCAAAATCAACAGAGTAAGATAGAAGAAGCCCACCATGCACTGATCCAAAATATTTGACAGAGATCCACCTTCGGTTATCTTTGGAAGCATAATTTTCAAAGTTTTTAGGTGTGAGGTAATTTGGTGCATTGCCCAGCTAAAAAGAAGCCCACCATCATAATTTTCCTCACTTCCTGATGTGTCGTCAGCAAATATTGCTCGATATTGGTTAACAACATCAAAAAGATGCATTCGGTGACAGTTGATCATCCCTTTTAAGTACTCGTATGGATTTGCCTGGTCCAGATCCTCAAGTATACCAGTAAGCCATGCCTCTCGGCATCTTAAGAACTACAAATAAATAAATGCCAAGTCAAATGAAAGCCAAAAAGGAAACCAAGGAGATGCAACCGAACTGAAAATTAAGAGACAAGCAAGAAAGACCGTACAATCATTACATCTTACCAGCAAACGCATTCCGTACTCACTAAATACTCCTATTCGCCGTAAATATCCGATAATGCGAAGGCATTCAGGTAACTGGCAAAGTAAGATACAGTAATAATAAGAAACTACAAAAGCAACATTTTTATAGATGAATCAAGTGGGATTTCTTTGTCTATTAAATCATAACACTGCATAAACCTGAATATTTGAGCGAAGTTTCTGTAGAAGCTGAGAAAGAAGTGATTGGGTAGTCAGCCTAACATCTGCAGCCAATGCTTGAATCACGGGTAACCTTTGCACCCATGAAAAACATTTAGTAACAAGAACAGAAATATATATATGCATAACAGGAAGAAAAAGAATCTTATTCAAAGTTAAATTACTTATAGACAGTATGGAAGAAGCATATAAACTTACTTTGGATGCATGGTTGAAAGTTTGCCAACAAATGCTTCCAAATCTAGGGCTTCATCATAATTCCCATTGCGTACACATCTGCAAAAATAATTAATTTACAAGGCTTCTACAGAGGAAGGAAATGCTCATCATACTATGTAAGAACACTACTACGCGAAAATCCCAGGAGTGTAATAATAACATAGTCTATCCTTTTTAACATACGTGTCCATGAGTTGAGGAATTTCTAGCAAGTCAAGCAAAGTACTGTGATTAGCTAGCATTGTTTGGTTCATCTTCCTCTTGTCCAAAATCTGCTCAGCAGATTCTATGAATTCAGTGCATCCAGATGTCAGCTTTGGGATCTCATTTATCTGTAACGGAGGAGATCAATACTCAATGCAAAATGTTTATGACCAAACGCACAAGAAAAAATAGAAATTCACAATGACAAGGAGATGGAAACTGTATTATCACAAAAGCTGGGCAAATTAAACAACAGAGAACAAGATAGCACATTGAAGCAGCAGGAAAGCTGTCTAATCTTTCTACATGTCTGTCAAAGAAACCAATAGCAGATCTAATAAAAAGGTGTACGTTAAGAGGGATAAGGTGACACGGGATTAGAGTTGGTTTCTGCCACAAACAGACCAGGGTCAGGCTCAATTGTTATTACAGTAAGAAATGATTTAGTTATTAGTCATACGCATTATGGGGAGAACCAGAGACAGAAGCGGTGGGGGCCATGCCCCTCCTTAACTTTTTTTACAACAGTTACATGTTTTTCTGGGTATTGGAAACCCCTTCCCCCACCCCCAGTTCATGTCGGCCTCCTCCTCTTATGAATTGGGTTAAACAAACATGCTTCAGTTTACAAAGCCCAATAGCTTACTTGTCAAACTTATTTAAGTAATAAATATTGGATTCAGCTACAATTTCTAAATGAATTTTCACCTGTCACTTTATATCCTGCTCAAACAAGTTTGTGAACTACACAAGATTAGTGTCCCTATTGAAGATTGCACAGAATCACAGATTCCTGCCACTAAAGCTTCCACTATGTCTTTTTGGTCTACAACTTAGGCCACAATTATATTTTTAAATGAGAGCAAGAGATTGGTTGCTAAACTATAGTAATCAATGTTCAGCTTTCAAAGTCATTGTACAACAGCATACATATTTAAATTTCTTTAACAATATTGTAGCTGTTGTATGATAATAAATAATTTTCATTAAGTGCTTTTAATTAATTTTTAATTTTGTTCCAGTGTATAACTAAAAGTCCATGATGTATTTAACTTTTATTTAACTTTGTATTTATTTCAGCACCTCATTAAATAATTTCTGGATTTGTCGTCCCTGGGCAGAAATGACTTCACATCTAGTTTTGACAGACCAGATTTCTCAAGACATTTTGTTCTACATGCATTTGATAAAGGTTTCAGAACTGTTTTGCTGTACAAAGATCACCCAGTAGCTTTCCTCAGTAAAGCTTTATCAGAACAGAAGAAAAAAAAGTCATACCTTAACTCCTGTGGAAACACTTGTGTTGCGATCATTACTAATTTCCATGGATTTTATTGAGGGATTACAAAAGCTCAAGGCAAGGACATCGTGGTAATACTAAACCAACTTACTGCCTGAGATGTAGCAGAGATTTTCCTTCAAGAAGTAGTCTGTTTACAAGGTTTTCAAGCCACCATTGTCTCTGGCCAGGAAGAGATTATCCTTAGGTATGTTTGGACTGGGTTATTTCTATGGGTGGTACTAACTACCAAGCATGGCAGAAATGTTGAATAGCAGCTAGGAGAGTGGGGTTTTCTTAAAATACAGCCCTATAGATGTAGATCATTGGCTAAGAAAATCAATGAGAAGCTGAACCTTGGATCTTATGGCTCATTCCAGATTTTGAACAAGATTAACAATATTTAAATCAGCCCGAGATGTTGCCCTAGGTGAGACACTGCAACCCTAAACTCCTGACTCATATTTTGTCTAATTATTCAAAATTGAAGGTGCAGCAAGCTGGTGCCATAGCTATCTGAGATCATCCTTCTTAAGTCACTGAATTTCTTATTCACCACGGCGATATTCAGGTTTTAAAGATTTCTTGGTAATCAGTCGCCAATTACAGGAATTGTACCCAGAGAACAATGAAATTTTTAGGTGCAGAGTGTTATTCCTGATTACTTATGCAACGGGTGAGCACAGGGAATTAGAACTTGGGTTGGTTTCTGTTATAAACAAACCAGGGCCCGTTCAACTGTAATAACATTAATAGTAAGTTAACTAGTTGTGTCATTTACAAATTAGAAGGAAAAGAGAGAGAAAAGGTGACACAGTACAAACTAATAGGGATTGAGTTTGAAATAGAGGCTCGTTAGAAAATTCAGGACTGTCATAATTGCCCTCAGCTTCGCTCGCTTCTAAGTTTTCTCTTGGTTCTGTAACCATGATGATTCAGATAGAGGAAGAGCAGTGCTATTCAATACAAATCTTATTCTTCTATACCTGTTTTCTAGTTTTCCAATCCAATTCTATTAGTAACACGCTTTACACTCAGTTGAACCTAATCACCTAATTTTATCCCAACCCAACGAAATGCCCCAAAGAATGTGTACGAAGCACGATCACATTTGCAACAATAACCAAATCCGCTTGGTTAAAGATTGAATTTAATATAACCAGAGCTAGAAAAGTGAAATACAAGAAAAAAACGAAATGAAAAGGGAGAGTAGAGAGAAGGTACGAGAGATTCGAGGTGGTTGTCAATGGAGGAGACTTCGTGGCGAATGGCGATTAAGGCGTCGGCGGCGGCAATGAAAGATCGGTAATTAGCGACGGCGACCTCTTGCATTTGGCGGCGAATGCGGTCGGCATCGACGCGCAGGAGCTCGGGCTCCTTGTGAAGGCGATCAAGAGTGAAGGATAGGAGTTCGGAGACGTAGGGTTGCTGTGATTCCGACGCCAGAGGAAGAGGAAGCGCCGCCTCCAATTCCGATGATACCAACTCCATTATTCTCCGCAAATCAAATCGCAGTATCAACTGAAACTCAGATCTGAACTCACTTCATCTTTTCTGTTGCAAGGAAATCTGAATCAGATCTCAAATTGCCCTGCCATTTGGATAAATGAGTCTCCACTGCAAGAAATTTCACTCTGTTAATCACTAAGGATTTAAGTTTTCAACATTCACTTATGGCGATTGGGTTCCCTTCCACAAAAAGTTATATAAAAAATATTTTCTCGGAGTATAATTCAATTCTTTTTTTGTGTTTTCATATCAACTTTAACATAGATTTATTTTTATAAAACTTGTAATGAATATGAGATAAAAATAAGAAAAAAATAAATGAATGTTTTATAAAACAAAATTAATTTATTTACAGGAAAAGAAAAATTAGTTGTTTCCTCTACTCGTGTTTAGAATCTCATTGTTATATGAGATATTTGAAAGACTGAATTTTTAGATTTTTTAATTAACGTTTTTGCTAGACTTGGAAGTAGTTATGTGTTTTGTGCAGGTTTCATAGGGTCCTCACCTGGCAAGGTAGTGTTGTGTACAAGTCTATCTGATCTATGATTTCTTTTTGTAGGTATGGTTGGTTTTTGTGTTTTTGGTAATTAGGTTTCGACATTTGTCAGACTACTGGCAAAAACATGGTTTAAGTGTTGGGTTCTCTGTATATCATGAGGGTGTGTTTTATGGGTAGATTGATGTTATTGAGGACTCTATTTCTTGTTTTTTATTGTAATTTTGGGTAATGTGGTATAGGTTCTGTTGGATTCTTAACTTGTTGGGTGTAAGAAAACTGATTTTGTTTTGTGTATAAAGATTGGTACCCTGAAATGTTTCATTTTATTTTATTTATTTATTACTTAAAAAAAAGACAGAATTTAGAGAAGTTTGGTAATTGGGTTTCTCAAAATTAACTTATGCATTTTGCTTAAGACAAATATTATATGAATTTATCATGTAGGATTCGTAAAAAATTTTCCGATGAATGATTTATCCTTATATTATGTGTGATATGTGCTGTGTTCTTTACACTATCTTGAAAAAAATATATAATTATTTTATGTTTTAATTAATGAATATATAGTTAGTTCAAAAAGTTAGTATTTTAATTTTGTTTTAAGTGTATTTTCTAGATGATATGAAAATTGAAATTATATACTTGGTTTCCAAAATTTCACAACTAAATAATATAGGTTACATATAATATATCATTTAATAATACAAATATAAAAAAATAATATTTCAGAATTAAATAGTTTAGTGAGTAATGAAATTAATACTATCATTTTTGTGTGATAATAATATAAAAAAATTTAATACTTTATTATTTTGTAATAAAAAAAATCAGCTTTAGATAATAAATTATATATCATTATTGCAAATTACACATTATCAAAATTTCAGAAAATAAATTATGTATTTTATATTTTAAGTTATAGATAATAAATTACACATAATTATCCAAAAATTACATGTATAGTATTTAATAATTTATTATTTTGTAATTATAAATTTTATTAATAAATAACAAATAATAAAAAAAAACAAATGAGATTAAAATAATAAAGTAGACAAAAATTAATTTTTTGAATAATATTTTAATTCAAATTAATTTTAATCACAATGTCAAAATTCTAATCTTACAACTTCATTAATTAAAACAAGTTCTCAATCACATCACTTATAAACTTTTCATTTATTTTCCTTTATTTTCACTCTCTTTCCTTTTGATCAAAACCACCCCATTTTTTTCTCTTCTTTTTTTCTCTCTCTCTCCCCTTAGTCATCAAATACAAACAAAGCCTATATGACTTAACATGAAGGATTCTTCCAATGATTTTCCTTTAACATAATATTAAGAATGATTTATCTTTATATCACACTTGACATTTTTATTCAAATATTATCTTTTGCAATGTTACTTTTAACTTTTATTTATTTATTTTATGTAGAAACTAAAAAGTGACTATTTTAAAGATGTGAATTCATCATCCACTTAACATTGTAAAGAATAATCTAACAGAAGAGACAATATTGAATCATTTTATAAATAATTAAAATCATATTGAGATTTATCCTTAATATAAAGCTAAAAAAATAATTAAATCTAAAAAAATAAGAACTAAAATATATACATAAAAAACAAGGATGTTGATGCAAAATGTATATAAACCAAATGAGATAATAACTATAATATAACGAATGCATACAAATTATAATAAAAAAGGATGTGATAATCAATAATCAGAGTATGTAAATATTTTGTTAAAATTCCACTTAAAAACAGAAAAGAAAAGATAATAAAACTAAAAAAATAGAGAGGTAGTAACCACTAAATTTGATAGTTATAGGAAGAAAAAGAATTAAAAAAGAAAGAATAATGAAGTAGTGATTGGTTGCAGTTTTGGTGATAATTTCCCTAATATTTCTACCAACCAGCTCCCAGCACGTGGCATTTTCACTTATTGATTGTTTAGTGGTAAGAAATGAGAAAAAGACTTTGTCAATCATTCCCATCGTAACTTTCCTAATTTCCTTCTGAAATGTGAGACTAAGATGAAGAACTTGATGAAGACGAAATTAGAAATCCTCCTAAAGTCTTCTCTGTGATTTCGGCATCATTTCATCGTACTTTCGTTCCTTGGACCCAAACCCTTTCGATAAATCCCTCCACACAGATCAACCCACACACCAAACTCAACAACACAAACTAGTGTTTCAATTTTAAGCCATGGATGATAAAGTTGATTGGTCTGAACTTCCCATAGATCTATGGCCAAAGATCGGAAAATCTATGGAAAACCACATGGATGTTGTCAGGTTTCGCAGTGTGTGTGAGTCATGTCGATCTTCTATCCCTCTCTCTCTCCCCAATTCTCCTTCTTTTCCTATACAGATTCCTCAGCCCCTGAACCAATCCATAGACACCTTCCTCAGCCAAGCCACAGTCTTTCTTATTGAACCAAGCCTTGGAGCCTCCAATTTGGAGCCCTTGGCACCTTCTTCCAAAGGGTGGCTGATCAAGGTTCAGGAATCAAAGAATCAGTCCTTCACTTTGCTCAGTCCAATATCCGACAAAATCTTGTACCCTCATGGCACCAGTTCTCCCATGTTGTGGAACTTGTTGGACTATCGGGTCATCGAGTTATGCAAATCATACACCATTCACCGTCAATTATCTGCCTTTGTAAGCAAAGTTGTGTTCTTTCCCAATTCCCCTTGGGTTGATGTTGAGGATTCCGTGGCTTGTTGCATCTTTTTGGAGGGGAAGCTGGGGATCATGAAACATGGGGACGAGAAATGGAGTCTGCTGGATGACGAAAACTTCTTCTACGATGATGTTATCGTGTTCAAGAGTCAGTTTTATGTGACTGACAAGTGGGGTACCATTTCATGGGTTGATACTTCTTCCTTGAAGTTGGTGCAGTTTTCTCCTCCCTTGTGTGGCTTTGGGAACAAGAAGCATTTGGTGGAGTCATGTGGGAGTCTGTATGTTGTTGATAGGTTCTACGAAAAGCCTCCCAGAAGAAGGAACTACGGTGATGTTGCGGTGGTGTGTTTCAAGGTTTATAAGTTGGACGAAGAGTGGGGAACGTGGGTTGATGTCAAAAACTTGGGAGATAGAGCCTTTGTTTTGGGTAAAAGTTGTAGCTTCTCTGTTTCTGCTAAAGATATAACGGGGTACCAAGAGAATTGCATCTATTTCACAGATATCTTTAACGTTCGTGCCTACAACTTAGAGGATCGTAGTTTTGTGGCCATTGACTTTGATCCCTGTGTTGACAAATCTCTGTGTTCTCACTCATCATGGCTAAGAATTGGATGACAAAACCACCTCCACAATAATTGACTTTAAAAGTATATTGCTTATTCACATAACTCCCTTCTTTACTTTCTATTCATGTCTTCAATACCTTATTCATTTGCATATGATGTTTCTTTCTGTTTCTCTTTGTGAACACCAAATGACCCAAACACCTGATTAGCACGTATAATTTTTCTGTGTCTCTCTTCCTATTACCTGTTTTGACCATTTTTCTGATATAAAGTGATACTAGTTTTGATGACTGAGATATGTGGTTTGTTGTGGCAGTGGAAAGCTTTTGTGTGGGGCCTCTCCCAGAAGAAGTGCAGAGTGCAGACACTATACTAATTGGCATACAGAACGAGGTTTGATCTTGAGTTGTGGAAAATCATGGCCCGGTGTCAGAAGTTGGTTGAGATGAAAAACTGGAATAACTGGTTTGTTCTCCGTGATCTGCTTATTTTGACTCTGTATTTTATTTGGTAGGGAGAAAAAAAAATTTTATTCTCTTATGTGTATATTACATCAGTATAGTAAATATATAGGAAGTTTCTCTCTCCAAATTACAATCTAATTAGGTGGTAGGATACTAATAATGAGATTTTATAATTATTAAATTAATTGCATATAATTGGTACAATATCGTCAAATATTGCATACAATAATTGCATATAATTTTATAATTATTATTTCCTTAATACTCCCCTCAAGTTGGTAGGTGAAGATCAAGAACCCCCAACTTGTGTCGTAGCGTCAAAAATCGTTCCTTACCCAATGCCTTCGTAAAAATATCTGCGAGCTGATATTGTGTTGGTACATATGAAGGACTGATTATCCCAGCTTGTAATTTTTCTCGCACAATGTGGCAGTCTATCTCAATATGTTTTCTACGTTCATGAAATACTGAGTTTGCTGCTATATGTAATGCCGCTTGATTGTCACAAAAAAGTTGAGCTGGCAAGTTACATGACATCTTTAAATCCTGCAATAGATATCGCAACCAAACTATCTCCAATAAGTATTGGCCATTGCACGGTATTCTGCTTTCGCTGATGATCTTGAAACGTTTGTCTGTTTTTTTGACTTCCATGAGATAAGAGAGGAACCAAGAAAAAATGCAATATCCAGATCTCCGAGTTGTCTGACAACCTCCCCAGTCTGAGTCGCAATAAGCTGTCAATGTCAGATTGTTTTCGGATGGCAATAACAATCCTTGTCCTGGTGATCCTTTGATGTACTTAGTACTCGAATTGCTGCATCCCAATGAGGTTTCCGTGGATCCTGTATATATTGACTTAGGGTCCAAACCGAAAATGCTATGTCAGGTCGAGTAACCGTGAGGTATATAAGTCGTCCCACGAGTCGCCTGTATTTGACTGGATCCTTTAATAACTCTCCATCGTCTGGTGTGAGTTTTAGGTATTGTTCCATTGGACGACCTGTGAGTCCCGTATCCTGCAAAATATCAAGCGCATATTTTCTTTGAGACATGTAAATACCAGCTTTGGAACGGGAAAATTCAATCCCTAGAAAATATTTTAGGTCTCCAAGATCTTTAATGCGAAATTGTTGTAATAAACAATCTTTAACACGCTGAATTTCTGTCAAATCATTTCTTGTCAAAAGAATATCATCCACATAAATCAAAAGAGCAGTAAATGATGAGTTATTATGTCTTGTGAATAGAGAGTAATCTGTCTTGGACTGTTGAAATCCTACAGATTTAATCACATGAGAAAATGTTGAAAACCATGTTCGAGATGCTTGTTTGAGACCATAAAGGGATTTGTTGAGTCGACATACAATGTTCTCCCTCTGTTGATGATGCCGGGTGGCAAGTCCATGTAAATAATTTCATGTAATGTGCCATGTAAGAAGGCATTTTGCACATCTAGCTGGTGAGTAAACCAATTCCTGGCTGCTGCAATGGTGAGGAGACACCTCAAAGTTGTTAATTTTGCTGTTGGTGAAAAAATTTCAGAATAGTCGACACCTTCAATCTGAGTGTACCCCTTTGCGACAAGGCGCGCCTTATATTTGTCGACGCTACCATCTGAGTTGTACTTTATTTTATAGACCCATTTGCATCCGATGGGTTTCTGCCCAGCGGGTAACGTGTCAAGGTCCACGTTTGATTTAGCTGCAAGGCGGAAAGCTCTTCGTCCATTGCTTTTTGCCAATTTGGATCAAGGATAGCTTGAGTATAATTGTGAGGTTCTTTGGTGGCTGTGATGTTAGCCAGATATGCACTATGTGTAGAAGAAAATCGTGAATTAGAAAGAAAATGATGCATAGGATACCTGGTTCCATTCGGTCGGTCTTGGGCAGTGGTCAAATGATTGGCTTGAGATCCCGTTACGTAGTCTTGAAGCCAGGAAGGTTGGGTTGATGTGCGACTGGATCGTCGAATCGGTTGGAGAAGGTTTGGTAATGGGTGCTAAACTTCTTGGCATGAGAGAAGAAGGTTGGTCTACTGGAGGTTCAGGTGTATTATGACGAGTAGGAGAAGAAAGTTGGTTTGATGGAGGTTGAGGTGGATTATGACGAGTAGGAGAAAAGAGTTGGTTTGATGGAGGTTCAGGTGTATTGTGACGAGTAGGAGAAGAAGGTTGATTGAGTGAATGTTGGACAAGAGTGGGTAAGTCAATGTCAATAGTGGGCAAAATACCTTGTAATGGAGGTGAGGATTGTGTCTGTGACTGTTGGCAGAATGGGAAAACACTTTCATGGAAGATGACATCCCGACTTGTAAAAAAAGTGTCTGCATCTACATCAAATAATTTGTATGCTTTTTGATTGTGAGGATAATCAATGAAGATGCATTGTCGGGCACGCGGATCAAATTTTTGCTTAGGTGAAACAACAGTTGCAGGTGGTTGATTATATAGTAGCTCAAAAGCTGATTTATTTTTTAGTAAAGGTGATGGCAAGCGATTAATGATATATGTGGCGGTTAAAACGCATTCTCCCCAAAATTCTAATGGTAAATTGGACTGAAATAGGAGGGCTCGTGCTGTGTTTAAAACATGTCTATGTTTGCGTGTAAACGCAAGTGCGTTGACATTCAATACCTTTTTTGAGAAAAAAAATCATACATTGAAATAAATTTCAGTCCGTTGTCAACGCGGATGGTTTTAATAGATGCCTGAAATTGATTTTGTGCAAATGTAATGAATGACTCTAAGAGATGTTGGGTTTCAGATTTGTGACTCATAAGAAATAGCCAAGTACATCTAGTATAGTCATCGACTATAGTGAGAAAAAAACGTTTTCCAAAATGAGTTGGGGTTTTATGAGGATCCCAAATGTCACAATGCAATAGATTAAATGGAGAATGAGATTTTATTGTGCTTAAAGGAAAGGGTAGTCTTGTCTGTTTAGCTTTGGGACAAATACTACAATGATTATGAATGGGAATGAGATTTTTACTAATAGGGATAGGTAGTAAGGAAGATACAAGTTGTAGACACGCCGGAGAAGGATGTCCAAGGCGCTTGTGCCATAAATCAAGATCGGTCGATATTTGAGATGCGTGGGCTTGGTTTGGAAGAGGGGACATGTAGTATAAGCCTGCGTGTTGTTTGTGGAGTCAAAACGACACAACAATTTAGTGAACTGGTTATCTTACTAATGGACATGAGATTTAAATTAAAAGAAGAAACACAAAGAACATCTTTGAGAGTGATTTTGTCATTGAATTTAATTGTGCCTGTAGATGAGATAGGCGCAGTTGAGCCTGTGGGCAGATTAACATTTAAAATAAATGATGATGAAGTGTGTGTGAAAAATTGTGAATCAGATGCAATGTGATGGGTTGCTCCGCTATCCAAAATCCATGGTTTCATAAAAGCAGAATTAGAAGAGGAGTTATGGGCAAGCATACCTGCAGAGCTAACAAACGTGTCACTTTTACCGTTATTGTTGAGCGAGTAAATAGTCCTTGCCAATTGCTGAATTTGCTCGGCACTGAAGCGTTTGTACAATTTTTTATTATTTAGAGGATAAAAATGGAGAGGCTGTCAGGCACGGTGCTCTGATACCATATAAGAAAATGATACAAAATGGTAAGAAGAAAAAAATGTTTCTTATTCTCTTATGTATATATTACATCACTGCATGCATGTATAGTAAATATATAGGGAATTTCTCTCTCCAAATTATAATCTAATTAGGTAGGATACTAATCATGCGATTCTATAATTATTAAATTAATTGCATATAATTGGATACAATATCGTCAAATATTGCATACAATAATTGCATATAATTTTATAATTATTATTTCCTTAATACCTTCTACGCTTAATTTAATTTTTAAATTTTTTATTATTATTACATAGTGGAATTTGAGAGCTCGTGATATAACATACTCATTAGAATAAGTTTATAATAAACTTTAAGTTTAATTTAATTTCATAAAACTGAGTTATGAAGTGGACTTTAAGTCTAATTTAATATCATAAAACTGACTTATAAGATGAGATTTTCATCCATTTATAAATAATGAAATGTTCATATTTCTAGTTGAAATATAACAATTATTAATTAATTCTTAATAATCAATATTACAAAATTAAAATATTATTATTTAATTTTAATAATTATTTTCAGCATAGTCTCATTTGACATATATATATATATATATAAATTGATTTTTCCTTTGCGTTGAATACCAAATGACTAAAGTAGAATGAAATTAAGGTCTAAATTGACGACTAAGGGATACTAAATCGCACACCAAATTGACCTATAGTTATTAAAGTCCATAATCAAACTCATATATACTCTTATTCTTCCAAATTAAAACATCTACACGCATAAATTTAATTGACATGTCTAAATATTGGTTCTGGCATTATCTAAGGAAATAAAAAAATAATATATATATATATATATATTAAAATAAAATTAAAACATTAAAACAAAATGATAGTTTTATAATTGAGAGATAAAAAAAAATGAAACACAAGTAGCCAAATTTTCTTACCGTGACTTCTATTGAAATAATAACCGTATAGATATAAAAGTTAGAGTTCTCCTATAATAAAAATATATACAAAAATATCTTCATATCATAATAATATTCTCAATTTTTTTCCTATTTTATGGATATTGCGTCATTTTCTATTCTTTTCTAAAAAATATTCAAACAATTATCAAAAACAGTTTTGAATATATAATAATTTTATTTTAATTTAATTTTTTAAAATATATCTCAATTTTTTCAATTTTCATATTGTTGTTTTTCAATTTGAAATTTTAGGATTTTATCCCGTTTTATTTTTCTTCGCTCTTTCTCACTTTATCTCTCTTCTCTCTCAAATATCTTAAAATCCAATAACATGACTCTCATGCTCTCTCTCATATATAGAATACACATAAATCTATATTTCATTTACATAAACTAGCGAAAACAAAGGTACAACAACACCTGTACATACATAAATAATCTTACATACATAAAAGAATAATTTTGATGAGTCAAAATTGAAAGACAAAAAATAACATATAAAAGAAAAATGATGAATTGATTAAACAACTTTTTTCTTCTTCTTCTATTGGTAGTTTTGGGATCGAAAAGTGTGATAATGTTCACGTTAAAGTTATGACTGACTTGATGGTAGATACAAAAGAATAATAATTTTACCAAAAAATATAGTTGTTTGAAATAGAGTGAAGATGGTGATTAGAAATGGAGGTTATTTTATGTGCGATTTGGTATGAAAATGTGTGAAGATATGCTCTCTCTCTTCCTATTGTTGCCTTAAAATCAGGAATTGGGGAGTCAACATATAAAAATTGTATATTAATATTAATTTAAAATTAAAAAATAATTTTATTTTTCAAGTAATTTATATGAAATGACAAAATACTCCATTGTACTAATAAAATGAGATATATTAAATAATGATAAAATCAGAATGACAAAATACTTCATTATACTAATAAAATAAAATATATTAAATAAGATAGATTTGGAAAAAAAAATTATGCATATAAAACACAGTTATAATGAAAAATATTTATATATATATATAAATATACATATAATAATAGAATAATAGTCAAAATAAAGGTAAACCTGTGTTTCCACTAGTTATTTATAATGGAAGAAGATGACGTGTCTCCATGAGTGACGCTTTCAGATTCCATGCAACCTCCATGTTTCATGGATTTTTTTCCCATCAAAATGGAACAATTTTGCATTATTTTTTTAAAAAAAGTCACACTATTTTTTTTTTAATTCCCGTCACGTTTCTTACTATTAATACATTATAATAATCAAATTATTAAACAATTCTTTAAATTAATCAAACAAATCATTAATAATTATCATTTATAAATAGTAGTAATTTTTTCATATTTTTTACACAACTTTTTCTTTCTTTTAAACCATAAATTTTCATTTACGTAAATTAAATAAATGACAAAACAAGATACATCACTCATTCAAATAAGATAAGTTCCTAGCATGTAAGTAATTGTTTTCCATGATCAATAGTCATCACCAATACCATGTTTAAAAAAAAAGAGTAAGTTGAGAACGACATTTTCACTTCTTTCCTTCTTATTTTTATTCATTCATATAATAACATAACATTTATTTATCTTTGTTTTTATCATTCCTCTCTTCTTATTTTGTTCCTCTATGTTTCACTTCCAAAAAATAAAAAGCAAAGACGCCATCTGCAAGGGTCCGTTTCAAATCAGAGAATGGGCTCAACTTTGTACAGTCCACAACAACAATATAACTAGAAAAAAATGATAAAATACTATGAACAAATATGAAGAAGAGCACTCCATAATTGATTCTAATATCACTGCATCAACCTAAAATTGATGAAAAAAAATCTAGGGAAATGTATAACACAAACTTTAACGAAACATGAAGAAAGGAAAGGAGAAAGGGGAAAGTTATAAGGAGGAGATGGAGATAAAAGGATGTGAATCTTGTCACATGCCATAGAAACTAACCGTAAATGGGATCTATTTGTGTTTATTCAGATGAAGGCTAAGCTTAATCAGAAAAAGGGGCACTTCATATTAATGTATATAGTTATTATTAGTTGTTATTTGTCTATTTCAGGGAGTGATGATCAACCAATTACCTCGTATAAATAAAAGGTTTGCATGGATGGTTACGTATTGACAAAAACAGAACATTAGATTGACTCCAACGAGTCCTATGAATGAGTTCATCAAATATTTGCCTGTTTTGTTTTATTTTTGTTGTTTTAATAAAGATTGTGCGTACAATATCACAAAAGTTATTGTTTAGCCGAGGCAAAAAAAATTTTTGCCAACATTTGACATTAGAGCTTGTCATGAAATTATGGCGACAAGTTCAAGCACACTAGGAAAGTCATCTTCAATACAATTAGTAATTGTCAAGTTTCGTGGAAGAAAAAGTTTTGCTAAGTGGAAAGACTTGATGGAATTTTGTTTAAACACCATTGGTTATGAAGTGACTTTTTTTGGTAGTTAACAGTAAAGATTATACAGAAATGTATTATTGAACCAACAAAAGGAGAACAATCCAAAGTTGGCAAACTAGTGGATGGAGATAATATACTTTGGAAAAAGCTGTTTTTTAATGTGTCATTCTGTGAAGCTATTTGTTCTTGAAACAAAAATTGCAGTCCAAAACGATAAAGAAGCTTGGGAAATTTTGCTCAACATATGAAGGTGTATATCCACACAGTTCAACTAGAAAGCGTCTCAGGAGATAGTGAAATAGTAATGGGAAGATAGCATCCCATCCATAATGACAAAGTTTAACGAAGGAATGTTTTAGAGAAGTCACAAGGGAAAAGAGGCAGATTATTTACTTAAAAAGGAGGAAAAGGAAAACAAAGATTCAAATCTTCTTCAATTACAAATAACATAAACATTTCATTAGGATTTTGAAGAATTAATATGTTTCAGCATAGCCTTGGAAGATTCATTAGCAAAGTATTTCTGCCTAAGCATCACATAAGGGTATCCAAGAAATGATAAAATGTGGGCAGGCTTTGAGAAAGAAAGCACTTCGTACCAAACCTGATTGTTCTCGTCTATCTCCACTGAAAAGCGCTCTTCCCCAGCCTGTGGCCAAAAAGGATAACACATTTAAAATGATCATGGCTTGTTTGCGAGAAGATTCATATACAAGGTAAGAGAAACTTATTAAAAGCATTTCTGCATTAACATGTTAAAAATATTTAGTATCTCCATATTTTTGTGTAGTTTAGCATAAACAATTGCTGTAGAAGTAAATACACAATATAATCAAGCATGAGACAAACTTATTGACAACAAAAACAATGGTTATTACAGTAGCGAGGACTAGGATGGAGTTTGCTATGCTTTCTCTCACAAAATAATATCATCAAAATAAGTAAACTGAAGATTGCAGAAAGAAACATGCTACAGGGTAAAATGATTGTAGGTTTATAAATTATACCAGAACTCAAGTGGCTCCCCAATTAGTTATTCTGAATTCTGAGAATGAATAACAGAACTTTTGCAACTTCCCTAAACCCTTTTCAGAGGCAAATAATAGCAAGAACATGTTGACATGTAAAACCAGTAACTTCAAAAAATGTTCAGTTAAACTTGAATTTTACGAAGAAGTCTGTCCGGACTTACATTTGTACATCCTATGACAGGGACATAGCTGCAGTGAAGTGACCATAACCAAAAATTTTGCTTGGAAGTGTAAACTGTTCCTTATTTTATCATTATGCAATTGCAAAGTATATATGCTTATTCAAACTCTCAAACAGAGAACTTAAACTGTCTTCTACAAGAATATAAATGCATCCAAAAGCACCAACTTAAGTCAAGGTATCATATTCATATCTATACAAACTTAAATCACAAAATAACTTAAAAAATATAATTAAAGGCCCAAAATAAAAGGAGTAAGAGGAAAAGAAAAGCCGCAAGACTGATGAAAAAACACTTACCAGCAAGTGACCATGAAGAGTGCCACTTCCAAAACCAAAGGAGCCCCCGCGGTTTTTGGCCTTTGGAGTTTCATTTACGTACACAACCTGGAGTGGCATCATGAGCCACGGAAAGAACTCCTTGACACAAACACAGAACTTCACTCCTTGTTGAACTGGTGTTTTCGGATCAACATATGCCCAATTCAATCCAAAATGCCTGCAAGCAATTTTCCCACAATAAACCTATGTAAACTTGAGGTGCACCCACTTCAAAACTTTAGCAGATTAAAACCACAATACACCTTTATTTTCTTATTTCATATATGAAATTAACATACCTCCAACTTCTGAGGGCACTCTTGCCTTTTTCAAAAGTCTCAATACCAGAACCAACCAGAATTCGTGCCTCATTCAGTAAAAATCCATCTTTGGAGAGCCCCTCGTCTGCTTTAAGGGAAGACAATGATTTAGCTGTAGCTCCTTGATATTTGTCATCATAGTTGAAAGTACCTGACCTAGTAACATGGCAACACGTAATAAGCCACAGAAAAATGCACTTGGAAACGGGTGTTCCAATTTTCGAGTAAAGAAGTTAAATCATGTGTTATTTACTTGTTGATGCAAGCTTTTTGGTCTTGGGGAGAGGGGCGACCCCAGCTCAAGAAAAACATCTCTGTTAAGCATTTTCACAAACATGTCGCGGGATAACAATAACGTGAAGGAAACCAACGTCCACAATACACAGTAAAGGTAAAAGAGAATAAGCTTTTCTGCAAATCGGAAATTGTAGTAATGATTTCCATGAAATGAGAGATTGAAGATACCAGATGTTCAGAAAGTCGCAGCCACAAGTTGCGTGCGTCTCGCTTGGATATGGAAGCGATCATCCACGAAAATTATTATTAAAGCGTAAAAATATTATTATTTTCATCTTAACTATTCATATTTAAATTATTACATTAATTAATGTTAATAACTTTTAAATTAATAATCATGGTCAGAAATAATAGTTAACATTATTATGTAAAAAATTAAAATTTATTTTTTAAATACATTTAAAAAAAATATTAGTTATTCAATTAAATATTTTTGGAAACATAAGTTATGTATTCTAAATGATATAATTGTATTTAAATTTTTATTTAAAACGTGGTTTTAAGGGTATTATAGATTTATTTAGTATTTCTCTTATATTATCAAAATTATAACAGTAATATATTTAATTAATTATTATTTTAATTAAAAAATATAATGTACTAATATTTTTAATGATTAATAAATATGATGTTTTTACTCATTGTTAATGTAAATAGTTAGTAAACAATTTTTTTTTTCTTCTTTAGTGTTTATTGTAGGTTGATATGTGTTTATGGAGGAAGATCTACAAGCATATGGAGATTTGTCTCTCTAAAACATAAATTATAATATTCACATTAATTTGTTAAACCGTCATGGAAACTTTATGTTTCATATCTTTTGAAACTTTAATGCTTTGTTTGGATCCAAGTGACTACTATTCACTTGGATTGAAAAGTGATCAAAATATGCATTTGTATCTCTTCATTTGTGAAGAAAGAAAAGCAATGACTTGCAGAAAAGTAGTAAAAGCAATCTTCTATCTACAGAAAAAAAAAAAACAAAGAAACCAAACAAGTTTTACATAATACGAGAAAGTCAAAATTATCCTTGACCTTTTATACATATAAAATAACACTATATATATTATAATCATAATAAAATATAAACAATAAAAATAAATATAAATATAAATTACATACTTAATATAATTTTTTCTTTTCTTTTATTTGATTTTATGAAAATATTTTTATATATATTTATAAAATTTTAATTAACTAAAATTTATAAAAAAAAGTCTCATATTTTATTATTTAAATATCTTTTTAAAGAAAAAATAAATTTGTAAACTTACATTTTATATATTTAAAAATAAATAAAAAATTTCTTACGACCATCATATCACTCACAAATTTTAATAAGTTTTTCTCACAAATTCACTATAATATATCATAATTCAAAAAATCTCACTTTCTTTACATTTTCTTCTTAAATCACTCTCTCAAATCCTCTCCTCAATCCAAAGACAATCTCTGCCCTTAGTATGGAGAGATGAAAAACAAAAGAAAGTATGGAGAGATGAAAAACAAAAGAGTTTCTTGCAGAAGCTTCAAGTCTCATCCCATCTTGGGAGAGATGATGAAATTATTGTTGTGAGTGCAAATGCACTCGTGCTTGCCTCAGATATTGATACTGTGGTGTCAGCCTGGTAAAAGGCCATAACTTCATCTTTAGGCAAAAGTTTTTTTTCCATTGGAGTTGAGAAGAAGCATTCTTTTTGGTTGAATGTCAGAAATCAAAATCAGGTTAATCTTTATGGGGTTCTCACTTGCTCAAAAGTTAAAATAGGTGTCTTCGTTTGCTTGTAATACTTGGTTAGTTACCTTTGAAGCATCTTAAGTTCCATAGATTGGTTTCTAAAACATGAACGTGTTAATAGATAAGTTTTTCATTCACATTTTAACTATATATCGATTTAAATATTCATTCAATTATTATTTATCATACTTATATTCTTTTATTTCTTCACATTGCATTATTCATTATTATATTGTATATTTATCTTTTGCTATTCCGTCTTTTAAAAATGTGAGGATAATCCAAAAAATAACTGCAAAAGGGAAGTTATAAAAATATAATTTATTTTCTCGGCAGCAAATAAATAAACCATAAGACAAATTGAAGAAAGATAGATTTCCTAATTGTCATGTATTTGAAAGCATTTTGGAATAATATAAGGTACTATTTTTTTTTTCAACTGTTTTCTTTGTAAGTTAAGACGAGGGAGGTGGTAATCTCATAGGAAGGAAATATATAAAAAAAACGTAAGAGAAAGAAAGGAAAACAGTTAAATAAGTGATTTTTTTTTTACTAAATGTAAAATGAGTGAAAAATAAAATAAATTTATTTATTATTTTTAGTTATTTATTATTGTTATTATAACAAAAAAACCATAATTATTTTGCTAATATCTTATAATCAGTTATGTATAAAATTAAGAATACAATGGATAATGTATGTTGAGTGTGTTTACGTTACATATAGAAATTTTTCCGAATTATCTTAAACAAATCACATTAATCCTTTACACTAAAAAAAAATCATAGAGACTTAAAAAAATGATTGGTTTCTAAATTAGTGTATATTATTGATAAATAGTTTCTAAATTGATATTTAATTAGTTATCAAGGTTTTAACTACATACCAAATTTAAATTTATCTATAAAATAATATCTAATTTTGTTAATATAACAACTAATTATTTTTAGTCTCTAAAATTAATTTTTATTTGATGATTTTTTAGTGGTGATATCAAAGCCAAACAATACTGAGAAGAAGTCACATTAGATAAAAAAAAAAACATCAATCATGCCTAGCCAGAGAGAGTTGAAACATGAAACAAAACAATAAGTTTTTGTACGGAAATAGTATAATTTCTTTTCACAAATTACAATTTTTGATAAATTTTTTTTATGAAAATGAGTAAGTATATATCATGTGAACAATTTTAGAATGAAAGTCATACAACTCATATGACTTAAGTGTAAAATAAACTAAAGGAGTCATAAATGAGTAATGTGTTGTATTATTTTACTAAATTCGTAAGGATTATGTACAACTTTTACTCTAAAGTCAACATGATGTTAGGATGTATCCATATAATACAATTTTCACTTTTAAATAATGTACAACTTACTTATTTTCGTTTTTTTTTTTTTACCTAAATTCGTAATTGGGGGGAAAATTTAACTACTTTCAAAATCCAAAACAATATTATTAGAGAAGCATTGGGATGACTAAAAATGAGTGAGCAGAATTTACGATAGTGACAGTTTATTTTATTCGTGCGAGTGGGTTGCGAATGCTTTGAAGACACACTGGAATCGTCACAAAGAAAATCATGCCGCCACGTTTTCAGTTTTAGAACTCTGACATATAACAGGCACCACCAAAGAAAAAGAAAAAGGTTTTGAAACATGTTTCCCTCAACTCTCCCCTTCCTTTACGCCACTTCCTCACATTTAAATCATAACTAACCACTTCACTCCAACCAAAACAAACACAAGTAAAATGGGTGTCTCGCAAAAATGGTTCAGAGTTTTTGGGGGCAGATTCTTCAGATCATCCAACAAAGACACCATTCTCCTCCCCACAACTAACCAATGCGAAGAAGCCATACTTAGGAATGAAGACTTCACTTTCCCTACACCAACACCAACACCTATCTCTTCAATCACCATGGAAAATCTTGCGGCCATTAAGATCCAAGCTTATTTCAGGGGACATCTGGTATGCCATCTTATCTCAAACATATATATCTATAACTTTTACTCAAAATCATTTTGGTATTTTTATTTAAAGATTATTTTTTTATCATAACAAATAAAACGAGGTAACTCAATCCTTATACAGATACTTTAAGTGTCTCAACCTTTATACAAATACTTTAAAATGTGTTTCAAGAATGTTTCAATCATTATAATAACCATGATGAACCTGTTCAACACTGATTTAAACACTGATGAAATTTATGAATTGATACAAGTGATGAAAATTGTGACTTAATGTTGATATATACATGGAAGCATGATTGAGTTGATTATTTGTTGGACAGGCGAGAAGAGCATATAAGGCGTTGAAAGGGCTGGTGAAGGTGCAAGCTTTGGTTCGTGGGGTGTGGGTGAGGAAACAATCACGTATTGCAATGCAGTGTATGCACGCACTTGTACGATTACAAGTCAGGGTTCGTTCAAGGCAGCTACTTGCTACCTTTCATACACAACCAAACACTAACTGATTTACACACTATAACCACTAGATCACTCTCCAAATTCATTCTTTTTTTCCTCCAAAGTTAATTTTGGTTCATTTAAATATATATGTAGACATTTACTAGAGTGACTGTTTTTAAATATATATTTTAGAGGTAGATTAATTCTTATGCAGAACAACAGAGACAAACATACATCTCTTCAAAGCTAAACAAAACTGACATAAATCACCAAGTACCCATACAGCTAACCCAATTAAAACCGTAAAAATACCAAAACCCAGTTTGACTACTCTATAAGCAATTTGAATCAAGTACATACAAATCAGGAAATTCAGGTGCTTAAGCTGTCTTTCACAAGGGTCAACAAGCACCAAGCACACGGACCACCAGTGAAAAGGAGGATGCATTTTTTTGTTGTTGTACACAGTAAAACTATATAGTTCTGAATTGTTGTGAAGGGAGATTGTTTAGATGTTTGTTGTGCTTACGTGTTTGAAAGTTATAAAGTAAGATCAGACACTAGTAAAAGGTTGGGACACCCCTGAAATGTTTTCTTTTAATTTATTTATTATTTGATGATAAAAAAACTTAGAAATCAGGAGTTTTAGACACCAATCTTAAAAGGAGAAGTCCGCTAAAGATACTTTTGAAAAAATTCAAGACCAAACATTTAATTGTGTCAAGATGAAAATTTCAAATCACTTCACCTTTAAACGTATTTATTCCTATCCTGTCTCCGAATCTTACCTATGCAATCCAAACATTTCACAAAATTAAATTAACACATTGATCCCATAAAAAGTCTAAACTGCATAAAAGGTGAAACATGGATAAGAATATAGTTGAATTTTTTATGAGAAAAAACACACACAGAAAATTGACTTACAAAACTAAAATAGTTGAACATAGATTGGTTTGAAAATAATAATTAATTTCAAAAGAAGAATACTTCTTCAATTATTTTTAACACTTATAATTAATTTAATAATTTAATTACATTAATTACAAAAACTAAATAAATAAAATAAAAAACCTGAGTCAAGCCAACACAATTACGAAAAATAAATAAAAAGAAAACATGTATGGGCTAAGCCCACCACCAAAAAAATAAAAACTAAAAATTGTGTGGGGGTCAAGCTAACACAACTACCAAAAAATAAATAAATAAAAATTAAAAATCATGTATGGTTCAAGCCGCTGCAACTAAATAAATAAATAAATAAAAGTATACAAAAATAAATAATACTTATCTGTGGGATCAGCCTACACAATTCTTTCGAAATAATTAAAAAAATTATTTTATATGCATCAGTTCTCGTGGACACAATGTATTTTTATTTATTTTTTATTTTTTTTCTTGAGTGGGTGTAGTGGGCTTGGTCTAAATTGTTTATTTTACCAATTTAACATATTCTATATTTGCGTTTTGCTTAAATTCACGCTAATTTTTGACAACTAATCCCTGTAGTGAAATATTTTTAATTGTTATTATAGATTTTACTATGTAAATAATGAGTTAATACTCGTTTTGAATGTTCTTACAAATAAAATGTAATTAAAAGTTATTAAATTGTGTACAAAAGAAAATAGATTTAAGTCGAAGTTCATTTTGAGATCATAATGATCTGTATAATGAGATGTAGAGATTTATGGAAAGATATTGGTGCTTTTTAGGTGTACAATATGCAAACATATTTGTGTTGGCATATTGCCTTACATGGAAAATCATAACATGGTAAATTGAAGAATGGGGAACTACTATAGATGGTCTAAAGGTAAGGTATTAAGTGATTGAAAAGTTAATAATAAGGATAATTCATTCTATTAGCTAACTTTTGAATAAACTTGACTATCTCAACAACCTACATGCATTGATTACTATGAGAGTACATCTTTTTTGTTAGAAAAAAATAAAATAAAAATTTGAAGTATTTAAAAGATGTTTCAATCATTGTAAAAAAGTTTTAGACTATATATTATAACCTCCTAAATATACTTGTACATGTTTGTGAACGAATAGTTTATTAATATTGATATAATTAAGGTTTATTCCAGAGATGTGATCATTACTTCCGATATCAATTATATACTTTGAATCACTTTTATGAAAGGAAAAATATAGATCCATATGTCATATTTCAATTTAGAGACATACTCGTCGTTGAGATAGAATTAGTATCAAAATTGATGTGTGAAGAAAAGTATATAAATATTTGAACACTATAAAAAAATGCACATTTAACATAACCAAAAGTTGATTCTAACAAGTAAGAGTCGGCTAATTAGTCAATAGCATCGAATTTGCATTGCACATGCAATAGACTTTAACCATGGATGCTAATTCATTAACATCAACTTTACCTCATCACTAATTTTTAAATTGATTTTTAATTAAAACAGTTTAGTGTCGGTGACACTAATATTTTTTTATTTTAAAATCAATTTAATTTAGTGTAAACTATTTTTAATATTATGCTAATTTGTATTGATGTGGTCAACATTAATGATAGTGGTTTCAGAAAAAAAGTTTGTCATACAACGCCTCCATCATCAATAGAAGCAAAACAAGAAAAGGTGCATATTATTTTTTTGCATGCATGAAAGAGATTAGCGTAGATGAAGAAGATGTGTGTGGGTGAAAGAGATGAATGTAAATGAAAGAGGTGGATGTGAGTGAAGATGAGCATGGAGAGATTTATATAAAAAAAAAGTGGGAGAGAACGAGAGTATGGAGATTTGTTATCTTTAAATTTGATTTTTTTGATTAAAAATAATTTATAGTTCTTATTTATCCTCAAGAAGATGCACAAATTCACAACATATAAATTAGTGTTGACCTAATCAACGCTAAGTTAAAGAAATAATAAAATAAATAAAATTAGTGTATGCAGTAGATACTAACTTGAATAAATATAAATACTAAGAAAACATATTAGCATTAACAAGATCGACACTAATTAACTTTATTTATTTTAATTAGCATCAACTAAACTGACCTTAATTTGACACTAACACAAATATTTTTACTTATTAAAAAATTTAAAAATAATTAGTGTCAACTTAGATTTAACTAATCTAAGAGTAACACAAATACTTTTATTTATTAAAAAGTTAGAATCAACTTAGTGTGAGTTAAACCAACTCTATTCTTATGCTTCTCTATTTAAGCCATTGATAATATTTTCAAAATAAAATGTGAAAATTTTATCTTATTTTAAATAAAAGAAATAAAATATAGTGATAGTGGGTTTAAACAAAATGCAAAATTAGGTTAGTACTAAGTTGATAGCAACAACATACTAGTTTACATGATTAATCTGGTGATTGCAAAGAAAATTGGTGGATTGGAAAATGTATAATTGAGAGGAGAACAATAATTAGAGAAACATAAATATATGTATGTTTCTAATGTGTTTTTCTTATTTGTAGAAGTGAGGAGGTGACAAAACAAGATAAAAAGAAGAAGATGGTTAGAGATAAAATCGATAAAATTAATTTATAATATACAAATAAAGATAAATCTGAGCACATAATGAATGAAATAAGTGTTAAAAATTTATAAGAAAGATATATTAATATAGCATATGTTTTAGTTTACAATAATTTATTTTATAATATAATTAGTATGTATGTTTCGATATTTAAATGAATTATTACAATATAAATATATTAATAGAATTTTTTATTATTAATTATTTTTTAATATCTATTACATACATTTATATAAAATTTTATTTTGTATATAAGTTGAAGCAATCTAATGTTTCTTATATTTATAACTATACTGCTGTCGATAAAAAAAGTTAGGTACATGATAGAGTGTTAAGTTTCATGATTGTGAGAAGAATAGGTTAACTAATTTTGTTAATTTAATTAGCTTTTTTTGTTCTAATAATTTAGTGTATAATGTTAGTTATATATAAATTTTTTTTTCCGATATAAAAAAAGAAAACTATGTACCTAATAGATTGTTATAATTAAGTTTCATTATTGTGAGAGAAATAAATTAACTACTTTTGTTAATTTAACTAGTTTTCTTGTTCTACTAGTTTAATGTAAACATTTAAGTTGCTTGACTTGGAGGGCAGATAGATGCTGTTAATCAATGTTTTTTTATGCACTTCTAATATTTACCCTTAAATGTTTTTTTTTATAGGCTTAAATGTTGGTACTTTTAATCTTTTAAAATATTTATACTTTGCATTTACTATTACCTGAAAAAGTTAAAATATACTCCATAATACTGCACATTTCTTTTAGTCCTTTTTGTTTTTAAGGCTTTTTTTAATATGAATAATTTTATAAAATACTATGTGATCACCATGTTATTTAATATCAAATTTTTATAAAAAAAAAAATCTGAAACATCTTTAATAATTACATTGGTATTTTATATTCATTTGTTTTCTCCACTTTTTCCAATAATAATAAACTATATCAATAACTAGAGAGAGGTAATTAATGCGAAGAGAAACCAAAATATTGGTATTTGTTTAAACAAGTAATTATGGATGATTTGGAGAGATTCAATTTTTTTTATAAATACAATACTATTAACTATTTAGTTTTTTCTCTTTAAAAGGATTACTTAATTTTAATTATTTTTCTTAATTGTTGTAAATGAGTAAACAATAAATTATAAAGGAAAGTGAAAACAATTATAGAGAAGAAAAATATTTAAGAATTGGTATATTTTCTTTTACATTCATCTCTCACATTAAATAAAAAAGACTACCGAAAACTAACACACGTTTTTTCTGTTTTAGTTTCTTTTAAAAAGTACAACAAATTTAAAGATGTGCAAGAATAAAAACAAAAACATTAGTTAATATGTGAATAAGCAAACAAATAAATAAAATCCTCTTTCATTCTTTTGGTAATTAGTTGTGTCTTACATCCATGTCTTTTCATGGTCATGCAATATTACACAACTTTTTCCTTCATCTCATGGATGATGATAAAGGTTTCAAGTTTGTAATTAGGTTTAGCCACATAAACAAAGTGTTAAACTCTTAACAGAAGTAATAATATAATGACCCATTCATGAGGCATTTTCAGCCAACCATATGGTTCATGTATACATCATTGAATTGAATTGTGAAGTAGAAGTGTAAACAAGAAATAAGAAAAGAAGAAAAGAAACAAACCTTTGCAATTGACGATCTTAGGTTTTATAGAAACATGAAGAAGCACTGAGATATTGGCACGGCTCAATCAAACCGAACACAACACACACAAAGTTACAATGTTGTTGTTTGTAGGGCAAGGACAGAACTGTGTGATACAGATGATGTCTGAGTGAACCAGGCCAATATCACAATAACTACTTCATATAGTTGTGTCTGTGCACCCTTTGTTCTTTTTGTGCCTGAACCAAAGGCTGGTGTTTGCAGAGAAGAGAAGGCACAATAAGGTGAAGAGAAGAAGAGAGTGTTCCTTTGAAGGTTGTGTTGTGAATGTTGAGAATGTCTTGGTTGGGATTTAAGATTTTTCAAAAGGGTGTCTGAACATAGCATTTAAAACCCCCGACTACCAAAGCATAAAGCTGGGACATAGCATTTAAATCCACACTTCTCCCTCCATCCCACTTTTTATTTCCCCCTTTTTTTTCCACCAACATTTTCTTCTTCTATACTATCATAATAATGTTTCCTGTTATCCTTTTAGAATATTAAAGTCATATCTTTTTCAACTATCTAGCTATAAATAAATAAACAATTTAATACATTTAATAAAAGTTTTCTCAACAATTTCTGATCAATTCTTTTGCTTTTTGCTGGTTAGGAGTAACTTTATTATATAGAGATAAAACTTGTATGAGAGTCTTTATTGTATAGCATCAACTTCTATGAGATTATATTTTCTAATCTATTTTTTTATAAAAAAAAAGTAGAGATGGAAGTTATAAAATTGTATTCTTAGATTATAATTGAATAATTCCCATAAATTTTATTCTTATAGATTATAAAATTAGAGATTGAACTTTCATTTTATGCACGTTTTACATGTCAATAACATAAGAGCTTAGGGAGATGAAATTTATAAAGAAAACTTTAATTAATATAAATTTTAAACTAAAGGGTCAAAAAGATATGTTATAGTATATAATGGTCACACTAGAAGGAGAGCATTCACCCATGTCTAGGTTTTGTGTTCTTATGTGTTCATATGTGAGTTTTTTTTATTAGGTTGGAACAAGTATATTACATAAATTAATAAATTAAGCTAGTTATACAAAATTATAAGTTGAAAAAATTTAACGTGACATTTTATTATAAAGAAGTCATAACACACAATTTTGATTATGTTAAGATGAGGTTTTGTCAAGTGACATGATTTTGATAAATCTAACATAAATTTGATTAATGTCTTTTTTTTAAGGTTACACTAAAGTGATGTCTAAGTGACACCACTTTAGTTTTACTCAATTTTATTTTTGAAAAAAAAAATTGTTTGTTTCTTATTATTTTTTAAAAATTGAATAATTTATTGAATTATTAATTTATTTATTTTTATAAAATTAAGACAGATTTATTTTTTAATTAAAAAATTAATTAAAAATTTGTTAAATCCTTAACCTAAAACATACACTAAAAAGTCTAAAATATAAAAAGAATCTAAAAAATACAAAAAAAATATATTAGTAAATGGTTGATTTTTTGAAAATTTGTCTTGGATTTGACAATTACATTCCTTACTTCATTTCGAACCACTTTCATTTTTAATACATTTCAATCAAAATTCTCTATCAAAAGTTATAACCATTTAAACTTTTTTCCTACAAAACTTTCTAATTTTTTTTTCAAAATAAAAATTTAGTAAAATTGAAGTCGCTTAAAAAAAATCTCAAATCAAAATTGTATCAGATTACTAAAGTTGTGTCACCTTAACACGATTTTATTTTAATATAACCAAAATCAAAATCGTATCACACCTTACCTAACTTCTTCACAATAAAATTGGATCATGTTATACAACTTCTCCTAATTCATAATTTCTTTTAAAACCAGTCCCATTTCGATAATAAATTTATAGTAAAAAAACTGAGATATATTATATTAGTAGTTATGAAAAAAAGTGTTCACTTATACACAGATTTAATATCTCAAATATTTTTTATATATTTACTTTTGTGTTTACTATAGAGAAGTATAAATTTAAGCAAAATTATCTTTGACTTTTCAATTATTTTAAGTAATCTTTAACCTAAATAATACAATATAGATTATTCTTAATTAATTATATATATGAATGATATTACTGAAAAAAAAATTAAAAAGTTTAAAATAGTATTATTTTAAAACTAAAATAAAAATATTAAAAAACTACTATTTTGGAATAAAGAGTATTAAATAAGAACATTTTAATCCAAATATGTTTTAAAATTCATATGGATTAACTTGAAACAACTAATGTCAACAAAAGTTTGACATAGTGGATAAAGATTAGATTAGTTGAGAGATATTTTGACTTTATAATCTCAATTGATAATGTATATTGGTTATATAGAAGAGCAGTGAACTAGTAAGATATGAGAAGAAGAAGAAGAAGAAGGTGAGAGTAGAAAGAAGTGAAAAGTAACCCTAGAGATGGTGGAGGTGAAAGAAGGGCAGAAGTGTAATTGAAGGAACTGACATGGGCAGTTTTGGTTAGGGTGAAGAGTGGGCAGAGAGGGAAGAAAGAGGTTGAGCATGATGGCGATACTCGTTGTGACAGAGGAACCAGAAAGACCACCACATTTAATGAGGGAATCTCCCTCTGGAATAGACAGGCTGCAACATTAATAGCCGAGGTACCCATGAAACTGTGTCTTAGAACTGTCAAAACCATTTCACTCCCCACTCTACACTTTCTTTTCTTTTCTTCTCTTTTTTCCTTCACAAAATCATGCACTACTAACTAATAGGGTGGGGTTGACTTGCTTTGGAGGAAAACCAATTCCATGCCTTAAACCCTCTCTCATGTTTCCTCAATATGGCAAAGCAGTATCTCTGTTGCAATTGCCAACCCTTGTTTTATATACCACCCAGTTTCTGCTTTGGTTGATATGGTATTTATGGCAACAATTAATGATACCTCATAATAATATCTTCACCCTTTTTTCTGTTGCAATCTGGTTAGGTTACACATGCACACACCAGACGTCTACATCTTTTTTTCATCAAATTAATTCATCATCATCACCAGTACAACCTCACCATGATTTCACATTATTTAGGGCATTTCTGTTTGTGTTTATGTGCTATCATCGGAATATGCTGCTTCCAATATTACAATTGGAAAACTCCAAACCAGATGCATAACAAACTTCAAACCCTTCCTTCAGATTTCAAACATATATGCAGCAATAAATCTTGGTAGAACTTGTTATTTCTCTACAAGTGCTTTTGCTGTATATATGAAGCTTGATTAATTAATCTGCAGAAGAATGCTGTGAAAAGATGCTATTCAATTTGAGAAAAAATGCTTTAGAGAAATTACATGTTCAGAAGTAACATCCCAGAAGTTCAAGTTTGAAAATTAAATGCTACATTTTGAGACTGCAGGAAGTAGGGCTCGCAAAGCTCAACTTTTGTAATTAAATAAACAAAAAAATTATTAAAATAATAGTATAATTGATTATTAAGTAGATGTGAAAATAAATTGAGTGTGAAAGTATTAAAATCCCTATACTATATAATGATTTGTTGAGTGTACAGGATATTTAATATAAACAGTTCATTAATATTAAAATAACCTAGGCAGATAATAGGTGTGAAAAAAAAACATATGATCGAGAAAAGAGCATCATAGATTCATAGGATTGAACTCATGCAGAATTTGAATGGGTGATTAATATTAACACTGATTAAAATAATTTTATCGATTAGTCATGTATGTTATATAATCAAGGTTAGTTGATTTCTCTAGCATTTGTTTACTCTCACTACACGTGTGTCTCTCAAGTAAATACATTAAATTCACATAATTAAAATCAAAATAATTCATAAATTAAATAGAAATAGTAATTTTGTCCAAAGATCATTAATATATAGTTTATTTAAGTATGAGACTTAAAAAATATCTCATATTTAAGTTTTGGAATGAAAAAAATGAAGTTGGAAGAAGACATATCATGAAAGAAGATCAATTAAGATTTTAATTAGGATTGTCAAAGTAAGTCAACAAGATTTATGTGTTCACTCTCTTTGGATTTTCTGTAACAAGAGGGGTTGTTTAAAAATATGAAGTAATAGAGTGAAGATATGAAAGTTATAACAGTTACAATATTATTTGGATATTAATATTTATTCAGAAAATGTCCCTTTAGATGCTCTTCATAGGTTTGATCAATCTTATTTATTATTCTTTTATGTTCTCTGTGTTTGATCTTCTTTTGATACATTGACTCATGTTTTATTTTTCAAAATATGGATGCATTAATTGACTCATTTAATATCTCTGTTTGCACACATACAAATAATAAATCTGATTATTTAGTAAATGCAAACAAATAAGCATTATGACACATAAAAGAAGAAGAATTTATTTTGAAAAACTATTGTACAGTTTAAGCTTATAGGTTTTATTATACACTAAAAAAAATTATTAAATAAAAAAATTAATTTTAAAGATCAAAATAATTAGTTATTATTCGATTAATTTAATTTTTTTTTTATAAACTTAAAAAAATTATTGGTATTTAAAATAGTTTTTATTATTAACAAAAATTTATAAAATAGTTTTTAAATTGGTATCTAACTATTTGTTACCAAAGTTTTAACTACTACTTTATCTAAAATCTAAAATATTAGTCGGTAAAATTTAGATAACTAATTTATATACAAATTTAAAAATTATTTTACAAATTTTTATTAATAATAAAAACCAATTTAGATATGAATAATTTTTAATCTTTAAATTAGTATTTAATTTAATTAATATAATAATTAATTATTTTTAGTTTCTAAACTTAGTTATTACTTAATAATTTTCTTGTTATTTAAAACATCATTTTGGTCAAATGGTATTCTTAGAAAAATTCATGTAGAAAATAAGTGCAGTTTAGAAAAATAAAAAGGAGTCATCATCATTTGCTTTTTGGGATAATTCTTACTTTATAATGACTTTTGTAGCATTAAATTAAATCTAAAATATTTTTTAAATTGTATTCAAGTTTATCTTAGATTTATTAAAATAGTCCCTTAAGGTTGATGTGAAAAGATTTGTTTAAAAAAAGCTTAAATTAATAGTGTCAAAATATATTTCGTAAGTATGAGTCGTTCTCACTTTACAAAGCTTGTGTTTTTAAAATTGATTTTTTTTTTTTCAATGATATCAAAATTTATTTTAGAACCTTTAAAATAGTTACTCACATGTTATCCTAGTACCAAGCCTAGTAATAGTTCCAATTTTGATCTATCAGATTTATTTTGCTGACAAAAAAAATCTAATAATAGTAGACATATAAGGAGGTGGATTAAGGAGAAGACAAGTCCTATATTTACTATACTAGAACTACTGCCAAAATAAATAAAGAACCATTCTTTTATCAATTTTATAAAACTAAGTAAGGTCAAATTCACTTCTAAATGATATCAAAGAGTGTCTTTTATTTATTATAAAACATCGTTCATCTACCAGCTCAATAGTACTTTATGTAAAAAAGTGTATTAGGAAAAAAACCACTTAAGCAACTTCTAGCTTCAATTGAACATACGACCTTAGATAACATAATACAAAATAAAAATAATAAATAAGAATTAAAACAAACAAAAATCTAAATGGGTGATTAAACATTAAGCAATGTTATACTAAAAATAATTTAAGAAAAAAAAATTAAAACACTCAAATTGTTAGAGATTCCACGAGTTATGTATAAGAAAAATGTAAATTTCACCTTATAAGTTCGATTTTATAAGCATAAGTTAGATTTAAAATGCATTTCTCAATATGATATCAAAGTTGTTCTTACAAGACCTAAACCCTGCAGAACACTTCCTCTTGTTGCAATCTTCTCGTCTTTCCGATCTTTCGGTTAGGCTTCTTTCGAATGAATCTCCTTTGATCTGGACACGATAGGGGGAGTACCTGCGAATATACTCCGACGATCAAGTCAGTCTGAGAGCTAGGTACCAGAAGAGTAGAGAATGAATAGTTACCTTGGGTGTTGTGTCTCTTCTGCTATTTATACTGCTCTAGATGGGCTATGACTGCTATGGGCCTGCTTTAGGGTCCAAACGAAGATCCAATTATGTCTTAACCGTGCTTATCACCTAAGTTGGCTTGTTTATACCTAATTACGTGTTTAGCTTTGCATCTTGTCGTCTAGTCGGCTTTGTCGTCTGGTCGGCCTTTCGGCCATCCGGTAGTACAAAAGTCATGTAAAATTTATCATAGCAAGTGTTTGTTGGGCTTATCAGATCATCCACTAGCGTGAGGAGTGTATGTTAGAGATTAAATGTCGACTAGAGTTAAATATAAGTGAGTCCAAACCTCACATTATAATCTGATTTTATAAAACTGAGTCAATTTTATAGAGTTGAGTTATACAAATATTTGTTTAGGCCCATTGTATAGTGAAGACTTTGGTTTCGTGGTACCAGAAGAGTTGGAAGATCTTGTATAATGGTTAGAGTATCCCTTAAACACTCTTATAACTTTTATTCTTTCTTTACCTATAAAAAAAAATCTTTAACAATAATTTTTCAAAAAAAAAGTGTAAAGCAGACAAATAACCAACCAAATAATATCTAAGAATAAAAGTGACATGTTTGTAATTACAAAGTAAAAAGTAAAAACAGAAACTGTAATATTGCTGGCTATTGGTTGTAAGCGAATAATTTAAGAAAGCAAAAGACTTTACAACGTCTCAAGTCACACAAGTGAGCTAAACTGATAATTTATTTACTTAAAGTTTGAAATGCGTCATAATCTTGCCTTGTCCTCAATCATTATTTATTAATTAAATTTAAGTTCTTTAATGAAATCGATTAGAACAATGTTCCTCGCGTCACAAGTGAATTGCCCCTGTCTCAAATGCAAATTATAAAACTATAAAATTTCAGCTGAGAGTGGCTTAAGATTCTCCAGTTTAGCTCTTTTACAATATAATTTTGAAATGAATCTAGTGCGTAATGTCGAATCACCTCAACAAGAAACAACAACTGGTCGATTATTTCGAAAATTCCTTAAAAAATGTTCGAATTCTGACACCCTTTATATTCCAAACTCTACCCCCACGACACAGGAAATTTTGCAAACACCATGAGTTCTACTTCTCACGGTTTCCCACTTCCATCATCGCTTTTGCCAAGTGATGCATCACCAGAGTGGAACAACAAAGCAGACAATGCATGGCAATTAACGGCAGCAACCTTAGTGGGCCTGCAGAGTGTTCCTGGGCTTGTCATCCTGTATGGCAGCATGGTTAAGAGAAAATGGGCTGTGAACTCGGCCTTCATGGCCCTCTACGCCTTTGCTTGTGTGCTCATTTGTTGGGTTTCATGGGCTCATGGCATGGCATTTGGGGCCGGGCTTTTGCCATTTGTGGGAAAGCCCAGCCACGCTCTGGGAGGCAAGTTTCTGCTTGGGAAGTCAAGGACTGGGTTCTTTCCAATGGCTGACTTCGTCTTCTATCAATTTGCTTTTGCAGCAATCACTGTTGTGTTGCTTGCAGGTTCTTTGCTCGGGAGAATGAACTTCTATGCGTGGATGTTGTTTGTTCCTTTGTGGCTTACCTTCTCTTACACGGTTGGTGCATTCAGCATCTGGGACAACTATGGCTTCCTTCAAGGAAAAATAATCGATTATGCTGGTGGCTTCGTCATTCATTTATCTTCTGGCATTGCAGGTTTCACAGCCGCTTATTGGGTACATTCATCAAAATCAACACTACCACTTCTACAAAACTATATTCTATGTTCAAATTTCTACACACAAATTATCATCTACAACTTCACTTTTCAAAAATAATGTTGTAAATCCCATTAATGGCAGGTTGGTCCAAGAATTTCCTATGACAGGCAAAACTTTCCACCAAATAACATAATTCACATGCTTGGAGGTGCAGGGTTTTTGTGGATGGGTTGGACAGGTTTTAATGGTGGAGCTACTTTCCAAGTGGGAGAAATTGCATCGTTGGCGATCTTCAATACCCATCTATGTACTGCTACAAGCCTACTGGTTTGGCTTACACTGGACATGATTGTATATACCAAGAGCTCAGTCACCGGGGCCGTACAGGGAATGATGACTGGCCTCGTCTGCATCACACCAGGTGCAGGTATAATACATTCATGAATAATGCTAATAATATTATTAAGTGAATTTTAAGTGTAACTCAATCTCATAAACTAGTTTATAAGGTGAACTTTATAAAAAATAAAATACTTTAAAGTAGGATCTCCAACACATCTCCATCATCTCGAAAGTGATAATTATTGCGTGGGACAATATATTATAGATGATATGACTTGATAGTGAAGTAGTCTGATGATAAGATTAATAAACATTAGTTAAAATAAGTTCAAAATGGATCATAATAAAAAGATTTGCACTTCCATATTAATAAAATAGAAATGAAATGCTTTATTCTCTGTATGATGTTGGATTCCAACAATTATTCATGTAAAAACATTGTCTTTAAGCTTATGTTTTTACCTATGTATGTGAAAAGGTTTGGTAGATTCATGGGCGGCAGTGTTGATGGGAGCTTTGTCTGGTTCCGTTCCATGGTACACGATGATGGTGTTACACAAAAAGTCAGCATTCTTTCAGAGTGTGGACGATACATTAGGAGTGTTTCACACTCATGCAGTGGCTGGTCTTCTTGGGGGTGTTCTTTCTGGCGTGTTCGCGAAACCGAAGCTTCTGAGAATAATGTACAGCGACGATGAGCAATATGGCCCAGGCTTAGTCTACAGCTTTTGTAAGGGGGAATCAGTGGGTGAAGGGTTTCGGCAAATATTGTACCAGTTAGTTGGAGCAGGGTTCATCATTGTTTGGAATGTGGTTGTTACAAGCCTGGTTTGTGTTCTTGTAAGCCGCATTGTGGATCTTCGGATGCAAGAAGAGGATCTTGAGGTTGGTGATGATGCTGTTCATGGAGAAGAAGCATACGCATTGTGGGGTGATGGAGAGAAAATGAGGTTCCCTCTTCGTCTCCATATAAGTCCAACCATTCCTTCTTTCTGTCGCCGAAAGTTTTCTATTCCTCTCCCCAAGAATCAAGAAAATTAGATGAAAGACTCTAATCTCTAGTCAATGTGGAATCTCCAACACATCTCTTCACGCCGTTGTTAGGATAGGCTCGAAATGGCTCATATTACAAAGTGGACTTTAAGTCTAACTCAACCCCATAAAACCTGCTCATAGGGTTGAAGTTTGTATCCACCTATATATAATGAAATGCTTTAATCTTATAAGATTTCCATCCAGAAGATTTGGGTTTACTTGGATAAATATTCTTTAACACAACTATTTAAAAGATTGGAAAACAATTCTTACAAGATACATTCACCTATATAACGTATCCTTTTTCTCAATAAAATTATATATTTTTTATTTAAATAATAATTTTTTAGTTGTAAAGTGAATTAAAAAAAGAGAAATGTCAACGCGAATAAGACAATAAAATCAACTTTGTCCTTTCTTTCGTACACCATTATTTTTTGTTTTAGGTAATGCTCAACTATAACGTGGAATTTTTATTTTTTTTAAGTTAAAATATTTAAAAATGTATTTTTAAATTTAATGTTATATTATGTAAAAGATATACATTTGTTAACACTCACTATAACACAAACTTTTTAATAAATAAAAATATTTATAATAATGTCAAATTTTAACTTGCCCGATACTAATAAACTTTGTTTAATGATACTAGTTCTCAACTCTGAGTTAATATTAATTAATTTTAATTTTTAAATAAATAAAAATATTTATTTTAATATCAGATAAATGTTGATTTAACTTATGCTAATTATATAAATATTAAATATAAATAAAGTTAATAACAGTTTAGTTGGCACTAGTTTTATTTAGGTTTATTTTGTGAATATTTTAGAGGAATATCCATATGTTAGGTTTATGATTTGTATTAAGAAGTAAACTTTAAGTTTAATTTAATCTTATAAAACTAACTTATATATAAGGTGAGATTTGCATCCACTTATATATTATCAAATGTCCTAATGTCTAGTCGATTTGAGATCTCCAACACACCCCTCACACTGAGGCTACCAAATTGTGCGAGAGACTATTTCTTTATAGGTGATCCGATTTTTTTTTTTATCAACAAAGAATAAATAAAATAAAATGAGACAATTGAGGGGTGTCCCAAGCTTTATACTGAAAGTAGCCAATCTACAAACATACTTTAGACTCTACAAACCACCAAATCAATTCTCAATTGAAAGGCATGGTAAGTCATATCAACAGAAATCATCATCTACCTTATCAGGTCCTTTTAACCAGTCTTTAGTCAAAACAATACACACAAAACGTCCCCTAATACAACCAAAAGCCCACAAACACATTTACAAAACAAAATCCCTCACCCACAAACAAATCCCACAAAAATTACTCCAAATTGAACCCGCTTTCTTCAAAACCAAAAGAAACTTTACCTACTTACTAACCTGCTCGGGAGCCGCAATATCTGTTCATAGTCTCAACAACTATATATCATAAGAACCTGTTCAAAAATCCTGACCGGAAGCCACATTCTCTTTTCATAACCACACCAACAGTAGAACAAGAACCTACACAAAAACAAATCCAATTGTCCTACACAAATAGTTAGAACAATTTGCAAAACATCACTTTTTCAAATACTTCATACAACACAAGGGATCCAAGTACCAACCGAATAAGAGAAGTTCGTTGTCAATCTTTCCTTGGTTGTAACACAAGGTCAAGATTTCCTTTGAGGCAGAGTAAAAATTGTTTCTCATAATTAAACACTCACTACAAGAAAATCATCAAATAGAAACCAATTTTTAGAAACCAAAATAATTAGTTGCAATATTAACTAAATTAGAGACCATTTTAGAAACTAAAACAAAAATTGGTTTCTAAATTAGTTTCTATTATTTTCTATTATTGTTAAATAGTTTCTAAATTGGTATCTAATTAGCAACTAATGTTTTATCTACCAATTATTTAGTTTCTAAATTTAGTCTCTAAAACCTTGGTTGCTAATTAGAGACTAATTTAGAAACTATTTAACAATAATAGAAAATAATATAAACTAATTTAGAAACCAATTTTTGTTTTAGTTTCCAAGATGGTGTCTAATTTAGTTACTATTGCAACTAATTATTTTGGTCTCTAAAAATTGGTTTCTATTTCATCATTTTCTTGTAGTGACTAACATATTGTTATTGTCATTTTAGATATAGCTAGAATGCTCTTTCAAATTCTACCATTGTTAGATTTACAATAGGGTGAAACTTAGTTATTGTCCAAGAGCATCCACTTTTCGGCCAAAAAGCTTCATTCCAAACCGGTAGTCATCATGCCATCAAATAGAATAGGTGTTGAAATCACAAATAGTTGATACACATTATTGGGGATAAACATCAATCTGAATATGAAAATAGAGTTATCGAATACCTAAATATGATCTAAGTCCAAGATTTTATCTAAAATCATTTATCGATGTGAGATTTCTAACCATTTGACAAAATAATAATTACAAGATATTTTATGTATAGAAGTTTTGTTTATATGATGTGTTGCATAAGAACTAATTCTTTTTTTTTTAAATCAATAATTATACTTTATCGGTATATTTTCTTTCGGCTAATGTTATCTTTCCATTCAACGAACATATAAATTGATAATGAGGAATCTTTTAAAGTTGGAAATCTCGTATTTACCATGTTATATTGATTTAATCATGTAACCATTATTTCCTAAAAGAGAGGATATCACCATTATGTCACTTCCTTATATGTCGAAGAAATAAATGTGACCAAATTGAACTGCGTTTATATTTCTTAGTAAGGTCTTTTTATGATTCATTAATGTGTGTTGGATGCATGAAAAAATATATTTATAAAATGGAAACATTTGAGATATCTTTAATTATGAAAAAAAAGGAAAATGTTAATTTATATATATATATCAAAATTTTGTTTTATTATCATGTTTTTTTTCACAAATTTTTTTAACATCTTAATTACATTAAAAATGTGTCATATTATACCAGGAAAAAATATTTATTTGTATATTTGTGACTATATATATATATATATATATATATATATATATTCTTACATAAAATGACAGTATTATCTAACTAAAAAATTAAAAAAACAATTTTAGAAAAAGAAAGTTTGAAATATATACACTACAAGAAATAATGATGGGAAAGTCTCTAAAAGAGCAATGCAAAGACCAAAAGAGAGGTAGTGTTGACTAAGTCTACATTAAAAAAAATATATTATTTAACTTTAACATAGGTTTGGGAACACTAAAATGAATATAAAATTAAATAATTATTAAAAATAGCTTATAAGGTGAGGTTTGCACCTACTTACATACTATGAAATGTCTTAATCTTTAGTCGATAGGTGATCTTTAGATAATTAAATTTACCGTAGTTGGGGACACTACGTAAGAAAACAAATGTGAGTAAACTGTCGTCATTGGGAATACTACCTGGGAAACAAATATTAATGTCGCTTGGACCTACGTTAAATGTAATAAAATATTAATTTGCATTCACTTTGTGTCCCTATTCTCGACGCAATATCATTCTGTAACTTATTTTTTTATTGCATCTACTTTTTGTCCGCATTTTAGACACTAACTTCTTCTTATTATTATTATTATTATTATTATTATTTTAATAATTTTTAACTTGCATCCACTTTGTGTTTTCCATTATACTTAATATTATTCTGTCACTTAATTTGTTTTCATTGCATCTACTTTGTGTTCTCATTTCTAGACCCTAACTTATTATTATTATTATTATTTTAATAATTTTTAGTGTGAGTTAAAGGTTTCCATTGTGGACACCATTTTGACATTTATTTTTGTGTCAAAATTGAGTAGACTTCATCCTTGATAATGACTTCTTTTTTATAGTCTTGCTTTTTGTTAGCAACTAAAATAATTTTTTCTTGTAGTGATATATATATATATATATATATATATATATATATATATTAGTTTTTATAAATAAACTTCACAAAATATTAATAATATTTCTACAAATCCATAGGGACATTATTTTTCTTATATATATAGTATAATATGATACTACTGTTTTTTTAATTATGACATGGAGAAGTTTATAAAATATATTTCAAAAAGGAAATTTTCAAATCTCTATGAAAGAGGAAAATTTTAAAATATATCAATGCAATATTTAATTTTATTAACATAATATTCATGCAAATCATTAAAATTAACACCATACAACTTTTCTTTTATGAACATGATTAAATTGTACTGATATTGTAAAGATACTACAATTGTACAGGGTTAACGAATAAGATGGTTAATGTTTGTAGTTCTTACTTTAAAACTTATCCAAAATGAATTTTTATTCATTAATGATAGAATAAAAATCTCGAATACCATGTAAATAAAATTAACCTATTTTGTGATTCCAAACTTCTAAAACTGATTATATATTATTATCGTATCTTCAATTCGGATTCGCAGGCCTTTGGGCAACATTTTCATCGTCTTCCATAGTCTCAAAAATACTGAACTGTCTATAAAACCTCTGAGATCAATGAGTGTCAACCATATATTTCTTTAATTTCTTCATCTTCCGTTTCTTTCTGGTTTTTTTTTATCCAACAATACATAAAAACCACTTCAGGTTTAGGGTGATCGAACTCATATAGAAAACTGTAGTTTTTTCTGGTTAATCTGCTACTATCACTTTCATTTGTCTTTGATTTCCCGTGCCTTATTTGTTCTCTTGCATAGCCATATTTTGTGATCTTCGATCATAACACAAAACCATATCCATTCATGATGAAGATACTGTCTCGAATCAAAGACAAGTTGTTGAAGTTTATGCCAACGCAACCAGTAGCTTCAGTGCCCTTTCAAAACCCTAATATGAGTCCTATTGGGAATTTTCCCACAAGAGGATGTCGATCACCTACACATAGAGTCTCGATTGTTCCAATGGAGGTTCGAAGAAACCGTGGAAGCGAAAGCTTCAGTGCACAAGAGCCTTCCTCCCCGAAGGTGTCTTGTATGGGTGAAGTGAAGGGCAGAAAAAAGAGAAAGGTTCGTGGACAGAAAAGGGTTCCAACAGAAGAGGGTGATGCTGTTGCATGTAGTGAAAAGAAGAAGTCTCTGCAGTGGATTTTCAAGGGAATCAGTGTGGAGGGACGAAAACAAAGTAAGAAGGGTTCTGTGTTGGAAGAGAAAGCAGCAGCAAGCACAGAGGGATATCCATCGTTGGGTGCAATGAAGAGTTTTGCAAGTGGCACTGGATCATTGCCCCGTTTTGAGGTGATTATGGAAAGGTGAATCTCCATGCCTTGTGGTAGCAGAGAAGTGATTTAGAATGCTACTTTGAGTTATGTGCAATTGTATTTGTGATGTTTATGGTGAGAAACAAAAATAAAATATGTAGTGTTTTAGCAAAATGCAGTGTGCAATCTATGTTCAGTTTTTAGTATATGCAGTGTGAAGAATTTTGTATGTGGATTGGATTAGTTTCATCAATTTTGAGTTGTCTTTTTGATGAATAGAAGTGATATAATGGTGATTCGTCTTCAAGCATGCCAAATATTGTGACAGTTTTCTGATTTTGATGAGTTTTCTCCTCATAGAGTGATACATGCAATATTCATATTTTTTATACAATTATATTATAATTTCTAATATTATTATTTTAATATTTTTTCATATAATTTAATTTTAAATTTATTTTTTATTATATAAGATTTTTTTAAACTATCCTTTTTCTTTTTACTCTTTGAATAAAGATAAAGTTGTGTTTTTCTCCATGCATAACCGAAAGTGTAGTTTTAAAAAGTTTAAGCATATTACTTTTACATTTATAAAATGTAAAACTTAACCATCTGTAAACAAATAATAAAATAATTTAAATTCTCACCATACTACTTTATAGACTAAATCAAAATACCACATTTAAATTATATATATATATATATATATATATATATATATATATATTTCATATAAATAAACAAGTATATTTATAATTAAAAATAACAATAAATGGAGTAAATATGCCTAAATAAATAATATTTACTAAAAAGTATTTTCTTTTACCACAAAAAATTTATCATAAACCATATCGAACACTACAATAAAATCATTAAATAGTAATCAAATTTAGAAATAAAAAATAATTAGTCATTATATTAACTAAATTAAATACTAATTTAGAGACTAAAAGATTATTCATATTTAAAGTGGTTTCTGTTATTAATAAAAAAATTATAAAATAATTTCTAAATTTGTATCTAAATTAACTATCTAAGTTTTAGCAACTAATGTTTTAGATTTTAAATTAGTGTCTAAAAGACTAATAGAGACTAATTTAGAATATAAAATAATAAGTAGCTAAAACCTTAGTAGCTAATGGTTAGATACCAATTTAAAAATTATTTTATAATTTTTTATTAATAATAGAAATTACTTTAAATATCAATAATTTTTTTTTAGTTTATAAAATGGTCTCTAATTTATTAAATAATAACTAATTATTTTGATTTATAAAATTAATTTTTATTTAATAATTTTTTTTTAATGAAATTTTGTGAGAAAAGATAATTTCTAACCATTTTGTCAAGAATATTTACCTTGTCGTAGAAGTTAATTAAGTAATGAGTATACTTGTCAATATTTTGTCATTAAAATGTATGTTATATAAGTCAATATCATGGTTACTTTTTATTGGTAGAAATTTTGGCCACACATAAAGTAATATATAAGAACTCGACAAGTGACCGATCACTGTTATTTAGTCTTAAGTCAACGGCTGCAGATTGAAGTTCAAAACCTTTTAGAACGTTGAATGTATGGAACACTGTTTCGGTGTTTAAAGATCTAACAAAAATGATGGAACTCATATGTGGAAAGAAGGGTTAGTTGTTATGAAGCAAAATTAAAGAGACTCAAATATGACTTGAAGTCTTGAATTGTTATAGTATAAAAAGGAACTGAGAGAATTTCAATTTGTTAATTTCTAAGTTTCATCCAATACTTTATAAAGATATTTTTTTTAGCATTAATCTATTGTAATTTATGTCCAAAATGTATAACACACAAATAAATAAATCTAAATATTACAAATTTCAATATATATATATATTTATTTATTGTTCTCGTCGGTTTACCTAGGTCGAATCTTGGTGGTGGACTTTGGGCTAATTTTTCTTTTTTACTATTTCTATTTTGGGATGCTAATGATTCATGGTGAGAGAAACTTCATCTATTGATTACACTCCGCCGATCAAGTCAGTGAGAGCATATAACAATCAAAATCTGAATATAAAATAACTATATGAGTGTAGTCTCTCCATATTTCAACTTAATTTGTGCTTAACTAATTCAATTATTATTTTTACTTTAATTATATTTTCAATATGAGCTTCCAACTGTCTGGGTCAACCACCAGATATGTGTTATTGGGCTCTATCATCGTTTGGTTCGAGCTTAAACATTTAAACCAAACTTAAATCCAGCTTTAATAAATTAGGTGGATAAGATGACGCACCTAAGTGCTTGAGTTGGACCCTAACACGTTTGACATATATATATATATATATATATATATATATATATATATATATATATATATATAAAACAACCATCTAAAATATAAATTTATAAAGATAACTAATTTACTTTTAACTCCGTTAAAATATAATAATAGCACATGATTAAAAATTATAAAAAAACAAAAGATTATATATTAACATTTCAATCAAATACATAATACAATTAACCTCAATATCAAATTTGTATCTTAAAAAAAATTAGTATTAAGTTCAAATTTAAAGACTAACATTTGTCATTAATTTAATGTATTTAAAAATTTAATTATTAAGTATAGATCTCATTTCTCAATGACAAGATATTTTTTTTTTTACACTTTTAATTGAGTATTGGTTATTATATTTTTAACTTAATGAATACAATTTTCATCGACACTTCATCATATATGATACATTTGTTTACTTTACTCAAAGTATCATTAGAACCTGTATATTTCATAATTGAATACTTACATTAATAATACTCATTGCTACTTAGTGACATATGCATATAATCATTGTAGTATTCACTCTAGTAATTACTTATTTACTTTTTACATCTTTCAATTCATCTCTCATAAAAAAAAATGATAATATATACAGTCAATTCTTAATTCACTAATATTCAAAGAAAGAATGTTGAGGAAGAAAAATATAAAATAGGTAAAAGAATTATATTTTATATTACTTAAACTCATATCGTTGAGTGAATTTTAAGCTTGTTAGACGAATATAATAACTTAAATTGTCTATTTGCTTTGAATTTGAGATTTTATAATTTCATTGAATTTCAACTCAACCAATCGTCACATTAATTCAACAACACATCCTTCAAAATCATACTTAATTAATTAGCTCTCCCTACCTTATAGACATTTGTCTTCCAAGCCAAAAGTGTAACACCCTTTTTTTTATATATATCTTACTTTTATAAACATCTCATGTTTAAGTAATTGAAATAATTAATATTAATCAATTTATTGGAAAAGATTTATAAAAATATAAAGGTTTTTAATTAATTTAAAACATATGTTATTTACATTACAAGAAAATCATTATATAGCAACCAAATTTAGAGATAAAAAATAAAAATTGGATACTATGTTAGAGATTAAAATATTATTGGTATCTAAGTTGATATCTATTATTAATAAAAATTTAGAAAATAGTTTCTAAATTTGTATTCAAGTTAATTACGAAGGTTTTAAGAATTAATATTTTATATTCTAAATTAGTTAGTAGTTTAGAATACAAAAATAGTTAATAGTTAAAATCTTGGTAATTAATGGTTTATAAACTACTTTATAAATTTTTATTAATAATAAAAATTATTTTATTAGATACCAATAATTTTTTAGTTTATAAATTAGTTATAATTTAGTCAATATAATAACTAATTATTTTTGTCTCTAAAATTAATTTTTATTTAATGATTTTTTATAGTATTAATACGATTTAAAAATCAATAATAAAAGAATTCAAAATATAATTTAGTTCACATAAAATTTCCATCTTATAAAATTATTTTTCAAAATTGTAATTCATGATAAAAATTTGAATCGTCTAATAATTCTCCAAAACATGAAGTTTATGAAATAAGGTAAGTAACACTTGTATAAAATATTCTAAGAACGACTCTAAATAACCACGTTTGACAAAAAAATCGTTGTAAAAAAATATAATATTTTATAACTATTTTAACTTTTTTAACAACGATTATGCCACCAACGATCATTAAAAACACAAAAATGAGAATCCTCAACCGTTTCTTAACAATAACATTTCTTCTCTCTTGCTTATTTATCACTAATTTTAATTACAGTGTAATTTATGTATCCAAAAAAAATTGATTATAAATTTTAGTTCTATGAAAATAAGCATTTATCATGCACATTTGAGTATATCTCTCTATATATATAACCATATGCACATACATAAAATAACAATAAAATTTGAACATTTGCCATGCACAAAACAACTATTTATTTATGTAACTAAAAATTAAAATAAAAGAATATTTGAGAAATATGCATACTTACTTAAAAATGGATACGTATATATACAATAGGAAATAAATGATAAAAAAAAAATAAAAAATAATGCAGATTAACTTCCGAAGAAACCCAAACAAAAAAATAACAATGAAGCTTCTGGTAAACTTTTCCATTCAGCTGTCACTCCAGTTCAAGAGTTATATCATGAATGCTTTTTCTTTTCCTCTGTGATGGCTCCATTTTCTGACGTATGAAGTATTTCTGAGCGTGACTTGCTAGTTGCGATGGTGTTTTGGTTCGAACAACGTTTTCAGAAATCTTTTTCCAACTTCCGCCATACATGCGAAGCCCAAGAAGAAACAATCTAGGGCAAAAAAAACACATACAAATCTTAAACACTAAACTTAACAAGATAAAAAGAAATAATAAAGAACAAATGAAAGTTCTTGGCAGATATTTACTTGTGCTCTTCAATGCTCCATGTCTTCCTTGGCTGGCGCTGTCGACTCGGTCCGCAACCACCGTTCTGGTGCTCGGAGTTTGGCGGGTTATCGGGTAACTGGGTCGGACCCGATTCAACGTGAGTGACGCTTTCATTGAGTTGTGTGAGAGGATGATCAGAAAAGCTCTGTTGAGACAATGGTTGGCCCTGTAAGTTGCTGGTTTCTTCTGGGTAGTTGACATCGCCAAGCATTTGATCAATGGAGACCCCAAAAATATCCTCAAAGTTAATGTTGAAGAGTTCATCATTCAATGCACTCTCCCATTCATTTCCTTCAACCCTACTCATTTTTATCCTGTTTGCAGATTGCAGATTGCAGATTAGATCAAAATCTATCTCTCACTCACAGATGAAGTTCTCTTCCTCTCTTCTACTTTTATAACCACACCAGAGACACTCCCATTTCTAAGTTTGTTTTTATTTTTTGAAGATTTTTTTTTTTTAAAGATAAAGTTCTTTATCTTATCTCATTTCTGAATATGTAAGCTATTCAGTATAAGCAATAAATATTTATTTTATCTAATTAAATTCTATTCTAGATTTAGAAAAATAACTTAAATTTAAATTTAATTTGAAATAAGTAAATATTTGTTAACAAGATTGATCAAAACCTCAAAAGCTCACCGCTTGATGAAAATTAAAAAAAAAAATAATAAAAAAAAAGATTTAGCTTGCGGAGATAAAATAAAAAAATTACAAAAAATAAAAGAAATTAAGAAAACTCTATTAAAGTATCTAAAAGGTTAACGGCCATGGTTAACAAATAGATTGTGTTTTAGAATTATGATAAATAACTCTTATTCTGAAACGATTTTATTTTAATATGCTAGTTTTTTTTAAAAATAATGATATTTAATTTAAAATAAAATATTAAAAATAATATAATAAAATATTAAAAAGAATCGTAAAAAAAATTAAAATTCGTAAAATTATTATTATTATTATATATATAATTCCTATGTGGACTAAATATATATATATATATATAATGGTTCCTAAAATTATTCTCATTCAAAATAGCTATTTTAATTTAATTTAATTTAATTTATATGGAGAACATTATTAGGGGGAAATTCCTGTCAAGCTGTGTTTTTTAAAAAATGTTTTACATGTCTTATTATTATTACTTTATAAATTTGATCAATTACTTTGTTTACACATTTTATCATCAGTTTTTTTTTTTTTTTTTGTACTTCACCGATACGTTAATAAAGTACTATTTATTTAATAAAGTACTATGTCTTTTTATTATATAACTCCAAAATGTACCAGTATTTCAATCTCCGCAATTCATGAAATAACTAAATTATTAAAATCCAAAATATATCTAAAATAACTAAATATATATTTTTAAGATCATGTTCATATCCTACATAGTTAATAGTATAACTTTCAAAGCAGACGGTCATTATTTTAGTGCAGTTATTTTAATTTTATATAAAAAATAATTATTATTATATTACTTTTAGTATTTGTTAGGTTATTTTTTATTTTTTTATGCAGTTCAAATTGAAAAAAAAAACTAATAATATAAATTGAAGTAACTAATGTTTCACTACATTATATGATACCATGTAAAAATTACATACAATGAAAATTATAAGAAAATTTAATATAATAATAATTTAAATTGATAAATACAGTATTAGAAAACAGATGGAAAAGGAAAATGATAGAAGAAAAAGAAAAGAAAATAAAAAGTAGACACTAATGAACAAATTGAGATAAAAGGATACTGATAACTAGAGTTATTGTCATCAATTATTGCAAATAAAGTGTAGTTTTGGTTATATTTTTGTGATGTGAATTTAATTATTGTTTTGAGTAAAGATTAAATTGAACACTATATAGACGCATTACATTGCTGTAATAAATGATATTATAAATATGTATTTAGGATCACACATATGATCAATAGTATAAGAACTTTTGGGTCTAGTTTTGGAAAGGTAGGTTGTTGGAGATCAATGATGTCTCTTTTTCTGTTTTGTAATTAAGTAGCAAAGTTTAATTATAATTTCATAACTTTCTCCAAAATTTATTTCAATATTTGTTAAACTAAACCAGAGAAAACATTTTTTTAATGTTGTTGCCGGATGACTTACGAAAATGCTTGAATCATGTTTCTCTAGTTTAATTTGAAAAACTAATTATGCGATTAGGAACGCAAATAAAAAGATAAGTATACATAAGTTTTTTTCAACCATAATAGTTTGTAATTAAAACGGATATTGATACAATACAGATACAAATACAAATATAAATTGTTCTCGAACTAGTTTGTGCACTGGGAGAACGATTGATTCCAGGTGTTATTCGGTCGGTCTTTACGGCTTCCACACTCCTTCTCTGTTTTTTCTTGTCGAGTGGCTCCTCGGACGGGTGGGGTACCTGCAGATGACACTCCAACGTTCAAGTTAGTGGGGTAGTAGGGTTCGACTATCAGAGTACTGTAGATAATGACGTACATTTCTCTTTAGAATGCGTGATATTTATATTACTTTGATGTGTCCTTGTTGTTGAGTCGGATTAGGGGGTTGGTTTGCGATTAGGGTTGAGTTAGGTCATTCCTTAACCATGGATTAGTCTTGCTAATCTGGTCAACCTTTGACTTGAGCGCCGCATGTCGGTCGCCCATATGTGCCATGTGGTCGACCTTGTCGTTTGGGTTAGGGTTTGGTTTGCTGAGTCGGCCGAGCGGGGTACATCGGTCGGCCATCCCAGTACATAAATATAAATATAATTTTTAAAATGTAAGATAGGGTAATGGATTTATATATACTTTTAGCAGAAAGATGTTTCTCCTAACTAGTTCAAAAGAATTTGTAAATCGTAATAAAATTTTATACAATAAATTTGAATTTTTAAAAAATTAATGCATTTATCTATTTTAAAATTATGTTAGAACTGTAATAAATTCAATAAATATTTTTTAAATTAAATATCTCACCGATACGTGTCTTATAAATATCATTATTCCATACGCGTGTATGACACGGACACAACACACTATTTAAAATTTAATAACAATGAATATAAAAATATAATTGTTTATAAAATACTATTTAATTAAAGTGCTTAAAAAATATTCTCATTTTTATAGTATGATGTAGACGAATTATTTATAATATCATATATATATATATATATATATATATATATATATATATATATATATATATATATATATATGGATTTTAAGTATACAAATTAAAACAAAAGATATTTTTTTTCTAAAAAATGTTTTTATTTTTGTATATTAGCTGAATTATTTTTGTACTACTTTTTCTTAAAATGTAGATTAGAATTTTTTTTATTTACTGGTTTAGTTTGTCTTTTTATAAATAAATAATTCTCTACTTTTTAAAATCAAATTATGTGTTTATTAAATAAGTAAATTTTAAAAATATGTTACTTATTTTAAACATAATTGTTTACAGATATACTGATTTAAGTATTGTGAATCCGGAGGTGTGGAGGAGGATGAAGTTAATTATCACTATTTAACACTAATAACATGGTACTTTTATTTCAAAATACGAAATACATTTTATTTGTATTTTTTAATTTTATCATAAATATATATATATATATATAAATTCATATTTTTATTTTTTAATAAATTTATAATATAATATAAACATAATGTATGTAAAGAAAAAATAAAGATATTATTTAAAAAATGTTCTAATTTAAAGTTTCGAGTAAAATATATTAAAGTTATAATTTTTTTTATTAAACGGATATATTAAATTAATCATTTTTTTCTTAAAAATAAAACTAATTAATTAATTTTCTTAAAAGTAAAAATTTGGGAATTATGATGTATACAGTAAAAAAAAAAGAGCAATATGATGTATATACTGTTAGAGATTATTATTTTAAGTAGAGGTTGTACAAAAAAACTATTGACTGATTTATTTATACTACTGGAAAGAGGAAAACCAGGCGCGCAAACGGAAGCACAGCCCACAGAACAGAACAGAACAGAGAAGAAAGAACAGAGGAGAAGAGAAGAAAGAACAAAGAACAAAGAACAGAGGAGAAGAGAAGAAAGAAGAAAGAGTGTTACAGAGCCCAAACACTGAACCAATAAAGTCTCTCCGCTTCCTCGAAATCAGTTTCCGATCTCCTCTTCCACTGCCTTACTCATTCTCGATCTTTGAGATGATCAAAACCAGAAATTATCGGATTCGGAAATCGTCCAGGCCCTCGTGGACGCTCACGCTCACGCTGCTCCTCACCTGCTGCTTCCTCATTCTCATTCTCCTCACTCTCCGCATTCTCTCCCTTACCCATTCCAACTCCTCCAATGCTCTCTCCAAACCCAACGATCTCACCTCCATCGCTCGCAACACTCACGTGTATGTCTCTACTCTGTTCCCTGATTTTCCTTCTTTTCTTTCTTTCATCTTCAATCTCCTTCTGCAGAACCCAAGAAGACGACAGCCAGGGAGAGAGCTGGGTTGAAATAATATCCTGGGAGCCCAGAGCTTTTATCTATCATAATTTTCTGGTTTGTTTTCATCTAAATGCTGTTAGTATTTATTTGTTATTAAGATGTGAAATGTTGCATGCTTCTATTATTTTTGTTCTTTTTAATCTGTCCTCTGCTTTTTATTTTTTCATATTTTCATTTTCTCTCCCATCTTTTTGTTTCCACTATAATCCATTGGAAATTCCAATTGAAGAATTAAGAACTGAGTTTTGTTCTAGGGATGATAATAAAGGTGTCTGTGTTGAACTTTTGATTGGTTGTGCCTATGGGAAATATTGGAAAATTGGACTGCCTAGGCTCCCTCTAAAATTTGCTGTTGTTAATGATCTTGTGCTTGTCACTGGATTTGTGCGTGTTAGACTTGTTAACAGGGCTTAGTTTTTTGAGTCGCTAGAAAATGATGAGGTGGGCAGTGAGAAGGGGAGTTAAAATAGATTGACATGGCTGATGGAATACAATGGAAGGTTTTGTCTTTTACTCAATTATGCTTAATAGGAGAGTTTGAAATCTTTCACAACTCACGTTTTTAGTATTGGAGGAGTAACCGCAAATGATGAAGTGAAGTACAGATGGATAGTGTTTTCTTTGAGCATTTTCACATTTTTCCTATACCAAATAAGCATCACGTAATTTTCATTCCAAATATTGTGTTTATCCATTTTCGACTTGCATGCCCGTAATCACCAATGCTGAGGCTTTTTCCTTAATTATGACCTAGGCACCCCCTTCTCTAATTTATTGAAAAGAGGTGTTATTTTCAATTTTGAGTACCACTTTAACACGATATGGTTATGTTGTGTTTAACCATTGTTTTACGTAAGAGCTCAAATGTACTATTAAATATTTCAGTGTCAACACTTTCGAAATACTGAAATTTGGCTGATTAATATTGACAGACCAAGGAGGAATGCGAACATCTAATTAATATAGCGAAGCCAAACATGCGTAAGTCAGCAGTTGTTGATAGTGAAACTGGAAAGAGTATGGACAGCAGGTTGGATTTCCCCCTTACATTTTCCTGTCAACTGTCCTTCGATTTCAGTATTGAAAATAATTAACTTTTGCATGTTTAGCTAGCCTTTGCCTCTTTGTTGATAGCAAACCTTATCTTTTCTCATTCCTTTTGCATTTAGAGTACGGACTAGCTCTGGTGCTTTTCTGGCCAGAGGACGTGATCAAGTTGTGAGAGATATTGAGAAAAGAATTTCAGATTTGACTTTTATACCAGTAGGTATGTTACTTTCTGCCTTTTGCCACTTTTTTATGAGTTTTAGTTGTTGATAAAGCTAACTCTTCTGGTCGCATCACATATGTATCAAATAGTAGTTAGTGGCAGAAGGTCATCCATGCACACTGCACCCTTTCTGGTTCCCTTCTTGTGTTGAAGGATTTAGAACAGCTATGAAGCCGTAAATTTGGGTTGTAATGCTAACAAAATAAAAAAAATATATACTCCTAGAAGTGAATATGATAACTTAAATATTGATTCATATACAGAGCTTTTTTTACTCTGTCTGCAACATCGTCAAAAGAGTTTTATATTTAAGGTAACATACAAGTTTCTTAAATTAACAATTGTTAAAGAATAGAAGATAAAATAACTATTGTTTCTTAAATGATTTCATATTTTGAAAACTATCAAATATTCATCTCTGATATGCTTTCTAGTTGGTATATAAAACATTTTTAATATCTTAAATGCCTAACCAATCTGTCACTTTAGTTAGTGTATAAAACATTTGTGTTTAATGAATATTTTTATCACGCCTGCATGAGACTGATTTCTGTGTTGTTGAAGTTATCTTTGCGCTTCATTATTCTGCAAGCTATCCCTTGTACATTTCTAGGCCTTTTTTTTTTTATCAAAAGGAAACTAAAATCATGTACAAAAAATTGTCTTGAAATCAAATCTTAAATCCATGTTATTTTTCAGTAACTAATTTGCTTTATGAAAATGAAAGATTTATTGCATGACTGTAAAATTCTAGATTGTGCCACTTTCAATGAGCTGTATTTGAATTTCATCTATCAGCTCTAGACACCGCCATTCTACAATTTCTGTCTTTGCTTTCTTTAAAATTTTGAAACAACTATAGCTAAAGCAATGGATCATCATGCTGTGTGAGTATGACTATTTCACTTCATTTATGTAGAGTTCTGGTAATAGATATTTCAAAACTGATTTTCAATTAAAGCAAACAAGATGGTATTTTTTTGGTTCTTTTTCCTTCCGGATGATTCTCGATAGTCTCTAAAAGATGGGGTGCTCCTAAAATCATGCTGTATTCATTCCGGGTATGTATACGTATTCAATATTCGTTGGACACTCATGGATACATACTCGATCTTAGATATGTATCAGAATTATTTCACAAAAATAAAAATTAGATAATTAATTTAGGTACGCATGTGTACTTTTTGGGTATGTACAGTACCCAAATCTAATAACTAAAAAATTTCAAGTGGTGAAAACTTTGGCCAATTTGATTTACTTTTAGGATGAATGGAACTTGAAATCAAAGGAATGGTGGGTCAATACGTGTTGTAGTTCCTAGGCTTCAATCAATTTCATTGAAACTCTTTTCGCAGACATCATCCTCTTGGTTTGAGAGGAATTAGAGCACATATTCATTTATTTCTTCTATAAAAATAAATAGACTTAACCATAAAAAGGATCAAGATTCAGTTTGTTTATACAAGTACGATACCGTACTTATATCATGTCATGCAGCATAGTGGATAGTATGTTATTTTTCATGATATACTATAAAACCACTATATTGTCTGCCTCAATATGCAGAGCATGGTGAAGGACTTCAAGTTCTCCATTATGAAGTTGGACAAAAGTACGAGTCTCATTTTGACTACTTTATGGACAACATTAACACTAAGAACGGGGGACAGCGGATAGCAACAATGCTGATGTACCTGTAAGATTTCAGTTGCCTCGTATTTGCTAACCTCAATTTGTCTTGGATATGAAGGCAAATGTTCATGTTGTCAAATTTCGGTATTCTAATGATGCAGTTCTGATGTTGAAGAAGGGGGTGAGACAGTGTTCCCCGATGCGAAGGGAAATGTTAGCTCTGTGCCTTGGTGGAATGAGCTTTCTGAATGTGGAAAAAAAGGACTTTCAATCAAACCAAAGATGGGCGATGCTTTACTTTTCTGGAGCATGAAGCCTGATGCAACCTTAGATCCATTGAGTTTGCATGGTTAGTTGCTCTCTTGTTATTGTTACCATGACCGTTATTATTGTTTATTGTTATTTCCAAATTTGGAGAAATAACAAGGTCGTTTCTGCAATAATTTTCAGGTGGTTGTCCAGTGATTAAGGGTAATAAGTGGTCAAGTACCAAATGGATGCGTCTCAAAGAATACAAAGCTTAAGGCATTTAGGTATTTATCTTCTCTTTCCTTCTTAATGTTTACTTACATAAATATAACCTTACAGAGCTATGATTAGACATCAGTGTTTATTTCACCAATTTTACATTATTGTTAATTGAGACTGTATGCTCAATCAGCTGATAGAATGTTTAAAAGAAATTTCATAAAGTGTTCCTACAGCTTAAGTGCAAAATCTTATTTTGAGATTTTGTACCACTCTTTGGTAGGTTCTTATGTAACCAAGGATCGATATATAACCTCTTAAAATCTAATTCAATTTCTGTTCTAATTGTAAATTCCATTTTGAGATCTTAAGTAACTTTTTGTTGGTTCTAATGAATTCTTTTGTAGTAAAAAGAAATTTAAGATACGATTTTGTTATAATATTTTGGAGATCTTAAAAATTCTTGTAGAAGAACTCATTTTCCATAGTCGAGAACTTATCTCTCCCTCTAACGTAAGATCCTGTAAATAATTTATGTTTTGGACTTTTGTTGAAGATCTACCACTAAAGTGCTCTAAGTCAATTATCTTCTCAAATTTATCAATTCTCTTGAACTACTATGTTTATTAAGTTATATTGTTGGAGAATTCATCTAGACAAAGGGTTAGATTTAGTCACACATATAGTATATTGTGTGGAGATAGTTTTGAATTTTCTGCAATGTATACTAGTTATTCAGTATTAACACTGCTAAAACTGGAGGACTGTTATTTGTTTACTTCACATAAATTGTGGCTTTTTGTTTAATAAATTTAATATGGCGATTGTTTCCTTCACATCTAACGTTGATTTAGTTCCTTTTCAGGCTCATAATGAATTCATGAATTCAACCTGTCAATATTATACTAAGTGATCGATGAACCATATTTGCATGATCATACTTTCAGGGTGGAAGGAAAATGTTGTTTAGATGTTTTACCATACCTCAATTCTTTGTCCATCCCTTTCTGGTTATATTACTAATCGAGACAAATTTTTATAGATTTGCATTGGTTAGGAGATGAAGAAATAGTAGGAAACCAATACATGGAATGATATACACAGGCTTTTCCCGCGTTTTATGTTTGCAATATTATACATGAAGATGAACAATAAGGGTAACTGGGAAATCACATCATCCTTCAATTCGAACTCATTTTAATCTAAAGGAAATATTATAAAACATTGACAACTTTCCATATATATTAATGTCATATACTGCCGTTAACTTTTATTAGTTATGAATGACTTTCATGAGAGTATTTATTGAGAGCTAAATTGTAACTATGTATTCTTTACCTGTTTAATTAAAATATCAATTGTAAATAAAAGCATTGTTAAAACATAATCTACTAGGCTTTTGTAGACAAATTAAAAGGACATGTAGACGAATAAACTTGGGTGAAACAAAAGGTCCATGTTAAGAATATGGATACGTGAATGGAGGGAATATGGATATAGGATTAAAATGGAGAAGAGATGATTCCAAATAGGAAAACAATGTTTTAAGTGCCTTCATATAGGAGTTAGATAGAACACAAACATGCAGTGAGGGAGAGGATAAGGTGGTAGTGGAAGGAGGAAAACAAAGGAATTTATACAATAAAAATCGCTTATAAAGCAAGATATGCAATAAAGTGTGGAACAAGCCAAGAAGATGTATGATCAGCTCTATAGAATATGAGGTTACCTCTAAAAATGGTTAGAATATTGCTTCTAAGTTGGTAAGACATGGCAGTGCTCTGGTTGTGAGATGAGTCTGTTGCCTACACCTTGGTGCCTTCTGTTTTCTGAGATCATCTGGGTTCTGGGTCGGTTTTGTAGGAGTTTTATATTGGACTGTTGATTGCATGATTGATAAAGTCATGTGACGACTTTATTAGTGGTTGTGTAGCCTCTGATACAGTTAATGCCAAGTACACTGCTGCTATATGTATTTCTGTGGCTTGTTAGTTTGAAAATTTGTAGTCAGGACTATGTTAATCTGAAATTTTGAACTGTGTGGCATTATAAAACATGCGAGGTTATAAAATCTAGTGATTTGGTTGAGAGGGGTCTGCTCCTAGGTTATGTTTCTATGTTTAAGAATTTACAAGAGTTTCACTTAGAAACAAGAAAGTTTACCAAGGTACAAGGAAGAAAGCCATAAATGGTTTATTTGTGATCTTTAAAAAAACTCAACCTTGGAGTTTATTAGTCTGTAAATCTTTCAAAATTAATGTTATTCAGTTTTATCTCTGAGAATTTATTGAGTTGGGTTACCTAAATTAAATTAGATTGGATTGGATTTCAATAATATCATTCAATTGATTCACAAACTAAAATTAATAAAATTCTAATTTATATTAAATTTTTAATAAAAAATATATAAATTAAAAGAAGTTAAGGACTCAAAATGTCTCAAATAATTTTTTTTACAAAAATAGTTAGGAAAATGTCTCGTTTGATCCTTTTTGTTTTTTAAAATTTGTTAGATGTTATTTATTTTTAAATATTAAAAAAACTGATAAAAGTATTAAGTTATTTGAACTATTTTTTTTTCATAAAAATATAAGTTAATAATAATTAATTTTTATATTTTTTTAATAATGAAAAAAATTAATCAAATAAAACTGAAAGATATTTAAAAAATATGTTTACTTTTATTAGTAGTAGTGAAAACAACATTTTATTTTTCTAAAATTTTAGTCATTCTTCCGGAAGTCGCAAAACCAAAAAAAAAATGAGCGATGTGCAAAAATGCAGTACAAAACTTTTTTAAAAAAAAATTGTCTTTGCACTAGGAGATGTAAAATACAACGAATCGTCTCACCAACTCTCTCACATGCTTAAATAAAGATGAAATTTCCCTCTCAAATGCTACACTTAGAGAAAAATGAAAGTGTTGCAGCTGAAAGGGAGGTATGGGGACGTGGGATGCAGGTAATGTTGTTTAAAAATGTGAGATTATATTTCATTTAGGGTTATTTAAATTTTTAAGAAAGGTTAAAATTAACTTTTCACAATTAATATAAAGATGCAAATGATGAATGTATGGAAGTGAAGGAAGGATTTTCTTGATAAGTTTAGTATGAGTAACCTAAAACTTAATAGAAGATTGTGTTATTTTTCTTAATGTTAGAAATCTCACATCGACTAGAGATTATAGTATTTCATAGTATATAGGTGAGTGAAAACTTCACCTCATAAGTCGGTTTTATGAGGTTGAGTTAGACTTAAAGTTCACTCCTTAATATGGTATCAAACCCATTTCAAACATATCCTAGCGAGAGTTTGTTGGGTTTATCAGGTCACCCAAATCGTCAGACCATCCATAATATGTTGTGTATAAGGTTGAGTTAGACTTAAAGTTCACTTCTTAATACTTTATTAGGTTGAAGCTTAATGAGTTGAATTAGATTTCACTTAAAAAAATTGATAGAAATTCAACCAACTCCATATATTTTTTTTAGTAAATTAAATAATGAATTTACTCAAGGGATGTACGGAAAATAGGAGTAGTCTCTTTTCTCCTTATTAAAGATATAAAACTATATATATATATATATATATATATATATATAAAGATGCAATTTACAGATTTTGTATATTTAAAAAATTACATTATATTTCATAAATATAAAATTAATTTTATTATGTAATTTAGTATAGTTTAGTGAGAAATTTTAATATAATGATTGAATGAAGGAAATTTAATATCTATGGAAAAACGTTAAATGATAAAGTATATTTACGTTAGAAATGTGGTTAGAGTTGATCCATGTAAGAATTGCGATTTTAAAGTAAGTCGATCTGTAATATTTATTAATTTATTTTGACGTACCCTTATATATAAGCAGGGTTGAAAATAGTGTGATATTTGTGGGACATGGATGTACCACTAACTCAAACCCACCCAATTAATAATTAGTAATTTCCATTTCCATTTCTCAACTACTCACTTCACTTTTCATTTCTCAACTACTCACTTCCAATGCATCTAACACATTTTCCATATCTTATCTTATTTTATATACATCTCATTTTCGTCTTTTCTTTCATATAAGAGCATGATAAGATCTATATTATTACAAGGAGAATGTTTTACAATATTAAAGATGATTTTTTAATATGATTTTTAAACATATCTTACTCTTAATCAGGCCAATCCTGTAACATTTATTTTCAGTTTTATTTTAAAAAAATATCTAATTTATTGTTAAATTGATTATTCTAAAAATATAAATTATATTAATAATTATAATAATATAAATTATATTAATAATAATAATATAAATTATATTAATAATAATATAATTTAAACTATATTATTCAAGATATGTCAAATATTTTTTTATTATTAATGCTTATTTGAATTGATTGACTTTAAAGGTGTTCAGTACTCGACAAAATCATTAAGTGCCTATAATTTTTTATGATATTTATAGTCATTATGCTATTAAAATTTTGGCAACATCATATGCCAAATGATTTACCCACACACTAGCTTTTATATCAAAATAGAATCAAACCAATCATGTCCAATCCAACCGGATCTATAAACACCTTAGTATTCATAAAGCTAAAATAAGAATTTAAGGTTTTATATTTCTATTAGTAAATTTATAAATGTATATTTATATATTGTTTTATTTTACATAATGTAATGATGGATCATAGTAGTAATAATTATAGATGCACAACGGATGAATATGAGAATGAAGTACAATAATTTTTTGAATTTGCAAAGATGAATGTTTGGGATAATAATGACAAATTCTATTGTTTGTGTATTAATGTTTAAATGGTCAAAGACTACACCTAAAGTTATTCGAGAACATGTTCTTTGTGGTGGTTTCTTAAAAAGTTACACAAAATGGACATGACATGATGAATTAATAGACATACCAAATATACATGTGTCTCAAGTAGAAACTTAAGAAGTTGATTTAGAGATGTATAATAAACTAGAGAAAATGATTCGTGATGTAGGACATGATTGTCTTCCAACATGCACATGTGTATGAACATTTTTACAATGATGTAGAAAAACCTTTATATCCAGAATGCCTTAAGTTCACTCGATTGTCGGCGGTATTAAAATTGTTCAATGTGAATGCGAGAAATAGATGAATTGATAAAAACTTCACATAATTACTTGAGTTGTTGACATGCTTCCTGAAGGTAATACATTGTCAACACGTAGTTATGATGTAAAAAAAAAATATTTTGTCTCATGGGTATGAAGTATACAAAATCCAGACATGTCCGAATGATTGTGTGTTGTACAAAAACGAATTTGACAAGTTGCATCAATGTCCACAATGTGGATATCACGATACAAGAAGAAATATGGTGATTTCAAACATAATATTAAGAAGGGTCATCCTATGAAAGTGTTGTGGTATCTTCATGAAGTTCTAAGATTAAACAATTATTCACTAATGTGAATGATGCAAAACTCATTAGATGACACGCAAATGGACGTAAAAAGGATGGTTATTTGAGACATTTGGTAGATAGCTTGCAATGGAAGAAAATTGATTTTATGTTCCTAAATTTCCTCAATATTCCAAGAAACATTAGGTTTTACCTTATTAGAAATGAAATGAATTAAAAAATACGTTTTTGATTATTGTTAAACCTGCTATAAAAAGTATTATTTTCTATTACTAGTTTGTCTTCAACCATCATAAAAAAAATAACACATTTTATAATTATTAAAATATTATTTATCATAAAGAATAATATATTTTATTACAATTAAAACATTATCTTTCATAAAAAGTAATAGTTTATATGATTGATAGATGTAATTTAAACCATAATAAAAAAATAGGGACTATGACATATTTTAATGTGCTTATATGACAAATTTTTTATAACACTTTCTATGACAGTTGTGCAATTGTTATAAAAAGTACAAAATCTTTGATAACTTAGTTAAATACTATTTTAAAATAAGAGAATTAAGTTCACAAAAAGAAGAGAGTTAAGTTCACATTGAAGAGAATAAAAGATTAAAGATCAAGTAAACATAAATAATACTTAAATTTCATTTTTATTTTATTTACCATATATAATATGTTGTAAATTATAAAAGTAAATAGTGTGTTTTGAACATGTAAAACTATAAAATTCATAATAAATTACATTAGTATTTATTTAAAAAAAAACTAATTACACTTATTATTCAACTTTTTTTAAGTCCTACATATATCTTCTAGTTGTTTTAAAAATACTACACCAAACACTTTTTAAATGGATCTTTTAAGTTCTAAAGAAATATTATACTTATATTTTCCATAGAAGAGATCATTGCATGCCATACTAAAAATAGGTGTAAGTGTAATTCGAGTCCATAAACATATACCTTTCCTTTTGAACAAGTAACTCAGTAAAAATCAACAAAAGTCAATAACTTTATTATTATGATCAAAAGTTTGAGGGATTAGAGATTTTCGACATCATTAATTCCAAAATTTGTTAGTTGGCAGCACTTAGATTCCGGAACAAAATTGGTATGCTTTTATTTTCTTAAATAAAATTCTGAAAGGAGAGAACTGATATTAGTATCTACTACTTATTACTTTTAATAATCATAATTTATCATTTGTGATCCATTGGTTTAGCTCCAAATTATTTGGAGTATAATTATGTTTCAATATTTACCACAATCTATACCTCTCTCTCCTTCTAAAAGTACCAATAACAAACAAATAAAAATATGGATTAGTTTAAGGGCTATTTCTTCCTGCACCTCCATAACTTCATTAATACCCCCATTGTCATAAGAAAAAGACAATTTTATCCTTAAAAAATTCATTTCAGATTCTACGGTTCAGAAATGTATTTTTTTTTTCTATTTCATCTCTCATTATATAATCCACCCGTAATAATTTTAAATTATATAATTCAAAATATATATATATATATATTTTAAAAAAAAGTATATTATGATTAAAGAATCCAAAGATATTCCAAAATACGTTAAATTCATTCTAAATTAAATTATAGAATCTGGAAAGTATGTCCAATTCAAAAATATCTTTCAAAATTTTATAATCTATTTTTTTTCCTGATCACTTATTTTAAAATAAAAAATATTAATAGAATTAAAAATATTTTTAGTATTTTAAGAAGTATGGGTACAGAAGTGAGGTGCAAGAAGAAACATAGCCTAGTTTAAGATATTAATTGTCTTCTCCTTTGAAGTTAGGTGAAGGTTAGATGAGAAACTTTTGTTTAAGCCCGTTAGATCTTTTAGAATTTAATCTGACGGTTGGATTTTTGTATTCTTTTTATCTTCCCAAGTTTGAACCTTTTTTGTGTTAAAAAATCCAGCACCTTTTGCCACTACAGTTCTCTGTCAGCTCCTAAACCCAAATGGGAAAAATCTGATTAGGGTAAATTTGACATAAAATTCACCTCTGTGAAGGAGATGCATAAAAAAAAGAGAATTTTGCCCTAAAAATATAAAGATCTGAAGGGTTTGAACCTTAACTCCAGTTATTGAAGACAGGAGAATCTTGACTCCATAACTCCATCATAAATTTATGGAGACAATTTCCTTCACAGGCTCCGTACAATTTACTTGATAAATAAATAAATAAATAATGAAAAGAAATTGAAGAGCATGAGCATGAGCATGTGCATGTGATGAGTATGCACCTGAGGCTGCGCCATCCCCATTTGTCAAAAAATCCTTACCTTCTCTTTTTTTGTCACTGTCTTCTTTACTTCTGAAAACGAATGTGGAGTGTTCTTTTTCTTAATGCTTTAAACCAACACAACCTTCACAACAAAACATTTTTTTCTTCTCTCATCCTTCATGCATAATAATATTATGTTTTATTAACTGTTTCTCAATTATAAACATACTAATTCAACTTTATTAACTGTGGTAAAAAGTATGATATTTTTTAGTAAATGGATATTTTATTTGATGTTATTATCTTGGTTCTTTGCAAAATCATTACAGAAAAGAGCATGTCACTGTGACACTAAGGGACACTAGCTTTAAATGCGAGTTGGTTGAAGGCAGTTTCATTCCATTTCCTCTCAATTCTTACACACTAAGTATTTATGGAATGGAAGAGAAAAAACTCGTTATCTTCATCTTCTTCTGTGCATTACCCAAATCTGTAACACAGAGCAACCATCATTCCAATTTCTGAGATACCCATATGGACTCTGTGCCAAATCAATGCCCTTTGACGGGTTTCTTGGGGAATTTCGTTCAGAAGGTCAAAAGGGTTGGTACCCTCTTCGTTTCTGCCATCATTGGGAACATCTTATCTGCGATCTTGACCTTCTGCTTTGCATTAGGTACACCCCCGTTCTCATTTCACCAAATTCTCGATCTGCTATCATGTTATTGTCTTTGCCATTGCGATTGCTGCAGTGTTGTGTTATGGATGAGTGTTGTCTTTGAGTTTGTTGGCTATTGCAGTTTCTACAGACGTATACATTTTTGTTTTACTCAATTTTGTTCTGTTGTGTGGGGCGAAAAATGAGGACCTGAATGTGGGTTTGTGTTGTATTGTTCTTCAATTTGCGTATGTTTTTACATGTCTTGCTTGTGTCCATTTTACATGCCCGGGTCTTGTGCCTATTTTAAAAATCATCGGAATTCAATAATTTTTTATAATTTTTATTTTGAAATTCGAGATTCCGACAATATTTTGGTGTTGAAAAGGTTTATTGAATTGCTTGTTTTGTTGGCAGTGGGAACTTTGTTGGGGGCCATGACTGGAGCGTTGATAGGCCAAGAGACAGAGAGTGGCTTCATTCGAGGGGCTGCTGTTGGTGCCATATCAGGAGCTGTTTTCTCCATTGAAGTGTTTGAATCTTCCCTTGTTCTTTGGAAATCTGACGAATCTGGAATTGGTTGTGCCTTATACCTGGTGAGTGAGTGACTTGGTTTTCATTTTCAAGGCATTTTTAGTTGCTGATTTCTTTGCTTGGTCCCATGAGATTTGATTGTCATTTTCACTAGCAAGTTGAGCAATCTAATCATCTTTAGTTTTGTAATACAGATTGATGTGTTTGCTAGCCTATTGAGTGGGAGACTAGTGCGTGAAAGAATAGGTCCAGCCATGTTGAGTGCTGTCCAAAGTCAGGTAATTTTTTTCAGTACAATGTACTTGTAAATGTAATGAGAGAAATTTGGATCTTGCTTATGCTTTTCTCCTTCTTTCTCAGATGGGTGCTATTGAGATAACCTTTGATGAGGTTCAAAACCTCTTTGACATTGGTGTGGCCAAAGGCTTACCGAGAGATTCAGTTGAAAAGATCCCAACCATCACAATTACAAGTGACAACAATGTTGATGCTTCTGGGGAGAGAGTTTCATGTTCTGTTTGCCTCCAGGTCTGTATATGATCTTCTGGGCTAAACCACTATTTTAGTCTCTCAAAAGAATAATCTTGCCACATTATAGTCTTTAAAAGTTAAAAAGTTAAAAAGTCCACTCTGTAGTTATTCAATAACTTTAGCTCAAAATTTTAGAAAAAGTTGTCTTAAATGATAACATTAATGCATATTTAAGGACCAAGTTGACACTAAGTAATTAAACTTAAAGACTTATTTGACATCTTAAAGGTTTATGTTGATTTTTGTTTATGGTGGTGGGAAAAAGAGTTGGTAAGGTTGTGCATTTGCAGGACTTTCAGGTTGGGGAGACTGGTAGAAGTTTGCCTCATTGTCATCACATGTTTCACCTACCTTGCATTGATAAGTGGCTGATCAAGCATGCTTCTTGTCCATTATGCAGAAGGGATCTGTGATTTTGTATATGCAAAGTGCAAACCTTAAAAATAGCTAGCTTCTTCAATTTTTTAGATATAAGGGAATTTACTGTTAGGAATGTATAATATGATTATATGTAGCAGTAACTAGGTGCCATTCCTGAGTGGTTTCATTCTAATAATTTGCTAGAGAAAATTTTGACGTAAACCAGCTTCCATTTCTTGTATATGGTGTTGGAATAAGATATTATAACTACAAAAACTTCCCACCCAAGAAAGTTGATATATTAGTGACAATAGTTTTATTAATTTGCAGCTTCAGATATCATTTGTTTAACTCTAAATACGAGCAAATATGTATATTTAAAAATTACTATGATTTTGGTTCAGATAAGTGAAATAGTGTTTTATTAACACGATTATTTAATATATATTTGAAAATTTTGGATTTTTTTTATTTTAAAAAAGATTTTACTTTAAAGTTTTATTTTATCTTTATTAATAGGTGCAGTAAGACCTTTGCTTAAGGGTGACTTTGTAATTTTAAGTAAAATTATGTCAATCTTAGAAAGATAAGTAGTCCATTTAAATATCTTTTATTTAGATCCATTAAAATATTCTTATAAATAAAGATCTAATAAAATGTTATACATAATTTTCCAGCAAAATAGATTGTTGGAGATCCCACGTCGACTAAAGATGAAGATATTTCATTTTATATAAATGGGTGCAGACTTCAACCATATGAACCGGTTTTATGAGGTTAAGTTAGACTTAAAGTTTACTTTCTAATATAGATATATAATTTTTAGAGATATTTTTATCTATAGATAATCACTCTTTAATGAGAATGAGTAATTGATTTTATTTTTTATTAGGATTAAATGTAACTAATACATATATAAACACTTAATTTTAAATTTGTCAAATATTTATTTAAATTACAATTTTCTTCTCTATGTTTAATGTTTGATCTCCTTTTACTTGATTACCTTCATTAGATTCACATTAGAAATACTTTAAACTTATAAAATACCTAATTAAAATTAATGTTAATAATAGCTAAACTTTTTATCTATAATATTGATCGATTATAATGTGCAAGGGATACCTATTATATGAAATCAATTTCAGTCATTTACTTTAAAAAAGTAATATTTGAATAATTTAATAAATTGATGATATGATTAGTATTTACATACATTTTTCTGAAATTCAACCATAATACCTTCATATTTTAGTTTATCACATCCTTGTCTTCTTCCGGCAAGTTATTTAACAACATTTTCAATAATTTAATTTCTTATTTTTTATCTTTATTTCCATCGTTATCTCTTTATATTTTTTATCTTTATCCTTTATCTTTTACCGTTTCTTTTTTAGTGAGATTCAATACTTAGACTTAAAATCTAATGAAATTTATTTAACTATACAGATTAAATAGTAAAATTTACTATCATTAACCTGACATATTTGTATGAGAAATATTGAAATAATAAAAAAGAATAGGAAGGTGGAAGTGGGTTTGAAATGCAAAGGGATGGTTTTATGGCAAGTTGGCGACTGTTTGACTTGGTGTCTCTGGGTGTTAATGTTGAAACACAGAGTGGGAGAAGTCAAAAACGGCTTAACACAAGGAGAAGAATTCTAAGTGCTGAAAATGAAGGGACACATTCTTCCTCCCTAAAATCAACATCATTCTTGCTTCTTATTGTATCCCACATATTATATTAATTCTATCAATAACTTAAATAACTTATGTAATTTAGAAAAAATTAATTCATAGTATATAAGTGAGTGCAAACCTTATCTTACAAGTTAGTTTTGTAAGGTTGAGTTAGGTTTAAAGTTCACTTCTTAATAAGATGATATCAGAGTCATTTTATAGTCTATTATAGTGAGAGTTTGTTGGACTTATTATGTCACTCATTATAGAACCACTATCGGATCACTCGTAAATATTTAGTCTCACGCGCGAGTTAACAATCTCTATGTGAGAGGGTATGTTGAAGATTTCACATCAACTATAAATAAGACCAATTCATAATATATTAGTGGGTGTAAACTTCAGAGTTGATTTTTATAAAATTGAATTAGACTTAAATTCTACTCCTTAAAATTATATTATTTTCTCATCTAATATAAGATGTGATTGATATAAATACTTTAATTCCTCTTGGTAAACTCACTCATTGCTTCAATCCTCCATACATCTACCCATTCTATCTCCATTTCAAGTTTGACATTCATTCTCCTTCTCTTACCGTCTAAATTTATATATGAGGTTCTTTAAGAAGAAGAAAATGGGAGATTTGATACCTATGAATAAACCTTACATGTTATTCATCTTCATTATCTCCCCAAATATGAAATTTTCGACTAACTTCTAATATTATAAATCCAAAGTTTAAGTTGATGAATAAAACTTTTCAAAATGTTTTACTATGACAAATACTATCGTAGCTGATTAAAAAATGACAAATACTATCATAATCCTATTAAATGATCTATTATGATAAAATAATTAGACTTTGATAAAAATATCACCTTTCAATTTTTAAGAAAATTAATATTTTTAAAAATTATTTGTGATAAAAACAAATTTTTTTCTTAATCATTTTTAAGAAACATAATTTCATGATTCATGATTTCCACAAATCATGATTTCTAGGGATGAAAAAGAAATTCTTATATACCAGACGTCTCTTTATTATTCTATCATCTAAGTATTTAATCTAAATATTATTGACATGAAATTCATACTAATTTATGGCTCCTTTTTCAAGTACTCTTTCACTTATATTTTATTGTATCGTAATAATCACACTATAGTATCAAGTCACCTTAAAAGTACACAAAAGTAAATTCTCTTTAGTAATCTAAATCATAAATCAACAATTTATCTTAAATATATTAGCATTTTATCTCAAAAGCACCTTCCACATCCATTTCAAATTGATCGATATTATACTATTTTTTTTATCTTTAACTTTTTAATATTTCTGAATAGAGATAAAAAAAATAACTTTTTTTTCACAAATAAATTGATATACAAATTTAATATGACAAAATAGTAAAACATCGTTCACAAATTTTGAGGATAATTCATGTAATTTTAATAAATTAGAAGGTGTTTTCGTATGTCAATATAGTTCAAGAATCGAGATAAATGACAGTTTATATACTCTCTTCTTTCTCAACTCACCGAAGTGTCTTTTAAGAACAAAATCGTAACGAAGTACTACCTCCAAAGCGAAAGTAATTGACTTTCATGTTTATAAGGAGATCACGTGTTCTTATAATTTGTTTTTTAATGATACATGTTTTCCTTTATAAAAAAATAAAGTTATTTACTAAAAAGCTACAATTATGTATTTCAATAGTTTATTACAAGTATTCAAAAAGTGTAAAATTTAGACTAGTAATAAAAACAAATTTCACATTATAATACATAATTGATGAAATTATAATACATAATTGAAGAAGGCTATAGGAGATATTCTTAAATGCATCATAGAAGGTCTCCTTCATGGGTATCCAAAATGAAGGAAAAAGTTGCATTTGAATAATGTGAAGTAGATGATGGCGAAGGACAGTGTTGGATTTAAAAGATAAAGATAAAGAAAAAGGAAAAAGAAAAAGAAAATGGTAATAAATATGAAGCTTTTAATGGACTGATCTAACTTATAGATGCTGTCAAATTTGTATTGGATCGTCGTATAAAACACAGGCCACGCATTTTATTAGAAACCAAACAAAACGTACCCATCTTCAATCAATTATTATTTTCTAATTTATCCTCAAATTAATTATTCTCCCTAAATTAATATATTTATTCTTATTTTTTATTCTTATTGATATACTTTGGATTTTAATAATTTAGTTATTCCTTGAATTGCCGAGATTAAAATACTAGTACATTTTGGAGCTATATAATAAAAGGCATAGTACTTTATTAAATGAATAGTAATTTATTAACGTATCGGTGAAGTACACGAAAAAAATTGATGATAAAATGTGTAAACAAATTTATTGATCAAATTTTTAAAGTAATAATATTTAAATAAGAAGATATTTAATTAAATCTTTAACATATTTTAAAAACACAGCTTTACAGGAATTTCCCCTAATGATGTTGTCTCCATATAAATTAAAATAGCCATTTTGAATGAGAATAATTTTAGGAATCATTGTTACATATATATATTTAGTCGGCATAGGAATCATTATATATATATATGTATATAAATAATTTTTTATAATTTTTTAATATTTAATATTCCATTCTATATTATATTCTAATATTTTATTTTAAATTAAATATTATTTTTTAAAAACTGACAATATTAAAATAACATGTATCAGAATTATTTATCATAACTCTAAAATACAATCTATTTTGTTAATAAATATTTACTTATTCCAAATTTTAATTATAAGTTTTTTTTTTATATTTAGAATAGATTTATTTACTATCATACCATCGAAATAGATAAGTTTTGGTATATCTTCATTGAAGTAGAAATGTTTTCTCTAAAGTAAAAGAAAGAAGTACCTATCCCCGAAGGTAAAGTTCATGCTTTCTAAATGCAAGGCAAATAGTTAGTATTCGGGCTTGCACTCCGTAGAATCTTCGTCGACTTCGATCTTCATCTATCTATAAATTTCAGGTGCAGTTCCTTTGACAGAGGGAGCCCTAGATGTATTTTGCGAATATTTAAGAAAACACTGATAAAAAATAAAACTATGATAATGACATTGAGTACGCCATTACAATAATTGAGCTAAGAAATAAGCAAAATATAAGGGCCAAAACCAAACACTAAAGGACGTTAGCAAATTGCTAATCAAACAAACTTTACCTGGTCAGACCATGTTGAACTTTACCTGGTCTGATCCCACGTTGCATCTTCATAAAAAATAACAAGCTGCTAAACTCACTTTTGTAGCAAACAATAAGTTATTTGTTCTGCTCTGTGTTGGTAAGTGCTGAAAATGGATGTTTTATGATATGTTCTTCATTATTCATTATTGCACAATGGAAATGCCTTGGCTTATGTGCCGTCCCAAGATATGACCAAGTAAGCCAAATTGAGAGTGCCCTTTAATAAACAAGGACATGCAACAAAATCCTATGTAACATGTTACATGATGGGTCCCACTAGAAGCTAGCAAAAGAAATTTATGTCTCAAAAGTTGTAGTTTTGGTGAGAACATCAATATTAAGGTTGCAAGTTTTGATGTTTGCCTCTGTTTGGTGGAGACTTCACCACCTGAAATAGCACAACCACCATCTTATGTCTGCTCATGAGATGTCGCTGGAGTTTATTGCAGGCATTTTCGCAGCAATGGTAGTGGCCTTACTCTACTGGCTCTTCAGGAGAAAGGTCATTCCATTTCTTAAGCAACGTAAGACTTTGAAAGGTGAGTGAGCTGCATGTGTAAAAACAAATACATAAAAATTCGTACCAAACACAAGTTTCTTACAAATCCAAGTATTTATTTCACCTGAGATGGCACTGAATCTTTGAAGGCCTTTTAATTATTTATGCAGGAAAGGAAGATAAAAGCTTTGAACATGATACAATACCATTAAGGTATTTTGATTTTAAGGAACTGGAGAGAGCAACAGAAAATTTTAGCCAAGATTGCTTGCTGGGTTCTGGTGCATTTGGAAATGTCTACAAAGGAACCTTTGACTTAGAAGGAACACTAGCCATTAAGAGAGCTCGTTCTGAATCATTCTCTAGTGTGGATGAGTTCAGAAATGGTTAGCCTCAATGAAGATAATTCTGTCTGTTTAACTCATGCCAATTCTCATCACAACTCCCTTCATAGTTTTAAATTTGCCATCGAGGTCGCAAATATATTGCACCTTTTTTTGTCTCCAGTCATAATGCAACATCATCTATCTGCAATTCAAAACCATGACTCCACAGAAAAGAAAATTCAATTTCTAATTCTTGACAATTATTTCTTTGTTCATGGCAGAAGTTAGGCTCCTTTCAGCTGTAAGGCACAGGAATCTTATTCGTCTGGTTGGATATTGTGAAGAACCAGGTGACTATGATATGACTGACAAAAATTCCTCTTGATTGTGCAGTAAAAATGGAGTAAAAAAACTGTCATCAGTTGATGTTCTTAACATTGTGATATTAATAGTAAAAGCACATTGATTTGGGAGTTATTCCTACACAATTTTATGCCAACTTGGCCTAATTATTGTTAGAATAATAGTTAGAAAACAAGGATTTCTGAGTTAGTATTAGAAGATGAAGGTGTGAAAGTTAAGGAGCTATCTGTTAATAGAAAAGTCATGTAAGGACTTTGGATTACTTTACTGTTTATAGTGCATTGAATCGTGTAACTTAAGTGTCAAATACAATAAAATGTCTTATATTTTCTCTAGTCTCCTCTCTATCTTTCTAACAATCATGTCTTGGTCAGAACAAGATGGAGCCAAAATACTAGTCTATGAATATGTTCCAAATGGTTCGCTGCTTGAATACATCATGGGTAAGTTTTTTGTTTAAACAGTAGAGTAGTCAAAGCTATTATGTGTTTCCTCAAGGATTTTCTTTCACTTCTAACGTGTTTCTTAACTTGAACATAGTATCGGTAGCATGAACAAAGAAGGCAGATGGAATTAAAACATAGACCAAATTTGATTAAGAGGATTTAAGCCATGAATAGAAAACTCGTTATTAACTTCTGGTTTTTATTCTGAAACCACGAATGCATGTGTAAGAATATTAGCTTTTTGTAGGAAGCAGAATGAGCTTAACTTGGAGGCTAAGAGTTAAAATAGCAATAGGAGCAGCAAGAGGTTTGTCCTTTAAAAATAGTCGTACCATGTTGATTTAACAAGAAAGCCTTTGATTTAAACAGAATTTCTTTGTTGGTACCTTTTTATAGGCATAGCTTATTTGCATGAAGAGGTGAAACCAAGCATAATCCACCGTGACATCAAACCAAGTAACATCCTATTAGGGGAAGGTTTTGAGGCAAAGGTTTCGGATTTTGGGTTAGTAAAATCAGGGCCAACTGGTGATCAGTCACATGTGAGCAGCCAGATTAAAGGGACACCAGGGTACCTTGACCCTGCCTATTGTTCAAGCTTTCATTTGACCAAATTCAGTGACGTTTATAGCTTTGGTGTCATACTTTTGCAACTTGTTTCAGCTAGACCTGTGGTGGATTCCACTAAAAAACAAAGTAATCAACATATCATTGACTGGGTAAGTAGTGCATAATGCCCCCAATCTTCCATTGCAAAGATTCGCTTGTTTTTGTTACTGTTCTATTGTAGCAAATGATAATAAACCAAGATGATCATTATAGTTTATTTACTCATTACAATAGATTGGTACATCATGCAGGCAAGGCCAAGCATAAAGAAGGGCAGTGTTGAAGAAATCATAGATGCAAATCTACTATGTCAAAGTGAGCCATGCAATATGGAAGTTATGCTGAAGATGGGGCAACTTGCTTTAAGATGTGTGGTTGAAGAACCAAAACATCGCCCAACAATGACTCAGGTCTGTCAAGAACTAGAGCAAGCCCTCTACTCAGCTGATAGCTTCAACAGAAATAAACAGTCTTCAAAGGGATTCTTTACACCAATTGGCTTATCCCAGCAATCACCAAAGTCGGAGACTCGGGGATCAGTTGAATCATATGATTGTTCACAGAGCTTTGTTAGTATTGATGGTGTTGGATTTCAGAAATTTCATGTTGATATGGATAGTTTCTCCTTTAAGAGCACAGACTTAAGGTGCCTAGAAAATAATAGTATTAGTATTGACATGGAGAGAATATAATGGTATTAGTTTATACATTGATAACAATTTGAAGAGACTGAGACTTCAACAGAATGAGAAAACTCATCACTCTTTTCCTATATTGGAATTCAGGATTCAAGAGTTATATTATGTCTCATCATTATGTGTCTGTGTATACATTGCCTGTGATGGATAAAGCAATTTCTAGTTGGTCCAATTGGTAAACACAGAGATGTACATTCAAATATCGTTATCAACGTACGTGTACAAGTATGGGTAGAAGATCCAGTTCATAGGTGTGGAAGTAATTGCCCCACAACTGTCTTTTTACTTGTATATATTTGATAGATTTTTTTTCTCTCTCTCTCAGCGTTACCTTACAAGACATTTTGAGAAAAAAAATGTAAGAAATTACAAGAAATAAAAGGGATAATAAACGTCAACTAATTTTGCAACCTTAGACGTTTGTAGAAGTTTAGATATTTTAAATTGTTTATAACAATATTATGTGTTCCTAAAAAATTTGCTAAAAAATTGTTTATAAACTATCTATTTACCATACTAAAGAAAATTTCGAAATCTGTCACTGTTTATAAATACTTCTGTAAAGCTCGAGACATTAAGAGCCAAACTCACCTAAACGTTTATGTACCATAAAACTTAAATTGCGAATATTTATCCATTTACTCGGATCTCTGTAATTAAGATTGATAATAGCTCAAATTATTTTTATATCCATATATTCTTTTACTTCTCATTCGTAGTATCATACAACGTATTCTTCACCTCAAATTCAAGTCAAGATTAATGCAATTAAAAAATATCACAATAAGAAACATTGTAATGTATGAAAAATAAAGATACGCAAACATTAAATTGTAAGAACACTTGATACTTCAATATAAAATTGCAAAGATAGCATAGCCATCCCTTGCGTACCTACAACTAATCCAAAATTCATATTCACCGTCCTTTTTGTATCAACCATAACCTAAAAGAAATAAGGACAACAAGCAATATGAACTTCGGATACTTATTTAGTTTTGCTATTGAGTGCGATAAACTAACTATGCATTCAAAGGAGTGCACGAACAACTTACAGAAATCACTCCCCATTGGATGAGAAAAATATGAGATGCAACATGATTGCCTCTTAATGATCAAATATTGAAGGTTACCTTTGGCTTTGGTACTCTACTTCCATGATGCTTTACTCACGCAAGCTACATACCCCAAGTCACTTGTTACATTGTACCAAATGAGCGAAAGTTTTTTCAATCTCTGTTAAATTGGATATACAATCTGGTGGTCACCAGAGCTCAATGTCTGCTAAGGATACAACACTACATACAAGCATAACAGCTCATACAGCCAGCTTCATCAACCTGAACTAAGTTTCCATCGGAGCAGCACAGGGAGCCAAAGTTCTAGAAGGAAGGGGAACACCACCTCCTCTCACCGATAAAGGAGGACCTCTTACTGAGCTTGCTCTGCTGACAAGATTGGAGTCAAGAAATACAACTACAACGGTGATGTCATCATGGAAATGCCTGCGGACACCACGATCAATTTTCTTCAAATCAGAGTACCTCATCTCTCTCTTTTTTGCTGCTTCCTGCAAAGCAGTTTTGATGAGCCTTCGAGCAATTCCCTGCAAGACATAAAGCATGTAATGCCAGCATCGATCTTTCACTCTTTGGTGCTACTATTAAGTGTTTAATCTCTTAAGATATCCTTTTTCATTCAAAATTGTGCATTGTAAGCAATTTAAGTCGCAGCTTTTGCATATATACAAAATACATCCTATCAATTTTAACATCCAAGACTGCAACCAGTAGCATTTACATGAGAGCAAGTTAGTATGATCGTAATCTAAAAGAAAACAGTAATGACATAATAGTGCATGGAAACCATGGTAAAAAAATCAAGCACTAAATGCTCCAACAGAGTACATGAATCAACCATTTGAAATTTAATGAAATAATTAGGGGCATTTAAGTTATGACTGGACAAAACCACAGTAACTAAGGAATGAAAAACATAAAATAGAAACAACCATATTGTACATTTATCTTACATTGTGTGGGTTGTTTTGAACTATATCAACGGCATCTTGATTGCTAAGGTGTTCCCAAAGACCATCAGAAGCAAATATGAGAAATTGATCATGCTGTTGAAGTTCATGAACAGAAATTGATGGGTCGGAGCTCAAAATTGGCCTCTTAAAACCATCCCGTACGCGAAACTTGGCATACAATGGTTCCTTGTTGAATTCAGCCTTTTTTAGGTATATATCACCAATGGATCTTGAAATCTGCCACATAAAAATTTCATAACTAAGTTGTATTACACAGGAAAAGTTTATGGTTATGTTTGGTGTAAGCTCTTCTGCTTAAAGAAGAAATTGGGCGAACACATTTTCTAGAAATCTCTTAAAAGATTAAGTAGCTTAATTTTATAAAGGAAAAGGAAAACAAGTAGCATTTTAAGCAGCTTTGATGTAACCTGTTTGTACACTGCAGGGAATTCCCCTTAAATAGGGAGCATTTTCCTCTGCTTATTTATTGTAAAGGTTTCAAATGTTGAGAGTTTTTTCCTAAAAGAAAAAAAAATGCTTTTGAAACGTTCACCTCTTGCTATATTTTTGTTATTTCACTCCAGTATGATTCTAGAATTCTAGCAATAACTACATTCTCCACAACTTTATGCAATGAGATCATTCTGTTAACAGATATTTCCAATGTGTTCCTAGGTCAGACTTGTGTTCATTCAAGACTAGTGGTCAAGCATTTGATGGATCACCACCAATGAGAATAAATTCCTTGACTTAGTTTAGTTTTTTCTTTGTTGTAGTACGTGTTGGTTTGATGATGATCAATCATGTTCAGTCATAAACTGCCCATGATAGAACTTTTAATTGGAAGAGTGGTCACAGTTTCATAACACCTAAATGGAACCAGGCACATGTCTGTCATAATATATTAATCTGTTCTTTACCATTTCGAAAAGCTAAGAAGATTCATTTAATTAATTCAATCGAGAGTTTTAATCGATTAAATCAAGTACTCTGTTTTTCAAGGAATTGGATTGTTTTATGTTGCACTCAATCAATTCAATCACAAGCAATATCTCATTTTGTTTCAATCGTTTAAACTTAATATCAATTCATTAAATTGTCCTTGTTGAAAACCTAGAGTTGGAGTCAAATAATTTATCTACTAATCTTTGAAAAAAAATCAAATGAAACAGAGAAATAATGAATTAAATCAGAAAAATAGTTGATTAGTCTTTGAAATAATCTTATCTCCCTTTTAAGATATTACTTCATTTTCAGACAGTTTTTTTCAAGAATACTCAGCAAAACTTGAGAGATCAAAAGTTTCGTTTTCAGAATCAACAAGTGAGAAATCACTGTGTAGCTAAGTCTCATCAGTTATAAATTCAAGAAATTAGCCGATACTGTTCTTAAATTTTTGTTTTTATCTTTTAAGGTTTTGTAATTCTCAAGATAGGGTGTCTTAAGGTTCTTGTAGCAAGCTTCTACAAGAAGGGTTTATCACGTCATCTTGAAGATCTCAAGAGATTTGGATGTCATTGTTTCTTTTTGTAAACATTGAAAATTAGTGTCATCTCAATCTTGTTGGATTGGGAAACTGGTAGTAGCTCTAAGTGGTAGAGAGTGAACTAGTGTATATTCTTATTTTTCTCCTCTCACGTCTTGAATTTACTCCAACCAAAGGAATTGAAAATTCATTCGTTGCATAATTACATATTAGATAGGAGAGCTGATGAAGGCTACTAGATCTTAATAGGCATAGTTTCTTTTTTTGAAAGAAAAGGTTTAGGTTTATAATAATTTGCAAAAGGGGTTAAAATCATGTTTCAAATCGATATATGAACAAAAGAATCTTTACAATCCCCCCAATACTGTAAGGTCGCACTGTTTTAATAAATTGTAAAGGGGATTGATTGTTCTTCTGAGCTCTTTTTTGTTTTCTTGATATTTTGTTTGAAGCTTTTGGAGGATTCTTGCTCTCCTGCTTTGCTCCCTTTCCTTTCTTAATGCATCCATCTCACTAAAACTATAAGGCTTAGATGCGAAAATAGACAGAATATGCCTGATTGATAATTGTATGATGTGACATACAAGATACAAAACCTAACTGTATTCATAGTTCATACTACCAACATGAATCGAGTCCAGTAAAATAGGTATCAGAACACTGTTAAAGAAATTCTGGAGAGGTGATACACAAAAATGAGCATGGTTAGAAAGGTAGCTAAAATGACAACCAAAAAAGCTGCTGGGATGTTGCATGTGGCCTTAAACTAGAACGAAGAGACAACCATTTAGCCCAGAAAGCAATAATACCAGATTTCTCTAAAGTCACTAAATAAAAAGGTACTTACAGCTTCAACCAGCTAGAATAAATAACCTCAAATTAGAATTTAGTAGACCCAAAAACCAACTTAAACATGTCTGAAAAGTGGAAAACAGATTTAGGCTAGAGAAAATACAATAACTACACAACTGCAAAACTAAACATTAGACCAAATTCAGCACCCAAATAAGCTCTAAATTGCGCTAATAGATGGGGGTGGAACAGAAGGCTAAAGTGATGCATAAGCATAACCAGAGTCAAAAGGCCAAAAATAAATAAATTCAAGTAACTGAACAAAGAAACCGTGAAAGGAGTTTCAAATGTTGGATACACAGCAGGCAGCAGCAGAATAGTGATGATATTAGGTCAAGGAGGATGGTATAACTCTAACACCAAGTTGAAATTACATGCGATTCGTTTGATGGAAAAGAAGAGACAAAAATAACATATCTAATTGATATTCATATGATATGATATATTAGATAGGTCAGTGGTCCCTCTCTTGCCTTATCTTATCCAACAACCATTATTGAATTTTTTTTAAATCTAGCAGAATTCTATCAAATTTTGAAGACTTTTTAAAGTTTTGTAGCCTTAGTTTACTAGGGGGAAAATCAACAATTCCTATATATATATATATATATATTAATAGTGTAAGTCAAGTGTAAGTGTAGCACAAACCCTGCCAAGAACTTACTAATATAACAAAAATCAGTAACAATAATAATCTTAAAATTGTAATATAATATATATAAAAGATCACAGGCAATATTTCTACCAAAAGAAGATCATAGGTGATGCTTTCATTTCTTAACTACTGTAATAGTATGACAATTCTTCATACCAGTAAATGGGCTGCACATGGCTACAGTATAAACTATGATTAAAACAGAGCATATTACTAAAATCTCATATAGTTGGTTAAAATTCCAAGAAAATTTTTAGTCCTTGAAAAAAAGTAAAAAAAAAAATAACCTACTCGTACCTCTAATGATGTTTGTACATATTTATAAATAATTTAATATCCTAACTAATCTGGTAAAAATAGATTCTTTCACATAGAGGGTAACTAGATTATTAGCGCTTATATCTCAATAAAAATTATTTAACTAATGAAAGGAGATGTTTATACCCAAAGATTAAAGTCTATTTTTCCAATTATTACATGGTTCGGGATTTTGCCTTTAGGCAAATCACTTTTTCAATCTCATCAGTAAATTAAAAAACCATTTTAACAAAAAGAAAAATTATTTAAAATGTTTTTAAAACAGAAATAAATAAATAAATAAAATGAGACCTTAACTCATGCACAGGACAGCAAAGCCTATGCAAAAATGACCAACTATGAAGAGTCAGTCTACATATTGCCTAGTCCAATAACTTTCAAAGAGTCATCATAATCACAGATGACACGATTTAGATATGCATATATCTAAAAATGTACAGGAAAAATGCAATGTATTGATAAATCACATCAAGTTTTTAATAGATTGCAGATAATAAATTAAATTTTCCATTTCAAAAACAAAAGGATGGAAGAATTTGGGAAAGATGTGGATTACCTTCTTTTTAAAAAATAAAATAAAAACTAATCACCAAGATTCACATGTAAAACTTACCTGTATCAGACCCTTCACTCGCCATACATTGTGCTTTAAAACTACGATTTTTGAGTCATCAGGATGCAAAGAATGCATCTCCTGTCTCACAGATTCTATGCCGACATTATGCTCAGCCGAAAGCTGGATGGCCAAAACTTCCCCAGTCGCTCTGACAACCCGCCCAAGCACAGCACGGGAATCACCAAGGTTAGCAATATAGAGGATACCACCACAAATCACACCAACCAAACAACAAGATCCCACCGCAGCAATTTGGGGATTCATAGGCCACTGTTTAGTAACCACTGACAAAAAGCCTTCCTCTGTGGCTTGATACGCCTTCCGAATAACCTCCACTGACATGGACTTCTGCTCGGACGCAAATCCTTAAATAATATATGCACAGGTCAATACAAATGTTCACAAGCAAGAATGAATAATGAGTTGAACTGAAAGGACAAAACTTATATACACTTTTACTGTTCTCCTATCAAAATTAGATTTTCACCTCCGTAATTTGCATAATCCTTTTAGTGAAAACCTTTATTACGCAGATTATCAAGGTGAACCTCTAATTCTATTTGGAGAAGAACACGAACACCACCAATGGAACTTTATCTAAGTTTTGTCCAAACTGAAATTCATAGATGCTCCAAGAGCAAGCCAATACTCTTGCTCCATGCTATTGAAAATGTAGAACATCCATTTATGGGGCCATCACCACTTTAACTACATTCTAACTGCTATACCCAACAACCCGATGCAATACACATTCAACGGCGTGGAGCACCTGTGAATCTCACTAAAAAATGGAGAGTGACCATAAAACTAAAAAGTCATTACGTTTAAGATGTTGGAAGAGATGATCACAAACGTAGCGTGACGTCTCAGGTCCACCGTGGCCATCATACACTCCAACAAAGGTACCATAAGGACCATTCTCAAGCAAGCTAAGAGGACCAGACTCAATCTGGCTCTGATCCTCAAGCAAGTTGTTGGCCTGAACAACAGCCATTGAGTATTCACCAAACAAGTGCTGCCCGGCATCCTTGTACCACAGCAGCCCTTCCTTCCGCCCCGTAACCTCGGAACCCTTGCCGTCGGAGGATCTTCGCCGCCAGCAGGCAGTCAGAAAGTCCATCAACCTTGATAGCATCCCTCATTTCACCCCAAAACAACCTCCAATTCCTTCACATCCACAAACGGATGCTCCACCCCCACCCCCCTCACACCCTGCCTCACCTATCTTATATAACTAAAATTAAAAATAAATAAAAAACAATAATAATATCTCTATGCTACGGTCACCAATCAATTTCAAACTCAAACATCAAAATTCGAGAAATTGAACGGTGAATTTCATAAGAACCCCCTGGAAACACAAATAGAAGAAACATTAGTCAGCATAAACAACAAAGAAGTGAATAAATACATAAATAAGAAAAGAACAGCAGAGAGTTGTTGGAAAGAACAGTACTAGGTTACAGAGGAAACAGAAGAAGGGTTATGTGACGCAAGAACGTTAGATCTGGAGATCGAAGAAAGGGAAGTGTGTGGTGATAGGGTTTGGTTGAGGGTGGTGATGGTGTAGAAGAGAGGATAGGGAAAGGAGAAAGGAGAAAGGGAAAAAAGGGTTTAATGATGAGTGATCGGTGGTGGGAGTGAGTGAATGATGAACTCAACACACTTTCCTTTTCTTTCTTCTATTATCTCTTTCTATGCTCTTTCTCCACCCAACAAAAAGGCTAATCTACACCAACTAACTCTCCCTGAATTTTGTGAATATTACACACCCGTCAATTTCTCCCATTGCCAATTACTTCTGCTTTTTCTTTAAGCCAAATACCTTATACTCACTTTTACCATTTTTCAAACCAAATATTTTAAACCACGTCCCCAAAAAATCTTATAAATTACTATAAACTTTTCTTTACTAAATTATTAATTACATTAAATATTACTAAAAAAAGTTATAACCTAGCTCAAAAATATTATAATTACATATGAAATATTTCTATGCAAAGTTTTTCTTTCTTGAATGTTAATAAGATTTTTTTAATTTGAAATAAATTGGAATCAGAGAATATTTTCATATTCATTTAGGAGCTCTTATATTTTGAAGAGATTTTTTAGAGTGAAGAAGAGCACCTATTATATTTTCAGATTCATCTAGAAACTGTGATTCCTGGGAATCAGGGGTTCAGATAGGGGTGTTCCAAAATTAGGTTATAGTGACGTAATTCACTTTTTTATTAAATGAAGTATATTTAAACGTTTATATGCATTTCTTATCGTGTTTCATAAACATGGATTTTTTTTAAAATATATATATAAAGAAAACATGATGAGAAAAAATTTCAAAATAAAATTAAACGTTTAAAAAATAAAAGAAAAAGTAACAGAAATGAGTTGTAAAAGATAAAAGAAGAAATCAATAAAGTAATAAAATTTTATTATTTAATCTATAATAAAATTGTGTATTCTCTTCTAACAAACTGAAGATGATAAAGTAAAAATAGTGATGCAAAAGAAAACGGAAAATTCCATGCGTAGCAATCTTCTCTGCTTCCTTCTCTTCTTTACCATCAATTTTCTTCTGAACCCTAACCCTAACCGTTAAGCATTCTCCATCAAATTCTTTCCTTAAGCGCAACAACAAGATAATCCATTCCCAATTGGACTCAATTCGCAGCAAAACCCTACCAAATTTGGATTTCGCCAACCCTGATTTCCGATGGGAGGAGACCCCCTCCCTCTGCCGCCGTCGTCCTCCGGTGACGATGGCGACCCCTTCGGTATCTGGTACGGCAACATCGACTACCTCCTGAACATCTCGGCGATCGGCTCCGCCTGCTGCCTCCTGATCTTCCTCTTCGTCAAGCTCCGCAGCGACCACCGCCGCATGCCGGGGCCCGCCGCCCTCGCTTCGAAGCTCCTCGCCGTATGGCACGCCACCGGCCGCGAAATCGCCCGCCACTGCGGCGCTGACGCCGCGCAGTTCCTTCTCATCGAGGGCGGCAGCTGCGCCCTCCTCCTCTCCCTCGCCGTGCTCTCCGTCACCGTCCTCCTCCCTCTCAACCTCTCCGCCGGCACCGCCGTCCTCGACGACGGCTTCTCAAGAACCACGATCACGCACATCGAGAAAGGCTCCCCTCTTCTCTGGATTCACTTCCTCTTCGCCGTTGTCGTTGTGGTTTTGGTCCACTTCGGGATTTCCGCCACCGAGGAGCGTTTGAGGATTACGAGGTTTAGGGACGGGTACGGTAATTTGAGTGATCCTACCTCGAATTCCACTGCTATATTCACTATAATGGTTCAGGGTTTGCCGAAAATTATAGCCGCTGACTGGGTAGTGTTGCACGAGTATTTTCACTATAGGTATCCGGGGAAGGTTTATAAGGTTATTGTCCCAATGGATTTGTGTGCTTTAGATGATTTAGCCAATGAATTGTTGCGTGTGAGGGATGAGATTTCGTGGCTGGTGGCCAGGATTGACTCTCGGCTTTTGCCAGACGATGAGCGTGACGGTGGTGTCTCCCACACCGGATTGTGGGCTTCAGTGGTTTGTTGTTGGAAATGGTTGAAGGGTTTTTGTGTTGATTTCATAAGGAGGTTTGGTTATAGTGATGAAGAGAGGTTGAGAAAGTTGCAGGAGCAGAGGGCTGACTTAGAGAGTGAGTTGGCTCAATATAAAGAAGGGTGCGCGCCTGGTGCTGGTGTTGCATTTGTTATGTTCAAGGATGTGTATACAGCTAATAAGGCTGTTCAGGATTTTCAGAATGAGAAGAGTAGGAGAATTGGAAAGTTCTTTTCTGTTATGGAGTTGCGTTTGCGGCGGAACCAGTGGAAGGTTGAGAGGGCTCCCTTGGCCAGTGACATTTACTGGAAGAACATGGGGACGCCGAGGATGTCGCTGAAGTTGCGGCGGGTGTTTGTGAACACTTGTTTGTTGTTAATGCTTTTGTTCTTCAGCTCACCCCTTGCGGTGATCACTGCTGTTAAGAGTGCTGGGAGGATTATCAATGCTGAAGCTATGGATAGTGCGCAGCTGTGGTTGGCTTGGGCGCAAAGCTCTAGCTGGCTAGCAAGTATTATATTTCAGTTTTTACCCAACGTGATCATATTTGTTAGCATGTACATAGTGATCCCTTCTGCTCTTTCATATCTCTCGAAGTTTGAACGGCATTTGACAGTGTCTGGGGAGCAAAGGGCTGCACTGTTGAAGATGGTTTGCTTCTTCCTTGTGAATCTCATTCTCTTGAGGGGTTTGGTGGAATCGTCGTTAGAGAGTACCATCTTGAAGATGGGTCGGTGCTATTTGGATGGAGAAGATTGCAAGAGGATTGAGCAGTATATGAGTGCATCGTTCCTGTCCAAATCATGTCTTTCCTCACTTGCATTTCTGATTACAAGCACTTTCTTGGGGATTTCGTATGATCTGTTGGCACCCATTCCTTGGATTAAAAGAAACCTTCAGAAGTTTCGAAAGAATGACATGCTTCTATTGGTGCCAGAACAAAGTGAAGAATACCCTTTAGAACATCAGGACACGGAAAGTAGTCTTCAGAGACCACTAATGCACAACAGTGCTTATGACATTGCCAATGGGGATGAGGTTGAGGGACAAGATCTTTTTGTTTATCCGGTTACTGGAAGCTCACCTGCTCCCAAACAGACATTCGATTTTGCACAGTATTATGCCTTTAATTTGACAATTTTTGCCCTGACTCTAGTATATTGTTCCTTTAATCCCCTTGTGGTCCCTGTTGGTGCTGTATATTTTGGATATAGATATGTGGTTGACAAGTACAATTTTCTGTTTGTCTATCGAGTTCGTGGCTTCCCTTCGGGCAATGATGGTAGGTTAATGGACACTGTAATATCCATCATGCGTTTCTGTGTTGATCTATTCCTTCTTGCCATGCTCCTATTCTTCTCAGCTCGTGGGGACTCTACAAAGTTGCAAGCTATATTCACTCTTGGGTTATTAGTCATGTACAAATTACTGCCTTCAAGTAATGATAGTATACAACCAACACTTCTGGAGGGCATTCAAACCGTTGATAACGTTGTTCATACTGGGTCCATCGATTATGAGGTCTATTCACGGCCCAGGTTTGATTGGGATACCTCCCAAAGGTAACTAACTCAGACTTTGATATGCATTGGTTGATATCATATAAAGATGTATCTGTTCCCAAACCAGTACGGAACTTGGAAAAAAAATAGTGGTGAGGGATGGGGACAGAGTGGAAGCAGGGATAGGAAGAACTGGGAAGAGGTTTCTGGTAACTGGTGTTCATAATTTGCTGTAATATTCATTGATGACATTTCATTCTTCTCTACCACTTCTTGCCTGATTCCAAAGCTTAACCAGGATGTTAATATCTGGAATGTCATGATTTTTTTGTGAAGTTCATAGCTTTCCAGTTTCTGCAAATTTGAGGTTGTGTTATGCTACCATTTTTAATAGGTAGGTCCCCAACATAATTGGAAAAATTTAGGGGGAATGTTGGTTTTATTTTCGTCATAAAATTGGTTAGGGGCAAGTGGTGCCGGTCCCATTACCACCACCTACTTGCATTAAAGCCAAAGAGCCAAATAAGTCCTCGTTTTTTAAAAGTATTTTTTAATAGGTTAGGTATAATTTAAATAATAGACTCATTCATGTTATTTACTATTATGCTCTTTTTATATAGACTTAACTGTTATTTTAATTCCTCCAATGTTTAATTTTAACAGAGTAGAGAACTAACCAAAGTTTTCTTCAAAACCGATTGGTCATTAATAATGAAAGTTTAGTAGTTTAACTGTGTTTAAATTAGTATTGATAAATATTAATATTAATATTAATTTTCGGAGATTAACCTCACATTCCAATCAATGTCACTCTTAAAGAACAATAATTATTTTGCGGATTCCAAACAAAATGTAGAATCAATTAAGTGTATTAAACAATGTGTGGAAATTAAAATTGATAAAAATAATCAAACCAACCTAACGGATAGATATATTCCCGGCTTCTTTCACAAAAGTCTGAGCATCTACGAAAATACGAAATGTTTAGTTTGAAAAACTATATATTTTCTATATTTTTAATTATTAGTTTTAGTTATTTGTCTTTACATTTTATTTTTTTTTCTGTAAACATTTGGTGAATGTTTGAATTAACAATAATTGCTTTTATGGTTAAAAAATGTTTTTCTCCTCTAGATTGAGTATTCAATAATATTCAAGATTTTTTAAATGTATTTCTTAATTTTAATTTTCATTTAGTTTTGAACATTAATAAATTGTATGTTTTATGTTTTAGATAAACTAAATTTAAGGACTATTATAGGCCTAAAACAATCTTAATCTCCTGCATTATAAATAAAAATACACAATTTGTATAGAGACAGTGACTTTCTCCACTCTTTCAAATACCCAACCATTAGCCTAAAAAGTTGTTTCTAATTTTTCTTTTATCTCTATTTATATACATATTTATTAACTGATTATATCTTTCAAGCTGTTGTTTGTCTCATATTTATTACTAAATTAATATTTTATAAGAAATTATCATTAAGTTAAAATAAATTTGTATAATAAATATAAACTATTTATCTTAAATTAAAAATACAGTTTATAGATTCAAAATTATCTATTATAAAATTTTAGTTATCTGAAACTAAAATTTATGTTATATGAAAAATGTTAAAATACTAGTTAAAACACATTTATTAATTTAATTTGTAATTGAAAAAATGAAGGTTGCCTTTAAATGTTTTGATTGTTAATTATTGTTGAAGTCACTAATTATTTAAATACAAACTAGATATTTATTTATGAAATTATAAAAAGAGTAATTATGATGAATAATTAAATTAAATGCATAAGCATGCCTAAGTGATACTTGTGTATCCTAGATGAGTAGATTGTAGATTCTTAAATGATACTAAAATAAACACAAAAATATGCATTTTAGTAATTTATAAGACGAAATGAATGGTTTTAAGGAGTCTCATGTTGTAAAGGAATGTCATATAGTCAAAGAATGATGCTATATTCACTATGAACCAAACAAGTGCAAAAAAATTCAATTTTATTTGAGCATGTACTTATCTCTAATTTGTGACATGGAAGTTTCTCTGTGTGAAATGTGTGGTTATACTTTCAACGTAACTGATAGTCTTTACTATAACCAATTCAACAAGAGGATAAATAGATTGAATAGCGAGTCACATGTCATTATTTGCTCTTTTCTTTTACTTCTAACTTATATTCTTCTTCATCACTTGGGTCAGAACATGCATCATCAAGCACTCAAAAGCAACCTTGTTGATTTAGGCACAGACAGAAAAAGGGTTGAATCACAACCCCTTTGTCCAAAGCCCAAAAAGCTCTCACCTTCCATACCTGAATTCCTCAAACCAATCAAGTGTACGAAACACAGGTTTGATACTATTCATGTAAAACATATGTTTTTAACATTCGGATAATATTACATGAACATTGTAACATAACATGCACCCAAGTAAAACATTTTTTGTTTCTGTCATATCATATGACCAATATGATTCTCTCTTTCTCTACATGTAAATTGGCACATGATATGAATATTTCTTTCATTTTTTTCTTTTGATTTGTTTTTTCTCACCAGTCAATCAAATATTAATAACGGAAGCGAAGTTCTCAATATGATCTCTGAAAAGGTTTGAGTTTTCTTAAATTAATGAAAAACAAGTGATTAGTGAGGACAATTAGATTACATATACATAGTTGTGATGGTGGTTAGTGAATGTTGTTAATGCAGAATCCAGATGCAAGGGAATTCCTCTGCAATGGATGTTTACCTTGTTATTCGGGTTCTCCTCCACGCAGAACACAGAATCCATTGGTTCATGACGTGCAGTTCCTTCACCAAGTTGAAGTTGTTTCACCATTATCACGAGCCAAACTCTCTGATAAATTTGGTTTCATCTCTGCTTCCCCCATGTGAACCAGCAAAGTAGTCACCACAAGAAAGAATTTACACTAATTTTAGTGTAGAAGTACATTGAAGAGATTGATGTAGATCAGGATAATTAGTCTTTGAACACATGTTCTTAATGATGAATATGTAAATAGTTATGATATATGCTTAAAGCAATATAAATAACAGATTTTGTTGTGTAAACCAGCACCCCAATATGGTGATTTGGTTATATACTCATAGATTTAGGTAGGTTTTATTAGGACTATTATGATTTTGTAAGTTCTTATTGTTTTATTAATTTTTTAATATATCCTTTTATGTTTATGTAAATGAAGATTCCATAAATAATGATGGGGTTTTTAAAATTGCTTCAATTTTGAAAAAGCCATGTTCATAAAATTCATAGAAAATGATGGTTTTAAGAAGAAGAAATTTAGTTGGAATAGTAATAACAGTGTATTGTTTAAGAAATGTTTGAGGAAGTTGAAGTTTGCGATGGTGTATTTATAGAAACACAACGGGACAGAACAGAGGAGCCGCCATTGGAGAGCTGAGAAGCTTTTGAAAAATGAAAGTGCGGTGGTGGGACCCACTCACATGGCCCTGCCATTTTCATATTATAAAGCTGGCTCACTCACTCACTCACTCACTCACTAACCACCTCAGACATCTTCACAGTGACCCAAAACGACACTGTTTCGATTCAAGATCTCAGTCAAATCACACCAAGATCTTCTCTCCTTCCGCCGCGCCAAACCCTAGGCTCCACCGTGCGATGCGGGGTTTCCCGGGAGAGGGCTAGTGCAGAGGACCCGAAGGAAGAAAATGCTCGCTTTCGTTTTCGTCGTTGTTGTGACCTTTATCTCCCTCTGGGGGTTTTGCCAGTGCCACGACCACGTCTACACCTTCACGATGCACCACCGCCACTCCGAGCCCGTCAGGAAGTGGTCCCACGCCGCCGCCGGAATCCCTCCTCCTCCCCAAAAGGGCACCGTCGAGTACTACGCCGAGTTGGCCGACCGCGACCGATTCCTCCGCGGCCGCAAACTCTCTCAAATCGACGCCGGCCTCGCTTTTTCCGATGGCAACTCCACCTTCCGCATCAGCTCCCTTGGATTGTACATTTTATTCTCTTTCACTTTCTATTATCGTTATTGAAAGGTTTATTTTTCAAGAATTTAATTTATTCACTCTCTTCCTACTCTTGTGTAATCTTAAATGATGGGAAGATTGAATTTTGTAATAATTATTTCAAAAGCTTTTTAATTAGTTGATAATGTGAACATTAATATATGAATTGTTGGAAACTAGACTCTTCTTTTAATTTAAATCAATTAATAATTTCTTTTTAAGGTTTGAATTTTGAAGGAGAGTGGTCATCTTTAGAAAGAAGAAATTTGCTATTTAGATATGGATAATGTTTAAGTCTGAGCATTCTTTGTTAATGATTTTTGTGAGGAATTTTATTTCTTGGAGATTGGTTCCTGATTTTCTTTAACTTTTTTCTTTTTCTTCTGGAGATTCATACAGTTTGCATTATACGACAGTTGAAATAGGGACACCAGGAGTGAAGTTCATGGTGGCGCTTGATACCGGAAGTGACCTGTTCTGGGTACCCTGTGATTGCACAAGATGTGCTGCTACTGATAGCCCAGCCTTTGCTTCAGCCTTTGCTTCAGTATGTTTTCTTTTCTTTGTTTCGTTGTGACCGAAAATGATGTTCTTCCTATAGTATATTGTTGTTGATTATGGAGTTCTTCTCTAATTGGTTGTAGTTGTTGTTTCTGTCATGTTGCAAGAAGGACACTTCTTTTAACATTCCATTGAGTGCATGTTTTTTGTTATTAGAAAAATTGTATGTAGGTCCCATTCAATCACGTTCTAGATATGCAAGTCTTGTGTTTTGTCCCCTGCTTTGTTTCTCAATTGAAAACCTTGTTGTTGCAGGATTTTGACCTTCAAATATACAATCCTAATGGATCTTCAACTAGCAAGAAGGTTACTTGTAACAACAGTCTGTGCATGCACCGCAACCAATGCCCCGGGACATTCAGCAACTGCCCCTACATGGTCTCTTATGTCTCTGCTGAAACGTCTACGTCGGGGATACTAGTGGAAGATGTTCTGCATCTGACAAAAGAAGATGATCACCATGATCTTGTTGAGGCAAATGTCATATTTGGGTTAGTTTCCTTCCTTGTTAAATTACCAAAGCTAATCAATATTACACTTATCTGAGTAATTTTAGCAATGGTATTGCAGATGTGGACAAATTCAGAGTGGATCATTCTTAGATGTTGCTGCTCCCAACGGTTTGTTTGGGCTAGGTATGGAGAAAATATCAGTTCCTAGCATGCTATCTAGGGAAGGATTTACAGCAGATTCATTCTCCATGTGTTTTGGGCGTGATGGCATTGGAAGGATAAGTTTTGGGGACAAGGGAAGTTTTGATCAAGACGAGACTCCATTTAACCTGAACCCATCACAGTAAGTGGTAATTCCCTGTTACTTGCCTCTGATTGTATGAAATTAAATTAAAATTTATCGAATGCAAAGATAGCTTAACTTCTCCTATGCTTGGATACATCTCACAGCCCTACCTATAACGTCACAGTCACTCAAGTCCGTGTAGGAACAACTCTATTTGATGTGGAATTCACAGCTCTTTTTGATTCTGGGACCTCTTTTACATATTTGGTTGATCCAACTTACACGAGACTTACTGAGAGTGTAAGTACTTGAAGTACTAAAATGGGATAAAATATCCTTACATTTATCTAGATGTTCATCATGGACTAGAGTTACAACAGTTTTTATATTGCAGTTTCATTCCCATGTACAAGACAGGCGGCGTCCATCGGATTCAAGAATTCCTTTTGAATACTGCTATGACATGAGGTCATAAAGCTGTTTGAATTCTACTAATATTATTCATTTTAGTTTTTCTTTCAAACTTTAAGTATTCTTTCTTATGATGAACAGTCCTGATGCAAACACAAGTCTGATTCCTAGTGTAAGCTTAACCATGGGAGGTGGAAGCCATTTTGCTGTTTATGATCCAATAATTATTATCTCTACTCAGGTGTTAGTTCCTGCTGGATTATTCCTCAAAATAAGTATCCAACAATGGTGTTAGCTTTGATCTACGTATAACTAATATGATTTTCCTTCACTTGTCATTTTACAGAGCGAACTTGTATATTGTCTAGCAGTTGTTAAAAGTTCCGAACTAAGTATCATTGGACGTAAGTCTCTTCTACTTTCTGAATAGTTCATCAGAAGTGAATTAAATACCCCTGTGGACAAGTATAACTCTGAACTAAATCAAACTTAAAATAAGAACTCCTCTTGTTAACAACTTGGTGTATTGTATCAGTGCACCATTGCTTCCTTTTCTCCCAAAAGATTCAAACGATGCATGTATTCTTTATATGCTCATTTTCCAGCCCATAATGCTAAATGACCATAAAATAATGATTGTTTACACCTCAGCTTCTGATGTTTATTGCAGAAAACTTCATGACTGGCTACCGTGTGGTATTTGACCGAGAGAAGCTCGTATTGGGATGGAAGAAATTTGATTGTCAGTATTATTTTCTTCACTATATGCTAATTTTTGTAGCCATACTTTAATGCCTGAGAGACAAATGCTCACAGTTTGAGCCTTGAACAGGTTATGACATGGAGGATCGCAATGTGATCCCTATAAGACCACACACACACGCAGATGTGCCTCCTGCTGTCGCTGCCGGGCTTGGTCATTACCCTTCCACGGATTCAACCACAAAGTCCAAATACAACTCTCAGAGGTCAACTGCATCACCATCGCCACATTATACCCTTACTTTACTTCCAACTTTCCTGGGATTTCTTGTGTTTTGTTTTGTTTATATTCTGTAATCATTCATTTGTATCGTCAGTGATAATTTTTTATCCTACGTGTTGATATAAGAGTATGATATAGTCTAATCACGAAAAATTTATATATGAATTTTGCCTCCATGATATCACCACATTGTAAATCAGTAAATGTCATTTGCATTGTAGTTTTCCTTCCCAATTGTTATTTCAACATTTGAGGTTTTATTTCAACGTCAATTCATCTAGCAAGTAACAGTTGTGGTGGCGTGTAAAGTAGAGATGGTTTGATTTCAACATCAATTCACGAGGGCATGTTTGTGTTCCGCAAGCTGGGAAGAACACGTAATCTTCATTACTTTAATTCCACCCAACCTGTGATCCGTAGCTGTCAATGTTTTAAACTACGACCGAAAGTATTATTTCATGAAATGCACACTTCTATTGTCATTTAACTATGTCTCCAATATATATTTTCCTATGCCTTTATTTTGAGGCTGTTTCTTCCTGTACCTCCTTAATTTCTCCTGGTATTTTCAAAATTCAGTTGAAAAGATTATTTTTTTCTTTCTGAAAAAAAAATATATTTCGAATTTTATCTGAATTTTTTTTTCTATTTACACCTGGATTATAAACTCCGAAAGTATTTTTAATCCATAAATACTTTTCAAATTCTACAATTTAAAATATGTTTTTTCTTTAAAAAAATACATTTCTGAATACAGAATTCATTAAAGTTATTTCTAGATTTGAAAATACTTTTAGATTTAATTCGGAAATATCTTCTGAAAAGTCTAATAATTCGGAAATATCTTCTGAAAAGTCTAAAGTGAAATACTTTTATATTCTCAAATGATACAAAAGTACAATGACAAAAATCAATAATCCTTGAATAGATTTTTATGTGCAAGGGGATAGAACCATAATAAATTACTTATCTGAATTTCTTTTATGTAGTCAAAATATTTAATTAATCTGTTATTGATAAGAGTAGGTCCAAAGTAAAAGTGTTTTCACTTATTTAATTGTCGAAATAGGCTTCAAATATTCCTTTTGCAATATTTGTTGGAAAAGAAATACAGAAAAATGATTGTTTCTTCCTGCACCTCCATATCTTCTTCTGTCACCTCCATATACATCATGAAAATACATTTTTATCCTTTTTTGTCACTTCCATAAACTAGTTTCTGGATTATGTAATCCAGAACACATTTGAAAAAAGACTTCCGGATTACATAATTCATAAACTAAATAAGACTTCCGAATTATGTAATCCAGAAAGTAATCATGCATCTCAAAAAAGGCTTCCAGATTACATAATCCAGAAGTTAATTATAAATTTAAAAAATGACTTCCGGATTATGTAATTCGAAATATTATAGAGGGGTATTTTTGGAAATTCAAAAATTTATGGAGGTGAGAAAAGAAGGTATGAGGTGCAGGAAGAAACAGTCCAGAGAAATAGATAAACATTGAAGTAGGCTAGTTCGTTTCTTAATCTTTCTGTCTCAATTTCGTTTTACACCCCATAACTACTTTCTACACCAAAATAAATTTTAAAATTCCTCCTTTTACCATTTTCTTAAATGATAATGAAGATTCTATAACTCCATATTTGTTCTTTCTTCTTTATAGGAGTTGGGAGATTATGCAAGTTTAATATCAACAATTTCACACAGCAATAAGGTGAAGATCAATAGGTTGTGAAGCTTTAAGGTGGGTAAATATTTGAGTAAGTATATTGAAGTTCATGTTTTAGTTTTCAAATGTCGTTGGGCTTTGGATTCGAGTTATTTATAGGCAAATTCTTCCTACATCCAACTTTTGGCAATTGCTTCTTGCACCATATCACTGCACCTAATCATAGGGGAAATTACGAAAATACCAAAATACCTTTAAAAAATGGGGTACATATAAAATTACATTCTGGACCCCCTTTTTCATAACACAATAATTTCTTTCGAATAAATTTTTCCAGAATGAATTATTTTTAATTCCGGATTTTTTTATCTGGAAAGGAGTTTTGATTTTTTTATCCAGAAATTCCAGATTTTTATTTCCGGAATAAAGGGTATTTTTGGAATTTTTGAAATTATGTTGGGTGCAAGTTCAAAAGTGTTTGGTGCAGGGAGCATTTGCCCCAACTTTTTGAACCTACACCCTACACTTTTTTAAATTCCCAAAAATGTAATGGAAAAAAACATTCCGAAAAAAGTAAATTTAGAATATTATTGTGTTCTGGAAATTGAAATTCAGAATTCTATTCTCGAAAAATAATTTCAAAATGTAAAAAATACATTTTGAACATAAAAAATCTAGTAATATTTCAGAAAGTGATCCGAAATGTATTTTATCTATACTTTTTTTTTTATTTAAGGGCATTTTTGTTATTTTACATAAAATCGAGTATGGATTCAAATTTGATAAGGTGCAAGAAGTAATTGTCTTTTTTTCTAAATTGTATAACCCGAAAGTCCCCCAAATGTATTCTTTCATCCTTTTTCCAACTTTCCCTAAATTCTCAAATAGCTACTGAAATATTGGACCGGAATACATTTCCATTAAATTTTGCAAGTAAATATCTGAAATTATTCTCATTAAACGAATATTTACCCAATTCATCATCTGTGTTTTATTTTGGGTACCATATAATTTAAGTACAATTATCATTCTTCCTACTTAAGCGAGTGGATATAAGAGAAGATAACTGTTTCTAATATTTTTTAATAAAATTTATATTAAATAACAGGTACAATCCCATGAAAAAATAACATAACAAAATATAGGAGACTAAATCAAATTTATGAAAAAAAAAATAAAGAAAATTTTTAAGAGTAGTCCAATTAATTATAGTGAGAGTTTAAACAAAGATTAATCCTTAATTGCATTCAGCAATAAAATTCTATGATATATACCTTATTAATGTTATTTTATTTTTTAGTTAACTTGTTTTTGGGGTTATTTTGATTTTCTTGGAACAACGTCTCAGTTGGAGCTTTAAATCTTTCTGATTTTTTTTTATCCATTTTTTAGATAAAAATTAGATACCAAAACATTTTTTTTTATTTCATTTTCCTTGCATATTTTTTCGTTTCTCAAGTTCTCTCTCGGAATTGTTTAATTCTTTAAGTATTGTTTAAAAAATAAAGGGAAGATTGCAAAATACATTAGATCAAGAGAGAAAATAATAACTCTACAGATTTATTAATTTTTATAATTATCATTTTAAAATATATCCATAATGATTTATCATTGGATAAAGTGTAAAATTGGTTTTGATGAAAATAGATGCAAAGAAGTCTACACAAGTGTATTGAATATGATGGGTGCGACCACAACGTGTAGACTGGTTTCATCTCCTTCCTCTTCCACACCCTCTTCCAAGTCTTTCAAAGTTTTCCACAAATGAAGAGACTCATTTCTGCATTATTTTCTATAAGCACTTCTCATTCTAATTCAAACTACTCTATAATTAACTTTAAATCCTAAAAAAAAAAGGAACATCCTCAATTTGTACCTTCATTTAGTTTAAAGAATTACACACTCCTCCTCTGAGCTTGAAAAAAATAAAATAAAAAAACTCTTTCAAAATTAGACTTTTCATGTAATCTTATTTTAATTATAAGAGAGATTTACCCTCACTTATATGTTATTAAATATTTTTATCTTTAATCAATGTGAGATTTACAACACATCCTCTCATACTTAGAAGTCACCTGGAAAAAAAAAGAATGAAATGGAATTTTTTGAAACATCGAACGAAGTAGTCGTTTATATGAAAAAAAGATTCGAATTTTTAAGAACTCAAAGGATCCACTTGCATTCGTCAAAGAAAGTGTGGATCCCCGTTGAGTTCTTACGCTTTCATTTCAAAACCCCAATTAAAACTAATAAATAAATAAAAAACTTAAAACTCACCTGTAAACTTTTAATTTAATTCAACTTTATAAAACTTATATCCACTATTTTTATCGATGTGAATTTTCTAACAAAAAGTTTTTCATCGTGAGATGGAAAAAGTTCCTAGTAGTACACTGTGTCCGAATAAAAACAAAAACAAACATTCAAACCCTCCAAGAATCGAATTCGCGTACTATAAAAGTAAATTTCAAACCAAAAGAAAAATTTGTATTATAATTTTATCTAAGATAAAAAAAAAATGTCTATCTCTAATAAAGAAAAGTTTAAAACTAGAAAATTAAAAAGTCGATCTAAATTAGTTCAATTTAGATTTTATTTTTATGTTTAAGTGGAATCATATGTTATTTTTCTGGTTAATTGGGATGGATTTTGAATTAAAAATCAAATGAAAAGGCCTTATACTTTTCATCAACCTATTAAATTGTACAAAGTTGATTGTTTCAAAAATATTTGGAAATTTTTGAATCTCTTTGGTGCTAATGCCATGAATCAATTGTCGTTTCATCATTCATTCATGCATCACCAAGAAAAAAACACAAAATAAAAAAATAAAAAAAATCCTAAAAGAAGAAAAACCTGCAACCACAAGCAAAAGACTGGGTAAACAACTTCACCCATCACAATCAATAACACTAACTATTAATTACTGCCACTTTGCTTAACTGAAATGAAAATTTCACAATTCATAAATAATTTTTTTTATAGTAAATAAACAGTTTAGTTGCTTTGGTCTATTGCATGAGTTCAACTCTTAATTATGTAATTATATTCAAGTTTTAATAGTGTGGATTTGGTCTTTTAAATATAAAAAATGTTATTTTAGTCTTTAAAATTTTTAATTATAATAATTAAATATTTCTTATATTTTTTTTTAATTTGAATTTACTAGTGTGATTTTTATGGATAACATGTTTGAGATTAAAATTTAGTCTTTTCAACAAGTTTTCAAATTAGAATCTTATTAATAAAAAAACGTGATTAAGAGATAAAAGACCATTAATTGATTTTTTTCAATAAAAATTGTGGTCAACAATACTCCACATCAATAAAATGGTATAAAAACTTATATATTTAGTGAAAGGATTTAGTTAACATGATTAGAATCTAGGAAACTAAAACTGCATATTTAGAATATTTGAGCAACTAAATATGATAACAATTAGAACAAATAAGAGTAAATCGGTTCAAAATCAATTCAACAAAAAATATTAAAGAAGATAAAAAGTCTTTTTCTTGAACTGTATAATATGATAAGAAAGAAACATTCTTAAATGGAATTGATGTTGAAATTAGGGGCGCCATTGCCTCCACAAAATGAGCACCGGATTGATGAGTAATTTGGATTCAATCTATTGGTTCTTTATGCACAAGAATTAAAAAAATTAAAATTATATTAAAAATAAAAAAATATTAATATATTTGTAATATAGAAAATAAAAGCTGGAAAATTTTATTTTATTTTTTATTAGAGTATTCCATCAAATTTTAAACCAATTTAACTTTCATAATATAAAAGTTAATTAAAAAAATTTAGAAAAGAAAAAATATATTTTAAAATAATTTTTTTAAACAACTATTTTATTTTTCAAAATCTAAAACAACTATTTTAACTTTTAAAATTCGATTTATAAAATTCATGAAAAAAAAATTAAAAAATACAAAAAAAACACTTTTTTTATTTTATTTTTGTGCGGAGCCACAATCTCATATTTGATAATGAATATTACAGTTTTTTTTTTTTTATAAAAGTTTTCATGTTAGGCATTACTATGCAACTTGACATTTCAGCTAGGCTGACACCTCAAGTAACAACAATTATCTGCCATCACATGAAAAAAGTATTATTAAAAAAAAGAAAAAGAAAGAAAATACAAAAATATGGGGAGATTAGACCAAAACTCACATGTTAACAAAAACGATACATAGGTAGACTATACCTATTCATAAAGAATTCTAAGAACAGACTAGATGGAAGTCTATTATACTAATGAAATGATTCTCTATGAATGAACCCTAAATTAGTCAACTTATCAGCACATGCATTTCCCTCACGAAAAATATGAGTAACCCTAAACCTGATTGTCCTACAGAAATTAAGACAAGTATTCCATCGATTACGAAACATCCACGGAACATTAGTCCTAGCAGTAAACGCAGCACAAACCAAGACAGAATCACATTCAAGCCAAACATTAGTAAGTCCCATCTTTTGAGCTTCCTCCATAGCATGTATAACTCCATAAAACTCAGCAACCAAAGCAGTCTGAACTTCAAGAAATCCTGAAAAAGCACCAATAAATTCTTCCATACTCCCACGAAAAATACCTCCAGAAGTAGCAAGACCGGGATACCCCTAGCAGCCCCATCAGTGTTAATTTTAACCCATCCTGGTGAAGGAAATTCCCATCTAACAGGAAGAGGACGAAAAACTTTCCCACTATGAGTCTTAATACCAAAAAACTTAATCACGTTGAAATCCAACATATCATTTTTCATTGAAGCTTTAGACGAATTTCCCACTAGACAAGTTAAATCTTTAATTACCGAAATAGCCTTAGAAACCTCAATCTTATCCTGAAATCTAGCATAATTCCCCATACGCCATATCATCCATATAGAAAAGGTTATCACAGCAAGCTTAATCAATTTAACTAAAGGACTACCATCACTCTTAATAAAAGAAAGAAGATCATCCTTATTAGAGAAATGAGAAGTAAGAAAAACTTGTCGAACCCAACTCCAAATATGTAATGCATTAGAACATTCAAAAAATAGATGTTGAATAGATTCTTCATACTTTTCACAAAGCGTACACATAGAACATATATGCAAACCCTTATTCTGAATATGCAGATCTGTAGGAAGTCGCCCATGAAAAATTTTCCAGAGTACTATAGTTTTGGAAGGCGAAATAGATGAAGACCAAATGAACTTACCCCAACCACATGGAACTCCTGGTTCCAAGAAAAAAGCCCTAGCCGATTTAAGAGTGAAACGACCAGACTCATCTAGAATCCAATTAGGAATATCTTGTTCCTCTCTAACCATTATATGATTAAAAAAATGCGGCATCTGCTGTAAAGATAAGAGAATATTCCAATCATAACCTAACCAAAATTGAGAGACTGTATCTGGAATGCTGGCCCCATCAGAGAACCATGCAATATTTGCTAAAGAAGTAGTAGAACACCATTTATCATTCCAGAAATTAATAAAAGAACCTGTACCAACAGTCCAAGAAGTATAATCAAGTATGATAGAATAAAATTGTTTAATTCCAAGCCAAAGAGAGGAGGATCTATAAACCATTCTAAACTCGTATTTTGATTTAAGAACTCTGGCTTTCAAGAGTAAAGACCAAGGTTTGTTGCTATAAGCAAAGTTCCAAGCAAGCTTAAGAAGATATGCATTATTTTCATGATGAAGATTAATAATATTCAAGCCTCCATCCTCAAGAGGTGAACAAATTTTCGTCCAATTAACGGTAGCGATACTTTTTTTCATAATATCACTAGTCCAAATAAAATTTCGGCACCACTGCTCAACTTGCTTAATAAGTGAAACAGACCATTTATACATATTAAAACTATAAGCTAGAAATCCAGTAATCACTGTATTGACCAGTTGGATCCGACCCATCATGCTAAGAGATTTACCTTTCCAAGATGCTAGTTTCAATTTGACTTTATCAACCAAAGGTTGAAGAAATCGACACTTTGGAGCACCAACAAAGATACACACTCCTAAATAATTGAAAGGCAAAAATCATGACTACAAGAAAGAATATTTTGAATTTTGGTGACAAATCTTGGAGAATTATCCATGGTGAAGAAACTACTTTTAGAGTTATTAATATATTTACCAGAAAAATCACCATATGTTTTAAGAAAAGTACTCAAATTTCGAAGAGACTTAATATCCCCCTACAAAAAATAAAAATGTCATAAGCATACAAAATATGAGAGGGAGTGAGATAACCTTTCGGACTAGCCATATTTAAAATCTTCTTATCATTCACAAGCTTAGAAATACCTCTACTAAGAACTTCCTCTGCAAGACAAAAAAGTAAAGGAGACAATGGATCACCTTGTCTTACACCTCGACTGCAGGGAAAGAAACCCACCAAACTTCCACTTATTTTGATAGAAAGCATAGCTGAACGGAGAATTGTACTAATCCAACTGACAAACGATGGGTGAAAACCAAAGCGTTTCAAAACTAATAATAAGAACTTCCAACTCAGAGTGTCAAAAGCTTTATGAATATCAACTTTGTAAGCCACATTACCTCCTCTAACCTTTTTAGAAAGCATGTTAATAGCTTCAGAAGCAATACCAATGCAATCCTGAATCTGTCTACCCTGCACAAACTCATATTGATTAGGAGAAATGATTCTAGCAGCCACAAGAGCAAGTCTATCCGCTAGTATCTTGGAAATAATTTTAAATTTGAAATTAGCAACAACAATTGGCCTGTAATCTTTAATGGAATCAGCACCCTAAATCTTAGGAATAAGAGATACCACATTACTGTTAATTCCAAGGAGAACCCAATTTTGTTTAAAGAACTGTTGAGCAGCATTACTAACATCTGTCCCAATAATTTCGCAGCAAGAATGATAGAAAACACCACCAAAACCATCAGGACCAGGAGCACTATTACCGTTAAGATTAAAAACAGCATTCTTGATTTCAGAAAAATGAGGACATTTAATCAACATCATATTCTCCTCAGAGGAAACCATCGTAGGAATATAAGTACCAATAAAATCTTCCATATTATCAGCATTCAGAACATTAGAAATAGAATCAGCATAAAGATTTTTATAAAAGTCCAAAATATGATCCTCAATGATTTTAGGATCCTCCGTAACCTCATTATCAATCCGTAGATGATGAATCCCACTAGAATTATTTCTCCTTTTGACCACAGCATGAAAAAAAGCGGTATTTCGATCTCCATCCTTGAACCATAACATCTTAGCCCTTTCTTTCCAAAACAAATATTGACAGTGAAGAGCACGATCAAGCACCTCCTTAGCAATCTTTTCTTAATAGAGAAGCCCATCACTATCAGACAAACTAGCAGTCTCTAAGTTTTTTTGAATACCAAGGAGGATACCCTGCTTAAGAAGAACTGCATTGTGAACATTACCAAAAGAATTTTTATTCCAGTCTCTGAGCTCAAGTTTCAACCTTTTTAACTTATGTTGCAAGATAAACATAGGACAACCAACAACCTTATTAGCCCAAGAATCATGAATAAGCTTCATACACGAAGTGTCCTGAAGCCACATAGAAAAGAAACAAAAATTGCTAACCTTCCGCAAAGAATTACTAGCAAGACTAGCAAGAATAAGGGAATGTCTTCTGTGAATTCTATGCAACCCTCTCCTTCCGTTACACTAAGTATAACAAGATCCAATAAAAGGCATACAAGAAAGATCATTAGTATTAATCCATTCCAGAAATTCATTACAAGAAACCTGATTAGGAGCCACCCCCCCCTTACAGTCATCCGCCGAGAACACAACATTAAAATCTCTCATAATACACCAAGGCCCTGTGAAGAAACTAAGATCCCTCCACAAAAATCGTCTAGACAAGTATGTGTTTGCACCATAAACACTTGCAAAGCTAAAACTTTTATCCTGCAGAAGACAAGTTACAGAGATAAATTGATCATTAACCAAGAAATTTTGGACAAGATTAGGAACCGACAAACACCAAAGCTTAGCAACTTTATTAACAATAGGAGACGTAGCCACCAAATGCATATTAACAGATTTGAAAAGGACGTCGAAAGCATTAGTGTACGACATCATGGGTTCAGCAAGAAAAACCAGGAGAGGTTTATGTAGGTTAAGTAAACTAAGCAACATCTCCACAGTTTTGTGGTTTCCCAATCCTCTGACATTCCAAAAAAATGAAGAGACCTTCATTGCGACATTGTAGAGAGAACTGCCTTAGCAGTTTTCCTAGATTTACCAGTCCCCTTAGGTGGTCTCCCTGGTTTTCTTTTAGTGCGAACTGTTTCTTCCCCATTATCACTGCCATCCTCCTCCATCTCATTAGAGTTAGCCCAAAATTTTGAAACAACCTGATTTTCAATATGATCAGAATTAATTCCAACAATGGTAGGCAGAATAGTTGACGCTCCAATATGAGAATCACCTCCCACATTTATAGTTTCCAAACCATCAAGAGAGGAAAAGTGATTTTGAAGGACCAACGATATTGATTTAACATCCCCAATATATTTAGCCTTCCAAGGGGAGGTATGAGGCGACTGAGATGGTACAGTCACAATAGCAGAGACCTCCACATTAGGATTAGTATCTACATGTGATTTAGCCCTCCTAGGAAAGGTAGTACGCAACGGAGATGGTACAATCACAGGAGCATAGGCCTCCACCTGATGATCATCAATAAGAGTCGTTGAATGTGACTCTAAGTCCTTAGCTTGAATAACAACAAGTGAATCCAAAGTGGGAGTGGACAACCCCTGCTTGGGTGAGGACCTATCATGATCTGAAGCATCCTCAAGAGGAGGCATATCTGCAAAATCATCCTCCCTTCCATCTGTTTTATCAACAAGGTGACCCAAAGGTGACCCTACATTAACCCCACCAGTAGCATCAACTTTCAAATTATCCATGGGACCTTCTAAGAGCTTCATCTGCAGATCTTTTTTTCGATATTCTTTACGTTGGGTTGGAATCGTGGTCCTCCCTTGTTCCTGTTCATCAGAAGGTGTCTTTTGAGAAGGTTTATGTTGAGGCCCAAGAACACGACCCTGGTCATGGATCACCCGGCACTGAGCAAGCTCGTGCCCAATCATCTTACAATGAGAGCAAAATGGAGGGAGCCATTCATATTCCACACCAGCTACAAAAGCAAAGTCTGAACGTTCAACCAAGAGGTGATCAGGAAGAGGGGACAACAGATCAATATCCACCAGCACTCTAGCAAACATACCCCTATTCTTTCTCATAGTATGCTCATCCAAAGACAAAGGAGTACCAAGGCCTCTGACGATGGAAAATATTGTCCTTGGTTTCCAATACTCCAAAGGCAAATGGTAAATTCTAACCCAGGTCTGAGCTTTGGTACTCTTCATGGTAGCTGGGACAAAGTCTTTTGTCCAGGCAAACAGTCTCAATAAACCAGGAGTTAACTTCAGGGAACCCATCCCGAGGGCCCAGCGCATGTCTTCTATAGAAGCGAACTCAAACTCATAGAAACCCTTTCCAAGAGGAATTGCTTTCCATGGTCCAAGAGCTTTCCACACCGGCTGCAACTTTTTAGTTAAATCCAGGTGTGTGAGAGGTTTATCCCCCTTAGATAGAATAACCCGACCATGGAGATGGGTTTTGCAATCCTCAAGACCAACCAAGTAATCTGCCTCATCAATCCGGACAACAATCATGTCACCCTTAATACAAGGGGTAGGTAGCTGGGACAAAGGAATGTCACATGTATTTCCCAAAGCCTGAGCAAAAGTCTTCCTTTGACCGGACATTTTATTATCTGGACATACTTTTCGATCCATCAAACAAGTCCATGGAATGAGAAAACCCGTAGAGCCCTCCGCCATTTTAAAAGGCTAACAAGTTGCCGCCAAGAACTTCCGCAAGACACACGGAATAGCAATCGCACCGCACCACCACGCGAGCCAACAACTCTACTGTCGCGCGAGCCACCACCGCTACAGTCACCACCGTCGGTCGTGCCGGACTGTAAACGCCTCGCACCAGCCCAACAACCACTGTGCTCCGTCGACCAGGCACCGTCGCGCAAACGCGAAACCACACGCCACCGCACAAGACTCTTGCACCGCACCACGTCGTCTTCTACAGCTCTCGCACCACCAGCGAACCACCTACAGTTATACAAAATAGTTATAAGCAAATAAGTGAACAAAATAATGAGTGTACATCTATGAGGTTCAGATACGTTTCATAGATGACGTATCCGTCTTGGACACACGTATATCGGTGAAGTGTCAAATTCAAAAAATATTTGTTAGGTTCCTAATAATTCTAACACAATTTTAACATAATTTATAATAAAAAAAATACATTAATCTTATTATGATTATAAAAGTAAGGTATAAATCCTTTTGAATCGGTCATGAAAAACATTATTCTGCTACACAAAAATCTAAAACATACTTATACACATAAATTTTGATTATCAATTTATATGATTCATAATTATATAATATATCTGTGTCTCCTTATTCTACATTTTAAAAATTATACATATTTTCATATCATATATTTTAGAGATTATACTTATCTCTATATCTTATATTTTAGAAATTATATATATTTTCATATTCATCCGAGTATCTTATTCATGTCCGTCATTTTTATCATTTTTAGTTTAGAGGGTTGTTGTTCAGTCTGTGATCTTATTGCTTGTGTCACGTGCACATTACTCAGAATAACTGTTACTAAACCTATGACATTTAATAAATGGGCACGTGACTTAGTCAGAGAGTGCGTCCAGCAAAGACAAATTATTATGCATAAATTCATCATCACTAATAAAATCAAAATCACCAAACTACTAAATGATTACTGTATTATATTTAAAAATAAAATCATTATCATAATGATATGTAAAACCTCATATAACTATTTGCTTAATATATTAATTAAATTATAATTAAACTGCTAGCCCCAAGAAAAGGAGAATATATCAACATTTTCAAAATAGTTAAGGTGATTAAATAGTTTTATAAATTTTATAGATTTAAGACTGTTTTATTTGTATAATTGGAAATATTGGGAATTGATTTAAGCAATCTTTAGTCTTTGAGATATGATTAAATCCAGTGTGATATAAACTTGTCTGTAGATTCGAAATCATTTATTTAACTTCCACTTTCACGTAAATATATAGTTAACATCAAGTTTATTTATAAATATGTTAATACTCACATTATTTTTAATTTTAAAATAGTATCTTGCATTTTTTAAAGTTTTAATGAAAGAAATATTCAATATTTTCTATTTTTTATAAAATATTTATTTCCCTTGTGTTTTCAATAAAATGACATACATTTTTTATGCTTTTAAAGCGAAATTTATCTTTTTTATTTAAAAATAATATACTGGCAAAATATTAAATAAAAAAACCATGAATACTAAAAATTATAGAATGTATGATTCAATTTATTAGCTTCGACGTGAAGCTTAAGATAAAGACCTTAATGGTCTTACCACACACAACCTTAAATAAGAAAATTATATATAATAAAATAATAAGATAAATTATACACCAGATAAAAAGTATTAACAGTATTCTGAAAATTATAATTAAAAATATACATTGGTTATTACTACATATTACTAAAAAAATCATTAAATAAAAATTAATTTCAATAATTAAAAAAATTATTATTATATTAATTAAATTATATATTATTTTTGAAAAAAAATATATTAATATTTTAATTAATTTTTATTATTAATAAATAATTTAAAAATTAATATCTAATCAATTACTAATGTTTTAGTTAGAAAAATTGATTGCTAAAACTAATCTTAAAATTTAATTAAATATTAATTTATAAATTATTTATTAATAATATAAACTGATGCTAATAATTTTGTTATTTTAATTTAGTTAATATAATAATTAACATTTTTATTTAATGGCTTCTTTTTAAGTAGTATATTGAGTTGACTTGTAAATTTTTTTTTCTAAAAGTGTTGACGTGTACTTTTGGTTGTACTACTTACCATTAATTAAGTAATAAATTTCATAATAGGTGATATAACTTCTATTGACTTGATCTAGTCGCTTCAGCGAGACCACCAAAGTTTTGGAAATTTATTCTATTATGTTGACCGTACATTAATTATATGATAAGAATTATATAAAAAACCTAATACTTATATATTAATAGAATCATTTGAGAGGCTGAAAAATTAGTTAAATTCACTAACACTTAATTATATTGCAAAAAATCATAAAATATGTTTATCTTGTTTTTTATCGACAATAAAAATAAATAAATAAATAGAAACTACTTCATGGGTGGTCCAACCCTTATACATAAATACCTGACAATAAACTTCTATTAGATCACCTACCTACCAACTTAGCAAAGGGATTATCATACCAACATTATCCAACCTTAATGAATCAACCTTAAATAAACCATAAGATTTAATATCAAACCTTAAAATATGTTTATCTTAAATCATGGAATTAATCAAATCCATGTATTATGTGTTGATTTTAAATTTGAGAGATAATATCATTAATTATATATGGTTTACTGTTAGAAATTAATGTTCTGACACAATTTTATTCTTAACAAATATGAGTCGAGAAAAAACAAAATATAAATTATTCTTAACCTTAGAATTCCAAATCCACTTCCAAATGATATGATATGAACACCCAAACATATTCAATAAAATGCAATTTTTAGTTTGAAGATTTGTCATACGATAAGAAAACTCAATAAGAATGGACATGGATGAGTAGTGAAAGAGATGGAAATGGGGTTGCTCTCTGCATCCTAAATGGCAATCAACAACCACATGTTAACTTGTTACACAACTCAAATACTTTCTACTCTCAACAATCATAGAGACAAAGGACACATCATTATAATTTATTTTAGTTAAAAGATTGACAATAGTTATTATAATCATCAAATTTTAACTAGAAAAGGACGCAAAAATTTATTATTTACTTTTATTTAATAAATAAAAACCAAGGTGGTGATTAAATTGAATTAATGAACATAACAAGGGACCCGCAATTTACTTGTGGAACCATTCCCAATTGGACAAACAAAACATTAGAACAGTCGAAACTTTTGCCTGTAACTTCAACTCTGTAATCCTCGACCAAACACCTTTGTTTGTGTCAAACACCATAACCCACAAACCATATCTTATTTTTTGTCTTGCAACTCAACATTTTTCATCAAACAACAAGATTGAGGATCACAAGAAAATTTCAGGAAAACTAAGCCCCATAATTCTCCACCCCACACCCCACATAGTAAACTGTTAGCTTGAACAACTCATGGGTTGTAGGTGTGTTAGTTTGGCATGGATGATGTTAGTGGTGGGTTTGGCTTCAGAGAGTTGTTATGGTTTGGGCACATTTGGGTTTGACATACACCACAGGCTCTCGGATCCGGTTAAGGGGATTCTGGGCATTGCTGATGATTTTCCTCTAAAGGGAAGCCCTCAGTACTATGCTGCTATGGCCCACAGAGATCGCATATTCCGGGGCCGGAGACTCGCCGCCGACCACCACACGCCGCTCACCTTCGCTGCCGGCAATGACACTTACCAGATTCCTGCCTTTGGATTGTATGACAATTCTTCACCCCCGCTAGTTAATTTTCTAACTTACTTATTTTTTCTTTATTGGTATTCTTTTTGAAAAAAGTCAAGTTTTCTGGGTCAGTTTATATCAGAATTCTGCCTCAAATTATATGACCCCAGAAGAATATTTGTGCTGGGAAAGTGCAGATGTAATTTTTGTTTGCTTGAAAAGTTCTAGCACTTTATGTGTTTTAGAGTGAAATCTGATGCCAAAGGGTTTGTTAGTTAAAGAAAAGGTTTGGTTGTTATTTTGATGTAACAAGGAAAAGTTTTGTTGGGTATTTTCTATGTTGCTGTTTGTGTACTGATAATGTCTTCTCGTTATTTGGATTTCAGTTTGCATTTTGCGAATGTTTCGGTTGGTACACCACCTTCATGGTTTCTGGTCGCGTTGGATACAGGCAGTGACTTGTTTTGGTTACCTTGTAATTGTACCAGATGTGTGCCAGATTTGATATCAAGAGGAAAAGTATTCATATTTTCCTACCCTATTGGTTTCTCCTTCTTTTTTCATGATTAATCAATGTTTTTAGAACTTTTGTTAAACAGTTAAAAAGATTTTTTTTATTAAAATAGGTAAAAATACATTATAAAGAAAAAAACCCTTTTTGTATCACTGTGCTCCTTGCTAGAAGTGAAGACCTTATATAAAACTTCACTTCCATTATTCTTGGTTAAATGGATTCACTTTTCATGTATTTCATGCTAAGCCATCTTCATCATCATCATTGTTTTTCCTTTTTGGCAGATAATTAAACTTAATACCTATGATCTTGATAAATCATCGACAAGCAATAGAGTTTCATGCACCAATAGTACCTACTGTATACAAAGACAACAGTGTCCTTCATCTGGCAGCAGTTGTCGATATCGAGTTGACTATCTTTCAAATAATACTTCATCTAGGGGAATCTTGGTAGAGGATGTGTTGCACTTGATTACAGATGATGATCAAACAAATGATGCTGACACAAGAATTATTTTTGGGTAAAATACTAGACATCTAACTGAAAATATTTATTGACTGTGTTTGCATTTGAAGGTTGAATAAACAATTGGCCCTTCCCTTTGATTCTTGAACTAATCGTTGCTTCTTCTTAATAGTGTTAGAAATTAAACATAGACTAAAATTAGAACATTTTATATTTTATATAGTTGATTTGATAACATTGAGTTAATATTAGAGTCTATTTGAACTAGAGTTTACGAGGCCTATCTGAGTTTGACTTAAAGTCTACTATAGTCTTTCTTTGAAACTGCTTTCTTAATCTGTTGCAGTTGTGGCCAAGTTCAAACTGGTGCTTTTCAAGATGGGGGAATTCCAAATGGCCTATTTGGACTTGGAATGGATAATAGATCTGTTCCTAGCATCCTAGCCAAAGAAGGGCTCATCTCAAATTCCTTTTCAATGTGTTTTGGATCTCGTGGTTCTGGAAGAATCACGTTTGGTGACAGTGGCAGCCCAGACCAAAGAAAAACACCATTCAACCTTGATACATCGTAGTAAGAGGATATTATCTTTCATTCCACTTTCAACAAGCTCTCACTTCCACTCTTAAAACAATACAACAACAGAAGCAAGAAAAATTCTTGTGTCTAACTATACTAGTGCTTACTCAATCCTTGCAGTCCAACTTATAACATCACCATAACCCAAATTGTTGTGGAAGATCGTGTTGCTGATCTTGAGTTTCATGCAATATTTGACTCTGGTACATCGTTTACATATATAAATGATCCAGCTTATACACGACTTGGTGAAATGGTAAGTGATCTTCAGCACAGTTTTTTAAGATGGGATTAATGAGTTTCATGAATAAAAAATTTGATTGCAGTTCAGTTCACGAATCAAAGCAAATCGGCATTCATCTCAATCACCTGAATCTAAAATCAATTTTGAGTATTGTTATGACATAAGGTGATATTGGTTTGAGAGCAACCATCTACTTAATTTTCTCTTTGAACAATCAGAAACTGATTTCCACTTTACCTGCAGTCTAAATCAGACAATCGAAGTTCCCTTTGTGAATCTAACGATGAAAGGTGGAGATGATTATTATGTGATGGATCCCATAATACTAGTTTTGAGTGAGGTGGGAACAGAACATATTTTTCCAATTTTATGGTATCTAATCATTCTCAACCTTCTTAATCTCATTTCCTTTTGTGACATGCAGAAGGAAGGAAACTTTCTTTGTTTGGGAATCCTCAAGAGTAACAGTGTGAATATCATTGGACGTGAGTATTTTACTCAAGAAAATTTTCTTCGTAGAATATATCATCATAAAATCTTGCATTCTGAATTATCAATCATTGTGTCTTTCAATTATATAACACCTACAATTAAGAGCATTCATATAACAGTTTGGGAGCGTTTATTTCGGTCCATACAAAACTTCCCTCATAAATATTTTACATATGATTTTGTATAAATATTTTTTTGGGTTTTGGTCTTGAATAAATATTTATTTTTGCCTTTATCATTGACATAGTCGTTTAAAAGATATTAAAAAGGTATTATTAAACTCTACAAACCAAAAGAAACATAAATATTTTATGGGGACAAAAATGGAAAAAAAAAATATTAAGAATCAAAAGCAAAATGTAAAAATTTACTTGACACAGAAAAAAATGAAAAAAATAGGATTAAAATTGATATTTTTTTTTTATTAAGAATCATGTGGTAAAAAAGTTTGTTTAAGTCTTACGTATAACTAGATCATAAATTTTTTTAAAAAGTATAAAAGTAAGGTATATTTTATTGGATATTTTCAAAATAAGTAATATTAATGTAAGTGCAATATTATATTATGTGAAATCATATTCATTAAGTAAAAAAAAAATATTATTGATACATAATTAAAAATTGAAAACATAGAAAGGAAAAAAAAAACACAAAGTTGGATTGAGATCACATGAATCCAAATCCGTCCTCAAAAACCAATTTTATGTCATGAGTATCCCAAGTTACAACAATAGCATAATTCTATGCCCACGCTTCTTATCTTATTTAGTTTAAGGAAATCATTGTTCAACCTTTTTTGCTGAATCATGCATCATTCAAACTTGCAACATTGATTATATTAATGCAGAAAACTTCATGAGTGGTTACAAGATAGTCTTCGATCGTGACAACATGAATCTTGGATGGAAAGAAAGTAATTGTGAGTATATTTCAGCTCTTCAACATTTGAATTGCTCTTCCACACTCTTGTTAAATAATGTTATATGCTCCTCTCAGGTTCTGAATATGTGCTCTCAGATACACCACCACTTAACCCATCGCATGCTCCTGCTGTTTCTCCTGCTATCGCTGTGAATCCCGTGGCTACATCCAATCCATCTACTATTCCACCCAATCGATCATTCATGATTAAACCTACTTTTTCATTTCTTTTTGTCCTATTTCTACTTTTACCCATTTTTTAGCCTTTCCCTCTTCATTCTTCCATCATGTATTATTACAAAAAGTAGTGCTTTTTTTTTTCACTTTTAGTTTATCACACGGGTGGCATTTGTGCTTCACTTTTTTTCCAGTTATAATAGTCTCTGATGGGCTTGTATATAAGAACCTAATATAGGTGTAAACTTGGGAAAGTTCAGTTATACGTTATACAGCAGTTAGCTGGCATACAACATACACTTGATTTAGTAAATAAAATCTCTCCAGAAAAATGAGATAATTAATCATTATACCAAACACCAGATGTGAAAACTCTTAGCAGTTATTTTGAAGAGGTATGCATTCAAATCTAGATTGACATACAGCTATAAATGTTAATAACATGGTGATCATTATACCACCAAAAGATGGATGCGGGTTTCAAGACTACTTAGAGACTATTATCAAACTCATTAATTTATACTGTTCAACATGTAGTTTACAACAAAATATTAATGAAGCATTGTAATTATGTAGATTCAAAATTTTAAATGGGTGATTAGGATTCAAAACTTTCAACGCCTTGGAAGAAGATTAACGCCTTGAAAATTCCTTTTTCCCCTGCTGGGTTTTGTAGAATACAGAAGAGACCAATTTTCTTGTATTCAAGTGTTTTCTGAACCACAAGATTCAGAACTGCTGCCTTTTTTTCTTCGTACCTTTGATGTGTGATTTTTCATCTTTCCTTGTCCTGCTAGCAGAGGGTAACTGAACTTGCTTTGCTTTCATCTTTATCGATTTAACCAAAGATGATATTTCATATTTATCTTTCTTTGACATCGAAGTCTCTAATGCTTTTTCCTCACCCTCCTTCACCATGCCAGAATCATCCGAAGACAATTGCATTTCTTTTGGTTTTGTAGGCTCCCTTTCCGCAGGTGGATCCGCACTATCCTTTTGCTGTTTCTGTGCTAGCTGCCTTGCATATGTCGCACTCCTGCAAAAACACCCACGATTATATTTTGGAATAAAATAAAACAAAATAAAATGCTGAGTTTGCTACATTAAAACCTGCATATTCTTGAACCAGAGAATAATCAGATATCAAGACCATCCATCCAATCTTGATAATTAAAATTAGTTAAACATGAAACTAGCGTAACAAATTAGTTGCTACCTATCTAATAGAAGCCCGGCTATCAGCAGCAGCATTAACTTTTGGTTGAAAGAAATTTATCATGCAAATAAAGATAATTTTAAAATTCATGAAATTGGTATTCCAGGATCTTATGAGGACAAATGGTCCCAATAAGAAACTAGAAGTTCGCACTTCACTGTTTTGATAAAAATTATCCGTTTAGTAGAACTATAATTTAGAGAACCAGAACATCCAGTTCAAATGGCCTAATCAGAAACCATTTATTAATCTGATTTTAAAAACATTGAGCAGAATGTAAATGCCACTACATAGAACAGAAAATACCTTTTAAATTGTGGGTCGGTGGGATCAATTGCATAGTTTGAAGAGAAAAGAGCTGAAAAACGTGGATCATCAAATGCATTACTTGGAATTTTTTCCTCATCAAAAGCATTCTCCCTCCTTTTTCCCTTGCCTTTTTTAAATTTTAGATTATATCCCTTGAGACCAGTATCTGTCCCCTTATCATCAGCAAGCAACAGTTCAAGCTCCTCTTTGCTCACATTGTCTTGGGGTTTATGTTCTTCGTCTTCTGTATTTTGTGCCTTTTTCCTCTTCTTGACAGCAGGCTCCTCCATGAAGAAGTCATCTGCTTCTTCAGTTGCCTCTTGATCAGTATCATCATCGCTGTCGTCATCTGATGAATGCTTTGCTTTATTTTTCCTGGCCTTCTTTTTCTCACGTTTTTTCCTCAAATATGCATCCCAAACTGTTTCTGATTTTTTATCCTTCTTTTCCAATATATGTTTGCTTAAATCTTCCAAACCTGTATTGAAGGTGACCTCCATGTCCTGGATATTATCATGTTCATCACCTCCATCTGAATCATCACCAGATTGGAGCAAAGCACGGTACTTAGCTCGTTTTTTTTCCATTTTATCATTCTGATCATCTGTCTCCCTATTATCCTTGCTATCATCACTTTCACTCTCATCAGAATTTAAGAGTTCCTTCAATTCCATCTGAGCTAGCTATTCAAGAGGAAGAAGGGAAGATGAGAAAAAGACTTTCAATTTGAAGCATATAGCAAAAAGATAAATACAGAAAATACATATAAAATAATATGGAAGAATATCCATGCTTCTCAATTACAGACAAGATGTAGATAAAAAACAAATAGACATGTGTAAAGGATACACAAGTACGTTCCTTTGTAATATGTATAAGGGGTCTGAAACTAATTTTATAAATAAGATCACCGTGTATAAATGACCATATAAAAGATGGAAATACTCAAGACCCCACCCATAATAACACAATGCAAGCCCAGAATTTTTCACAAGGAAAAACTTATGCACAACAGAAACAACAGATGACTGCCAATGTTTAAATCCAAGATAGGGCGTAGCAGCCAGCTCCAAAAACGCTATAGTGTAATGGAATAAAGCGGGACAGCTGATGTTTTCAATTTTTTTATAATTTATACAACGTATCCTATATACATATAAATTCTCAAAACTGATAAACATTTACTCAAAATTAATAACATCTATAATTAAGAATAAAAAATCACAGGTGTAAAAAACAAAGCATACAAGTAAATACCAACAAAAGTCTAATACAAGTTTCCTAGATTGGTAGGAATTACCAGCCATCATCTTCTAAATCCAAGTCTTTATAATTTTCACTATTATTACATCTATAGATTTCGATTTTGGAAATAAAAATCCAAAAACAGTCTACCAACAGGCCTAATATCTTTTTTCCAAGGTATTTTTTGAAACTAACACAAAGCTGTTATAGCATCAGCAACAGCTTGCTGCTTAGTCCGCCACAGCCATTGCACTAAACCGCTCCACTGTAGCACGCTCTGCATTGCTAATTGCTATAGTGCACTATTTAAAACTTTGATTACTACAAAGAAAACTTACCTGCTCATCATTGAGGTTCCGATTCAATGTCTTTACGCGAAGAGGTTCTTCATCCTCCCAAGTAAGGGTAACCTCACTGTGCTGAAGTGCCCGAGAATAGAAATCATTACACTCATAATTTGCAGGCACCTAAGCATAGAAAGGAGTCAAAAATTTGCAAATTATTGTCATACTGCATAAATACATCGTATGTAAATATGTGTGCGAGCACACACGTATAGAGACCATATAAATTTAAAGTCCACATCAATCAATTTTCTAATTGGATTTTTTAATCTGGCATACTATTGGATGTCAACTACAATCGCATCTTAAATACCTCGGTAGCAACATCCCGAGGTGGGTGTTTGAATTCCATGTCGTCTGGGATAAACCTTAAATCAAGTGCATTAGATGTCTGCATGAACTCAACCCCATCACACTCCTTGTAAATGTAATCTGCTGTGGTAATTGAGTTGCATTCTACCACAGCAAAATAGTACCTAGGGAGCAGAGAAATAATAAAGATTAGTATGAAAAGAAGAAAAAAGATAAAATGAGATATATATCACATGGTAAACATGTATCTGTTAAAACACTCAACGATGTGCTGAAAAGATCCCTTAAGTTTCCCTAGTTGTACGTTGTGGATACATGTATCTGTCAGCAGAACAGTTTACTCAACTCGAGTTGCATATGAAAAGGCACAGCAATATAAAGTCATCTGAGGCGTCACACATGAGTGAATAACAATGTGTGGCTTCCTACTCCAGACACCCTCCCAACTGGATCATCATGATAAAATGCAGGAATTCCAATATGGTCAGTTGGAAAATGATAGTCACAAGAATGAGGTGGGGACGTTCTCCACAAAAACTCAGTTCCCCTTTACATTGTACCATCATTAAGAACTCCAGAAGCACTTAATGTTGATTCTGGCACCATATTGGCTCTACAAGGCTGAAAGGGACTCAAAAATGTCCCATACACTCGTCATCAAGGAATCAGTTAGACTGAATGATCATTTAGTTGAGTATTGAGAGCAGACTCAACAGCCAGACAAAACAGGAATCTAAGGCAGCATTTCTCTGGGTTACTCATACAGGTTTGCTTGCATTAGAATCTCCCCAAAAGTTCTCTTACAGAAAGCAACAATAGGCAGGATATTCAAATCCAAAATAGGAGACTATAATATTATGCAAAGTGTAACACAAATACAGACAAGACCTAATGCTCCCATCTGTGGAAGAAATTTCCACAGCCCAACCTATGGAAAAAAGCATAAAAACAGAACCATACAAGGTGATAATGCATTTGACAGTTTTATCTAAATGCAGTTAAGTCAAGCCAATATATCACATTACAAGTGTTTTTTAATAGTTATTTACCGCATCCTACTCTTCTCATATGCACGAAGTTTCTCATTATCAATGCCATCATTGTTGTTATCTTCATCACTGTTATCATCTTCGTCATCAAACAGACCAATAGGTCCATGAACTTCCTCCTCTTTCATCCGTTGAAGACCAAACTCAGATGGATAGATAGCTACTGATTTGATCAGTCCATTAGGTGGGAGAAATGAACATAACAATGCATACAAATCAACAGCCTAGCAAAAAACAACAAACAAAAGCGACATTTTAGCCTAACATTTTAAATAATTCTCATATTAAAAATTTATTGCAGCAAATGCATAGTACCTTAACAAACCTCCAGTCCATGTTAACAACAGCAAGCCTATGTGTTTCTTTTTCAATCTCCGCTATGTCTTCCTGTCCACAAAATAAATTCAAAAGGGCCCATCCATTGTTATATACAATGTCACACAAAACAAAGATGGAAAAATTCAACTTTAAACGATACAGTACCTGGACATCAGATTCTTCTTCCTCATAAACTTCCTCATCTGCACCTTCGTCTGTATCGGTATCTGTAGCAGACTCTGACTCACTGGTCTCTTCTGACTTAGCTGACGACTCAGATTCACTGGTCTCTTCCAACTCAGAATCTTTATCACTCTTTGGTTTCAACCTATTGGCTTTCACCAATTCCTCTTCAATCTCTTCTTCCTCGTCACTACTCTTCTCAGTTTCCTTTTCATCAATTTTGTAGTAATGGCGCATAGAACCAACTTGAGAGGTTGGTTTGTTCTTGGCCTTGCCTCTCTTGTCAACAGGAGCAGAAGAAGGCAAAAAACTCTTGTGAGTGAACATGCGGTTGAAGCGAGAGTCAATGGCCACCTTCGTTTCACGCTTTGGGGCCTCCCTAAACCGAGGATCTGTGTGAACCTTTGCAAATCGAGGATCATTGATAACCTTGCCATCACTTGGTGCTGAATGTTTTGAACTCAAATTATCCTTAACCTTCTTCCTTTTGTCCTTTTGCTTCTTCTCGTTTGCATTTTTTGATCCCATTATGCCCAGGTTCAAGAGGATTAGGAGACAATCAAACTTAGATTCTCCCTTCCAAATGAAGTAAAAACTACAAAATGTTGCATTGTCAATAATTCGGAAATGAGCTAGTATGAGCGTGGTCCACTTGTAGTGAACCCAAAGCTCATAAGGAAAAGAAATATACAACATAAATAAAGTGCATGTTTCAAAGAAAATGTATGACTCTGTTATCGCAACAAACCAACAATGCTCAAAGATGCATAGTTCACAAAAAAAATTATGAAACCAAAAAGGAAGTTAAATAACACACATAAATTATAATTGAGAGCAATAAATCAATAAGAAACAGCCACATAAACCGTTCGGCATTGTGATGAACAACCAAACAAACCCTATAAAGTGAAAACCTATAACTAGTCATCTGACAACCAAAACTTAAAAAAGCAACAAAAGAGAAGTGGAAATATGCAGTCCATAAGCATAGCTTCAGCTCCAAGCAAGCATACAACCTGAAGACAGTTCATTCAATCCAATAGTACAGTCTACTACTTCCAGCCACTCTTTAAGTATCCTTTTTACTGCCACTGTTAAGTATCTTAAACAATAACGAAAAAGCCTAATTTATTTTTACATTAAAGACAACAAAAGATAAATCAGATACACTTGAGTTCTACCAACCAGCAGCAAAAAAATTAAGCTCTTTGATGATCATTTAAAAGCAACCACAATAGCCTCTCTCATAGCAATTCTACCATGAAATCAGTGGAACAAATTGTTAATAGGATCAACAAAACCTAAAGCAGGATCCTCTAACAAGTACTTGGCAAAAAACCCAACACAGACAGGCACTCAATTCAGACACCATTATTAACAAATAATGCTATTCATAATAGGCGACACCCGGCTAATACTTTCTAATGACTTACTTCTTCCGTGATTCAACCTAATAGTAGACTAGTTGTACATATAAAAAAAAAAAAGCTTGGAGTGTTACATGTGAACTAATTGGACTTCGATCATAATTACTGTGTTCCAATTAGAAGCCAAAAGCACTTCTTACTTCAACAAGCTATGCATAACAAATAGACAAGCCTATTTAGTCATTCCGTTAATTCCTACTACATCCTCACATAAGCTTATAACACCTAACACATGCAACAACAAAAAAATCCCACTTTCAAACATAGTAGAAATTCACAGAACTTTTAAATAATTTTAAAATAGAACTTAGAATAACAAATCCAATCAAGTTTCTGAAACGTTGGCTCTCAAGTGACATTCTCTAGTGTACAAATAATTTCAGAAACCATGAATAATTGTGCAGACCTCACCTAACTTATACAAAGAACGCCAAACACATCTCTATCACACAACTAACACCATTGGAAGACAATGACCCGTTCATTGCATGTTCTCAAATGCATTATGAAGATATGTTCCAGTAGTCTCATACAGCAAAAAAATGCATCGTATTCACATAATCATAGAATTGAGCAAATCAGCAACAAAATAGAGGGAGAAATTAAAAAAAAAAAAAAAACAGAAACATAGTAAGATCGAATATGATTACCTGTCTATTATTTGATGAAACTATTGTGTTATAGAAGCTATTGCTTTGAAGAAGAGAAGAATGGGAGCGTGGAACGAAACAGGTGAGAAAGAACGGCGTGCACTGGAGAAAGAAGAGGACCACTACCAGTAATAGGGTTCCTGGTTTTCTTTCTTCATTTCAAAATAAATGTTGTGCATTTTATATTATTTGACGTAGATTATAATAGTTATTTAAACCCTAATTAATATTTTTTATAAATATTTTGAAATTTTCTTTTTTCATTGAATTTATTTTATAAAGGTTATAGAAATATTTTTGTGTATTTGGATAAATAAATTATTACTTTATTTCAATACCTTTTTAAGAGAATACAAAATTGTTGGTTAAAAATTTATAACTTTTGTATGAGAGTAAAATATATTTTTTAATTGAATGTTTTGACCTATAATATGAATTTTATCTTCTTTTAATAATGTTAAGGAAATATTATATAAAAATATTATTCTATATTGCATACGATTTATTAGTAGAAATTTTGTTGAAATTATAGCACACAATTTCTTTCAAGTGATTTATATTTCATATTCCAAGTACAAAAAATAAAGTATATTTATATTGAAAATATTACAACAATTAACTGTAGAAAAATACTAAAATAATAAAGGTTTATAATTTTTATGGTAGTTGATATGTTAGCATGCTTTTTATATAAAATGTTTATTTTCCTGTGGTATTTTATCTGTATTTTTTAGACTAAACAATATAGATGTGGACATTATCGTGTAAAAAAAGGAAATAATAACAATGATTCACTAAACATTTTGAAATTTAATTTTAAAAAATATAATGTGAAGTGTAAAAAAACATTTAATTAAATTTGACTTCTTATAATTTTATTTGTAACTACATATATTTGAGATAATTAAAATATCATACAGATCAATTTTACTAATATATATTAGTTGTGAACTATTAAAAAAAGTATATCAACGGATTAACTTTTTATTCATCTTGATAAAACAAAATAAATCCAAGAGATAGTTGTTGTATCGTATATGATTGTTGATAAAAAAAATTGTAAATTATATTAATTATAATATAATAAGTTCTCCATTATAGGCAATAAAATTTTATTTACTTTAATACACTTTATCACATCTTTTATTTTATTTTATTTTATTTTTCTAACTTAAATGTCGTATATTTAGGTGATTTGTGTTTAAGGAAATACAATAAATAAATATTGAAAAACAATGTTGATCTTTAATATGTTATTTTTTATCTAACACTTTAAATTCATTAATCAACTAAAAAAAGTACTAAAAGTTATTTTCAAAGCAATCAAATCACTCTCAACCTTAATTTTTGTCAATACTTTAAAAAAATATTTAGATTAATTATTTATAGAATTAAATGAAATAGTGTGGTTATAAAATTGATAATTTTAATATAATTAAAATATATTTTAATCCATTAAACCAATTGCAAAGTTGTAACATTTTAATGTCTAATACACTTTTAATATATTAAATCACTAAAGTAAATATTTAAAGTACTTTAATATATTAAAACATTGCTAATAGATTAAAAGTGTTACAAATTCAAGTTTAAAAAGTTTAAGTAATTTTAATAAACTAGATCGTATTGTTAATTGGTTAAAATATTCTTCATTGCTAATTCATATTAAGACTCATTTTATTCTCTTAAGACTGAACTTAAACACGTCAATAATTTTAAAACACTTTTAGTTAATTTTTTATTTAAACCAAAATAAAATCTAAAATAAAGAAATCGCTCATGACAAATTAAAAACTAAGATTACAATCCAAACTTCAAACAAAGACGAAACCCCAAAATCCAATGGATTTAAGAATCTTCTGAAAATTGACATCATATGAGATCATAAAACTATTGAAGTATTATTTGATATTATTCATTTTAGTTTTTATATTAATTTCGTAGTATATTTTCTTATCTGTTATAACAACCCTGATTCCTAGTATAAAATAGTTATAGCATGTGTCATTCCACTCCAAATTTTTAATATCTATATCTATATATTTATATATAAAGAGATTATATATAGAGATTCTTTTAAATAATTATCTCTTTTACACAATTTTTTATATCATCAACTGAATCATAACTTTAACATCACATTCTTCAGTCTTAAAATTATTAATGAAAAAAAGAGAAAATTCGTAATAAAAAAAACTCAAACTATAAAAGATGAAGAAAAAATATGTTAATTAATTAGTTCATATTTTTTATATATATTATTTTTTATTTTTTATTTCGACTTATTTAAAATTATTTTATATATGTTAAATTTCTATTGATAACTACTACTTAAAATATAAATTTTAATAAAAAATACTTTTTTATTCCTGTAACAGTAATCGGTGTTGGTGGTGGCCGTTGTAACAGGTGGCTCGAGCATAGGGTGCCGCTACACTTTCCTCCATAGACCTCACATCCAGGCTATAAATCTCTTCCCATGGAGCTATCTCATTTTATTTAATGTCATTAATTTTAATTTATAATTTACTTTTACGATGTTGTTGTCGTCTCCTTTCTCTGGAAGCTACCCCAATCTGCACTGAACCTTGATCTTAGCACCACCACCCTCTTCATCTTCCATTTCATGGCGTTCGCTCACTACCTGCTCGCAGTTCCCATTGAACCCTCCGACTGTCCCAAACCTTCCACACCCAACCCACGGTTGTCGATTTCCTCACACTGTTTAAACTTCTCTTCAACGCTCCGCCCCAAAACTCACAAACTCTCTCTATTCGCCAGGCTCAGCAGAATCGCTCACAAAGGTAAGATTTTTCATTTGTTTATTCATGGGTTTTTCCGAAAATCGCTGATTTCGGCATTTGCTTTCGGTTCAGCCAAGGCTAAGCCGCAGGAACCCGAAGTCAGTGTGGCCGGTGATGCCTTCACGGAATTCAAGCATCTGCTTTTGCCCATTACGGATAGGAATCCCTATCTCTCTGAGGGTACAAGACAAGTGGGTCACTGTGATGCACTTCAGTTTTATTGGGCTTGGCTTAATTTGTGCATTCATTCATCAAGTGCTGATTTGGGGTTGTTGTGTTTTTATTAGGCTATTGCAACCACCTCTGCTTTAGCTAAAAAGTATGGAGCTGACATTACAGTTGTGGGTATGTATGTGTATTGTAACTTTGCATGTGCCTGTTTGCATCCCTATGGTTGGATTTGAAGAGAAAGAAAGATGAGGATAAATTTTCGCTTTTGAATTAAAAGATTTATATAATTTCGTGTTAGGTCTTATCCAAGCTGAATAGGGTTACTTCTTGTGAAAAAAAATAGAGAATGTTTGTTAGAAGTGGAAATTTCCACTCCCAAATATAAGGGTTGTTGTGTTAAATTATAATGATTTACATTATTTTTATGCATGATTTTTAGGCGTGTGTTTGAATTATAACTTTTTGGGGAAACAATTTATTCTTTTGGCACCTTCAGATACTGTTTTCTTTGGAATTAAACTGAAACTAAACATAAAAAGCAATGGGGTTTATGTGCTTTTGCAGTTATTGATGAACAGCAGAAAGAGACACTGCCTGAGCATGAGACTCAACTATCCAGCATCCGTTGGCATCTATCTGAAGGTTTGTAATAGCTATTTTCTCTGTTTAATTTATTACATTTTGCCTGTTGAGACCCTTCACAGCACAATACTATGTTTTCCTATTCTGTGAGCATCATTTTATAGCGTGATCGTTTTGTTCGAGTGTTTTGTAGGGAAATTTTATTATGAATGGGTGGTATATGCAATGACTATTTTTTATATGAATTGTTCTGAATGGTCTTTCTGGAAACTCACTCCTCGACAGCATGATTATTTTCTTTGAATGTTTGTTGCATGGCAAGTTTGTCATGTATTGGTGATTTGTGTTTTTGTGCAATGACTTTTACATTAGATTGTTGTAAATGGTCTTTCTTAAAATTTGGATTTTGGCTACACCATTTTTGAACACTTTATGGATCATCTAAGATTATATTGGATATAGAGGACAACTAGTAGAAAGAGTTTCATGTAGATTGAAGTCATTACAATATTAGGGGTCTTGGAGTCTTGTTGTTATCAATTTCAATAACATATTGGTGCCATAAAGCTGCACTACAATTGAGGATTTGTCAATTGTTGTTCAATTTACTACTTGTTGTGTTTCATGATAAAAACACAGGTGGATTGAGGGACTATAACTTGCTAGAGCGGCTTGGTGAAGGGAGCAAGCCAACGGCTATCATTGGTGATGTTGCTGATGACCTTAATTTGGATTTGGTAGTTATTAGCATGGAAGCAATCCATACAAAGCATATAGATGCAAATTTGCTTGCTGAGTTCATTCCTTGTCCTGTCATGCTTTTGCCATTGTAATTTGCATGTTTTAAGGTTGGGAGCGGTTTTTGTTTCATCCACTCTGTCTTCTCTAATGCAATTAGATATTCCATCGTGTTGTGATGTACATATATGTGTGCTGAAGCACAACCAAATTTTATGTCTGCAAAGGAACCATGTCAGATTTTTCTTCTGGGAACCAAATTTTCAAGAAATGATAAATATGGGAGGTATTTGAATCCTTTATCTGAGCTATTGGAATGTTGTTCTGCTATTTTTTTGTTAGTTTTGGATATATATCTGCTTGAAGACACCATTTGAAAAACTCACATCTTTAGTGGTTATTGACCTCCCATGTTCTCTCTTGAACATGGTTCATGGATATTGCAATTTCACTCCCACTGGTTCTGAGTTCTGGTTCTGGGCAACATATTTACATTGGATAAATCTGAATTTAATACTTTTCACTTTTCTCTCTCATTTGTTGTAATTGGACTTAAATTCTGAAGTTTGAATCGCATGAGCCCCATTTCAGAATGAACAGTGCTAGTTTCATGGAAAACATTTGGTGAGAACATTCACTTACATCTATTGCCAAATGATATCTGCATTTTCATTATACAGTTTTATTTGAAACATTTTGGCCGAAAACAATGTGGTAGAGAAATTGCATTTTTTTCCACATTGAATTAAATTGTTTACTTGGGAAAAAATGGAAATTGATGAAATATATTTTTTTTTATAGTATTAACTGATTGATCAAGGTCAAAATGTAAATTTGATTAAATCTTAATAGGTTTTGTCTTTCATGTTTTTGTTTTAATTTTTTTCATACATAAATTCTTTAAAAAATGTTATTTTATTCAAATACATTAAATATTACAAAATTATTAAATAAAAACTAATTTTAAAATTTAAATAATTGGTACTAAATTGATAATTGATTGAATATTAATTTAAAAAATATTTATTAATAATAAAAATTAATTTATATATTAATAATTTTTTTACTTTCTAAAATAATATATAATTTTAATAATTTTTTATCTTTAAAATTAATTTTTATTTAATCATTTTGTAATAGTGAATGTTTAATATAATTTATTACATAGGTTTTTAACAATAGTAGAGCATTCGTTGATGTTAATGGTAAACAAAAATGTAAGAAAATAATATTTATAAGTTAAGATGATTTTTTTGTTATTGAGTAGGTTATTTTATTTTATTTACCTTTTTTTTTCTTGTTACCTTGCTGCGCGGATCCTCTTGACATTTTTATCTGTTACCAAGAGAGAGAAAAATGTAACTAACCAATTTATTTAATTTCTTAGGCATTAGCATGTGAGGAATAAAAGAGTTCATGTAAATATTTAAAGATCTTCATACTCCATAACTCAACTTTAAATGCTACTCAATTATATTGAGTTTGAATTTTATTTATATTAGGTCAAATACAAGTCAAACTCACTCAATTCTCACTCACTTCTATAAATTGGATGATTAGTTTGATATAAGTGACACAAAATTCAATTTAGAACCTACTTGCATGTATGTTAGGACACATTGACATATTTAAAAAAATAATTAATTTTTGTCAAGATTTTATTTATTTTAATTAGGTTGATATAATTACAACTTTTAACAATTTTTTTTTAAATTGATCCAATTGACCCAACTTAATTGAATCTAACTTACTCTTTAATATTAACCTCACTAATTTCCAAAATCCATCAAAAAGGAAGAAGAGTGATATGATGAAAGAAGTCGCGACTTCATCGACTATTGTCCAAATAATTCTCTCATCTTAATCAACCAAAATATCAACTCTAACCTTTAGCTAGGTCGTGAAGGTTTCTTCGCCTAATTTACCTCGTCCCTAGTTGCCAAATACAAGCGACTTGCCTTACCCAAGTTTATAGTTGGAGGAGATGGAGTTAAGAACATGTCAAGGCTCGCATTTCTCTTCTCTAATGGAAAATGGATAAAATTGAGAAGGGTGAAGTGGATTTCAAGACTGAGAATGTCGAGTTTATCGCAACCGATCTTGAAGGCTGCACACATAAGGGTTTAAATACAAAAATATATTAGAATATGAAGAAGACAACACAATCACAAATGATTGATAAGTCAAAAATATTAATTACTCTAATTTAATAATTTAAATATAAGAACTAAAGGTTCTCTATGAAAAAATTAAATAAAAATTCTCTCAAAGAAGGTAAACTTAAATTTCAAATAAGTCTAAAACTTATGACAAAATGTTAACAAGTCATGTGTATATTATAAATTAATAGTACTATATTAATTTCTTATTTAATATCAAATAATTATTTAATTAATATAAAAATAATAAACGTTTCAAATAAAATTTACAATTAGAGAAACATGGAAATAAATATCTAACACAAAATACATCATTTTTATTATATCATCATTTTTTCTTCATAGCTTTTTATCATGTCACAATATACGCATTCATCATCTCACCTAGACATACCATTCACCAAAAGGCCTTTCAAAAACATAACAAACTAAATTATCCCTAAAATTCAATCGATATACATAACACAGGTAAACACCGAGAAAAAAACAAGTAGAAAATTGAGAAAAAATTACTTCAAAATAAGAATTGATTTAAATTATTCTAAGCAAAACTTTCTTAAATTTTAGAAGAAAAAAAAAAGAAAGTATAGTTAGAAAAAAAATTCAGAGAAATAATAAAATTTGTAAAATAAATTATTAAATAGCTAAATTATAATTTACACGTGTATTATATTAACATGTTTTTTTATTAGTTCATTAAAAAAAGATAGCTTGTCTTATTTACGCTTCTAGTTTTTTTCCCCTAAAATATGTTTTTTTTAATGAAAATTTTCATGTTAGGCATCACTATGCAACTTGACATCTCTGCTAGGCTGACATCTCAAGTAACAACAATCATCTGCCATCACATGAAAAAAGTATTATTAAAAAAAGGAAAAAGAAAGAAAATACAAAAATATGGGGGGACTAGACCAAAACCCACATGTTAACAAAAACGATACATAGGTAGACTATACCTATTCATAAAGAATTCTAAGAACAGACTAGATGGAAGTCTATTATACCAATGAAATGATTGTCTATGAATGAACCCTAAATTAGCCAACTTATCAGCACATGCATTTCCCTCACGAAAAAATATGAGTAACCCTAAACCTGATTGTCTTACAGAAATTAAGACAAGTATTCCATCGATTACGAAGCATCCACGGAATAGTAGTCCTAGCAGTAAACGCAGCACAAACCAAGACAGAATCACATTCAAGCCAAACATTAGTAAGTCGCATCTTTTGAGCTTTCTCCATAACATGTATAACTCCATAAAACTCAGCAACCAAAGCAGTTTGAACTTCAAGAAACCCTGAAAAAGCACCAATAAATTCTCCCATACTCCCACGAAAAATACCTCCACAAGTAGCAAGACCAGGATACCCCCTAGCAGCCCCATCAGTGTTAATTTTAACCCAGCCTGGTGAAGGAAGTTCCCATCTAACTGGAAGAGGATGAAGAACTTTCCCACTACGAGTCTTAATACCAAAAAACTTAATCACGTTGAAATCCAACATATCATTCTTCATTGAAGCTTTAGACGAATTTCCCACTAGACGAGTTAAATCTTTAATTACCGAAATAGCCTTAGAAACCTCAATCTTGTCCTGAAATCTAGCATAATTCCTCATACGCCATATCATCCATATAGAAAAGGTTGTCACAGCAAGTTTAATCAATTTAACCAAATGACTACCATCACTCTTAATAAAAGAAAGAAGATCATCCTTATTAGAGAAATGAGAAGTAAGAAAAATCTGTCGAACCCAACTCCAAATATGTAATGCATTAGAACATTCAAAAAATAGATGTTGAATAGATTCTTCATGCTTTTCACAAAGCGTACACATAGAACATATATGCAAACCCTTATTCTGAATATGCAGATCTGTAGGAAGTCTCCCATGAAAATTTTTCCAGAGTACTAAAGTTTTGGAAGGCGGAATAGATGAAGACCAAATGAACTTACCCCAACCACCTGAAACTCCTGGTTCCAAGAAAAAAGTCCTAGCCGATTTAAGAGTGAAACGACCAGACTCATCTAGAATCCAATTAGGAATATCTTGTTCCTCTCTAACCATGATATGATTAAAAAAATGCGGCATCTGCTGTAAAGATAAGGGAATATTCCAATCATAACCTGACCAAAATTGAGAGACTGTATCCGGAATGTTAGCCCCATCAGATAACCCTGCAATATTTGCTAAAGAAGTAGTAGAACACCATTTATCATTCCAGAAATTAATAAAAGAACCTGTACCAACAGTCCAAGAAGTATAATCAAGTATGATAGAATAAAATTGTTTAATTCCAAGCCAAAGAGAGGAGGATCTATAAACCATTCTAAACTCGTATTTTGATTTAAGAACTCTGGCTTTCAAGAGTAAAGACCAAGGTTTGTTGCTATAAGCGAAGTTCCAAGCAAGCTTAAGAAGATATGAATTATTTTCATGATGAAGATTAATAATATTCAAGCCTCCATCCTCAAGAGGTGAACAAATTTTCGCCCAATTAACAGTAGCGATACCTTTTTTCATAATATCACCAGTCCAAATAAAATTCCGGCACCACTGCTCAACTTGCTTAATAAGAGAAACAGACCATTTATACATATTAAAACTATAAGCTAGAAATCCAGTAATCACTGTATTGACCAGCTGGATCCGACCCATCATGCTAAGAGATTTACCTTTCCAAGATGCTAGCTTCAATTTGACTTTATCAGCCAAAGGTTGAAGAAATCGACACTTTGGAGCACCAACAAAGATACACACTCCTAAATAATTGAAAGGCAAACAACCATGACTACAAGAAAGAATATTTTGAATTTTGGTGACAAATCTTGGAGAATTATCCATGGTGAAGAAACTACTTTTAGAGTTATTAATATATTGACCAGAAAAATCACCATATGTTTTAAGAAAAGTACTCAAATTTCGAAGAGACTTAATATCCCCCTACAGAAAATAAAAATGTCATCAGCATACAAAATATGAGAGGGAGTGAGATAACCTTTCGGACTAGCCATATTTAAAATCTTCTTATCATTCACAAGCTTAGAAATACCTCTACTAAGAACTTCCTCTGCAAGACAAAAAAGTAAAGGAGACAATGGATCACCTTGTCTTACACCTCGACTGCAGGGAAAAAAACCCACCAAACTACCACTTATTCTGATAGAAAGCATAGCTGAACGGAGAATTGTACTAATCCAACTGACAAACGAGGGGTGAAAACCAAAGCGTTTCAAAACTAATAATAAGAACTTCCAACTCAGAGTGTCAAAAGTTTTATGAATATCAACTTTGTAAGCCACATTACCTCCTCTAACCTTTTTAGAAAGCATATTAATAGCCTCAGAAGCAATACCAATGCAATCCTAAATCTGTCTACCCTGCACAAACCCATATTGATTAGGAGAAATGATTCTAGCAGCCACAAGAGCAAGCCTATCCGCCAGTATCTTGGAAATAATTTTAAATTTGAAATTAGCAACAGCAATTGGCCTGTAATCTTTAATGGAATCAGCACCCTGAATCTTAGGAATAAGAGATACCACATTACTGTTCATTCCAGGGAGAACCCAATTTTGTTTAAAAAATTGTTGAACAGCATTACAAACATCTGTCCCAATAATTTCGCAGCAAGAATGATAGAAAACACCACCAAAACCATCAGGACCATGAGCACTATTACCGTTAAGATGAAAAATCGCATTCTTGATTTCAGAAAAATCAGGACATTTAATCAACATCATATTCTCCTCAGAGGAAACCATCGGAGGAATATAAGTACCAATAAAATCTTCCATATTATCAGCATTCAGAACATTAGAAATAGACTTAGCATAAAGATTTTTATAAAAGTCCAAAATATGATCCTCAATGATTTTAGGATCCTCCGTAACCTCATTATCAATCCGTAGACGATGAATCCCACTAGAATTATTTCTCCTTTTGACCACAACATGGAAAAAAGCTGTATTTCGATCTCCATCCTTGAACCATAACATCTTAGCCCTTTCTTTCCAAAACAAATATTGACAGTGAAGAGCATGATCAAGCTCCTCCTTAGCAATCTTTTCTTGACAAAGAAGCCCATCACTATCAGACAAACTAGCAGTCTCTAAGTTTTTTTGAATACCAAGGAGGATACCCTGCTTAAGAAGAACTGCATTGTGAACATTACCAAAAGAATTTTTATTCCAGTCCCGGAGCTCAAGTTTCAACCTTTTTAACTTATGTTACAAGATAAACATAGGACAACCAACAACCTTATTAGCCCAAGAATCATGAATAAGCTTCATACACGAAGTTTCCTGAAGCCACATAGAAAAGAAACGAAAATTGCTAACCTTCCGCAAAGAATTACTAGCAAGACTAGCAAGAATAGGGGAATGATCAGAACAATTTTTAACAAGAACTTGATAAGTACAAGAATCCCATTCATCTAGACACACTCCATTACATAAAGCCCTATCCAGTCTTCTGTGAATTCTATGCAACCCTCTCATTCCGTTACACCAAGTATAACAAGATTCAGTAAAAGGCATACAAGAAAGATCATTAGTATTAATCCAATCCAGGAATTCATTACAAGAAACCTGATTAGGAGCCACTCCCCCTTTACAGTCATCCGCCGAGAGCACAGCATTAAAATCTCCCAGAATACACCAAGGCCCCGTGAAGAAACTAAGATCCCTCCACAAAAATCGTCTAGACAAGTATGTGTTAGCACCATAAACACCTGCAAAGCTAAAACTTTTATCCTGCCAAAGACAAGTTACAGAGATAAATTGATCATTAACCAAGAAATTTTGGACAAGATTAGGAACCGACAAACACCAAAGCTTAGCAACTTTATTAACAACAGGAGACGTAGCCACCAAATGCATATTGACAGATTTGAAAAAGGACGTTAGTGTACGGCATCATGGGTTCGGCAAGAAAAACCAGAAGAGGTTTATGTAGGTTAAGTAAACTAAGCAACATCTCCACAGTTTTGTAGTTTCCCAATCCTCTGACATTCCAAAAAAAAGAAGAGACCTTCATTGCGACGTTGTAGAGAGAACTGCCTTAGCAGTTTTCCTGGATTTACCAGTCCCCTTAGGTGGTCTCCCTGGTTTTCTTTTAGTGCGAACTGTTTCCTAAAATATGTTTAACAACAAATTTATGTAAAAATCAAATATAATATTTTTAAATTTCATCATGAATACATAGTATTAAAAATATTATCATTATTATTTAAATATTGTTCTGTAAAAAAATGTAAAACTTGTCCACCAAAATATTACGTTGCCTATTTTTATTTTATTCTTTATCTTACATTATAATTAAAATAATAACTATTCACTATCTATTATTGATTTTTTAATTTAATTTAATATTTATATATATATATATATTAATATATTTTTTTTTACCGATTGCTATTACTCATGAAATTTTTTTATTTTAAAAGATAAAAAAATAGTTAATATACATACAGACATGTAAAATTAATTATTTTTATAAAAAATTTCTGTTAAATTTTATTTTAATACTTTTTGTTATGAATGAATATGTTAACATTTAACTAAGACTAAATATTAGAAATTAATTTCAAATATGAATTTCATCTTAAAATTTTCAATACATGATATAATTTTTTTATACTTTTAATTTAATGGAACTGTTTAAGAGTTACAAACAGTCCCACACAAACCTACACTAAACAATTTAATTGGACTTTTTTATATTTTTTCAAACTTATATTTTTAATAATTTAATTCTTTTATTTTAATTTCTTTAATAACTAAATGTAAAATATATTATAATATAATTTTTTGCCGTAAATATAAAATATAACTTACATGTTTAAAAATATTGCATATTATTGATTTTAGTTATATAAAATAAACCTGTATTAAGTATAAAGCACAAGTTAAAATACTATATTATATCCTGAAATAACTATTTTTTATTTATAATTCATTTAAAAAATATTTAATAATTTTAAAAAATATCATGAAAGAATATAATATAAACTCTAAACCCTAAAGTCTTAAAGATATAAACCGTTGACAAGATAAAGTACCGAGAAAAAGATAAAGATAGAGTGGTTTAGGATGGTTAAAACATAATTTTTTGAACTAATTATTGAAATTAAAGTTATATTTTAAAATCATTAAAACAAATTAAATATTTAATATATGAAATCTGAATAAAATATTTAGGTCATATAACCTTTCAAAATCATCATAAAAATGCGCTATTATTAAAGAATATATGTATAAGAATTAAAATAATATATATATATATATATAATATAAATATTTATGAAAAATAATTTATAAAAAATTAGAATTGATGAAAACTATAATAGTAACGAGTATAACAGTATTAATAGAAGAAAAAAAAACAGTTTATTTCAAAACAGAAAGACACCTATGATTCAATATACATTACTAAGATTTAAAAAACATAAAAATTATAAACCATATAGTAATATAATATTTTGAACATTTGATTATTAAAAATATTTATTGAAATTTATAATATAGAAATATTTTTTTAATGTTTTTAAAAATATAGAAAAAAAAATTGAACATTATTTTATTTAAAAATTTGATTGTAAAAATATTTAGTCTAACTGAATTAGTTATGATGATTTAGAGACGTAGTATACGGTTACACGGTGGCTGAAGATGTACGTGAATAAAAGGTAAGCAAAAGAAGTTTTGTTTTGAAGAATTTTGGAGAGAAAGATAAGTTTGTAAAAGATGAAATAATATCTATAATAACTATGATAAGTTGAAAATGTAGTTGGAATGAGAATGAATTAATTCTGGAATGATAAATCTTGAATTAGAATGATGTTTGGTTAGAATAAATTTATTCGCGGGTAGGAGTATTTGGGTAAAGTTGGAGGGTCAGAGAAAAGATGGTATAAGAAGGAAGCTGATCTCTGATTCTGAGAGTCACAGTGAGAAGCGAGCAAAAAAGCACAAGAAACAACGTGACCCCACCCCTTCTCCTTCTTATAAATGCACACTCTCTAACAAACCAAATACCTCTACCACTTGCGATCCAAGATCAAACCCTAATATACACATACACACACTTTCTCTCTTGGAATCCCAAATTTTTTTATCACCTTCTCCTCGATCATCTCTCAGACACACGCACTGAGATTGATTGAGATTGAGATTGAGATTAACCCTAACACATACTCACACACACTGTTTCTTTCGATTGGGATTCCGATTCCAATTCAAATGACTATGACTGGTGCCTCTCCCAATCATTCTCCTAAGCCTGGAGTCTCCTCGCCCTGGAGTCAGATTGTGGCTGCTGCTGCGCCTCCTTCCTCTCCGCCACTGCCGGTAGACTCTGCCTTGATCAATTTTGCCCCGGCTGACGATTTTGACAACGGCGGTGGAAACAATGTCAATACCGGGAAGAGGCCTGCGTGGAATAAGCCCTCCAATGGTGCATCTTCTTCCGTCATGGATGCAGATTCCTGGCCTGCACTGTCGGAATCCGCCCGTGCGACGGCGGTAAAATCGCCCTCGCCTTTGGAATTGGACAAGGGTTCCGTGGATGCGATGTCTACGCCATCATTGCAGGTTTTTTTTTTTTTCATCCATCTTTTCTTTCCAATTTTGTATTATTAAACTAAAAAAAAAATACAAAATATGTGGACAGTGTAGTTTATTAATTTTTTGTAGTAATATTCAGTCCTGTCTGGTGTTTGTTGTCTTCTCTCTATATTGTACTAACTGAAAAATAATGCAGTGCATATTTGTTTTTATTATTAGAATTTAGATCAAGATTGTTGCAGGTGATTGTAAATTGGATCTATCTTTTAGTTTGTCTGGAATGTGGATTATTGAGAGTGCATTGCTATTGTAGGGTTCTGGAAGTGTGGTTTCTTCACCGCATAGGCAAGATAGGGATAATGCAAGTGGGAACAACACTGCGCAGACTCATCAGAAGTCTTTTAATAAACGAGGTAATTTCGGCCCTTCTTCTAATGGAGGTCACCTTCCTCCACAAACTTCGGGGCCTCAAGGGCCTATGGCTCCTGCTGTGTCCCACAACTATAATTCTTCACCAAAAGAGCATCAACCACGAGCTGGATTTGTGTCTAATGATCATCCGCAACAACGGAATTCTTTTAGACACCGGAATGGTGGTGGTCCTCATCAGCGTGGAGATGGTCACCATCATAACTACGGGGGTAGGCGTGATCATGACCGTGGAAATCAGGACTGGAGTAATCACCGTAATTTTAATGGTAGAGACAACTATATGTCTCCAAGATTTGTTCCTAGGTTTATTAGGCCTCCACCACCTCCTAATATTGCTCAATTATATCCACCACTACCTCCAATGCGACCTCCTTATGGTTCTATTGGGTATCCTCCTGGTACGTGATGTATATAAAGAAGGTTAAGATGATCTTTTATTGTTATGGACAAGGTCTGATAATTGTTTGCCTTTGCAGAAATACCTCCTCAGATGGTATATGTTCCACCCCCACCCTTGGAATCAATGAGAGGTGTCCCATTTGTCTCTCCAATACCACCTAATGCAATGTTTTTTCAACCTACAGATAATCTTTTGCACACTAAGATTGTCAACCAGATTGATTACTATTTTAGGTGTTGCTTATGCTTTGATTAATCACTATTCTGATTTTGTTTTGTGATTTTAAACTGCTTTAGAAAGTTGACCACATATTTACCACAAATTGTCTCTTTCAGCAATGATAATTTAGTTAAAGATATATACTTGAGGCGGAACATGGATGACCAGGGATGGGTTCCTATAAATTTAATATCAAACTTCAAGAAGGTAAGTTGGTTTGATGTTATTTGGATGCCTGATTTTTTTGTATGTGAAGTTGGTTTTATAACTGATTAATAATACAATGCTGCATTTTAACTTCTACATAACTAAACTAATTTATCTGTTGGAGGATTAAATGGTTTTTTTATTATTATATAAATTTACCTGAAACTTTCTGTTGTATTATTGTTTGGGTGCTTTCTATATTGAATAATGATTGATGACATATGGGGTCCAATTTATCCTATATTTTACTGTTCTTTCTGTAAGCTTCGCGGGATGACAAACAGTTGTAGCATATGTTTTTTGGTTTATTGAGTTATAACAAAAAATGTCTGAGGGAAGTGTGAATTTACTCTTAAGATTAGGATTTGTATTGAAATTAAGGTATTACGAACAGGTGCATGGTAAGTGTTGTGCTACTGTCAGAATGGACCAAAATGTAAGGAATGATGGTTGATACATGAATTATGCACCACTGTTGTTAGACTAAAAAGGGTTGGATACAAACCTCACTGATGATCCTTTTGATTTTCTGTTATTTGTCTCAAGAGGTTTTTAGTTGATTTTTTTTTAACTATACACTATGACAGTGATGATGATAGCTAACTGTAGTGTGATCCCTGTAATAACGGATATAGGGGGGTCGTTTTGAGTAATATTCCATGGTATACACACATACCAAGTGTGAATGTGGTGGTGCACAATTTGCTTTATGATTTGTGATGTGACTTGAATGAACCAAGTTTTGCTATACTCAATTTTACCATCTTATTTTTAAGGAATCCTATATTCATGTTTCTTGATGGTGTTATGTTGTTGTACAAACCCTGATTAATCAGATTAAAATTAAACTATTAACTTGTTTATTTGAGTGACTAATAATGTGTATAGAGGTTGGTCTTGCCTGAATTTTCTTGATTTTGATTTTTACTGACATAGGTAAAATGGAAATAGATGACTAAATGGTGTCCTTAGATGTTTGCTTATTGTATGTGATTTTTGGAATCACTTCTAAAGCTGATTATTATATGTAGGGTAGTCTGTTAGAGTTTTCCATATTTTTTTCTTCTCATGATTTCAGTCAGTATTCTTCTACTGTGGACATGTAGATGAAGTATTGTTCATCATTAGATGACTAGTTTTTTTATGTTGTAGGTGAAGTATTTGACTGAAAATATCCAGACTGTGATAGATGCTGTTCGAGCTTCATCTGTTGTTGAAATTCAGGTATTTTTGTCAAACTTGCATTGTATCTCCCTATTTTAAAATTTAAGTAAACCGGATACTCAGATTATATCTGTTTGTTAAATCTCTTTATTTTAATTTATTCTTCTGGGATTATAGGGTGACAAAGTAAGAAAAAGAAATGATTGGAGGAGATGGATCATGCCTCCTGCTCAGCTTCCTAATTCTAGAGGTTCTCAAACCATTGGACAGCTGGCAGAACAAGTCCAAAACATTACTCTGGAAACAACTAACAATGATGATGCTGGGGTATTAGATGTTTCACAGAATAGACCCTTCGGGGACTTGAATGGTCAATATCTGCTTTCCACTGGCGAGAGTACTGGACAAGTTGGCATTCAAGTTTCAGACCATTCTATTTCTGCCAGAAATTAGAGCTGCATCCGTTCTTTAAAACATTTTTTGATGAATATTCTTCAGAGGGAGGCAGGAAGCAGGGATCAGGTCTCAATTTTTACATATCGCACAGTGGGACATGATTTCTCATGAGGTATCTAGGAAAACATGATTGAGAAATGGGAAGAAAATACCTTTTTATAAAACCGAAAAAAAACACCAAATGGTAAAAATGGCCCTCAAAAGGCACATTTATATTTTTGTGTTTTGGAGCTAGTAGCATTACTCTTGTGATTACTTGTTTATATGGGGTGTAATGTTCCTACTCCAATGGTGGGATGGTAGTTTACTTTAACATGGGGATTATTTTTTGTTTTTATTCCCCTGAATTCCCCTCGGCTGCATTTTTAAATTCTTTGGGGTTCATCTTCTCACCTGGTTTAGGAGCATTATATGTGAGATCAATGGGTGTTGAACGAGTTTGATAGCTACTAGTTGACTCAGTGAAGGGGAAGATGGCTTTCTGCTGGACTGACTGAGCTTGTTCCGCAACTGCTTTACTCAATCATTGTATGATGCCCTTTGCTATTTCCCCTTCACATCATATTTGGAAATGACTACATTTTTTTTTTCTTAGTTTTATTTCATTCAGACTCTTACTAGCCATAAATTTGCCCCTGTCGGGTGATTTAAACTTATATTTTTTGCAGCTGTATGAGGTTGGAATCTTGTCAAATTTAGACTTTTGCCCTTCATCCAACTTGTCTTCGTTATTTCATAGCCCTGCCTGTTCTAACATCGTGTATTCATGTCTTCACTTTTTCTTTTATACTTTCGTTTTCAAATAATTATTAGCAAGTGATTGTTTTCGAGTTGATTTGTTATACATTCACATGTTTAAATAGTTTTATAATTACAGAAAAAAAAATATTTATGTTTTTATACGTTAGATATTGTGTTTCAATGATAGCATCAAATTATTTTACACCACATATAGCCCTTTTTTTCTCTATTACTAAATGAAGAGAAGAAATGTAAATTTTTGAATTTAGTTTGTAAAATATTTATCAAATACAAATTAGCTGAGTTGTTATTTATTAAGCGAGTTTTGTATGTGAAGTTTTTTACTCCTCTAACTTGTATGTAAAAGTCTTTTTTCGCTAAATGAATTTATATGATTTGCATTTGTGCGAAGTTCTCATTCTGTGATTCAAAATTATATTTTATAATATATTGGTTTTCATATTATTCTTAGTGAATATTTGAAATTAAATTTTAGTTTTATATGATGAGAACTCCACTTTCAACAATTTTAGAAATTAAATTAATTTCACGTTTTTCAGCTCTATAGTCTCTATATCATGTGTTTTATTTTTGCGAATAGATTTAGAGAAGATGGAAATTATTGGAAATAATTGTATTTAAAAATACTAGAGAGATAAATGTCATTTGTTAAAAGTGAATGTTCATTTAAAATGTGAAGAAATTTGAATTTGAATATCGTTAAAGCAAAACTGTCAATCTTAAAATTTAAAGTAAGAGTGTTATTTTGCACTGTCTCAAACGAGATAGGTGTAATTTCTCCCATTGATTGTAATAATATTCAGAGAATAAAAGTGAGACCATACATCTATTATAAAGTATTAAATTGCATTTATAATTCATGTCTCACTCACATTCATGAACTAGACCCTTATTTGGTATGTAATACTTGATATTTTAGTTGAAATAAATTTTGAATAGATAAAAATGTATGAATAAGTTATAAACGTTTTTTCTTTATTTCTTCAGAAATCATATTAGATTATATAATCGAGATAGTAAAGTGAAAATCAAGTTAAAGTCATTAAATTTTTTATTTGGTTAAGTAGTTTATTATTTATTAAGAATTCAATTTGGGGTGTTTTGAGAAAGGAAGATGATATTGGTATAGAATTTGATAATTGGGATTTACTAGAAGTTTAGTTAGATTTCTGGAAATATATAAAAGAAGATTTACTATTAGGCACGCTACCTCCAACTTAGAGGAATGTGTAAAATTACTTGTTTTTAAAATTGGAAATAAAGTAGCTAACTGGTAAAAGTAACTCAGCATATATTTCAACAATACAACAAATCTCATTCATGTCTTTAAACCACATAATATAACATTACAAACCGAAACTACTATTAATAATTTTATTTTCTTAAAAATATAGGGACACCAAGTGTCCTTTTTCCACCAGTTCGCTATTAAGATACGATTCTCTTCATGAAGTAGACACATCATGCCTTATTTGCTTGACTATTTTTACTATCACTCTATTAGTAAGTCATGTAAAATACATTATTTTCGGATGAACTCAAATTTTGTTTACCTTCTCTTCTTTTAGGTAACTAGTTTGGCTTATATTGATAAATTATCACATGTGAAATTTGGATTTTTAGATTTTTTTTTTCAATTATGTATTGTAAACTGGTTTTATTTTTAGTTGATGTAGAATTTATTATATCTCTCACACGTTGATGTATATATATCTCAAACGTGAAACTAAATATTTGTAGATGGTTCGATTATAGTCCGAAAATGAATGACACAATGGGTCTAACAAATCTTACTATGATAGATTTTGATACCATATTAAAAAATGTGTTTAACAACTCGTGCTCACAAAACCAGCTTTGTAATTTCTCCCACTTATATATTATGATTTGGTTAGATCTCTAGTTAATGTGAAATTTTCAACATTTGACATGTTCGGGGTACTCCATGCAAAAAGATAAACACTTACTTGAATAATGGACTCTACCTCTATAAATATGTCATAACTTAGATCATTGTTGATATAAGTATATCTATATTGTTGATATAACTCACGTGGTATTTTTTTCTCAATTGATTATGTTTTATAAGTGTTGAAGATTGGTGGAATTTCATTTTTTAAAATAGAACAGCGAGTGATCTTCAAATTTTTTGTATAACATTTTCAAACAATTATTTTTTCTTTGACTAAGATGATTTTCCCATTTCATTTAAGGAAAATATCATGCAATGTAGTGACTTCTATTAGCAAATATGAAATCAATATTATTTTGCTACCAAAGATTTACCAAAAGTAGTGAGATGATTGACATATCTATTGTATATATACCCTATCTTCTATATAACCAAACAAAATGTATGAGATAATTATGTTATGAAGGATTTTTAATTTTTTAAATATTGACTAGTATGAGATGTCGATAAAACTTCTTTGATGCAAAAGAACAATTTTTACTAGTCAATTTGTTAGTAGTAAAAATATTTTTGGTAAAAAAAATGTGTTGAGTCTTAAATAACCTCAATATTTTGAGATGAATTAGTTTATTCTATCCCTAGAAACTCTCGTTATTATATTTATAACTCCTATAATCCTTCATTTATTGGTTTTAGCTTTAAACTATAATATATTTGATGAATTCTTCATTGTTAGTTTGGATTGAAGGTGGAGAGTGATATTATCATAGAGAATATTCTTATATAAGACTATCTAAGACTTTTGTACTCCAAATCTCTTGTTATCTTTTTCGATACATTTTTTCATCGTATGACTATAATTTATGTAAGATCTATAATATTCTCTTAACATGTAATTATTTCTTGTAATATTAAGTATTTTATTATATGGTCTTTTAATGTCACTAATAAAAAAACATAAAATTTTAAAATTCATACTTTCTAATGAACCATACAATTTTTTTTTTTAAATAATGTTCTCTCCATTGTTGTTATTTTTGTAATTATCTATTTTGATTTTGAGTGGCATGCTTTATTAATTTGAATTTTGAAGAAAAATAGTTCTTGGTGAATTGGAATTAGTGTGTGTGAAAAAAAATATGATAATAGTAAATAAATACATGTTAAAATTAATTTAAAATATTTCCTTCAGTATATTTACAATTTTTACTAATAGTTATTTGATTCCTATTTAATTTGTTCTTTGGTTTTGATTATCAAAATAATCATTACATTGTATTTTTTATGCCATTGACATATTACATAACACATTATATATAATATTAGTTTATAACAAATAAGTGAAGTTTTAAACATTTTCATATAAATGTATTATATACATATATTTTACTAGTTACATAATGACATCGTAATTTATACTTTTACACATAATGTGATGTCAAAGACATGTGACATAATTCCTTTGGTTTTTTATTTCTCCTCTTCTTTCTCTCGTTACCTTTCTTTTTGTTTATTTTTAACAATTTATCTGTCAAGGAATAAATCCTTTGACTATTTATTTTGGTGATATTTTTATTCCCTTCTTATTGATTGATTGAATTGTAAGCATCTTTTAAGAAAATAAGTTATTTTGTATTTGATTCTGAAATATGCAGTATTTTTTTTTCTATTATAACTATTAAATAAATGAATTTATTATTGAAAGAAAATATATCTATTTCATCAATAATTTAAAACATTAATTAAGAGATTGAGGGGGGTGAGAAAAGGTTACTAATGTTATATATGCTTGATTATACGATTATTTGTATAATAAATTTAATGTATATATGTTTGATTATACGATTATTTGTAATTTAATGTATATATGCTTGATTATACGATTATTTGTTTAATAAATTTAATGTGATTTATTGAGGGGTTCATATACATATCAATAGTACGTATAATGTTTTAGATGTTATTTTCTAATAAAACATGTTTAATACAAATATTTTAAAATATATTTATTTGTTATGTTGTATTTGGATCCATTCTTACTGAAATTTATAGACTAGTAAAGTTTTGAAATGGATCGATAGAATCTTTTGAATTTATTTAATTTATTTGGGACCATACTTAACTTATATTATTGATCATAATTTTTATATAACTTATTTTTCTTATTTATATTTTTTTTATTGTAATTATACTTAAAATATAAACATATGATATTTTTGTTCATAAGATGATTATGAACCTATTTAGATTTTTGTTGTAGTGCGTGTTCAGTGATATATAAACTTTAAATTTAACTCAATCTTATAAACAGGTTTGCACCCACTTATATATAATGAAATGTTCTAATCTCTAGTTGACGTGGGATCTCCAACAGTTACACATAATAAAAAAAAATAAAAAAATGTAAGAGTTTATATATAAACTACACTTTGTAAATTTTTTCATTGTAATATATATTATCTACATATATTGTTTTGTTATTTTTAAATTTATTATTTATGATTTTTAATTTGTTGGTGACATTTGTGAAAATAATTTACTCAAAAAAATCTGATTAATTTAAATATAAATTTCTGTTACTGAAAATGAAAATTGAAATAGTTTCAAATGATTTATTATGTTTTGGGTAATTTTAATTTAATTTATCTTACTTCAAAATTATTTATTGTTTATAAGACGTTTTTGTAAATGACAGAAAAGTCTAGAACACTATAGATAGTTGGAAGCAGAAAACGTGATAATAACACTATAGATATTTGTGTTGATATAAGTTAGATTATGTATGATAAATAAAATTCAGATTTGTTTTTTTATTAAAATTAAGAAAAGTCATAAAAATAGTTGTCGTCTAGTAATTGTTAGAAAACATTCTTAGCTATAGGCACGCCCCCAAAAAGTTGATGAGACATTGAAAAAACAAAGTGTCCTTTGTTTGTCGTATGTATTGTACATTCTATCTAACAAATTTTTTTAGATTTCGATGAGATAAATATATTTTTCTCTTATTATAATAAAGTGAAATTAATTTTTATCTTTAATTTAATTTTAAATTTTCTTTCAATAAGAAAACTATTTATAAAAAGTTTTTTTTTTAATTTAAAAAAAATAATTTTTATTATTAATTATATTATAATATCTATCTTAACCATAAATTAGCCGCTTGTGCAAGTTTCTTGGAGCTTTCTCTGCGTTTCTTGACGTTCAGACTACTTTGGTTGCTGAATTTTATGGAGTTATATATGCTTTGGAGGAAGTTCAAAAGTTGGGTCTTATCAATGTCTGGCTGAAATGTGACTTTGTCTTGGTTTGTGCTGTGTTTACTGCTAGGACAAATGTTCCTTAGATGCTTCGTAATTGATGGAATACTTGTCTTAATTACTGTGGAAAAATCAGGTTTAGAGTTACTCATATTTTTTCGTGAAGGGAATGCATGTGCTGATAAATTTACTAATTTATAATTTATTCAGATAATCCTTTCATTGGTATAATAAGTTTCAATCTATCTGTTATTATAATTCTTTATTAATAAGTATAGTATACCTATGTATCGTTTTTGTTAACATATATGGGTTTTGGTCTAGTCCCCATATTTTTGTATTTTTTTTAATAATTTTTTTTTTAATGTCATGGCAAATGATTGATGTTACTTGAAGTGTCAGCCTAGCTGAAATGTCAAATAGTATAATGATGTCTAACATGAAAGCTTTTTATATAAAAAAAAGTAATATAAAATATTTTAATATTTTAATTTATATTAAAAAGTTATTTATCAAGGAAAAAAATAGATAATAATTTATTTTAATAATTTTCTTACTATATTTAAAAATATAAAATTTAGATTAAAGATAAAAATCAATTTGAGATAAAAGTAGATCATATTGAACCGTTTGAATAATTTTATTATTTTGTAATAATGTCGTCTTTCTATTAGTTAATGACCTGTTTTAATTTTGGGTATGCTTTATCAATTTAATGAATAAATGTTTTGATGTGTGGTGAATTGGAATTGATGTATATGAAAAAACGACAATTGTAAAGAAAATACATGTTAAAACTAATTTTAAAATATTTTATTCAATGTATTCAACAATATTAGTCATTAAACTTTTCATTTTTAACGTACCGTTAATTGAAGTAGTGAAAATATTATTAAGAAAATGAGAGATATCGAGTTTAATATAAATTAAATATGGGAGTGTCCATATAAATTTCTCATTTTTTTACATACAAATAATTTATAGTATCCTTTTCATATTTATGATATATTTTTAACATTTTAAATTCATAATTGCAGAAAATATTTCGAATTTTAAAAGCCCCCAAACAAATATCCTTACATATATATTAGATTTGAATTCTCAGTTTAATGTTGAAAAGGTCTTACTTAATAAATGTTAATAATTGATTACATATTAACTAATATATACTAATATTTAAACCAATTAGCACACTAACCCACCAACATGTTTCCCATTATTCAGATAGAATTTTAATTGATTTCTATTATCAAAGTAGATAAAGTAATCAAATTGAATAAATTGTTAGGATTGATTAAATATTTTCCCTTTTTTTTACATAATCAATATAGATTTTTTCACACGCAATACAAAAACTAAAGTCTAATTAATGATATTTTTTTTAAGAATTTAACTATCTTGACTTATGTATCATAAATACGTATTATTTCTAAAATATAAGATAAAAAAACACAAATTTATATATTATATAATTATAAATTATATAAATTGACAATAAAAATTTATGTGCACGAGTATCTTTCAGTTTTTTTTAAGTAGAAAGATGTTTCTCATAACTAGTTAAAAAGGATTTGTTCTTTAATTTGATAATCATAATAAAAATTTATATAATAAATTTAAGTTTTTAGTAAATTAATATATTTTTTGATTTTAAAATTGTGTTAGAACTATGTTAGAATTGTCAAAAATCTTATAAATATTTTTTAAATTAAACCCTCGAAGGATATATGTTATACGAATATTTTACGAGTTTCAGTGACGGATACATTTGTCTAAACCAGATAACACATTAACTACTTTTTGTCTGATTGGCTTATCCTACATATCTCTATTATTGGCGAATCCTCATGTTTGTTAGGAACATTATCCAAAGCCTAGCAAAAGAGTACAAGTATAGGTGGAGATAATTGAAGTTTTGAACTAAAAGAATAAAAGAAATATAAAGCATGTCACACACACCATCAACCTTTATCATATAATCATTTATGGAAGATGGAGTTTCTCATTGGAATTGCATTAATATCCAGAGAGCAGAAGGGTGAGAAAATAAATAAAAGATGGAATTAAATCATCATATATTTATACTTTAAAGGGTAGTTTCTGTGTGTGTGCAACATGGCCATGGGTAAAAGCAGCACTCTAATAGTCAAATATTTTTTTTGGAAAAGGGATGATATATTTGTGCTCGTACCCCTCTATTTGTTTTTATAGTGTTTGAAACATGCGAGTTTACTCTTCAATGATTAAGGTATTGTGGTTTTTAAAAATTTTAAATTTCATCATAAATTTATCTTTAAAAAATATTTCAGTGAATTAAAAAAATATATATTTAAACTGTTTTTACATAAATTTTAAACCATAAACCTTCAACCTAAACAATAAAATTATATATTGATTGAATAATTTTTTTTATCGACTATAATCAGTTAAGATAAATAATTGTCAAAATTAGAGAATAAAAAAATATTGAAGGAACAATATTAACAATCCAAATCCAAATCCAATAGTGAATATTTCTATGCCATAACAAAAAAAGAGTACCTAATAGTAATATTTAGAAGAGTCACGATAATTCAAGAGTAAATTATTTTATATTACAATTGTTGAAAGTAAGAAAAATTACTAAAAGATGAAAAAGAAAATATGAAATTGGAAATTGATCTTATTAATTATACACTTGGAAAATAACATTTACATTTTTTTTTCTTTCTTAAAATGGAGCTGTATATGTTCGAGATAAATTGCCCCTCTTCCACTGATTCGTTGCAGTTTCACGCAACTGCAGCCAAAACAAAAAACACACATTTTATCAGTAGCTACCAAAAATTCCCTGTCATATGATGAAAGATAATCTGAATTAAAAATAGTTAAAAGATATTTTTTTCAATTTTCTTTACTTTTTTTTTCACCAATAAAAAATACACCATTATTCCTAAAATTGACTTAACGAACATCAAACACTCATTAGAATAGAATTTAAATAACTCTAAAAACATATTACATAGTAAACTTTAAGTCTAACTGAATTCCATCGATTGAATGAAATCAGATTTTCACCAATTTATATAAAATATTCTAATGGCCAAGAAAACGGGAAAAAATGTAGTGTACGGAAAAACCTATAACCAAAGGAGAGAAAAGAAAGAAAGGAACCAGTTGCTGCTGTCTTATGAGTCTCGCATTCTCTTCTTGCAACTGCTCTATTTTCTGCTTCAACTCAATCAAGTAAGCCTACACAGAAAAAAAACACAGACAAAGATCATTGTTAAGCAAAGAAAGAAGAAAACTCGAAACTGTGGACTTTGGTTACACTCTATAACAAGAGTTGAAGAAGAAGAAGCAATATTTACCTGCTTTCTGGCTCTGGATCGGGCAGCAGATTCGCGATTCTTCATGAGTCGTGCGTTGCGCATGTCCCTTGAAGCTGGTGGAGCTCTTTCATTCGAAAATGGGTGGGCAAAAGGTTCGGTCTTTGAAGCAGTATGCAGCAGTTGCAGGTCCTTGTGCAGGGGAAGGTACTCAGAAGAACGCGTGCTCAAGGTGAGAGCAGTCACAGGAGATGGGTTAAAGGGTCCAGCTAGAAAGTCTTGAAATTTTGCACCTTTGGAGATGTGGGTGGTGTTGTGCTCGCTTAAGGCAGTGGAATTGATGCCGTTCCACACATCTTCCATGGCTTTGTTGCGGTTTAGGGTGTTGTTTCTCAAGGGTTTGGTGTGAGAAGTGTGAAGGCAGTGAGGAAGAGAGGGGTTTATGGTTCAGGTGTTCCTGTTGCATGTGCAGATGGTGATGGTTATTGATGATGGTGACAGTATTTGGTGGAAGATGAATTAGGGCTGGATTTGAAATTCTTAATAAGTTTAATTCATTGTGATAAAATAAAATAAGTGAGAGTTGGTATTTGAAATAAAATATTAGGAATGATTTGATAATAGTTTTATTCCTAACAGATAGATGAAATCTAGAGAACTATTAAAGTTTTCGTCTTTTTTTTTCGATCGGGTAGGTTGTTAGGTACTTGGCTGAGACCTTTCTCGTCTTTGTGTCTCTCCTTCGATTCTCAGTCTCGGGTGAATGCCAAATGTGAGAGATACCTGTAAAAGGCATTCCGACATTCAAGTCAGTAAAACGGGTAATCGACACTCAGGTAGGTGCACAGTAATAAATAACGTACATTTTTCCTTGAAAAGTGTGTTATTTATATTATTTTAATGGACTTACCTTATTATGCATGATTAGTGGAATGGATCACACTTAGGATTGCATTACCTAGTTCTTAATGATAGTTTAGCTTCACTAACCTTGGTTTGAGCGTTAATGGTTATACGTGTCGGTCACTGGCCGTGCGTGGTGTGTCAGCCAACTCGGTCAGGTGGACTGAGACACGTCAGCGTGTGTCTCGGTCAGGAAGACCATGATGTCGATCGACCATACCGGTACAAGTCCGATAGCAGGTGGTATGATAAGTTCAACAAACTCTTGTTAACCTGATAAGTCCAATAAATTTTCGATAAAATAAATTTAAAAATAACTCTAATACTATGTTAAAATGTAAACTTCAAATGTAACTCAATCTTATCAAACCGAGTTATATGAGATGAGGGTTACACCAATTTATTAATCATAGAATATTTTAATCTCTAATAAAAGGAAATACTTGTGTGCACAGGATCAAAATAAAGATGAAGGAACGGTCTTAAATTTGATCACGTTGGTTACACTGTTTAGTACCTTGTCTGTGTATGAACAGTCATGTCCGGAGTGTCAGGCTTAGCAGCTTCTGACGTCTTCAGCAACCATCTCTTTCATAACTTTTATTACTTTATGGGTTAAGTATACTTAATTGATGCATGTGAAAATAATTGATGCATGCAGAAATAGCTGAAACGAAACTTTTGTAATCAATTTGCATAGTTAAAATGGGTATGAAATAAACAAAAGAACACACAAAAAGTTGGATTCATCAGTGCATGTTTTGATACTCATCCTATGTTGGATTTTTCAGTCATTTTCCATTTTCATATGTAACAAATGTGATAGCAAGATTTTCCATTCAAGGATGTTTAACGTGTTTGCAAATACGTCATGAGTGACTCTGATCTTTGAAAAAAACATTCCATGGAAAGTGAGTTTGGACAGGATAAAGGATCATACAAATTGACCACTCTTCACACGATAGTTAGGTTCAATGTCTTCAAAGAAAAAATAATTATAGCAAGTATATATTTTATAAAAAGTAATTAAAGTGGAGTATTTTTTTAATTTGAAGTTTTTATTAAGATAATTTATTTTTATAAATATTAAATCACATGTGAGGATTATAAAGTTAGACAGATTATGAAGTAGAAAAGACAAAAGTTTATTTACAGAAAATGTAAATATATGGTCAATTAAGTTCATCAACTTATTTAAATTCTCGTGTGAAGTTTTTTCAAACTACAATTTCTTTATTTATAAGAAACTAAGATAAAATAACACTAAAAAAAAGTTTACATTTACCTATAATAAAAATATGTAGATAAAAAATTACATACATATTATTAATGAGATAATTTTTGTAGGTAAATTTGAGATGGTATGTAAGTTTCTCATCATGTTGCATTTGTAGATAAATTATTTATCGTTGTACTTGTTTTATCTACTGTTTGTAATTCGTAAGTAATTTCCTACTAAACTTTCATGAATAAATTATGGTATGGTTCAAATTCGTAAGAAATTGTAATTATTCATATGTACATTATATTCATTCTTAAACTAAATTTTGTGGGTAAACCCATAATTCTTTTTACACCTACATTTATGAGAAATTGAGTTTTTTCTTGTAGTACAAGTTTACGAGAAAATATGTTAGTGGTTGTAAAGAAAATGAGGAGTCGAAGATAAGAAAAAAATCTAGCTATAAATTCAATTGAAGACTTATTGTGATTGTGATACCAAGATTGTTTTTAAAGCAACAAATTCCTTAAGGGAAAGGGTATATAGGAATTGAAGGAGAATGAATAAAAGTTAAAATTATTATTACAAAGTGAACTTTAAGTCTAACTCAACCCCATAAACTCGAAATGACTCTGATACCATATTACAAAGTGGACTTTAAGCCTAACTCAACCCCATAAAATTAGGTCATGAGGTGAGGTTTGCACCTACTTATATATTATGAAAGACTCTAATCTTTAGTCGATATGGGATCTCCAACAATTATTATTATTAACAATATGTATCATTATTGTAACTTTAATTTGAAGATTGCCATGTGAGATGAGCTGAAATTGAAGAAAAACTAATAACATTAAGAATATTTTGTGTTTTAAAAAGACTTTAGTCTAGTTTGTCAAATCTAATTTGTGAAGTTCCACTAGAAAACTTTGTTGTAATTTTTTTTTTTGTCAGTGATCACTTTTAGCTAATACTAAGAGTATTATTTTTTGAAATTTTTCTAAACTCTTACAACTACTAATATTCTTTTAAAATATTCCCAAACTCTTACTATCTCGTATGTTTTTTTTTAACAAACAAGTCATTCCTAACTTATGCATTTAAATATTTAACAAGCATATTGAACACAAATGTTTTAATTTAAATAATTAGAGATTTAAATGTCTTGAAAAGAAATATAGTTTTCTTCTACTTTAACTTTTGTCACTTTATTGTTACAGCAAACAACATGTAGCATTAGCATAATAGACTTTTTAGAATTTTTGTACGTACTTATCTTAGAAAACACTTTTATTATTTTGTTCATAAATAGTAAATTACGCATAACACAAATCAAACACATATAAAACACAAATTATCACTATGATATATTTAATGCTTATTAGATGTATAATTTGTCTATAGAACATAATAATAATTGTTTTTACACTTAATAAAAAACTATATATAAGGTTTGTTCAATTTTAAATTTACATAATATGATAAAGGAAGATATCATAATCTTCAACTTACTACTTTAATGAATGAAAGGATTTAAAAACAAAATTTGTCAACAACAATATAGTACGCATCAACATGCTCATTAGAACACTGTGAAACTAATGATAATCCTAAAATATGACATATCTTGCTAGTACTCTTTTTATTTAACTTTCAATAACTAAAATATGGATGCAAAAAACTATGTTTATAATACCTTTAAGAATCTTAAGAATTCTGTTAATTACAACTAGATGATACTTTATAGGTAATATTTGAATTTCAATACAAATATTATGCACGATAGAAAGACATCAATTAAATATAAGAGTACAATAATCGTACCTCTGTATTTGGTTTGATAAACTTATTTACCTTTTCACTGACATCTGCATAATATATTGTAGTTATTGGTGATTTTATTTTCTTGTGTTATTGGTGAAACACAATAAAAACTTGTTAAATATAAGAACTAAATAAATGATGTTTGTGGCCTTAATATCACAATGTATGCTTTCATTTATAGTACAAGAAGCAAAATTTTAGGTGTTTGAATATTGTCAATATAATTTTATTAGACATTTAAGAACTACTACTAATTAAAGAAAAAAAATCATTTTATATTTTCAAAAAGGATTATTTTCAACTAAAAAAAATAAAACTCAATTAATTAAAGCAACATTAACAAAAATTTGAAAATATTTAATTATTTTTAAATTATAAATTTTACATATATATATAAAAAATACGTCATATTTTGAATGGCTAGAAACACACTGAATATATAAGGCGGGAAAGAAAAGTGAATCAAAATTCTGAACAACTGTTCCCACATCCTTACACCTTATTTTCTCCTGTTCAGGAAAATCTCCGTTCGCCGGCGAGGGCGAGAGACACAATTTCACGGTACGTGCTTTCTCTTAATACTCTCGATTATCGTTTCAGCAATTCTCTTCATTACTAATTAGGTCATGGTAACAATTACTTCCATAACCGATTGTCGCAAAAGGTTTCCCCAACTCAGAATTGGCTTAGGGTTATGAGTACTAATTTTCCATAGCAATTCATGTGAATAGTAATGTTGGCACTGCGAATTCTGTTCTATCATAATCTTAAACTGAATATAAGAGAAAAACAATAAACAAACCTTAGAGCAGAGCACAAACTTATGAAAAGAGGAAGAAAACCACGGTGACGGTAGGAACGGCAGCGATGTCGTGAACTGAGAATAGAACCGCCACACACCACCACGCCGTTGACCGGAACGACAACGACGGCGTGGAGAACAAATAGAACGACGGCGTCTCACGAACAGAGAGAGCCTTCCGCAAGGAGAGGAAAAGAGAGCCACGAAAGTGTCCGCGAGTAGAGTCAGCGGTGTCGGTCTTACGCGAGTAGTAGACGACGAGAAGAAGGAACCGTACTCCGCAAGCAGTAGAGGAGGTGAAGAACGAACCCTAGTCGCGGTGAGTTTTGTTTATTTTGGCACACGAAACGACAACTCGATTGCAAGCTCGCGAGTTTGGCCGAGCTTATCGAGTTCACAGCCCACCGATCCTGCTCCAAAACTGAGTTTGCTTACCATTTAACTCGGGCACTGGGCGTGGGAACTTTAAGTCGTTATGAGTTAACACTCGAGTTTGATAACATGACAGAAGATGTAGAACACATGGTTTTAGCTTTTGTCTAGTTTTTGTTTTTATTAATCATAAACATTGTAGAATAAGGAGGAAATTACAATGGATTCGAATTTATAGCAGTATTTTTAAGAGCATGCCATTTTTTCTTCTGTCAACTTGTTAATCTCTTTGAGAGTTTCAAGGCTATAGAAGAGAAAATACTAAGGATTGAGGAAGAATCTTGGGTTTTGGTTTTGTATTTTTTAGATAATAGAAGAAATTCAACTTATTCCCAAATAATCAGGTTTTTAATTTGTATGCAGTATTAAAGCGTTGAACCCTGTTTCCTAATATCTGGCTATGGATCCTGATTGAGTGAATGCTTTTAACAAATTGCTGACAGTGTAATTTGTTGCGTGGTTCCTCTGCCCCTATAAGTAATTTAATGGTAAAACAGTTTCAGTGTCAACACTGTCAAGCAACTGATTTGGTGATATCATTTGTTTAGAAAATTGGAAGCAGAGAAAATGTGACAAAAACAAATTGAGATTTCTTTTGCTTTATGGATATCATCCATTTTTGTCCATTTATTTATTTCCTCTCTAATTACTGTCAACCAGGCACTGGATTTTTTCTTTGTTATTGTTTTGTTTTTGTTGGTTCTGGTCATTTTTAATGTTTATGAATCCCACCTAATGTGTAAATATGTCTTTCAACTTGTTTTTACAACTGATCTGCAATGAAGATTCCAAAATCTGCTAATATTGGAGCTCACAACGCTAATAAATGAATGTTATATACTTGTAATTTCGAGCCAGTTTCCATGTACTAAATCTCTTCTGTTCTAGCTCGTTTGTAATTTAGCTTTCCAATGTTTACCAATTAACGTGTTATATCTTTCAGGTTACTTTCAGAGGGACTCATTGCAGGTAATTGTTGCTCACATCTTTGCTTCACAGTTCACTCACTTGAACGGCATATGATTTGCATGCACGAGCTTCACCTCCATTTTTTGCTTTTATTTCTGTTCTGCTCTGTGTCCGATGATTCTTCATAGCCTCTGATTCTAAGGAAATGGACAAAAGACCTGAACATGGTGCCAAAGCTTCCCTAGTGCCTTCTAATAGAATTGGATCCAGGTTCTCCAATTTGAACAAGTCTTTCAAATATTCTCTCAGATCTTTGCTCACTTCATGCTCAAAGGAGGTAGACTTTGTTTCTTCTTTCTTCTCTCTCTATACACGGATGCTTTTAATTGTGTGGTATAATGAAAGAGTTAACAATAGGTATGTAAAATAAATTCACTTCTTAACCCTGAATGCTGTTTCCAATAATAGTAACAAAAATTTGTTAGCAGAGAAACTGAATCTCCCCAACAATTTAAGATTTTAAGTTAATAGAAACCATTTGACTTAAAACGGAAATGAAGATTTGAAAACTAAATTCATTACCACCTGACCACTTCTACCTGGGATAAACCAAAATCAATAAGTATTGTCTAGTTTTTTTATATTTTTTTATAAAAGATTAGGCACATTAAGTATTGCCTGTTTTTAATTTATTTTCATGTATTGCTTCCCTTTAGAATTTAGATTTGTTGATTTTTACATCAAATCAACAAGCACTACTGCCACACCCTCCTTACGCGCTACTCTTGTAATTAGTGGGAAGAAGTAGGTGAGGTTAAAATCAATAAACTAGATGACGTTACCAATTATAAAGCTAGACCAAAAGAAATGATTGATGGTGGGTTGATATTTGGGATTTCTTGAAAAATACCTTCTGACATACATTAAAGGTGAGTTTGAAACCCATGTTTTGAAAGTTGGACCGATTTTAGGGTTTAGGGGAACCAATAATTGAACTGTAGTTGAACCAGCATTAATAAAATAAATCTAATAATTAAATTATATAAAAAATAATATCAGACAAATAAAATATCATAATTTAATAATACTAAAACCTAAAAATTACACATTTTATATGTTTTTTTTATTTAAAAAAGGGTTTAAGATTCAATAATACATAATAATATTATTTGAAAATAATAAGTTTGCTTAAAAGAAAATGAAATATATATATATATATATATTTATGAAAAATTAAATTTAACATCTAAATAATATATTTTTAAATAATTTGTTCAACCACTGTAAACTGGTTATGACTGATTTTGATCAGTTCACCGTTTTCATATTGGTTTAAAACTTGAGACGAGTTTTATGGTTCAAATAGACCAGACACCAGGCAGGTTCACCGGTTATGGCAATTGTGTGGTATGACTCCCTTGTAGTTTATAGATGCATAAAACATTACCCATATCTATGTCACTAGTTCAGATCAGATGCTTTTGCACTAAAAAGATATCCATGACATGTTTACATAGTGTTACTGCTTAATAGGTAGTAATGGTTGAATTATGTCTAATCCATTGTGATAGCATACATTTTTATCCTATGGTTTGAGTATGACTACTGAAGTATAAATCTGAAATTATGTTAATATTTTGCACTCTAAAACGGCTATGTATTGATACATGTTTCTTTTGATGCTTAAAGGAATTTTATAAAGCATTTTCAAGTTTCTCTAACAATGAAAGGGAATCCCTCCATCGCCTATTTCTTCAGGTATGCACCCTTGATATGTCCATATTATTAGAAGTATATTTCTGAATGTTACATTGAGTTTTAGCCAATAAGAAAACTGTGACAATGGGTTGACCCAGGTCATTATTTTTCACATCCAGTTTTCCAAATGAATTGTGTTCTAAATTTAGGACAGTGGTTGAATTTCAAGGATTTCCTTTATACTTATGTCGCTGTTAATCTTGGAAATTTTTTGGTGCAACCTTGTAGTTAGAGTTATATAATAATTGTGTTCCTCTTCCTCAGCCACTTAATGCTAAGTAGGTTTATATAAGCTACTGACTATTAAAAGGGGGTCAAATTAAAAAGCCATCTTTACACATAAATAAGCAAAATGAACAAGGCCTTAAGTGTGATACCTTAGTAACATCTAATAGATATGAAATTAAACAAGGCATTTTTGTTAGTATCGAGCTTATGTCTATCAAGAAACTTGTATAGTAAACCTGCTACCCCAAATCATTGAGTGAAGACAAATGAATTTATATCTAACATGTCCCGTCAAACTGGAGCCTTACGAGACCGGAAACCTTAAAAGCTCAGACATTGCACTGGCACTCCTTACCTTGTGTTGAAATATAACTTTACTTTAAAACATAAAGGCTCTAATACCAACCTACCTAAGAACAATTTCTGAAGCACTTCAGAGAAAATACTTTCAGCCTGCACTGATTTTAAAGGAAGAAGACAAATATATATATGGGTGTTGTTGCAGTGTTTGACAAAAAAAGAGTGATATGTGCATCACCACTCTTTTATAAAATGCAAGACTACACAATGAAATGCGTGAATTATTGGGATTGATAGTTTGACACTCCATTTTACAGGAAGTATCTACCTTTTTTAATTATAAAAGGAAACAACGAACATTATTTACTAATCAAGCTATATGTATCATTCCTCTTCTCAGCTGAATGCAATTCACATAAATTCCTTTATTCTATTTTTCAAAGTCTAAGTGTCAAGAGCTGCTCAGAGTTTCATTTATTTGTATTATTTTGTATCATGTCTTTCAGGTCATTACTTCGTTGCATGAAAACTTAGAGGTATGTTCGAGATAAGTGCTGATGTAAGTAATGTTGATCCAAAATCCATTTTCTCTCAAATATAAACAGCTGATGAGATGCGTTATGCAACAGTTGAGGATGTTATCTAAATATCACCTTTGATGTTTTTCCTTTCAGTCATAGCTATTTCTCAAGCATAAGCCTGATGCTGATGTTTCACTATTTCAGATACTTAGTAATGATATCTGTCATCAATGGTTTGAGTCAGTAAACTTAATTATTTTCTTGAAATTTGTATTAGTTAGCATATGCAATGATTTAGTATTTTTTCTTTTATTTCTTTTAAAATGATTGGTTCATGATTTGTTGTTACTGTGCAATTTTGTTCTGTTCCTTTATCTTTCCCTCTCTCACATTTTGATAGATTTGTCAGGAAACATCTATTTTATAACTTGTCTCCTCTAACTATTTATTTACACATGTAAAGCTTTATAGCATAAAGAATTTGTTATTATTTTGATAAAAGTGTTAATTTTAAGTGTTCAGTTAATTATTTTTACAGGAAGGGTTTGAGACAATCAGTCTTCAAACACAGGTATAATTGTGTTATTGTCTCTGTTGTTTTATTCTAAAATTTAAATAAAAAAGTAGAATAATGTTGTATCTGATTGCTCAACATTCATATACTGCAATTTAGTTAGGATTGCAACCATACATTATAAAACTTGCATGGTACTAGGCATGGCAGACGGGAGGGACAAGGTGAGTTTTGCCTCCCCACCACTGCCACACCACCTAGGACAGGAGCAGGTTCACATGGAGAATTAAGATTAATGGAAATCAAAGGGGCAAACTTTAAATTGGATTAGGGTCCTCTAAATTGAGTCTGTTAAAGTGATCAAGAGTTTATTTACTCATGATTTAGTCCGACAGAAGTGCATTGTGATCTAAAACCTCCAAAATTAAGTACTTACACTTTCTTTCTCACAGTAAAGACATATTCATTTTAGAGGATCTTCTCCTTAATTCATACTTGAAGGTGCTATTTGAAATTGTGTGGAAAATAATAATAAAAAAGAATATGGACATGTTATCGAGGATAGGAATAGCACATATTTTTAGTCAAATCCTTACAATGTAATCAAATTAATAAATTTGTATAAAAGTCCTCTTATTCTTGTGTTTTTTTTCATGGATACTTGTATTTACTCTTGCAAATGGTCAAATACCTCCCACTCAGGTGGTAGTAGTAAGTAGTACTAGATTAGTAAAACAAAGCGAATAAAAACTTTTCTTATTTTAATCAAATCTACATTTAACTCAAATTTCAGTTATGGGAATCTTAAAACTAGCCGAGATAGTTAAGAAGTTGAACCTTTCTAGTTCTATTTAAGTTTTCAACATTAAGTTAAGATTTGACTTTTGAGATATTCTTTTTGAAAGGTATGTTTGGATAAGCTTCCCAAAAAAGATATTTAGAAGAGAAAAATAAGAAATTAATTTCTCCACAAGTTAGAATTAGCATATGCGAGTTAACTTGTAGAAAATCTCTCATATAATTCAAATTTTTATTTTTAACTATTGCAAAAGTTAATTTTAACTTATGAAAAAAATCATATTTTTTCATCCTATTTTTTTTCTTAGGAAGTTTTTATGGAGAAGTTAAGATTTGGCTTTGGAGATATTATTTTTAAAAGCCATGCTTGGATAAGCTTACCAAAAAATATTTTTAGAAGAGAAAAATATGAAATTAATTTCTCTAAAAAGTTAAAATTAGCTTATGTTTTAGGTAACTTGAAATCTCTCATAACTTCAATTTTTCTATTTAACTATTGCAATTTGTTTTCTTCATATTTTGATTCTTAGAAGTTTTTACGGAGAAGTTCTTCCAAGTAGACTCAAAATCTTCTACAGTCCCTACAGAATCGTAGCACAATTCAGTTACTCCCTTTAACTAAAGTGAAAATTTTGAATTTTTTTATATACCTTAACATAGGTAAGATATGGTGGCTTTGATACTCTTACTGCCATACACTCTGTGTAGGACATACAGGCATGCACTTGCAATATTCTACCATATTCAAGTTAGTCTGTAATTTTGCATTCTTCTTTGTTGCAGGCAGGAGCCACTCTTGATGCTGTGGAGGAAATTGTGGAAGAACAAGATCTGGATGTCCTGTTTTCAGATAGGTATTATAGGACTTTGCGATAGCATTTTAAGTAGTTTGTTGTAGGATGTCATTATTATAATTATATATCTGAAGTGATGATATTGAAAATTCCATTCATATTAGCAATCAAATTAACAATTAGTGAAAGCTTAATCTTCAACACAAGGTTCTCTTTGGCTAATCCCATTTTTAATTTTGTTGATAGAGATTTCAGATTATTTGGGGACCAATGCTGATTATTTTTTAACACACTTACTCAATTTACTTCTTATCGTATATTTATTCGTTATTACATTTGCAGTATGTTTGATTATTTGAACTAATAGGGAAACATTGATACAAATGCAGGAGTAACATAACGGATGTTTCAGAGAATCTGTCTATGGCAAAGAAGAAAGAAATTCAACACTTAATGCATATGGTTCAATTGGTAGGTACAACTTACGCTACCTGAATGCATCCTTGTCATATTATACCGAAGGTAGACTAGAAAAGCACATCTTGAGTCTATTCGACGCCACTATTTCCATATTCCTTTTTCTCTTGTTATACCATCTCACCCCACCTAAAAGCACACTTTCCACTTTGTGTGTGTCTATCACTATTTTCATGTTATCCCATGCCTTCCTTCTAATCTACGATTTATATTTTTCATTCTCAAATTGTAATAGACAAAACGTTTATGATCCCTGGTCGTGTGGACTCCAGGAACAGCCATCCACTTTGTTATGACCCTAATAATTATTCCTTGCAGCGTAACAGTGGTAACCTTTGTCTACAACTGGACATACAATTCAAGGTTACAAAGCAAACCCTTATTAAATAGTTTGTGAATTTGAATATAAATAACTTTATTTAAAATTTGAGATCATATGAAATACGTATATAGAGCTGAAAGGTTTGGACATGAAAATTACTGCAAAGAAAATTCAGCTGGGTCACAAATGATATACTTGAGAAAAATACAAAAGTATTAGGGTGAATTTGAGAGAGTGAATTTCCGTCTGTGAGGATCTCATATTTATAATAACTTTGGATACATCAAATACAATGTATGAGAGGGAAAAGAAGAGGATATGAAAAGATATATTTAGGAACTAGGTACAACACAAAGCATACAACACCTTTACAATAAATTCTATTTCAGTATTCCAACACTCCCCTCAAGCTAGAGCATACAAATTTTATGTGCCGAGCTTGCAACAAATAAATTCAATGAGGTCATCACAAGGATTTTGTTAACACATCTGCAAGTTGATCATTTGATCCGACAAACTTAGTTCAAATTTCCTTGGACAACAACTTTTTTCGAATAAAATTACAGTCAATTTCTCTGTGTTTAGTCCTCTATGGAACACTGAATTGGAAGAATGTGGAAAGTAGCTTGGTTACCATAATACATCTTCATCGGTTGAATCTCACAAAATTCTAATCTTGGAGGAACCTTTAACAGTATAAGCTCACAAGTGAGGGATGTCATTACTCTGTACTCAACTTTTGCAGATAATTGAGCAACAACATTTTGTTTCTTGCTTTTCCAAGAGATAATATTTTCTCCAAGCAAAACACAATATCCTGTAGAAGAGCGATTCCTAGGAGAACCAACCCAATCAACATCACAATATCCAAAATATTGGGTATTCCCTTTATCTTTATACAATCGTGGTTGTCCTGGAGCCTTTTTGAGATATGTTAATACAGATGACAACATTCCAATGATCATAAATCACAACACCACCTACAAAAGACAGATTTGGTCTAGTAATAGTGAGATTTGGTCAAGAGCATATTTCCTTTTAGAGATTAGAACTCCTTCCTTTGATTGGGATACTTTTAATATTTAATTGATGAAGGGGCCAATGACAAATGGCAACCATGATAAGGGAAAGTCTGACAGTACTCATTTTGGTCACCGGAGAAAGATCTTGTGCCAAATATCCTATATCCCAATATCAGCGAAGGCAACAAGAACCCGTCCTGGTCGTACAGCAACTTCAATTGTCTGAACCGGAGGTAAGAACTCATACCAGTGAGACTCTTGAGGACACCTTAAATACTGCTTTTGAACCTAACCTAAATGATTTACCTATTGCCTTGAGAAAAGAAAAAAGATCTTGTGCCAAATATCCTATATCCCAATTTGTGTCTACAGAAAAACTTTCTATGCAGCACCAGAGTTTTCTTTCAGCTATTGATTCTATCAAAATCCCTTCATCGGTACAAGAAGCCTTAAAAGATGAGAACTGGATTCGAGCCATGAATGAAGAAATGAGCGCGTTAGAAAGGAATGAGACTTGGGAGATTGTAGAGAGACCAAAAGATAAGAAAGCAGTGGGTTGTAGGTGGATATACACAGTTAAGTATAAGTCTGATGGCACACTCGATCGGTATAAAGCAAGGTTGGTTGCAAAAGGGTACACTCAAACCTATGGGATCGATTATGAGGAGACTTTTGCTCCAGTGGCAAAAATGAATACCGTCAGGATTATTCTCTCCCTGGCAGCACACTTTGGTTGGGCAATGCATCAATTTGATGTTAAAAATGCCTTCTTGCATGGAAGCTTGGAGGAAGAAGTATACATGGAGATTCCACCTGGTTATGGTATTGTTAATGAAGGGAATAAGGCGTGCAGACTTAAGAAGGCCCTATATGGTCTTAAACAATCACCTCGTGCTTGGTTTGGAAGGTTTACTCAAGCTATGGTATCTTTGGGGTACCGACAAAGCCAAGGTGACCATACTCTGTTTATAAAACATTCTCAGAATGGTAAACTCACTCTACTTTTGGTCTATGTAGATGATTTGATTATTACAGGTGATGATGAGATTGAAAAACAAAATTTGAGGGAGAGACTAGCTGCTCAATTTGAAATGAAGGATCTTGGGAAGCTGAAGTACTTCCTTGGGATAGAGGTTGCTTACTCGAGACAGGGCATCTTTATTTCTCAAAGGAAATACATCCTTGATCTTTTCAAAGAGATTGGTCAGTTGGGTTGTAAGCCCACTGGAGTGCCAATAGAGCAAAATCATAGGATTGGGAATGATGAGGAAAACCCAAAAGTGGAGAAGACACAATATCAAAGACTTGTGGGAAAACTCATTTATCTTTCACACACTAGGCCAGATATAGCCTATGCAGTTAGTGTGGTTAGTCAATTTATGCATGATCCAAGAGAAAGACACTTGCAGGCAGTAGATAAAATTATTCAGTACTTAAAAGCCTCTCCAGGAAAAGGATTGCTATTCAAAAAGGGGGAAAACTTATCCATGAAAGTATATACTGATGCTGACTATGCAGGATCGATTGTTGATAGGAGATCCACCACAGGCTACTGCATGTTCTTGGGTGGAAATCTGGTGACATGGAGGAGCAAGAAGCAAAATGTAGTTGCAAGATCAAGTGCAGAGGCAGAATTTAGAGCCATGGCTCAAGGGGTGTGTGAACTCTTATGGATGAAGATCATACTTGATGACCTAAAAATAAAATATGAAGCTCCTATGGGTTTGGCATGTGATAATAAGTCCGCTATCAGTATTGCACACAATCCGGTTCAACATGATTGAACAAAGCACGTAGAGATAGACCGACACTTTATTAAAGAGAAGTTGGATGATGGTCTTATAGCCACTGAGTACATCCCTTCAAGACTCCAATTGGCAGATATGTTTACTAAGGGACTTCCCATAAAACAATTCGAAGATCTTACTTGCAAGTTGGGAATGATAGATATACATTCACCAACTTGAGGGGGAGTGTTGCATAATTAGGAGAATTATGTTATAACTAAGTGCATATTCCATTTTATATTTATTAGGACAGATTTGTTAGTGATTTTATTTTATTTGATTTGTACAGCTTTAAACACTCATTATTTCTGGCTTTCATTGCCTATTATTTCTTTCTTTAATTAGGTTGTAAAACAGTCTATAAATAGAGACTGTAATCACATTTGTAAGATATCTCAGAAATATATTTCATCTATTTCTTTCCACTGTATCATTGCAGTGAAGCCTATAGATCTGAGTATATCCTTCTGCCACCAATCGAGTTTTGAGGCAATCAACTTCATCATTAGGTCCAACCTTAATGACATAAACTCAACGACAACTTACTATCTTCTTCCCCGAAGGAAGAGGAACTAAGTCTCATGTTTTGTTATGTTCAAGAGCTGGCATTTTAGTAATCATGGCTTGTCGTCACCCCAGGATGATCTAGTGCTTCTGTCACATTTTTAGGAACAGTATTAGAAGAGGCAAGAAATAAAGGAAAAATAGGTAGCTAAGAAAAATGTATATAGGGTGAGGATTAAGGATAGATTGAGTACCTTTGTGAATAACAATGGGCAAACTCAAGTCATTGTGATCAAGAGTCGTGGTATTAGGTGATGGTTGAGAAGGATGTGCTGAAGGGGACTCACCTTGGGGCACTCGACTAACCATTTAATGCAACAGAGAAAGAACAGATAACAACCTAGGGTTTCAAGTGAGAGAAACTGTGATGACTTACCAAATGCTACTGGAATGAAGAACCGAGGGCAAAATGGGCTTAGAATGCTTCAATGAGTTGAACCGTGGTGGTTCGAAAAGGTTCTGACCTATGGAAGGCAACGCGTAGGTTTGGCTAAGACAGTGACTGGATGGCAATTCCTTTGCCCAACAGAGACTGGCATAGCGGGATTAACCCGTACTAACTTGAGAAAAATACACGAAAACTAAAATGCATTTGAGAGGGAATTTACGTCTCTTAAGATCTCATTTATAATAATTTTGGATATATCAAATATAATGTATGAGAGGGAAGAAAAGAGGATATGAATTGATATATCTAGAAACTCGATACAGTACAAGCACACAACACCTTTACAATATTTAAGACTATTTAATCTATCTTATTTTATGAATTGAAAATAATTGATGTTTTCCTTAGAGGCCCTTACACAATGTTTGTTATAGAAGAAAATGGGGGTATAGTTATAGTTACTTTTATATCTTTTTCTTATTTGGTTGAAAACTTTGAGAGAAGGAAAGGGAGGGAACTGAATTCCCTCTCCGGCGACATTGAGAGTATTAAGAACGGAGGGGAAATGGTTCATAATTTTGGGATTTTAGTGACTAAGTTATCTTGAGGGTTTCTTTTTTTCTCTGCTCCTCTTCATTAGTATTACTTACGGTTTTATTTTTTTTCCCTTCATAAATATCCTTCTGTTGCCAAACCAAATAAGAGAATTTTCCCTCCTCTCCTACTTCTGTCGTTTGTTAGGGAGAGGAACATAATCAAGTGTTGCGCACCCGACTGCAAATCCTTAGGGAAGACAACAAAGTATTATCTGGTGCTTCACAAGCTGTTGAGAAGGTTAATGTCTCTCAACTTATCTTTAGTCCTTCCATTAGTCGAAAGGTTATATAATTCTGATGTTTTATTAATTGGGGGTTTCTTTTTTGGCCGATGTATGCCTCCGATCCGTTGCTTGTTTATGCGCATAATCAACAGCTCAAGAGCATGAATTTAAATTATGGAGCCAACATCGGTGATGGGATCCATGATGAATAACATATCATGTAGGTGCTCCTGCAAATTTGACCAAGGTTCATCTCTGCTTTAATCCTTCCTTTACGGTACCTGTCGTCGTTATCATCAAAATTGTAATTGTGAAATGCCTTCTGGCCCCTATTTATATATGGCAACAATATCATATGATTTCCATTCATAATGAGATCAATACAATGGCGAATTACATGAAAACAGTATAAGATTGTATCTGATTGTAAAATATTTTAATTTCAGTTTTTTAATAGCTTTGACTTCCTAATTTAATTAAAATATTTTTTGTTCAATTAGGAAAAAAATTGGAAATAACTTTTAAAAAAAAGTTATGTTTATTTAAAATGAACTTTTTATAACCAACTCAAATTTCAATTTTATGTTGTTAATTTCAACTATTTTATCTGGTATTTAAACTGTACATTTTTTAAATTTCATTTAAGAGATTGTATCTGATTGCAAAATATTTTAAATATTTTGCATTTTGCATTAAAATCCCAAAACTACTCCACATTTTGCACTTTTTAAAACAATATTTTATTACAGAAAAGACTTGTAAAGTTGCAACAACATCTGGAAATAAACACAATTCTTTTATAAAATTTGGTAATACTTTTTATTCTTTTATATATATAAACACTTTTTTATAAGTATGTAAGTTTCGTTTTTCTATTTACCTAAAGAGCATTTTTAAATAAAGATAGAGGGGATCAATTTTCACAGGCTAACATTCTAGCGTTTCAGGGAATTTAAAAAAATATCAATCAAACGAACAAAAACTTGAGAAGGAACCTATTATTTACTAAACATCAATGAAAGCAGTAAAGAGGCACACAAAGTTTGACAATGAATCAAACTCCATATACTAGAGACTCAAAAGCATTACCAAATTCAACTATTACTTACAAATTTCAAGATTGCCCACGAGGTTCAACAAAGAAAATGTCTTTTACGCCAACATATCAAACATAATACAAAATAGTAACATCATAACTAGCAACTATGACTTAATCCCACCCACTGTCTTCATTGCCATTTCAAAGTAACTCATTCAAACGCCCATTGGTTTTCCCGACGAACTTCCTCTTCTTCCTCGGGGGTGAAGTCATTCTTAATGTTAAAAGTCTTGCGAATTTCCTCAGGAGTCTTCCCCTTTATCATGTCTGCTACAGTCTGGCAAGTAAGATCCAAAAGGTTCTTGATGTTCAAGTAGTTTGCAGCCTGTAACAAAAACCAATAAATAACACAGTACCATAACGAATAAACAAAGTAAATTACAGACAATAACATGCAGATACATACAGAAAGACAAACGTCTACAACGATGTCAATATTAATATATCATGGATCAAGTACATCATCTAATGTGTTAAAGTCAATATTAATAGCTCTGCCATTATTGTTATTTTACTACAAAATATTTACAATAACTCTTCATTCCATGCAAACATTACTTATAAGGTTGTCATGATATGTTACAAAGATAATAAAAGTTAAATCATTCACAAATTATTACATTCTTATAAAATAAGTATCCTCTGGGGGGGATTTCTTATAACACAATATCTTAAGCTTTAAGACTTTGGCCATAACCCCTGAATTGGAGATGCCCAGGTATATACTCTGCTCCTCCCTTAATCCATATTAAGATACCTTTTCAAGGACAAAATGATCAAGCTCCAGAACAGAACATAGATCGGATGCCATAATTAATCCTAAAGAAGCTGAACAACTCGTAAATTAAAATCTGAAGCCACAACATCATAACTTGACATCTCAAACATCATAACCAGGGTTTTGTTCGTTAGTCTCAAACAATGCGGCAAACAATTTCCCAAAAATATTAAAGCAACTGCAAATCCCGTTTAAAACCCTGTTTGTATTAATAAACAAACAACAATATAGAAAACAGACAAAGCCAAAATTGAAGTAAAAAATTATACAGAATGCGAATCGACACCGTGAAGTAAAAACACAACAAATCAATAAAGAAAACTCACAAAACCAAACAAAAGCCGAAATCCTCAATCGCAAAAGGCCTAACGGCACACCAAAACCAAGAACAAAAAGAAAAGACGGAAAAGTGATATCAAGAAAACGAACCAGAATGAGATCGAAGAGCGTGGCCTGATCAACCTTGACAAATTCAGCATCCCAGGCCTTGAGTTCATCCTCGGTAGGCTTTTCATCGGCGCTATTGGCCTCAACGTGCTTCTTGCAGTACTCGATGACCTTGGCGAGAATCTTGCTTGTGACGTTGGGAAGAGGGATCCCACTGTCGGCGCAATCGTCCTCTATCATATGCTTTATCGTCTGCGACTCGAGAGCGACAATCTCATCCACTTCGAAGGCCTCACCATCGGAACTCTTGAGCGTGATCTTCTTTGTCGATGCCATTCACAAATCCCTAACCCTAACCCCTTTTTCTCTCTGTTCCGTGCTATTCTATTTCTGAAGCGAAACGCTATTGGTGAGAACAAACGTGTGGTGTGTCCTCTATTTATGGCGCTGTTCTGTGGGCCCCACCCCAAACGTAGTTGAGTCGCACCGCTTCGTTACAATCATTCATTGGTTAAACGGGATTTTTCATTTTACTAATTTTTATTTTCTTCAACATTTTAAATTTAAATTTCAAATTATGAAATTATTTTATGTGAAAAGTTATTTTTTGAAATGCATTTAACTTTCTTTTACAATCAATAATTGATTTATTTTGATAAGATATATTGATAATAATATATATCTTAAATTATACTTTATTTGTTTGATTGATAATAATAGTTTTATATATATATATATATATATATATATATAATTATATTATATGATTTGGTTTCTTCATATTATATATTTACATGAATTTACATATTTAAAGTTTAAAGAATAAAAAGTAATTTAATTCAAAAATAATTTTAATTAGATATAGACTATGTTAAAAATCAAATATGTACCGGTATGGGCGAGACCAACACGTAGACTCCCTGTTCGAGATCCACTTGGCTGTCCGAGACCTGTCTACTTGACCGATATCAGGGGAATCTGACCGAGTTCCGAGAGTTTTGGCCGTGTCCTGGGAGTCTCGGTCGAGGCGACCGAGACTTAGGAGACTTAGATGAAGCCAAGCTTGGCCGAGACGAGTAGAATCACCACGGTCGGCCTACCGACCCATACTACCGTTAACGCTCAAACCAAGGTCAGTGAAGCTAATTCGTTATTAAGAATTAGGCAATACAACCCTAAGCAAGATCCACTCCAATAAACCAGCCCAACAAGGTAGGTCCATTAGAATAATATAAATAACACACATCCCAAAGAAGGAGAAAGGTACGTCATTTATTACTGTTCACCTACCGAGTGTTGATCACTCGCTTTACTGACTTGAGCGTTGGAGTACCTTAGCAGGTACCCACCATCTGGTGTTCACCGGAGACCGAGTGCCGAAGGAGAAGCAGGAGGACGAGAAGAACCCCAGTTCATCACCCAACAACCTGACCGACCGAAAGAAGAAAAGACTTCAATAGTTTTCTAGGTCTCATCTCCCTAAGAATAAAATAATTTTATATATTAAAACAAATATTACATTCGTATTAAATTTGTATAAGTTATTATGTGAAGTTATAAGCGAATATTATTGTAAAAAATGGTATAGATAATATATTTTAAAAAATAAAATCAGTTACAAATAAAAAGGTGCCGCGAATATATTTAAAAAAAGCATTGACTATAACAAACATAGAAATAAGTAAATTAGTATAGAGAAAATTATTCACATTTAATAAGATTTTCTAGAAATACATTAAAATCACAATCTTTAATATATATATATATATATATATATATCATTATTATCTTTATTAAACTATTATTATCAATATATATCATTATCAATATATAGTTTAAATTATATCTTAAATTATACTTTATTTGTTTGATTGATAATATATATATATATTAAATTATACTTTATTTGTTTGATTGATAATATATATATCTTAAATTATACTTTATATGTTTAATATATAATATGAATAAACCAAATCATATAATATAATTTTATAAAATCATTTAAACTTTAATATTAAAATCATTAATTTTTTTATATAATAAATGCATCATACATTGTTAATCCTAATCTATTTCCTTCCACGGGTTACTATATTAGTATGTAAGAAAAATAATATTTCACTTTAAATAAAAAATATTAAATGTATTTAAAACTTTTTCTTCATGTTCTTTAGTTCGTCTTCCTTCTAACTTTATCTTTTAATTACAATCTTTTTCTGCTTGTAATATTTTCTCTAAACTAAATCTCAATTTTCCTTTCAAATAATGTGAGTACTTATTTACATTTTGGCAATTACTTCTGTACCATATTTTAATGTGAAATGATAAAAACATTATTAAATAAAAAATTTACAAATTAAAATATATTCTGAATTTTATTTTTTTAAATACGGATTGGAGTTTAGAACACTTTTTATATTTTAATTTTTTTTAATTATATTTCTGAATTTTGATTCTTAAATTTTTTTCAAAATATATTTTTTTGTATTTTAAAATTACTTTTTACATGAGATTTTGATTTTTCAATTAAAATTTCATTTCAAGATATAAAAATATATGCTAAAATTAATTTTTAAAATGTACTTTTTTGAACTCCAAATTTTTAGTTTAAGAATAAATAATAATTTTATAAATATAAAAACAATAGGTGAAAGTCATAATTTATAAGATGATGTAAGAATTTGCCTTAAAATTTTTGTTTGTAACATGTTCACCTATTGATCGTGGTTAATGGAGTGACAACATAGATGGGCTAATGGAAGCATCCCTTGTTTGGATCAACATGTTTGGAGGTAGGGGTGAAGATAGGGGAGCAAGTTACATGCAAAAATTAGGAAAGATGTACACGTAGAATAAAAGTGTTTTGTGTTAATACCTTTGCAACAATGATATTGGTTTGCACCACTGTGAAACTGCATGAAATGATATTGGTCTGAACCACTGTGGAAAAATAATCAATGCCACAGTGCACCACAAAGACTATACTACACGCTGTACCACACCGAGAAACTCTGAGGAATCTTTTGACTGGTTTGATTTTTTTTCTTCAAAAGCTTCTAGTCGTGAGTAGTACTCTGATTTCATTCATTCATTTCGTATTATGAGAAATGAGAATCTTGTGAGAGTTGTGTCGTGAGTTATAATGATAGTGAAATTTTTATTGTGTTGAGGACGAATAAGGAAGACATAAGACGTAATGCATTCACTGTTTTTGGATTATAATTGAGTTTATGTAAGATAAAAGTGTTTTATATTAATATCTATGATATTGGTATGCACCAAGTTGCATAAAATGATATTGGTCTGCACTACTGTGAAACTACATGAAATGATATTAGTTTGCACCACTGTGAAGAAGAAATCAATGTTACAGTGCACCAGAGATTATGCTACACACTGCACCACACAAAGACTCTAAGGAATCTTTTTTTTTTTTATCAGCAAAAATGATTGAATAACATGAAACAATTTCTCAGACCAACAAATAGAGAGACAAACAAATCTACCACTAAAAACCCGTACAACCCGTACAAATTCAAAACTAACCCGTACAAATTCAAGTTTAACCCGTACAAACTCTGAGGAATCTTGTTACTATTTTTTTGTCTTCAAAAGCTTCCAGTCGTGAGTAGTAGTGTGATTTTATTAATTCATTTGAGTGCTTATATTCTAAGAAATATGAGTCTTGTGAGAGTTGTGTCGTGAGTGATAATGATAGTAAAGTTTTTTGTTGTGTTGAGAACGAACAAAATAAAACATAAGAGGTAATGCATTCACTGTTTTTTGTATTAGAATTTAATTTTTGTAGGATATGAGTGTTTAATGTTAATATCTTTGCAACAGTGCATGAAATGATATTGGTTTGTACCATTGTAAAGAAGGAATCAATGCTACAGTGCACCACGGGGACTATGCTACATATTACACCACACAGGGACTCTGAAAAATCTTTTGACTGGTTTAATTATTTTTTTGCTTCAAAAGCTTCAACCATAAGTAGTAGTGCGATTTCATTCATTCTTTTGAGTGTTCGTATTCTGATAAATAAGGGTATTGTAAGAAATATGTTGTGGTGATAGTGATAGTGAAGTTTTTTGTTTTGTTAAGGACGAACAAAGAAAAACATAAGAGGTAATGCATTCACTGTTTTTGGATTAGAATTGATTTTCTGTAGCATAAAAATGTTTTATGTTAATACCTTTGCAATAATGCATGAAATGTTATTGGTCTGCACCACTGTGAAGCTGCATGAAATGATATTGGTTTGTACCACTGTGAAACTGCATGAAATGATATTGGTCTGAACCACTGTGAAAAAAGAATCAATGCTACAGTGCACCACAAAGACTATACTACAGAATGTACCACACCGAGAAACTCTGAGGAATCTTTTTACTAGTTTGATTTTTTGCTTCTAGTCGTGAGTAGTGTGATTTCATTCATTCAAGAGTGTTCGTATTATGAGAAATGGGAATCTTGTTAATGTGATTCCACTAGCCATATAGAAAATGATTCTTGACATTCTTAGGAATCACCTTGAGCTGGACATTATTGAGGCACTTTTCTTAGAGTTGGATCATTGTTCTAAGACAAGAACTCACCAAAAAGTAGTACCAAATCCCAAACTGACGTCCTCCATTTGTGTCTCTACCTCTTCTTGATCTTGTTGATTGGCCTCCATGTCCTCTTGAGTTTGATCTCCATCACTTGTGAGATTGGCCTCCATGTCCTCTTGAGTTTGATCTCCATCACTTGTGAGAGTTGTGTCGTGAGTTATAATGATAGTGAAATTTTTATTGTGTTGAGGACGAATAAAGAAGACATAAGACGTAATGCACTCACGGTTCTTGGATTAGAATTGAGTTTATGTAAGATAAAAGTGTTTTATATTAATATCTATGATATTGGTACGCACCACTTTGAAGTTGCATGAAATGATATTGGTCTGCACTACTGTGAAACTACATGAAATGATATTAGTTGCACTACTGTGAAGAAAGAATCAATGCTACAGTGCACCACAGAGATTATGCTACACACTGCACCACACAAAGATTCTGAGAAATCTTTTTTTTTTATCAGCATAAAGGATTGAATAACAGGAACCACTTAAGGGGTGGTTCAACCCTTATACATACATAAAAAAAATATGAAACAATTTCTCTGGTCTCCCAAACCAAGAGAGACAAACAAATCTACCACTAAAAACCCGTACAACCCGTATAAATTCAAAACTAACTCGTACAAATTCAAGTCTAACCCGTACAAACTCTGAGGAATCTTGTTACTATTTTTTTTTCTTCAAAAGCTTACAGCAGTGAGTAGTAGTGTGATTTTATTAATTCATTTGAGTGTTTATATTCTAAGAAATATGAGTCTTGTGAGGGTTGTGTCGTGAGTGATAATGATAGTAAAATTTTTTGTTGGGTTGAGAACGAACAAAATAAAACATAATAGGTAATGCATTCACTGCTTTTTGTATTAGAATTTAATTTTTGTAGGATATGAGTGTTTAATGTTAATATCTTTGCAACAGTGCATGAAATGATATTGGTTTGTACCATTGTAAAGAAGGAATCAATGCTACAGTGCACCACGGGGACTATGCTACATATTACACCACACTCTGAAGAATCTTTTGACTGGTTTAATTTTTTTTTTGCTTCAAAAGCTTTCAACCATGAGTAGTAGTGTGATTTCATTCATTTTTTTTAGTGTTCGTATTCTGATAAATAAGGGTATTGTAAGAAATATGTTGTGGTGATAGTGATAGTGAAGTTTTTTATTTTGTTAAGGACGAACAAAGAAAACATAAGAGGTAATGCATTTACTGTTTTTGGATTAGAATTGATTTTCTGTAGGATAAAAATGTTTATGTTAATACCTTTGCAATAATGCATGAAATGTTATTGGTCTGCACCACTGTGAAGCTGCATGAAATGATATTGGTTTGTACCACTGTGAAACTTCATGAAATGATATTGGTCTGCACCATTGTGAAGCTGCATGAAATGATATTGGTTTGTACCACTGTGAAACTGCATGAAATGATATTGGTCTGAATCATTGTGAAAAAAGAATCAATGCTACAGTGCACCACAAAGACTATGCTACACAATGTACCACACCGAGAAACTCTGAGGAATCTTTTGACTGGTTTGATTTTTTTTCTTCAAAAGCTTCTAGTCGTGAGTAGTACTTTGATTTCATTCATTCGAGTGTTTGTATTATGAGAAATGGGAATCTTGTGAGAGTTGTGTCGTGAGTTATAATGATAGTGAAATTTTTATTATGTTGAGGACGAATAAAGAAGACATAAGACGTAATGCATTCACTGTTTTTGGATTAGAATTGAGTTTTTGTAAGATAAAAGTGTTTTATATTAATATTTATGATATTGGTATGCACCACTTTGAAAAAGTTACATGAAATGATATTGGTCTGCACTACTGTGAAACTACATGAAATGATATTAGTTTGCACCACTGTGAAGAAGGAATCAATGTTACAGTGCACCACAAAGATTATGCTACACACTGCACCACACAAAGACTCTGAGGAATCTTGTTACTATTTTTTTTTTCTTCAAAAGCTTCCAGCCGTGAGTAGTAGTGTGATTTTATTAATTCATTTGAGGGTTTATATTCTAAGAAATATGAGTTGTGTCGTGAGTGATAATGATACTAAAGTTTTTTGTTGTGTTGATAACGAACAAATAAAACATAAGAGGTAATGCATTCACTGTTTTTGTATTATAATTTATTTTTAGTAGGATAGGAGTGTTTAATGTTAATATATTTACAACAGTGCGTGAAATGATATTGGTTTGTACCATTGTAAAGAAGGAATCAATGCTACAGTGCACCCCAGGAACTCTAGAAAATGGTTTAATTTCTTTTTGCTTCAAAAGCTTTCAACCACAAGTAGTAATGTCATTTCATTCATTATTTTGAGGGTTCGTATTCTGATAAATAAGGGTCTTGTAAGAAATATGTTGTGGTGATAGTGATAATGAAGTTTTTTTGTTTTGTTAAGGACGAAGAAGACATAAGAAGTAATGCATTCACTGTTTTTAGATTAGAATTGATTTTTTTTAGGATAAAAATGTTTTATGTTAATACCTTTACAATAATGCATGAAATGTTATTGCTCTGCACCACTGTGAAGCTGCATGAAATGATATTGGGTTGTCCACTGTGAAATTGCATGAATGATATTGGTCTGCACCACTAAAAATAATTAATCAATGTTACAGTGCACCACAAAGAGAATGCTACACACGACACCATACAGAGACTCTGAGAAATCTTTTGACTGATTGATTTTGATAAAAATATTTTGTGCAGTTTACTGTTTTATTTTATTTAAATATTATTTATGTTGCAAATTAATTTTTTATATTTTTTTAAAAAACATATAACTGAGATTCTGTATTTAATTTTTTAATTTTTACTATATGTGAAAATTCAGTGAATAACAATAATTACAATATCCCAAATAAGTGTATGTTACTTGATTAAAATATATAAAAAAATTTATTTAAAAGACATAAAAAATATTTGTTTATTTTAAGATTAGAAAAGTGCTTGATTTAAGAGAAAATAAATTTTCCAAATGATAATTAAAAGGTTGCATGGGATATTGTATGTAGAGTTGTTTTTTCAGAAATAACTTAAAATAAAACAATCACTTTTTATAATTATTATGCATACTTAGAAAATAAAATTTATATATATTTAATATGTTCATTTTTTAACAAGTTTTTATCTGATGAATATAAGATAAATATTTAAATTGTCAGACTAATTTTATCTTCTATATTAGTTAATGGATGATGAATAAAAGACAAAGAAAACAAAGCTAAATTTACTACAATATTTTTAAAAATTAATTAACTTAATATAATTATATTAAGATAAATATAAAATTAAAATAAAAATAATATTAATAAGTTGATTATTATTAAAATATTTTTTAATAACAATAATAAATTTGTAAACTTAAATTTTATACATTTAAAATAATTTATAAATTCGCTATTAATTATTACAGGCAAATTTTAATAAATCATTCTAACAAAATTCATTATATTATCTTTAATCCAAACAATCTCAAACGTCTCTTTAATTTACTCTCTTCAATTTCCACAAATTTCTATCTCAATCCAAACACTTGGATAAAAAAAATTGTAGAAAAATATTTTGATAAAAGAATTTTTACTGTACTACGAGATACATGGTCCACGTGTTTTTAAAATATCAATTCGTAAATTTATTTAAATATATTATTTGTATTTTTTTATATTTTGATATAAATATATATATATATATAATATAATATAAAAAAGAAAAAAAATAATTAACGCATATGTAGTGTAAAGTAGTTGAAGTGCGTAATCATTTTTTTTTAGTAGATGAATCATTTATATTTTTTCTTTTGTGGTTTTAAAATATAATTAAAAACAAAATAAGTATTTAAAATGTGTAAAAAAACATGATAGCATCTTAATTATTTTAAAATACCCTAACAAATTTCACAGTTCACAATAAATGGTTTTAATCTTGCACTTCATTAAGCATGGAAGATAAATACATTAACTAATTTTATTATCAAGTCCACTGGTTTAAAGGATTTTTTAAGCATTTAATTCCAATGTGTACAAATATTTCTACCAGACCTTATTAAAAAAATATTTATCTTTTCTATTTGTGAGTACCCATTTGAAAAAAATATCCAAAAACTTCACTATAATTTTTATCACTTAATTATCATATTTCGTGATTTAACTTCAAGTTTTTTTTATATACTTTACCATTAAACTTTCAAATTTTTACATACCCTGAATTCAATTTCTAATAGAAAGATGATATGTCATGCAGAAAAAAAAATATGAAAGGAAATAAAACAAACTAAAATGAACACTGTTTTGAAATTATAATAAAATTGTTTTTTTTAAACTTTTTTCTTAACATGTGATTACTCTCATAAATTTAATGAATCAGTAAAATATGTAAAAATTTACAAATTTAATAATAAAATATACAAAAAAAAATATAATAAATTCATGAAATAATAATAATTAAGTGATAAAATTAACAATTAAGGCTATTTAAATAGTGAAAAAATTATGATGCACCATCAGCTAAAATTAAGGATAATTTTTTTTTCTTTTGGGTACATAAAACAGAAAACTACTTACATTGTTGATGCTATGTACATAAACCCTGGCTTCTTGGGACATTTCTAACAGCCAAATTGCTTCTAAAATGTATATTGTGTTCAACCATGAACAACAAAAATGTCAATGTCAAATGTTAATCTCATGCTGTTACTTAAGATTCCATGTATTGTGAGGGTGGAGGCTTTGTGTTAGTCTTCTCAGAACCTGCAAAATGGTTTAGCAAGAACACATTTTACTACTGCTATAAAGTGTCACAGTAAAATAGAAATGGACCCAATTCATTGGGTTTTTGAGAGTAAAGGAAAGACAATTTCAACTCCTTAAATGTTGAAAAAAGCTGCATGAAGTCATACCAGAAGCCCCACGGATCTCAACTTCTCTCCATTCTTGCACAAGGGCACAGCAGCAACACATTAAATGAGAAAGAAAATCATCAATATAGCCCCCCTGCCATAGTTGTTATCCCTCAGAACTTGAATTTATGTTTCATCACACAACAAAAAAACTATGCCTAATTTTCTTTATCTGAGTACTACTTATAAAGGCAAGATACAAAAAAGTGAGCACCAAAAGGAAGGAAGCATTACCCTAATGTTCAACATCTTCCTAAGCTTACTCCTTATGCAGCAAGTGTAGCAGCAGCAAGATAAAATTAATGAATATGCCATCAATTCGTTACATGCTTCTGCAGAAGCTGAAAACCCACCAAATTGAAATTATAGAAGACCTCAATTTTGTAGTGTGAAAAATGAGCCAAATGGATAATAATAAGAATAATGCAAAAAAAAAAAAAAAAAAAAAAAACCTCAAAGAAACCTTAGTTTCAACTTACCCCACCCCCCAAAAAAAAGAGTAGAAACTATAAGTTTTTCTCATTTAACATAAAATAAAACTAAACTAATATGACAAAAATCAATTAGGCAATATCTGCAGATATTATCTGAATAATTAGGTGAGACTTCATTATTGATAAAATCCAAGATATATACCCCAACACAGTCTTAACTATATGGAAGTGTAAACAAGGCTTGCTTCAGTTAATTTGATGAAAAAATATTTTTATTATCAGTAAGGGTTTGGGAAGGATCATGGCAACCAAAAAGGACATTTTTCGGAGCTCAAAAGTCTATGTCTCATAATGTCTTGACCTTATTAGCAGTTTGATCTAATTAAATTATAGCTTTGTCAGCAAAAAACACAAAACAATGAACTATAGCTCACTTACATATTGGCCTGTTAGTTGCAACACTAGCAATATTTGACAGTGTTCCACAAGGACAGAAGCATGTCTTTATACCTGCAAATCAAATTATGCACTTATTACTTAAGAAGAGAAGTACAGAAGGATTGGATAGTTATGTCGAGATTTCCTCCCATGTTTGCTTTAAGTGAGTTAACTCACATTGTGTAAAAATAAGCAAGTTAAACAATATCTAAGTTAAAAAGATCCACCAATCTATTATGTTAAAGTTTTTGGTAGAATATGGTGTGTAATGAACAAACAGTATACTCTTATAGTAACCCCGGGGTGAAGGAAGAAACTATTCTAACTAGACTAAAGAGAGAATGAAATTAACAGAATGAAAGCACATACAAAGACAAGGTTCAGAACAGCAAGCAAGTAAATCAGTATGCCAATCTTCCCGATTATATGAACCTCCTCTTGATAGCAGATCCTTTTCTGAAACTGATGATCTGAGTGAACCCACACAAATGAAGAGTTCAGATCAATTCATATACAAGTTAGTGATAAGAAAAGGTAACAACAATATTTTTTTCTAAAAATGTCATTATTCACTAATAAAAAATCATTAAATAAAAACAAAATTTAGATATAACAAATTAGTTACTTGAAAAAATTAGATATTTATTTATAAACTAAAAAACTATTGGTATATAAATTAGTTTCTGAACAATTTTAAAATCTAAAGTAGTAACTAAAAGCTTAGTAGCTATTTAATAATTTTTTTATTGTGATTGACAGCATAACAACAGAAGATTGGAGAATGCAGGACTACAAGATACTTAGCTTGTGTAAGGTGGTCAGAGAAGCAGTTAAGGGAAAACATGGAGTCTTTCTAGAGGTCAGATGTGTAATGCTTAAAATTTATTTAACTATACTATAATGTTTGGGTCAAGTAGTTACTAAGAGCTTACCCATAACACATGAAATCTGGACAAGTGTGATAACATTACCTTGATGAGGAAAGAGTATCATTCTTTTTGTGGATGTTTTCATCAGAAGAATGAGGTTTGCCACCATTGGCATCAGAATAACTGCTGCCACTGTACTCTACTGTCTTGTTATTTTTTTCGGAATGATAATGAGCTGCAACTTCTGTGACGTCTAATAAATGTTGGATGAATTCATACTGATATATATCCATATTTGCTTGTGAATGTTGTAGCTCTACTTGAAGCTTTTCATTTTCCTTTTTAAGAGCTTCGTTGAAAGAAAAGTTGGGATAAGAACAGGAAAGAGTTTTCTTCAGCACCATAGCATCACCTTTGTCAGGCTCAGGTTTCAAAATGACAGTCTGCACCTCTTGCTCCTCATCGTCTAATGTATACTCACATTCATCCTTTTCAATAACTTCAAGCCTGTCCTGAATATTCCAAATAAGCAAGAGATGGTTAACAGTTATCAGACCAAATTTATGAACTTATAATGAAATTTACTATAAAAGGCATATCAGTCTTTGGGAAGTTTCAGAAATTTGCAAATTCTAATCCAAAAGCAAAATGCTGCAACTTGTGTGCAACACTATCATACATACTCACAAATATGAGGAAAGGAGATGTGATTTCACTAATTCTTATAGAATTATGAGTTAGAACTTCGGACACTGACTTTTATATATAGATGCTTTTAGATGAGATAACTAACGCAAGAGAATGACATACTTAAATCTCCCCTAATAATATTAGATTAATGGCAAACCAGACGGCAAAGATGTTTATCTATCTACATCGACTAGAAATTAGAGCATTTCATAATATATAAAATGAATAGAAACCTCAACTTATAAGTCGGTTTATGAGGTTGAGTTACGTTTAAAATTCACTTCTTATATAAACCTTAGCATGATTGAAAATACCAACTAAGATGTTGAAAGGATAATATAAACCTTAGCATGATTGAAAATACCAACTAAGATGTTGAAAGGATAATATAAACCTTAGCATGATTGAAAATACCAACTAAGATGTTGAAAGGATAATTGCAATGGAGTATTGAGTACTGAGTAAGACAGTTAAGCACAAGGATGGAACAAGGCAACAAGGCAAATAGCAGATACCCTGACTCGATTATTGTCGACTAGCGAAATGAGAGGAACAAGGTGCAAGTATCTGTCAATTTCAGTTTGAGCCTTCCTGAATTGATAGACAATGTTCCAGCCCATGGCCAGCAAATAAAGATAGCTACGATCTTGACAACTATTGACCAAAATGTAAGACCGTCTAAGGGCATCTTCTAGCTGCTCCAGAGGCTCCCGGGTTTCAGGGTACTTCTTTAGCTCAGAGATCTTGAGCTGATCCAGCAAGTTTCCAATCAACTTCAGATGCTGAGCAAATTGCCTGCAGTTCTTCTTGTGCATCCTTGCTGTACTTGCAGCTTTCACAATCATGCCAATCAACCTTACAGCGTCTATGCCCGTTAGCTGAGCCACATTTGCAATCTCCCCAAAATATTCCCATGAAGATGCCATCCTCTCTCCCAACACAACCTATAATGTCCATCTACATCAGCTCACAACACAGTTCCAAACATAAAACAAGAAAAAACACTCGTAATCCTTGATTTCATCAGCAGATTGGAACAAGAAAATGTAAATGTTTTTCTACAAAAAGGGAAAAACATTGTAGACACCAGGAAAAATCTAGTAAAACCTAGAATAAGTAGTACCAAGGTTATCCAAGAAAACCATTGCAAACTTCAGATGCCAGAGGTCATTTCTTTACCTTTGATCATGCAAATTACATTCACATCTCAAGTCTTTGCAATCTTGCTCTGCATCTGCATGGTGTTCTCACTTCTCGGAAACAGCATTGCCCTTAAAGATCTCGGCGCTGCAACGCATGGCAAATGCAATTCAAGCAGCCGAAAAAGGAAAGCTGAGTAACCAAACAAATTTGGAGAGTGTCAATGAGACAATGAATCTAATCTCTGATTCAACTCTAAACCCAGTTCAAAATATTGAACTAAACTGATATTTTCTCCCAATTCACCAAACTGAATCTCGCTTTTTTTGCTTGAAAAAAAAAAGAGTATCTCGGTTGTCAGTTAAGAAACCTGTTAGAATATTCAAAGCTTCATGCTCACAATGCGTAACGTAACATAACGGACACTTTAGCTTTAAACAAACAGAGCAAAAAACATTAACTAAAAGAAAGAAGAAGAAAAAAAAAAGCAAAAGACTCACGCTACAGAACAACGTGAAAAAAACAGAGGAAAAGAAGGAACATGGATTTCAAGTAATGGCAAACATTGGTTTGCGTGAAGAGCTTTTGTTGGGTTCTGCGCTAAGGAAAAAAAAAACAGAAACGTCCCCTGAGAAACCTTTCTGTCTCTCTGTTTTCTTTGCGTTATCGTTTACGGTTACGGTTGGGTGTGTGGTGCTATGGAAAAGCAGTTACGTAAGTGGGGTTGTTTGATGTTATTCATGGCAGAAAAGAAAACTTAGAAAGTAATCCAAAGACGGTGTTGGGAGTGGCGTAGGAGGTGGTTGTTGACACCGACGTAGAACCAAAGTACGTGAGTGAGAGTCGCTAGCATGGCCACTTTCTCTGTTTTATGAGACCTTCAAAACTTATGAATAAAGTTTCTTTCAGACGCCAACTAGTAAACAACCGTTCTTTTCACAACTCCAAGAATCATAAATAACTGTTAATGTGATGAATTTATAAATAAACATAATTAATAAAAATTAAATTTGTAATTAAATAGTATAAAAATATTCAAATAATAATATTAAGAATTATAATATAATTGTATATTATACATTGTTAATTTTAAATGTAAATTAGATAGAATTGGTTTGAAAGTATTATTGTATAAAGAAAAATTATACATTGACAATCTTGTTATACAATCTTCTTTCTTTACTTAAAATTTCAAATTTTTTTATGAAATGACAAAAATACCATTTTTTATATCATCAATTAAGAGTTGTAGTGGAGCAAGTTGACCATATATCATTTTTTTTGTACAAAAAAAAATGATACATTGACAACCTTGCTCCAGTATACAATCTTCTTTCTTTACTTAAAATTTCAATTTTTTATATGAAATGACAAAAATACCATTTTTATATCATCAATTAAGGGTTGTATAGTAGAGCAAGTTTGTCATATATCATTCTTCTTGTAAAAAACTTAAGATGCAACCTACCAACTTCTCTCTCTAATTATATATTGACATTATGTACCAAATTATATTTGAAAAGAAAAATATGTTTTCACTTGAAATATAAATTTTATATGAAAAAATAAATTAATTTTGAATTTTACATAAAAAAAATCAATTTTTACAGTTGTAAATTGGTATATTTTAGTGTATATTTATCAAAAGTAACAATTTTCATTATTATTTACATTACTATTTTGAACACAAAATTAAATTATAAAACTAAATTTACCTAATATGAAATATTAGTTCTTCTTTATATTTAAATTTAATGGAATGATTTGTGTGTGTTACAAAATTAATAAAAAAGATAAATTTATTAAGAATTAATAAATTTTTAAAGTACAAAAGCTAAAATTAAATTTGTAGAAAACTACAAGAATAAAAATATATTAATAACGGATTATGTTGAAAAAGAAATAAAATTAATATATTGTTGCGTGAGCCTTTATGTCTCACCTTACCGTGTAGGTTTTCCTTTTTCCTATGCCAAATCACGCTTCACATCCTCATTACAACTATTATTAACAGATTACAAAACAAACACACACACATTACACATTTTTTCTTTTAATGCTTTTAATTATTATCGATGTAATACTTTTTTATATTTCCTATAATTTTTATTAAAAATAAATGAAAAATGATACATTAGATAAATATTGTCGTATGTATCCAATACAAATTGAGAAAAGTTTATTTTTAACAATGCAAACAGTAAAAGACATGCGCTTAACATATGCTTATAATAATATAATAATATTTTAAATTAAAAAGTAAAATATTAATTTATTATAGTCTTAAAATGTATGTTTTTCCTCTTGAGTGTCCGTTTATCAGCCCCACACAAATTTAATTGTCTAAATCTCTCGAGTACGTTACTTTTCGCTTAGGTTAATTTTATTTTTTTTATCTTTTTAATTATTTGGATTGTTTATAAATGTTAAATGAATATTAAGTTGAGAAAGATGAGAATTTTATGAAATTAGAGTCACAAATTTAAGACGATATAACGTGAATCTTTGTTATTTAGTGTATTAAGTATTCATATCAATGTTGTAAAATATATTCTCTTGTTTCACCAATGAGGTAAGTCAGACACATAAACTAAGATATCAAGTGATGAAAAGTTTAGAAGAGAGTTCTTACCTACTATGACACATGTGTAGGTGTGTGACTAGAGTTGTAATAAATTTATTCTGATCCATTATTTTTTGATTCACTTGTAAATCTAAGTTTTAGATTAAATCAAATATTAGTTTATGGTAAGACATACTTAATACAAGTTGTTCGAGAGGAGTCAATAGATATTTTGCTGGTTGAATATCCTTTGATTTGTTAATTAAAGTGTCCTCTTTTATCTACTTTTTATGTTGAAAATGTATTTCAATAACTTATCCTTAAATGTGTTATTTGTATTGTGTATTATGATAATTGTAATATGTATACAACCACTTATAGGTATAGGTGTATGAGTCTGAAAAAAATAATTAATATTTTATTATTATTTTGACTTTACTAAAATAGTTATATATATATATAATGTATGTTTAAATTATAATAAACTTTGTGCAACTCATCTAATGAGTTTATTATATAGTAAATGTTTAAATGTTATGGTGTTATATTTTTTCTATTAAAAAAATTATTTAAACATTATAGATGACTATAAACAACATTGTCATGAATATTTACCATGGTTATAGGGTCAATTTCAAACTCAAAACTATTTATGAAACAGAAATATTGATGTGTTTATGCTGTATATATACTCACTGATATTTTTTAATTTTTTTTTATAAAAATCTTCATTTTATATATTATTATGCAATTATTTTTGTTGATTCAATTTCTATAACCCATAAATATTTTTAATGATGATTTTTTTAAGAAAAGATTGAAAACAAAGTAAATGGTGAATTTCTGGTCAAAATAAAATAATTAATAATTTAATTAAGTGTTATTCCTGGCTTATACGAAACTATACATTTACTAAAAAAAATTAGAAAATAATTATTCTTAAATTGGCTGGAAGAAAAAAAATGGTTAGTTCCCCTGGCATCTACAATGGCATAAAAAAAGTAAAAAAAAAAAGAAAAAAGTCTCCAAATTATTTTGTTCAGATAATAATTAATTAACTATTTTAAAAAATCTATAATATTTTGTAAAAAACAGTATTTTTTAAAAATTTAACCAAATACATGTTAATTTTCAAAATAATTATTTAATTTCAAATTTTACTCGAATTATTACAAAATGATTATTTGAAATTTTAATACAACAAATTCTATCAATTGGTAGTTAATTTGATACACTTTTAAAATTAGACGCTGATTAGAAGAAAAAATTAAGTGCGTGTTTAACCAAACAAGTTAAATTGTTCACACACATGAAATGATTTTCATTTCTTAACTGGTTACTTATTTATATTGTACCAAAACAAAGACAAACAAATTTGGCTATTTTTCTTAAAAGAAGACAATAAAGAATAAAATTTAATATTTTCAATTTAGTTTAAATGATGATCAAACGTAAACTTCATAATCGACTGTGAATTAAAAGCGTAATGTCCATTTTTTAAAATATATTTTATTCATTATTTAAAATTTATTTTTTTTATGCATTTTCTTTTTCTTTATATATGCACAGAATATCAAAATATAAATATTAGTTTTATTTAAAAGAAGAGAAAAGGGAAAAATAATAATATATTTTATTAATAAAAAATTGTTATACATTATAAACTCATAAATAAGATAGAGTATAATTGATGAAATAGTTGCAACTAAAAAATTAGTTAAAACTGAAAATCTAAAATATTATATAAAATCACATTTATCATCTAATAATGAATAAAATAAATATAATTGAAGTTTAAATATTTCTATGATTTAAATATAGGGTTTATGCGTACCATTTTATAACTATAAAAACTTCTACTTAGAAGATTTACAACCAATAAATATATTGTTCATCGAAATAAAAGATTTTAAAGAAATTAAAATGACTGTGGAAAGGAATAAAGGATTGTTTCTCTCGAGTTCTAGCATCCCAGATTACATAGTTTTAAATAAAACATAAACATAAAGCTACATTTTTAAGATATATTAAAGAGGTGAAAATAATATAATAATTATAATGTAAGTTTTACATGTATTCTTTAATACGTGTTCTATAAAATCATTTATTCTCATTATTAAACAAACCAATTCAAATTTTAACGTGTAAGAAATAGTATTAATATTTTTATTCATTAATTCTACTAAAGACAATTTATATCATCATTAATGTCAAATAATTTATTGTTTTTCAAAAATAATATTAAGTTTAAAATTAGAGTTTAACACATTTCATCAATATTGAAAAATGTTATTTTAACAACCTTTTAGCTAATTTAAATACCAATTTATAAATCATTTTATAATTTTTTATTAATAAAGAAACCACTATATACAACTAATTGTTTAGTCTCTATAATAATATATAATTTAGTCAATATAGTAACTAATTATTTTTTGTCTTCAATTTTAGTTACTATTTAATGATTTTTCTGGTAGTGGGTGCATGGTTGTCAAAATATCAACACTCTTAATCATTGAAAAATGTTACTTTGACAACTGCAAATCAAAGACACTAGTTTATAACTGTGATTTGGCCAATACAATTTCAAAATTGTTTCACTTCAGCAAAAAAGTTATTTATCTTTTCAGTTGTAATCTGGTGCCTGATTGTCAACGTATCAACACTCTTAATCATTGAAAAATGTTACTTTGACAACTGTAAATTGAAATACATTAGTTTACAACTGTGATTTGGCCAATACAATTTTAAAACTGCTTTACTTCAACAAAAAGTTATTTATCTTTTCAATTGTAATCCGGTACATGATTATCAACATATAGCCACTTCTAATAATTGAAAATGTTATTTTAACAATTGTAAATTGAAAGACACCAATTTACAACTATAATTTGACCAATACAATTTATGGTATATATTCATTTAATAGTGTATCACGACTTATTACTAAATGTTATATAATTATAACATGATACCAACATAAATTAATGAGATAATGACTAATTCAATAAATCACACAATAATTATTATTATTATTATTATTATTATTATTATTATTATTATTATTATTTATCGTCAATCATCCACTTGTAATTGATTACCATCCAGAATTTGTACGATAAAACTTCTAATTTGTTGGACATATAGTTGTTCGAGTTAGGTAAATAATCTTCATAAACAAAGACATTGGTTCCAATTAAATAAAATAAATACTTTTCCAATATCATTTTTTCTCTACGTATAGTGCTCAAGTTTATATTTATTGTAATTCAACTACTCATCAAACAAAACAACATTCAAATACCATGTTTAAATATTCCACACATACCAAATCAATATCAAATAACTCAATTTAAACTAATACATTTCATTTACATGAACACAGTGGAATCATCAATCCTATAACATGTATATATATAACATGTATATAGTTTATAGACTACTAGAAAATTATTAAATCAAAATAAAGTTTAAAAACTAAAAAAAATTAGTTGTTATATTGAATAAATTATTAAAAAAATATTATTTTTTAAATTATTTTTTATTATTAATAACTAGTTTTTAAATTAATATTTAATTAGCTACTAAGGTTTTAACTACTAATTATTTAGATTTTAAATTTAATAGAAAAAATTTGGTAACTAATTAGATACCAATTTATAAACTATTTATCAATAGAAACTAATTTAAAAATTAATAATTTTTTAATTATCTAAAATAATATATAATTTAGTCAATATAACAATTAATTATTTTCTATCTCTAAAATTATTTTTTATTTAAAGATTTTCTCGTAATAGTTTCAATAATATACCTCTTATAAATTCAACAATTCAAATTCCACCTTTAACAATAGCATTAGACCAAAAATGTTCATCATACCCTTTAAGCTCTTTAAGGTTTTGTAGTCATCATAATCAAAAGTTTCTAAAATAGTAAATCAAATTAAGTTCTCTTACCTAAATTTGTGTACTCTTCCCCCAAAAAATCTGAAAAGTTAAGAAAATCCTACCTCGATTCTAAGAAACTTAGTTCACAAACCAAACATATTCCTACGTATCTATACTAACAAATAGATATTTATTCAATATAGATCTTATATGAAAAAAACTACTCAAAAAGAAATTTAATCGAGTTATATTGTTTGATAGAATAACATCTTTTAATCCGCATATTTTGATAGAAAATAATATACACAACATCGTAAATCTAAGAAAATAAAAAAAAGATATAAAAAATTAAATATTTAAAATAAATAATAGATTAATTTTATAATTTTTTAAATAGTAAAATATTTTTTCTTCATTCAAATTTAAGTTTCTCTCATAAATTTAGAAAAGTGGTCCTAACAGATTTTGAAAGGAGGAGATTTATTAGGAGTGAAGATAGAGAAATTAATTAAGGTGGGTTGGATGAAAAGTTACGTGTGGAGAGGGATTTGTAAAAGGAACTCTTGACCAACCAGAGTTTCATTATTCCTTTACGTCAAATAATAGTAACATTAATGACTTTCAAAAATCTTTATCACGTAAAGTGAGATCAATATTAAATTTAAAATTGTAAAAAAATTAAACTATGTTGAAAATTTATTAGTATTTTTCATAAATTGCTTCATTGAAAATGAAGAACAGAATTCATTCAGAATTTATGTGTGAAGGATCACTATCACCAACTAGTTCAACATCACTTCAATCATGGTAACTGTCTTCTGGAGATAAATATAATTTTTTTAAAGCTTTTTTGCTATGGGGTAGTTAGGGTGACATTTCTTCTCCCTATTTCTTTGTCAAAAAAATTAATTATTTTCATCTCTCATCTATTATTATTTACAAATTTGTTCATTGTTACCTTGTCCCCCAATAATGCATTTACCCTTTTCAATGAAACAAAAAATAATGAAACCTAAATGAAAGGTTTGAGAAATTATCCTAGTAATTCTTTGAGAGAGAGGGCATAGCAAGAGAGGGCAAAATGATATTTCAGAGAAAAAATAAAATACTTTTAACAAGAGAGAGAAAAGAAAGCTTCAGAGATGACCCCCTATTTGCTTTCATGAATGTACTATTCAAGATGAAGGATGTGAGTGGATGAAAGTATTTGTTGGAAATTCAACATGAACTAGAGATAAATACATTTCGTCGTATATAAGTGAGTGGAAACCTTATTTTGTAAGTTAGTTTTGTAAAGTTGAGTTAAGTTTAAAGTTTATTTCTTAATATTGTAACAAAATCATTTAGTGCTAATGCTAATGTTACCGAGATTTGTTCGCCTTATAGAGGTGTGTTTTGGACATTTCACATTGACTAAAAATAAAAATATTTATTAAATTTCAAATTCCTCCCTTTTTCACTTCAAATTCTGTTATTTTAGTTATTTGAAATATTGTAAAAAATTCCCATTTTTTTAACCACTGGTTTTACTCAAATCATAAAATAAATAAATTACTTCCATATATTACCTTATCCAAATACATTATTAATGCAGCTTGGATTAGATTTAATTTTTTCATATTTTATTCTAATTTCATGTTGATAATTAAAATAATAAATAATTTTTTCTATTCACTTTTAAATATAATTTTAGGACTCATAATCAATTAATAGTTATACAAACACATAGGTTAAGCTCACACACGTGATATGATGCATGAGTGGGATCAAACATGTATATATGATATTTTATATAAATTACAAATAGAGTGATAAATTTGTAATATAAAGGTTGGTTTGATTATCGAGATAAGATGTGATTTAATTATTTGGTGCATCGATAAGATGTGAATTAATTATTATATTATCTATTTTATTGTGTGAGTGAAATATTTTAATATATTTTTTATTCTCAAACATTTCACCTTTATTATAATATTATTATTATCTAACTTGTAGATATCACCAATTTCAATAACGATCTCACCACAGCATAAATATTGTAGTAATTATGGTCACTTTCATTGTTGTTACCAAAAGTGTTTGCATCTTTGCATGGTTATTAACATCATTATCATTTGTTGTTAATTTATAATGTCATTTTCATCTTAACAATTATCATACATTACTATCATTAATGTTATAATTTCTATCAACATCATATTACTATCAATATCTTTATCATAGTTACCATCATTTTTATTATCATCATAAATGTTTTCCTCATCTTAATATTATTTATTATAATTATGATGGTAATATTGATAAAATATCATTAATAATGTTCCCTCGTCTTAATATTGTTTATTATAATTATGATGATAATATTAATAAAATATCATTAATATTATTATTATCTTATTATTGTTGTTTCAATTATCTTATTACCCATCAATACTATCACTACTATTAAATAACATTAATTGTTGTTTATTATATCCAATAATTAAATTAAGAAGCACTTCCAATAAGCAACTTAAAATTAATAATTTTTTAGATTAAAAAAAAAATCTCCTATCCTTTTCAAAGAGTTTTATATGATTTTAAAAACACCATTCTTTTAATTCCTCAATCCTCAATACATGCTTTTAAGGAAACTCGTTAATAAAACTTATATAAATATCATAACTTCACTTTTATCCCATTCATTTTTTATCAACAATTAACCATTTTTTTACCAATAATTAACCATCATCTTGTTGTATTGATTATTTGCATCATAACATTTATATTTTTCAAACATGTGACACTTCTCAGGGTCACAAATAAATTTTTTTTTTTTCAATTATAGTTAAGATAAATTTTCAGCTAATTTTTATCAAACTTGATTTGTATGATAACAAATATAAATTATTATAAGAAAATTGAAAAGAGAAATCTAAAAATATTTTTAAGATCATTTAAAAAGTAAACATAACTATGAAGATACCATATACTACTGATTGATGGGAAAATATAAATTTTGTAAATATTTTAAGGACCAAAAGTCCATATTTTTTTATTAGGAACTAAATGAAAAAATTTAAATCATCAATATTGCATTATTCACTATCAATTATATACACTTTTAGCTTTTTTTTTAATTTATCTATTTTTTACAATGCACTGTATATTTTTCTTAATCTATATTAACGTGTTCAACCACTACATTTACATAACTCTTTTTGGTTAATGTATTTATTGGAAATGTGAGATATTTTAATAAAATTGTACAAAAGAGACATATTTATTTCAATCTATGTGTTTCTATCTTAAACCCTAAGTAATTTAGGTAGTAATAAGAAATATAATAAAAATATATAAATGATGTTATTTATTAAAGTAATTTTTTTTTTAAATTTGCATTTATTTATTTTATTATTCTCAATTCATCAGTTTAACATGTGTGTTTCCAGTTATATACTTATATATTAATTCAATGTGATCAATAGTTCATAAAATGAACTTGGTAAAGTAAAAGAATGTAGTATAATTTGAATTGAATAATTTTAGATTAAATGTTTTTTTCATCAATTATAAGGTGAAATTATTTTTTTCTTTAATCCAAAATTTAAACATAAGTATTAGTAAAAAAATTATTATTATTTTTTATAAAAAGTTAATTTTTATGAATTATAATGTTATAATATACAAGTGATGAATTAACATGAACTATTTTATATTATATTTTTCATTGTATAAATAAAATTGATAAAAAATATTTATTTTAATAACTTTTTTATTATAAATATTTAAAAAATCTAAAATTTGTATTATGGATAAAAACTAATTTCAAGTAAAAATAAATAAACAAAAAATATTTTTAACCGAGTAAATTTTTCTTCCATCTGTTTCTTTTGTATTTTATATTGACATGCATGTTGATGAAGTGGTATGTTTTTAAATCTGAAAAATAAAATATTATTACTTTATTAAATATATACATATTTGATTATTTATACACAAATTGCTTAAATTTATTTTCAGAATATAAAGTTATTATTCTGTTTCAGAATAAACCAAAAACAGTGAATCATATAATAACAGTTTTGATTCCATTGTTGAGCAGAGATTAATAGCATTATTTTGTAATTTTATTTTATTTTGCAAAAAAAAGGGTGAAAGTAACAAATTTGAAAGTACATCTGTTATCTGATACTGCCGTAAATGACGCTTGTGTGATTTTGCAAAGCGCGGAACTCACGTGCGAGTGGTGAATTCATAAAGGGGCGAATCCGTATTTTCGCGCATTAAATAACTATCATCACTTATCACACGAGGGATGCCACCTTTTTAGGGTACAGTCACCAAGTAAGGGCAAAATAGTCATTCTACCACCTCTTATTTATTTATTTTCTTCCAAATATCAGATTTAGTTTCAATAAAAAATTTGGAAGTTTGTTTTTAGTTTTAAGAGAATAATAATAAATTAAAAATAAAGAAAAAGAAAAGAAACTGAAGTAATGAGTGAATGAAAGAAAGAGTGTGGTGGGACCCAGATGGCCTAAGATTCGAAAAGGACGAAGGAGAAGAGGACACGTGGAGAAAGTAGATCGAGTGCAGGAGTGTGATTCCGTGGAGGAAAAACAGTTCAGTGAAATTTGGCGGGCAGCTTAATGAGTGACGAAATTCAAACGAAGGAGAATAAAAACCCTAGCGGCCCCATTCTGTTGTTTCCCTCTCTGTTCCGCCTTCTATTTTCACCCTTCCACCACACTACCACCACCATCATGTACCAACCCTTCTCTTTCTCTTTTTCTTCTTCTTCTTCTTCTTTTTCTTAATCTTTGTTTTTCAATTTCAATTTCTTTGTTTTTCAGGCTGGGTTGAGTGTGGGGAGCGAGAGAATGGGGAAGGTGTCGCCGAAGGAGAAGACTCGGAGGGTTAAGGGGAGGAGGCAGTCGCGGAGCTCCGGGAACAAGTACCTCAGGCCGGGGACTCTGGCTCAGCTTCGCTGCTCCAAGCCTTCAGGTTCGGCTTCCGCTGCTGCTGCAGGAAAGTGTTGCTGCACCGATCTCGGGAAGAAGAGAGTGGCGCTGTTGCATGCCAGGAAGACTGCCAAGGGACATGACGAGAATGCCAGGGTTTTCGATAAGAGTCCCGTCATGCTGTCGCCTGTCAATTTGGTCAGCCACGGTTCTGGTTTCGTCGGAACCCCCAAAACGCCTCGCCTCGACGATTCGCTTTCTGAATCCAAGCTCGAGTCTCTCCCCATGGAATTGCTGGTGTGTTTCACAGGATTGAATTTTCTGGAGTTGCCTATTTAATCAGATTTCTATAACTGGCGTGCTTGTTTGACTTGTGTTTGTTCGTGAGGGTTTTATTCGAGGGAAATGGTTTGTGTTTGTTTTTCAGGATGGAAAAAAAAATCGTTATTCGTTTTTTTACGAGTTTATTAAAATAGTTATTATGTGTTTGAAGGATCGGATTCTCCGTTGTTGAAAACCCAGTGTTAATGGGTTCATGATCGTGGATACTGCTCTGTTTTCTTGATTGGTGTTGTGTTGCTTGTTGATGTTAGGGTTTCCTTGAATTTGAAGGACGTGTGAGGTTATACTTGTGTTCCTATTTGTGTATCTCGTAGTTAACACTTTCCGATCTGATGTCCTGGTAATTGTCTATGCTGCCTTGGATTTTTAATGTTTTGCATGCGTTTCTTGTACTTTTGTTTTGGGTTATTTTTGTTGTTTTCTTTATTCGTAAATTTTTGTGTCTTGGCACTGTTTTTATGTATTTGTATGTATAGTTGCGAATTTAATAAGTTTTCTCTAATTTGGGAAATTTTGTTTCTGCTGTCATGCCAAATTAATGTGTTTGCTTGTAAGGCTATAGATTCAGAGAAATGGTGCGTGCTTATTTTCCGGGAATGGGGAGGATACAAAAGAAAGGTCATTATCATTTTTTATTAAGTTAATTGAATAATGATTAGGGGATTTAAAGGTTGGTATTGTCTGTTGTTCAAAACCAATGTTATTTGGTCATGATTGCAGATTCTCTACTTTGGCTTGTTAATGATTGCACTCGGGTATCCTTGTGTTGTTCTATTTTACCTTGCTACGGATCGTGGCTAAAGGAATTTTGATTTGATGATATTAGGGAAATTCTCTATGCAGCCTTGGATGTTTAGTGTTTTGCATGCTTTTTCTTTTCTTCTATTTCTGTTGAGTCATATTTTTGTTGCTTTTTGATGTTGAATTTTATGTCTTGTCAGTTTTTTATGTATTTGTTGAAGCATGAATAAGGAAGAATTAATTGGTAGATTGCATACTGTTTTTTGTTTTCTGTTATGCTGACCCGTTATCTTTGACAAATTGGAGGTTAAAATACTGTGTCTCCTACACCATGACCAACTGAGAGCTGTCTTCCATGTTTCCCAGAGAGTTAGAAAAGCTGTAAGTTGTGTCTGTGTATTTATGCCTTAAAATGCTTGTTTATGATTTAGCTGAAGTATTTTGGCTTCTTCTGTAATGGCTAACTTTTTCTAATGCTGTTAGGTTATGATTGCAAGGCAATTTTACTTCAATTATACTACTCCAGATCGCTCTCGGCAAGAGATGTTAAGCACAATGACTCCTCGTCCTACTGAGCATTGGCCTTTTTTGTCGTAGGTGTTTCTGACAATAGATAATTTCCTGCAGTTTTATGTGCATGTTTTCATCATACTGTTGTTAATTTTTTGCAGCAAGGGTGATGGGAAGGGAGTGAGAGTTCCAAGCCCCCACACACCTAAAGCACCCAGACACGGGCCTCGACCTCCTTCTCGCCTAAAAATTTCTGAGATGCGGCAGGTTGCAGCTGTTCTTTTCCCAGAGTCAGCTTTTCCTTCGCGTTGCTTGGTGCCATCAGTTATACCAAAGCCCCTATACAAATCTTTGGCTTCAAATAGAGTTCTTTTCTATGAAGATGAACTTTGCCAGGCAGTTGCTCAGAATAAACTTCGCTGATGCAATTGTGTCTCTTCAATTTCTTTTCCTTCACCGCCTCATACTCATGTTTCTCTGCTGTGTATATCCTTTTTCGGTCTCTTTCTCTCAAGTGAATTTTAGAATAGTTAAAATGCAATTTTGTAGTCTGTCTTGTGGCAGTCTAGGTGGTGTGGATATTTCATATATGTCTAAATAGATGCGGAGGGTTGGCGAAGGGTTGGCGATGGTTGTGGTAATAATAATATTATTATAATCATTACTTGTATATGTTTTGTATGCTTAAACAATTGAAGGATGTTCCATATTAGTAGTGTCAAAGGCAGTGGCCCTTTTACCTTCATCGTTGCTTGATTGCAATGCTTTTGTTGAAATCTATTGGCAAGTAGTTTTGTCCAATTGCTTGTTGCTTCTACTTGTAGCTACAATATTATGATCCAGATTTATTGAATAGTTTTTTTCAAGTTAAATGCCTAATCGGGTGGGTGGAACGTCTGGTGAATGAGATGCTACAAAATTACTAATTTTTAAACTCACCAATCCCTCCTTCAAACCTCAAATTAATTTAATTGAAGGATCTTCCATATTAGTAGTGACTGCTTCAGCTCTCATTCTTTAACTCCTTGGTGTTAGAATTCCTTCAATTCTATATCCAATGCCATACCATAGATTCTGTTATACTCATTGCTAAATAATTAAATCAAATTGTTCTTTTTCATTATTATTGCTTTATTTTACAATATGTATTCCTTATTTGGCTTGACCTGGTCCCTGGTTAATGCAGTCTTAATTTAGTTAATCAAATTAAAAATATACCAAATGTACCGACTAAGATTTAAATTGCATAAAAATATAAGTGACTAAATCGGTACCTTTTTACGCATACAAAAAACAGATACAAATGAGTTTTGCTGCTGATAAAAAACATACAAAAACTAACAAGTTTTGATTTATAAGGATTAGATTGATTAGTTTTGATTTATAAGGATTAGATTGATAAGCTGCCTCATGTACATAAAATAAATTATCTGTTTATCACAATACAACCTAAACATGCAAATATTAAAAAAAACTTCTTTTAATATATCGATATTTAGGCAATTCTCTCTTTATATAGAGTGAGGGAGAGCATAGAATACCAATTAATTGGTTAAATCAATTGTGTAAATGAGTGACAATTTAGTTTTTAAAAGAATGAAAATTTTGATAATTATCTCTGATATAATTTTACAGAACCACTTTGTGATTGAACAGTAGTACATAAAGATTAATTTGACAATACATTTATTTAATGATTACTTTGACATCAAATTATAAAATTGGCCTACTTTTTAAGACTAAATCAAAATTTTTATTTCAATCAATGTACAATGGAGTATTTATACCGATTAAATTAATGTGGAGGGAGCTATTTAGCACAGATACGAATACTGACACGATATGGATACTGACACGATATAATCTCTAAAATGTAGGATATGAGGACACAAATCTATATATTATATAATTTTGAATTATATAAATTAAAAATAAATATTTATGTGCAAAAATATTTTCTAGATTCTTTTGAAAACAGGAATATATTTTTCATGACTAATTCAAAAGAACTTGTTCTTATTTTTATAATCATAATAAAAATCTATACAATAAATTTGAGTTTTTATAAAATTATTGTATTTATACTTTTTAAAATTGTGTTAAAACCGTATTAGAATTTTTAAAAATCCAACAAATATTTATTTTGAATTGAATACTTTACCTATTTACCTATAAGTATTTTACTAGTATCGCGACAGAGAAAACAGGTTGAACGAAAATTAAAAGAGGAAAATTGAGTTGGAGAATGGAGAATGAATAAAATTTGAGATGGAAGTGAAATAATTTTGAGTAATTATTGCGCTTATTAAATATGCTTTTATCCGCAAAAGCTAAAACCACCCTACAGAATCCAGTGTTTGTAGTGGTCTGCGTCCAATCAACAAATAAGTGTTGTGGTCGTTGTTGACCATCACACAATCAACAAAGTGGAAAAATTTGGGCCCCACCCACGTTCGTTTCTCGGGCAAATCGATGAATGGTACTGAAATTATGTTTTACATCGTATACTTAATTTCCGTGATTGTTGAGTTACAACTAACCATACTTTTTATAAATGTACTTCACCAAACAACAAGACCTCAGAATTTCTCGCCCATATTCATACTTTATACTAATAACATATTTTGAATCGTTAAGATACTTTCATCAATATAAATACTATATAATCTTAAAATATATCTATCAAATTTTTTATAAACAAACTAATCAAAATATAATTAACAAAAGTATTACACTTAAATAGTATAAAAAATAATAATTATAAAATATCAAGAAGACAATATCACCTTAAAAACGGATAAATACGCTCTAATATAATATTTTAGATTTTTAGTTATAACTATTTTTGTCAGTTGTAACTATTTATCACTTATAATTAATTTTTATTTATTTATTATTTTTTATATTTTATATAAATATATTTAATAACTAAATGATAATTCTTGATTAATAAAATATATATTTTTCTTCCTCTATTTTCTCAAGATATATAAAATTAATGTGATAAAATAAGCAATTATAATGGATAAAACAATTATAACTAAATAAAATATTACAAATGAAAATTTAAAATATTATATAATACCATATTTCTCATCTAATAAAACCTATTTTCAAACAAACTTGTGAATATTCTTTTCTACGATATCTGTGACAAGCATACTGTAAGTTCGCTCTGTGGGGTGAATACTGTCCCAGAATACATATTTTGTGGCATTTTGACATACTCCTAAGGAGAAAGAATTGCAGAGAAACCCTGCTTCAATATTTGCAATGCCACAGCATCCACTATTCTCCACTTCAAATCCTGTTCCACAAGCATTGAGTCACTGAATCATAAAGAGTACAAGGCTAAACACAGATGAAGAAATTTACCAAATTTTTTGTGGTGTTGGATAAATTCACTGAGTTCACTGTAGTTGTCAAGGTACACAAGCCTAGCTTTTGGAAGACTTTTGCTGAGAGCCACTACTGAAGAAGAAAGCTTGGAGTTGTAGACCATGGCTGCTTGGTTTACTGATTCCACACAGTTCCTTTCTTCACCTCCCCTTAATGTTCTTTGCAGTGGCACACATCCTATTGGAGCTAGGCTCAGTACTCCAATCTTTCTTGCTCCATATTTATACAGTTCCTTGCATTAAATTTCATGAAATTTAATTGTGAGTTTTTCTAATGCAAGGATGCTCTTATATGGAGTCACATGGCATTTACACATGTTCTTAGCTTAGAATTCAAATATTATTCACATCAAAAGCACACCTGAAGAAAATTTGAAGATATATCCACTAGCATACTTGTGTACTCTTCAACATTATACTCATTTCTCCGAAATGGTGACATGAAATATGTTACTAAAATGTCATTGCTTCCCATGCTAATAAAAAATATGCTTTTTGCTAGAATGAAAGCTGTTCTTTCTTCCCCCACATCTGCCTTCAGTTTTCCTATGTAGTCTCTGAACATATTCAGTTGATCCTGTGCTGACAACACTGCCTGATATATAACACAATGAAAAAACTGTGATGTTGTTGTGAAAAACAGAATTGAAATGTTGAGAATTTGAAGATAGATTGTGATGTTACTGCTAGTTCTGTTGTTAGAGGATCATATCCTGAGCCAGCAGAGGCAAAAGACACCCCAGTTAAGAGGTCTTCAATCTCCAGATTTGGATCAAGATAGGGTGGCAAACTCTCCTTTATTCCGAATATTTCAGCTAAAATTATAACCCAATTTCTAAGTGTTAAAAAAGTGAACTTTTAAGTCTAATTCAACCTCATAAAACTGGTTTATAAGGTGAAATTTGCACCTACTTATAAGAATGAAATATCTTAATCTCTAATTGATGTGATATATCCAACACACCTACACACTGAGGTTACCAACTCGTGCGTGAAAATATATGGTATACATGGTCTGGTCTGATAACGACCAGATAACGGGTGACACTCAACAAATTCTCGCTATGATAGACTTTAAATGACTCTGATAATAATGAAGCATGACAGCATTATATCTGTTCAATTCTAATTGGACTTTTGTTATTCATACAGTATTTCTTTCTTAGTTGACATTTAACTGGTACGATTTGTTGAACAAATAGCAACTTTCTTTTATTTGATAAACCAATTTTATAAGCATTAGTTAGAACTTAAAAGTACCTAAAAAGTCTGAAGGGATTCTGCCATTGCTAAACCTTCCTGTGGCTTTTCCTCCTAAGAAATCCCTCCCATATGGTCTGAAATCTGCCTTCATTATGGTTGCAATGTAATCGTTGTTCCCAGTATCCAAGACTGAATCACCAAAAGCTATAACAGCAGGAAATGCAAACTTGCTATAGTTTGTTTGTGATTTGGCTGTTACATCAAATATGTACAACAGCACAACAAAAAGACATGCAATTAGAGATTTAAGGGTGGAAAGATTCATCATCATCATCATGTGATTTGAATTTCACACTTCTGTAACTAAGATTTTGATCCATACAATAAATTTATAATGGTGATTTTCATGTTTGGCATAGATTGTTGATTGGAAGTACATAGCTTTTACTTTTTGGTGTTAGGTATTTAAGCTAAGCCAGCAGAGTTTTTCAATCAATAGGAAATGTAGTCTTGAAGTTTTCCACCAAACATGGCTCATACACTTAATGCTTCCTTAAAAAGTGGCTGTTAATAGGCATGATTAGTTAATTTTTTCCTTTGGTAGCAATAGTGATTTTAGTAAGGAAAATATTACTTTAAAAACTCTATAATAAAAGAAATCAATTTAAAAAAAAATATTTTATCTCTATATATAATTCTTGTGATGTTTTAAGAAATAAATATATAATAAATAAGAATTTATAATTAAATTATATAAAAAATATTAAAATAATAATATTAGGAGTTGTAACGTGATTGTATAAAAATTCTGAGTTGTTAATGAATCATTACCTTTTCAGTAAACTCTCTGTTCATGTTTCAACAAACTTTTCAGTTGTAATATGATGTAGAGTCATTAACGTATCAACACTCTTTTATTTCATTTTGATTATATATTTAAAAATATTTATTGAGTGAATGAAAAATATGTGTGTAGTATATATTTTAATTAAAGGTATATTTTATAATTTTTAAAGTGATAATTTAAATGGACTAAATTATATGTATATTTAACATACGAGGAACAAAAACAATGTAATAATGGCATTGTTTGAAGAAAATGTAATTTATTTTATATTTTAACAGGAGAACAATAAGGAAAAATAATGTAATAATTGTATTTTTTAGGAAGTTATGGTGTGATTTACATTAAAATCAAACAACTGTTATATCATTATAAATAAGAAAAAAAATATCATTTTGGTCCTCTATTAAAAATGTGGAATTCTCATCTTTTTTTTGGCAGTTAAAGTTAATGATGATTCAATATTTTATAGTTTTTATGGTCACACAAAATATGACTTAATATGGATTAAAAAATGAGTTTTTATCCTCTACAAAAAGCACAACATTCTTCCACATCACCAATATAATTGATGTATATCTGGAAATTAATCTTAGATACTCTTGTTTGGTATGAAATAAAAGTGTTTAAACTTCAAACCCACCCAAGAATTAAAAGTGTATTTCACTACTATAAAAAAATCAAATATTTGTAAATACTCATCAAGCACTTCCTCATTTCACAACATGCACATTTTGGAGTAAATACTGTCTAGGAAAGTTTTGCACTATTATTCTGTCACAAACTTTTATAAAAAATACAAATCTTGACTTTACCATAATGTTTTTAAGGTCATACCAATAGTAACATTAGTTGATAGTGAAACCTTTAGATTTGACTAAGTAGCTAATCCATCCATTGAAGTCTAGGATGTGTTTTTGAGAATTCCAATAAAGATTTTTGAATTTCAAGACATAAAATAAAGAATTTTTTATTTATTATTTTGATAGTAATTTTCAACAGCATGTTTCCTAGTTCAGCATGCATAAGAATGTTAAACCAGCAACCAATCTAACAATAATAATTGTAGCTAGAAGAAACAAAGAAAAGTAACAGATCAATATATTTGCATAATAAGGCGAAACATGTGAATCCAACTAATATTGTGGACTCACATTCATGATCATATATAATTTCTTACAATCCCTTCAAACATATTAGGTATAAAACCAGAAAAATTAAATTCATATATAAAGAACTACATCAAGTAGAGACCTTAAAAGAAGTTATTAATTTTGTTATCAAGCACGATAGAACTAAGAATATTGTAGGCATGCTCTGTTGGATGATAACTGTCCCAAAATAAGTAGTCAGAAGAGTTAGAGCATGTGTTTATGGCGTAGCGGTTGCACAAAATGCTGGCTTCTATATTTCCTGTGCCGCAGCATCCTTTCATTGCCTCTTCAAAACCTTCACCACCACCACCAAGTATAAGAAACAAATAATGAGTCTAACAAAAAAAAGTGATGTGATTGATGGGTGATTACCATATTTAGCAGGATCTCCAATCATGCTTAGCAATCCATTGTAACAATCAAGGTAAACAATTCTAGCATCTGGTAGCTTCTTTCCAAGTGCATCTATTTGGGAAGAAAGCTTTGAATTGAAGAGCATTGCTGCTTCATTAGAAGATTCTACACATGCTCTATCTAACCCTCCAGCCATTGTTCTTTGTGAGGGCACACACCCTATAGCTGGTACACCAAATACTCCTATCCTTCTACCTCCTATTTCATAAAGTGTCTGCATAACAAAGAAAAATCAAACAAAAATTCAAGCTTATATATCCAACCGAAAAGTAGTTTCAATAGTTCTCTTGGTTCCAACCCTGAAAAGTAGTTTCAATAGTTCTCTTGGTTCCAACCCTGTTCAAGTACATCAAACAAAAATTCAAGCTTATATATCCAACCGAAAAGTAGTTTCAATAGTTCTCTTGTTTCCAACCCTGTTCAAATACATCATTATATATGGTAGATTCATTTGTCTATCACTGTTACCATGCTGCTTTATAAATATATATATAGAGAGATTTGATTGTTATATAAGGGATGGCAGTAAGATGGCCTATGCTTCAAAGATGAACCATTATATGACAGTTTTTGTTTATCTTTTACATATCTAACTTTCCAAAACATACCTCCAAGAAATTTGAGGCTTCAGAGGCCATGAGGTCAGTGTATGAAGAAATATCATACTCAACACGCCTAAATGGTGATTGAATATAAGTATTGGCAATGTCATCACTTCCTATGCACACTATGTATATGCTCTTAGAGACTATTAGTGTGGTTCTGTTTCCTCCAACTGCATCATTTATCTTCTTTATATACTCCTTGAACATGTCTAATTGATCTGTCAATGACATCACAGACTTGTGACAGAGAGAGAAGAGACTGAAGTTAGCTTTGAGATAACATGCACAATTTGCATATATGGTTATGTAATGTACCACTAATTCAGCTGTCAGAGGATCATATCCTGCTCCACCTGAGGCAAAGCTTACACCAGTGAGGAGATCTTGAACTTGCAGATTTGGATCAAGATAAGGAGGTAAGAACTTCTTCACTCCAAATTTTGCAGCTGAAAATGAAACAAAGAAGTTGCCAAGAAATTGAACAGTGCATTCTGTAGAACTATATACTAGATAATGTTGTAAGAGCATAAAGTTTCTACCAATAATATCTGATGGGACTAAGCCATTGCTGAACCTTCCAGATGGATGATTTCCTTCAGCAAAATCTCTGCCATATGGTGGGAAATTGCATTTGACAAGAGTGGAGATGTAGTTGTTGTTTCCTGTATCTACTATGGAGTCCCCAAAGACAATGACTGCTGGCACAGTTGCATTGTTTGGTAGGCTCAATGCAGAAACATGTTGAAACATGGATGTTATGATATAACACATGAGAATCACTAGAAACCATTGAGAACAGAGAAGACTCATGCTTCTGTATCTGTTGTTTCCAATGTTGTTTTTGAACATTTTCAGTTTGGCTCAAGCAACTTATAGAAAAACTAGATGCTGTGTCTTCCATATGATGCCATTGTCATAGCAAGAGATTTTAATGAATAATTGCATCATACTTCTGTTGCAAAATAGTAATGTATGTTTATTAATTGATAATGTGTAATTTCTTATATGCAAACTAATGTTTATTTTATTTGTCATTATTTTTGTTTGTTATATTGACGTATTTCCTTAGAGTTCATACTTTTACTTCAATGAAATGTAAGAATTAATAATAATTATATAAATTAAAACAAAAAAATCGAATATTTTTTAGAAAAGTCAGTTTATTAAAATCTAAAATGACCTTGCCAAATTAGTGGTGATTGATTGCTTACTAACAGCTGACAAATGTGAAAAAAAAAAATCAAAGATAAATAGATTGAAAAAGTTTTAATATTTTTATGAAATAGAGTTTTATAAATGAGTATTGTTGTGAATTGTTATTCTTATCATATTTTAGTCATGCTTAATTTTCTTTTGAATTTTATAAATAGAGTTTAGCATTTTTTTTTCTTAAATACATTTTTAGTTTTCTAAATTGGAGACACTAATTGTTTTGATTCTCATGTTTGAAAATTTTATTTTTTAATTCTTCAACTTTACAAAATACTTTTTAAGTCTCTATAGGGTTAAGTGATATTAACAACGTTATTTTTGTGACATTCAATTTTACATCTTTTTATGACCAGAATGTGCAAGGATTTAAAGAAATTTTAATGCTGGCCTGACATGAAAAGAAATGTGGTTAAATATGTAATTATTTGTTTGACTTGTCAAAAATCTAAGGTTGAGGATAACGACATGTTGCATCATTTGGACATTTCTGTATGTACATCGATGTATTTGTTGTAGAAGACATCAATTGTCATGTTGTGAAAGTCAAGTTGTCAAAGTCACAATAAAATCATGGTGTTTAGGTTCCTACACTCTTAAGCAGAAAGAGTTGTGTCTTGACTACTAAATATAACTTTTGATCTAGTTGTAAACACTTGATCCAACATTTGGTATCAGAGTGAGTAAAAAAACTTGTATCTTGACTATAAGCTATAATTGTTTTCCTAGTGATAAGCCCTCAATCCAATATGATTTTTGTGAGAAAGCATGATGTAGTGCGGGTAATAGTGGATTTACTGATGAATATTGTACATTTATTTCCTATCAATATAAGGATTTCTATGCAAAGTTGAGACAAAATTATATTAGTGAGATTGTCATATTGTACGAGGTACCTTCCAGTATTAGATAGATGCTCAAGAAGTTTGGGGAACTAGACTTCGACTTAGTTCAACCTACCATCCCCAGACTAATGGACAATCAGAAAGAAAGATCCAATCTTTAAAAGATTTATTGAGAACTTCTCTTTTGGATCAATTAGGCAACTAATATAAGATTTTTCCATTTGTGAAATTCACCTGTAATAACAATTATCAAGCAAACATTGTACTATAAAAAGTGTAGACACCTTTGTGTTGGTTTTAGAATGGATAAAATTTGTTGATTGGACTTGAGTTACTACGAAAGAATATTGACAAGGTTAGAATGATTCAAGAGAAATGGAAGACTTCTATTAGTAAACAAAAATCACATGCAGATGAGAGAAGAAGACCTTTGAACTTTATTGTAGCTGGTAATAATTTTTCTTAGAGTTACACTATTAATTGGTGTGGAAAGATATTAGATCAAAGATATATGTATGTCATTCTCTTTTCTTATTCATCTACTCTTAGATTTGGTAATAGATGTGAAAATTGTAGCAAATAAATAAATTCATGTGATGTAAACCCTTAAGCAACTTTAAATGTTTTGAGTTATTCATATAAAATGATATATAATATCTTATTTTTAACATTTGTTTGAGATTAACAACTTAATCAACATCATATACTAAAACAAAAATGTTAGACAAAAACAAAGATTATGTCCTAAAATTCTAGGACACATAAAGGATCACCTTGAAATCTCATCATTAATTAATTATGCATTTATTACTTTGTTCACTCCTAAAATTAATTTGAGCACACAATTTCAGAAGTCTCCTTCAAGCACGTGCATTGTAACTGAAAGGGATTATTGTTACGAAGAAGGTGAAAAATGTTTAGTTAGAAAAAATGTAGCAGAAAATGATGAAAAAGTTTATGATTTGGAGACCATGCATAAGAAGAGGGAAAGAAGATCACATGGAGACATTGAATTGTGAGAAGTTGGCAACACCCATAAACCTTTCATACCAATTCCCATGCCTTATAGCCTTCAACAACATTCAACTATACACCTATTTCATTACGTTACATCCTTCTTTTTCTCTTCTTTTATTCCATCCATTTCAACTAACTTTTTTCAATCATCTTCCTCAATCTCTTTCTGTGTTTTCTAAAACTTCCATTAAATATATTTTTTTTATTGATAATAAATAAATTAAATTAAAGTAAATTATTTTTTATCATACCAATTTGAATTTGTACCTAATCACCACTTTACAAAATTTTCAAAATTATTTTTTATTCTGGATTTGAAAATTCAAAATTCAAAAAATACAACTCGTAAATCAAAATCTCATTTAAAAAAATAAATCTAAAATGCAAAAAATACATTTTGAAAAAGAAAATTCAGAATACAAAATCTAGAAATACATTTCAGAAAAGATTTTCAAAATTGAAAAGGGGATTATAGAAGATTTTTTATCTACCACCCTTTTCATTTAAGGCTATTTTCGTCATTTCGCAAAGACATTTTAATCATTCCACTAAAAAAATTGGATGGAGATTCAAATTACTATGGTATAGGAAAAATTTGATATTAAATGAAGCATTTGAGATGTTCCAACTCCTAAACATATTTATTATTAAAACTACAATGCTATTAGTGTAGAAATAAATTGCTTTTTTGCATACAAAAAATTAAAAAATATTATTATGTGAATAGTTGACATGAACACACCCAACTCAGTAAAAAAAAATCTATTATTTTTTTTTTATAAAAATTGGTGAGAAGTAATCAAATTTAAATTATAAATTATTTGAGTTTTTTTTCTTTATGCACTTTTTATGTAGAATTGTATTTTTTTTGGATCCCCTAATACAAAGAGATACAAACAAAAGAAAAATGAAATCATCCCATAAATTGGTGAGAAAAAGTGGGAATAAATGGTTACTATATTTAGATGCATTTTGAATGAGCTATACTTTAAATTACTTCTAGATATAAAAGGATATCTTCCAATTAACTTTCTTAATATTGTTATCACAAAGGGTGATTTATGAAAGTTATTTCATTCTAACTTCTTTAATATAATGATTCATGTATAACTTTTAGTTTATAAAATGTTTTTAAAAAATATTTATAGAAGTTGTGTTCAAATCATTAAAACCATTTAGATGAAAGATGCGGATGAATTAAGATAAATTTTTGTATATTCTTGGTATGTTCTTATGTATATAAAAAAGAATTTTTGCACATAGAGAGTTAGGCATAAAAGGTAGACATAGGTTTTGGTGTATTCTTAGATTGCGTGTGGTTTCTACTTAATTGGTGAAAGCAACCAATAACTAATTCATCTTCATGGATTTTGGAGTTTCCAACGTAAAATAATAGTGTTTTTCTTCTTTTTATATTAAATATTTAACCCCAAAGTAACACAAAATTGGAAATATAAAAAAAGAAAAATTTATATGACATATTTGGACAAAATCCTCTTCTTAAATGCTTCTAGAAGAGCAGAGCAATAAGAACAAATGAAACAAATTTCTTTCAGTTAAAATTAGTTTATGTATAAGTTTAAAATAAATTTTAATGAAATGAAATTTTAAACTTTTATTTTTTTCATATTTTTTGTTTTTAATCTATGAACTATAAGAATATCCTCAAGAATCTTAAGTTTAATATGTGAATCTTTTATAAAACATTAATTAAAGCATGATAATGTAGTATGGAGAGAGTCTTGTATTTAAGACTTTAAATTTTATATAAAAACTTAAGTTTTAATACTAAAACATAATTTTCAATTCTAATATTGTGGATCATATAAAAATTTATATCAAAGTAAAAGTTAGCAATAAAATTTTAAAAATTATGTGACGTTGTAAAATTTCGCTTAAAAATCATTGTATTAGAGATATTCTAAATGACTGATTTTGATTCTTGCTCTATTTTTTCCTTTTCTTTTTGTCTTTATTCATTAAGGATAAATGATGAGATGATATTTTATGTATGAATGCATGAATGAAAGGTGTCATACAAAGTTAAATAAAAAGAAATTTGTTGGGCATTTCTTCATACATTCCCATATATTTTTATAAAATATAAAAATTGCTATTTTATCCTTTTTAAATGATATAATTTTAAAGTCATTTGTTTTCTTAAAAAAGCATCTGCATTGCACAAAACAAAAGTTGTTTTTTATTCTAGAAAGTCAAAAATGACTTTTTTGTAATTTGGAGTTTCTTTAAAGAAAAAATACATTGTGGAGTAAAAATGATGTGGCAAAACTTTGGTTGCCCAATCAGTTTTTTATTAGAGCAAGTATAGAAAACAAAGTAATAGATGAGAATGGTGGGGAGAGAGATCAGTTACTTAAAGAATCCAAGGTTAAAACTGATTTTTTTTTTAATAGAAAAGCACTAATATTTTTTGAAAAAACTGAGAATTAGATAAATTTCCTGAATTAAGAAAAAGACAGATTAAGATAAAAATTATCCTAGCAAAAGCTAACCATCCGAATTGCCAATAAGACATTTGACTATCTGATTATTCAGTCACTACCCCTCAAATGATTATTAGAGTCAAAGACAGATTAAGGATAATAAAACACGGTTAAAGAATTATTGGGCCTGTTCTAATCCTCGTAGAGCACAAAGTCCAACACAAAAGTATAAATAGAAGTAGATCCCATGACAAAAGGTAATGACTTTTGGCTCTGAACTCCTATAAATATATTATCACTCTCAGCTAACTTAAGCGTTAGAGTGTCTTTGCAGATATCTTACCCCTCAAATCTAATGGACGAACCACAGAAAGATACTATGAAGATATTTGATATCATACGTTGTAAGAACAAAAATGAAAAGATAAGATCCAACCGATGATAAAACCCCATAGAGTAACTCTATTATGCAGCATGCTACATCTTCTATATTTTAGAGTCGGTTGTTTAAAGATTGGATGAGAGTGGATGGCCTTTACCTGTAGATAAATAACAGTGTTGTGCTATATTTATATGGAAGTGGAAGCAGAAAAAGATTGTTGAAGAGGATGAGGAGGGAGACAATATAAGAGATAAAAGTGAGAATCATATCTTGGTTAATAATACAACTGAATCTTGGCAAATGTAAGAAGAATTTAGGTAAGCTGTTATTAAATTAGAGAAGATAAATTAAAAACCTAAGTGTAGAATAAGTTACTGATATAAGTTGACATTGATTCTTTAATCAGGTATTTCTTGAAAGATAGAATACTATGACATCATGTTGTTGTTTTTATACACGTGTTGAATGAGGTCAAGAGGACCACTGAATCAGTCTGCAAAAGACCATTTGGAAAAGATAGTATGAAACGTTGACCCATTCACAATATTGTATCCAACATTTCTTCCTTTATCTGATATTTTTTTATTTTTTTATCAGTAAAGAATAAATAAAATATAATGAAAAACTTTACCGATGTCCCAACCCTTATACAGATACTTCACGGTGTCTCAATTCTTATACAGAAAGTAGCTAAGACCAACTTGTCCAACACCTGACCTACAAACATACTTCACACTCTCCAAACCACCAAACCAATTCTCAAGACATGTTAAGCCACATCAACAGAAATAATCATCTATCCTATCATAATCTTTATAATCAGTCTTTAGTCAAAACAATATACACAAACTATCCCCTAATACAACCAAAGCCCACAAACACATTACAGAACAAAATCTCTCACCCACAAACAAATCCCACAGAAACTCCTCCAACTTGAATCCGCTTTTTCCAAAACCTAAAGAAACTTTACCTGACTAGTACAACAAAAACAAGCAGCAGCGGTTGTTACAGGCTATTAATCTTATCTATGATTCAAAAGAACTAATGCTACTGTGTTCTTTAACAAATATAACGTGAATCAGTTTAAAGACATACTTCTCCTTCATACTTTAAGACAAACTGAAATCAACCATGTGTATCAGAAAAAAATATTCCTATAAAATATTAAACATGGATAGGTGATTGACAAAGTCGTTCAATTACCACACCTGCCCCCTAAAGTCAATCAATGCGCTAGTTGGAGTTAAAAAAAAAGAGAAATATATGTCAGAACTTCACCAAAAATCTCGACATGAACAAAATCCATCCTTAAAGTGGTGAAAACGGTTTGTATCTCGAACAATAATCTCCCTGCTAGTAAACTTGGACATAAGTTTCATAAAAATGTGGCAATCACCACAAATTCTGAGGTTTTTTATAATCCTAATTGGTATACAACTAGGCAAACACATCAATCCAAATGTAATAGCAAGCTTCTCACTGTGGTGCCTCAAAAGCATCTGTTTCCTACTCTCTTCCACATCGTGTAGGTCATTACTGGTATCAACTTTGTAATTTAGCTTCTTCAACTCCACCACCAAATCATCCAACTTGGCATAAATCTCATCAATTTGTGGATGATTTCTCTCACCAACAGTAAATGAATGAACTTTATTCTTAATTTCAATCCAACTTGTACCTCTCTCCTTTTTCAGATCATTCTCTCGAAGAAGCTTCCTTGCTCTTGCAACTTCGTCCCACTTTTCATTAGCTGCATATATATTTGCTAGCAAGATGTGGTTTCCTGCATTATTAGGCTCCATTTCAAACAGATGCTTGGCTGCAATCTCAGCAAGCTCAATATTGCCATAAACTCTACAAGAAGCTAAAAGTGAACCCCACATAGAAGAAGTTGCATTAAATGGCATTCTTTCTATCAATTCATAAGCCTTGTGAACCAGTCCTGCTCGACCAAAAATATCAACCATACATGAGAAGTGAAGGACACTCGGTGAAAGTTTGTGCTGTCTGACCATGAGATCAAAATATTTCTGTCCTTCTTCATGTAAACCCATATGACTGCATGCATTTAGTATTGATACATATGTTACATCATCAGGAAAGAAACCCCTCTGCTGCATTTTTTCGAATAAGATCATAGCCTCGGGTGCATAAGCATGTCTAGCAAACCCAGAAATCATTGCATTCCACAAAACAATGCTCCAAACCTCCATCGCACCTTGAAACACAAGATATGCTTCCCTTATGCAGCCACATTTTGCATACATGTCTATAAGGGAGGAAGAAACATATATGTTTGACCCAAATCCAGACTTATGCGAAATGGCATGAAGTTGCTTCCCTTCAACCAAAGTTGCCAGACCTGCACAAGCACTAACAGCAGATGAAATCATAAAAGCGTCCTGCTCGAAACCCATAAACTGAGCATTGTGAAAAAGCAACAACGTCTCCTCATGAAACCCATTTTGCACATATCCAGCCATCATTGAGCTCCATGTAACAACATTCTTTTCAGGCATACTATCAAATATCTGACTTGCATATTTTATTGAAGAGAACTTAGCATAAACATGGAGTAAAGCAGTTCCAACAAAACAATTTGAATCTATAGCAGCCTTAATCGAAAAAGCATGCAACTGCATGCACTCAAGTATAGCATATTTGAAGGCACACTTGCATAGAATACTTGAAATGGTAAATTCATTGAATGGGGTTCCTTCTCTCTGCATTTGAATGAAAAGAGTTAGAGCTTCCTCCTGACCCTCGGCATTATGGGTAAGTGCTCCAATTATGGTATTCCATGAAACTAAGCTTTTCACTGGCATTTCATTGAATTTTTTGCGTGCACTATCAACTAAAGAACATTTAGAGTACATATTAATTAGCATATTTGATGTTAACACATCCATTTCCCAGCCAACACGAATAACCTGAGCATGACATGCTCTTCCTCCCACTGATGATCTTGTTTTTGCACATAACTGCAAAAGATAGTGCAAATTTGACACACGCTCCACATGAACTACATTTTCAACCAATGAGGGCTCCGGTTTGTTGTCAGAAATAACTGATAATTTCCTAATATGGATTCTATAACAATCACAAAATCTCTCACACCTTCTCAACGTTTTCATATCATGGTAGACATCAAAGAAAAATAACGTGATTTTACTATCTTTTATCCTACCTTAGAAGCCAAACCAGTTTATTTGAAGGGGCTTCATGATTACTGTGAGCATGTCTCTTTAGTTGGAAAGAGCAGGGGGTGATGCATTCCAGCAGAAGAATATGAAGATTGGGTGAAACAGGAGGTAGCATGTCCAAACTTCATATCACAAAAGTGCTTGTTTGGATTTAAATTGTAAACTTACGCTCATTTTGCAAACTGAATTAGCTAAAACAAACACCCATTTCTTCCATTTGAAACTGAGTTTCAAGACACAATTGAGGTTGAACCTAGTTTACTGGAAACCACTTTTTGAGCTTAAGGGTCTTCTTCCAACTGAAAACCAAACATAGCCTACATTGTTCAAACCAGAAGCATTGATAAACACATAAATCTCATACAGGTGGATCAACAATATTATTAGTTATTTCAATTCCAAATCCAGAACATGATGCACAGAAAAAAACCAAATCTAGTTTAAAAAGGAGTTAATCTCAACTATACGTACACACACATATTATAGTCAAAATCAAACTCAGGCAAACGGTTTCACATATCTTTAATCGTTAATTAAGGCTAAAATAATTGCAATCGGTAAGTAGCAATTGAAATACAGAAGGTATAATTGGTGGTATGAGAGAACAAAATATAAGTGCAGGTTAACAGTTACATACCTTTGACTGGGTCTGAGAAAGATAACGAATTGAAATGGAAGACAGGTACACCGTAGCAAAGGTGGACGCCACAGTCACAGAACCACTCCCAATACACCCTAATTTGTTTTTAAGAATATAACTTTTACTATAATAAATATTAATATTTCAAGATTTCATTTACGTTAAAATAAACTTACAACTGAGATTGTTTAACTTTCTTTGCCTTTTTATCTTCCTTCCTCTCTCGTTTACTGTATTAAATTACATGTTATGTTACATTTTATAAGTAATAAAAAATATTTAAAGTTCATCTTGAAATTTAATAAAATATCATAATAAGGTTAAAAATAAATTCATAAATTCTAATATTTTAAAATACTATTTATTTATATAATTGAATTACTTTAGAAGAAAAAGAATGACCATGGAGAAAAATTTAGAAGACAAAAAAAGAAAATTTGAAAAACTATCTGTATGATAAAAAAAATATTAAAAAAACCCAAAACTTTCATTCTTTTCACAAATGATAAAAAAAATTGCGTGAAAACTGAATACATTATCCATTGTATTTTATTATGTCAATAAATATTAATAAAATATTTAAAATCATAATTAATTGTAATTAATATTAAAATAATATTTATTATAATAAACTAAATAATTAAATTAATACTATGAAAATAAAAATAAATGAAAATATTCCTTACAAATATTTTTTTTTCATTTTTACTTTTTATTTTAAATAATTTCATTTTATTTCATTTTTCATTTTTCCGGATATATGCTTATAGATTTTAAATAAACAGATTTTTTTTTTTTAAATACAAAAACTAAAAAAATCATCCATTTTAAAAGAATAATTAATAATTTTAAATTTTAAAAAATGAAAACCTTATTTAGAAACAGAAATTATTCCTTTATTTTGTAAATTTGTTTGTTGATTTTTTTTTCTTTTTTTACTCTATCTTTTTATTTATTATTTTTTTTTCCTTTTAATCTAGCTTGCTTAGTTTGATTTTTTTTATTTGGTTGTTTGAATTTTTTACATATAAATTACAAATATTTAATTATAAAAATTAGGTTAATTTATTATTTTATAAATTTTTATTAATAATATTTTATAAAACTTTTGATGAGATGGTGTCTTTTTTGAGTAACTTTTAATAAATGATGTTAACGTTCCTTTAACAGTATTTTATAAAAATAATCATTAACTATTAATACGTCACTAAAAATAAATTTACTTATGTATATATGAAAGTATAATTAAAAATAAATATACTTTAATTAAAATTCTAAAAGAATTAAAGTTTTGAGAAAAAGTTAAATCTCAACAATAAAAGTTAGGAATAATATTTAATAAAATTCTAATAATTTTTAATGTATTTTTATTATTAGTTAAAATTTATTAAAACTCAAAAAAGTATAAAAAATCATTAAATACAAAGTAAAGGTCTTAATATTTTATTTTATAGTTGAGAATATATTTATAAACGTTTTCGTTAATATATATATATATATATATATATATATATATATATATATATAAACTTTTTGTTCAAAAAATATTTGGCTCCTTCATCATGCTTACGGAGATGAATAAAGTGGAACTAGAAATTGCACCCATAGTTTTTGGTGTATGATGAAAGAACGAGCAAAGTAAAGCAATGCATTAAGAAAATCTGATTGAGTGCATAAACAAAGCAGTTAAAAGAATCACAAATTGTATTGAGCTCTTTTAGGAGTGAAAGCTGATGGAATAAACCGAGTTTTTTAATCCATTTGAAAGCGAAGAAGAAATTTCGGCGATGGAGAAGCACGTCGTGCAGATCTTCGACCGGAAGAAGCGAATAATCGAGGAGTCGCGCCAACAGTGTCATCTCTGGGAGCACCACCTTTACTGCAAACTCCTTCTCAACGGAATTCCCCCTCCTCCGTGGCTCTGCAACTCTTCCCTTCACGCTCATCCACAAGGTAACAAACCTTCTCTCGCGCATTCACGATTACGATTTAGGTTTTCGACATTTCAAATTTGCATGTTAGGTTATGTCTCGCTGATTTTGTGCTTCATATTATGTTATAATGACCTTGAGAAACTATAATGCCCGCTTAGTGGCTAGGTTAGATAAGATATTTCGTAGAAATAGTTTCAATTAGCATTTCTATTGTACTTATTATGCATGTGCCGCAACATATCGGCCAATTTTCCTTGCGATAATTGAACTTAATTTGATGATAACTTTTTCTCTCTCGGGTCTCGGCAGAGTTAAACAAAGATGACCTCGGCAGAGTTAAACTGCAAGATAGAGTTCCTTTCCTTGGTGCATACAGCGAACTGGATTCTCTGTCCTGTGGTGTTCAGTATGGAATTGGTTTGCGTAATGAACGTTATGCTTCAGAAAAGGAAGCGGGAGGTGGGGCTCATAACTTGCCAGATTGCTCTGTCAACAATGGTGAATGTGCCTCAAGTGGTCCTCCAGAATTGGATTCAGGTGCTGTATCACCACCCCGGAATCAGATTGAAGCAAGTGCCTTGGAAATGCACCAAGACCCAGCTCTGTCTCTGGCAAAGGTGCAAAGGTCAAAGTCGAGGCAGAAGGCTGTGGAGCTACGTAATAGTGCAAAAACACCCACACTATTGTCAGAGAACGATGATGATGATGCTGGTTTCTGTGCTGGCACAAATTCAGGGGCTGTTGTTCCCCTGACTCAACGGGAAGAACATGAAACGGAGTCAGATGTGGTCAAAGAATTTCATTCCGACATCCAAAGTTGTTCCATGAAAGAAATGGAACCACGTGATTGTGTAACTGATTGCTCTGGCCAGATAATGAAATCTAAAAGCTCGTCTCAGAAGAAATTCAACTCTTTGAATGTTACTAGTTCTTCTGTAGCAAAGGAAGATGGTCCTCCTCTGGATAATTTGAATGAGTCATTAGAGATAGTCAACCAACCTTGTTTTGTAAATGGAAGTTTTGGCGTCAATGAAACAGATAAATGGGAGTATCAGATCAAGGAAGCTGGAAAAAGTTTGTATGATGAGAGATTAACTAAATCTAAAAGTTCTAGCCAGACCAGATGTAACACTGTATTGTTGAAGCTTGACAGCTCCTTGGGCAGTGGTAAAGGAGTTGAAATCTATGATCTTATGCAACCATTTACGCATGCTGACCCAACAGATGTAAGCAAAGTCTCTGGTTGTAGCAATGGAAGTGGAGGGAATTCAGTTAAAGAGGGCAACTCCTGCCCCAACAAACAAGAAAGTAACGTTCATAGTATGATAAAATTACTTAGAAGTTCCTGCCCATCACCAGGGCATGATCTTTTGATGACTGGTGGTTCTGTAAAGTCTATTGATAAATCAGCGCCATCACCTCAACCTTTAATTTTACAGGATCCTGTGGTGTCTGTTGTTGGGTCCTTTAGTAATCAAAATAATCCTGATTTTTCTGTAGTAAAAAGAGGATGTTCAAGTAAAAGTGGTTCTGAAAAGGTTGAAGAAGTATTGAAGTCTTCCAGATCCAATATCTGTGAGCAAACTGATGCTTGCTCCCAATTTGCAGGTAAGCAATATTGGAATGTACAACTTACCGAACTGGATGCTAGAAGGTTATCTTCAAGTCCAAAGTATTCCAAATTAGATATAGAAAATGACAGGAATTTTGCAGAGGAGAATGTTGCAGCACTAATTGCCTCTGGAAAGATGAGGACTGTGGCTACTTGTTCAAATGAAGGACGATTAAGGCCAGTGAGTTCCAATTTAGATGGTGTGTCTTTACTAGCAGAATCAGTCTACGTTGAAACAGTGGTGGATGAAAAAGTCTTGGATGCCCAAGAAAATGTACCATCTGATGCCATTCCTAATGATAATGTTCAGCACAGGTCTGCTGCAATTGTTGGTGAAGTTGATGAAGACTTTGATGGGTTGGTTGAAGAAGATCCTTCTTGTGTTAGCCCTAAGGTTGGGCTGAATCAATCAATGTCAAAGCAACCCTCTGATTTTATTATGTCTGTGAAGCCTAAGCAACTTAATTTTGATGATGCAGAACAGACACGTATGAGTGGAATTTGTCGTCCTGATTTGAAAGAGGGTCAACAGGGAGTGTCACCAGAAGAAGAACCTCTGAACTTGTTGGAACCTTTAAATTTACTTGAAGAGGAAATTTCTCCTGTATGTGAAAGTAAGTTCAATTCTTCGGGGGAGATGCCTTTGATGAAAATGCAGGAAGTACTGATCAGAAAAGAGGGGCCACATATGGAATACCGTGCAAGCCACTCTAAGGAGGAAGACATAGCTAGGACAGCAATACATGCCGTGTCACCAGACAAAGAGATATGTATGGTGCAGAATGAATTATGTGTTGTTACTTCTTCCTTGCTGAATCAGTCAAGTCCTTTCCTAGTAGCTGGTGAAAATTCATCAAGAAGTTTGTCAAAAGAAGTCATGCCGCTCAAATTTGTTTCGGTAAACAATAAAGTAAAAAATGATGAAAGTGGTGCTAAGTTGGCAGATTCTTCTTCTGAAGCAGTTACTGGAAATGATCAGCAAAATTCCACTGATGAAAATGTTACAAATTTCACTGTTGGGTTTCCATTTTCTGCTCCTTTGGATGATGTGAATGTCAGTTTGGCACAACTGGCCCCAAATAGCATTACCTTGTGTCAAGATGGTGACTTGTTTCAGCAGACATTGCTCAGTGATGGAAAAATAACCAGTTTTTCAGATGACTTCCACATTTTTAGAAGTTCCACTTATGATGTAGGGCATTCATGTCCGCAGCATAAAAGAAGGAAATATGAAACAGAGAAATATTTACCTGCCTCTTCAAACCTTTTGGAAAAGTTACGTGATTATATTGATCAAAGGCCTGCTAGTAGAAGCTTGATTATTAAAGAAGATGATAACCTGGAGGCTGCCCAAGAAGTTCAACAGTTGCCATCTGACCAAGAGGAGGATATAGGGCATCGGTACATGAGTAACAGCCCAACAAATGAAATGCAATACAATGTGGAATGCCAAACAACGAGAGAGACTTCACCGAAAGAGAGCAAAGAGGTACAGAATATTTTGTTTTACTTTCTGAAAATATTAAATATATGAGTTTTTCTCTGTAATAAGTTTGTCTGCATTAGATTTCTTTCCTAAGGATTAAATATTACATATGAATTTTCTTTACACCTTTAACTAGCAGAATTGATGTGAACATGCAAAATCATATTGTATGTCAGAGAGTGTTGGTTAGCATCTTTGAACTTTACTGTCATACTTATTGCTTTGGCATATGCATAACCCGATTCATTTTATTCAATGATTACTGGCATATGCTATTTTAGATATTATTTCTATTTTGAAAAATGAAGATTGTGGATTTCAACTTTCTTCCAAATTTGAACAAGATTTCCATCAATGTCTATGTGATGCTCCCAGGAAAACTATTTCAGAGAGCAGATCGGCAAAACTATTTAAAATTTGGATATTGAGTGATGATTGTGGAGTAAAAAGGATGTAGCAAAAGTGCACAATCAGTTTTTTATTAGAGCAAGGATAGAAAACAAAGTATCAGAGGAGAATGGTGGGAAGAGAGATCAGTTACTTAAGAATCCTAGGTTAAAACTGAATCCTTATTTGAATAGAAAAGCACTAATATTTACAGAAAAAACTCTGAGAATTAGATAAATTCCCTGAATTAAGAAAAAGACCTATTCAGATAAAAATGAAAAGATAAGATTCAACCGATGATAAAACCCCATACAGTAACTCTACTGTGCACCTTGCAACATCTTCTATACTTTAGAGTCGGTTGTTTAAAGATTGGATGAGAGTAGATAGCCCATTTCACGGTAAATGAGGAAGTGGAAGGTTGAATTTATGATCTGACTGCCTTTTACTGTAGATAAATAACAGTGTTATGCTATATTTATATAGAAGTGAGTGAAGCGAGAATCCTATCTTGGTTAATAATACTACTGAATCTTGACCAATGTAAGAATAATTTAGGTAAGCTACTGATATAAGTTGAGATTGATTCTTTAATCAGGTATTTCTTGTAAGATAGAATACTTTGGCATCATGTGATCCATGTAACCAGGGCATGATTCGTTGTTGTTTTTATACACGTGTTTTTCTTTTCCATTGAATGTTGTTATAGCATAGCATGCACTACCTCACTTTCAACGAATATAATTAAACTTGAATTTTTGGACAGTGACACAATTTCTGGATAGTGAATGATAAAATTTCGGGCAAAAATGTTTTGCTATTTATTTTTTAAAATTTATGTTTTACTGAATCTCTTTATTTGTCATTGGCTTGTGTTTACACATTGTATTTAGCCAGAAGTACACCTGTATCTGAAAATTTTGCAATATTATACTAAAGTAAAGTGAATATAAATATGTGTGTATGTAGGTTTATTATAGGTGTAAAAGATGCCTTTTAATTTTTTGTAAAACTTTCTGAATAGACTGTTTAAATGGTTTTTCTGTTGGCAGAAACTTATTGTGGATGGAAAAGACAAAAGCGAAGACACCCTTCTGTTGGCAGTGGCAAATCCATCAGGATTTGTTATTGACTCAACGATGAGATGCAAGACGGATGAGAAGGTTGCATCATCGCAGCATCAGGTTAATTGTGGACAAGAAAGTGTAGATCGTCTGAGTTGTGTTGAAAAAAGCACCTCAAGTAGAAGAAGTTATCCGGAGGAAAATGCTAAATTACCAGATTGTATGTCAGCTTCTCCAGGAATGCAATGCTTGGATTTGGTTGGTACAGATGAGGCTTTACCTGAGTTTGAAGGGTTCATTATTGAAACAGACAGTGCACATACATGCATCGCTGGAGATGAAATGGATTTGGAAATGATGGATCTTTCAAGTAGCTCAATAGATAATACATCCCTTTGTAAATCTAGGTTTATGCATTCTCCATTCTGCAGTTCCTTAACCCCGGATAAGTTACATAACATACCAGAGCTCTATCAGTCTTTACCTAACGGACTTCTGGAGGGCTTAGGTATAAGCAGTTCCCTTCCTCTAAGCGATGCGAGTCCAGGGTCCCTTACTGATTACCAACCAAATTACAAGGTCCAGTGCACTTCATCGGTTCAAACCCTTTGGGATCGGATTAATTCAAACTTTGGCAGTTCGGGAAAGCGTAAGAGTTTAAAACTAGACCTTCCCTGCATTATTGAAGTAAATGAAAATGTGGATGAGATTGCTAGTACATTGCAAAGGGGCATTGACTCCGAAGGAATAGCTGGCGCAAATGAAAGAAAACCTCTAGCTGAGATCGTAGATGATGCAAACCATTCTACATCAGTTTTACAAGATGATGTATTAGCAGGTGGGTGTGATGATGTAAGCTCAAAGTTTAATCTGAGCAGGACTCGCAGTAAGGTGAAAAATAAGCTTGAGAATAGCAGTAGGAAGAGATTCACAAGAAAGGGGAAGGAGAACCAGAATATATCTCTTGGAGCGAATGAGGTCAAGAGGACCACTGAATCAGTCTGCAAAAGGCCCGGTAGGCCAAAGCTATCTGGAAAAGATAGTATGAAACGTTGCCCCATTGACAATATTGTATCCAACATTTCCTCCTTTATTCCGTTAGTGCAACAAAAACAAGCTGCAGCGGTTGTTACAGGTTATTAATCTTATCTATGATAAAGGTTGTCTTATTTGGAGTTTGCAATTCTTTTTGACATGATCATACAATTGGTCACATAATTATTTGAACATGTAGGCAAGAGAGACATCAAAGTGAAGGCCCTGGAGGCAGCGGAGGCTGCCAAGCGTATGGCAGAAAAAAAAGAGAACGAGCGCAAGATGAAAAAAGAGGTGTTGCGACTTCAGCGGGAGAAGATAGAGCTGAAGCTGCAGAAGGAAAAAAAAGATGAAGAACGAAGGAAAAGGGAGGAACAAATGGCAACAAAGAAGCGACAAAGGGAAGATGAAGAAAAGGAGAAAGAGAAAAAAAGGAAGCGTGTTAATGACATGAAGAAGCAGCTGCAAGAGCATAAGAAGATTCGGGGAAATAAGGAAGAGATAGAAATGGAATGCCTAACTACGGTAAAATAACATTCCTTCGTTCTCTCTTTCTTCTCTCTCTCTCTCTCTCTCTCTCCTTTCAGGAAAATAATAATAATGGCTTGTCTGGTCTAGGGTGAAGAAGTCCAAGAAAACAAAAAATTATTGGATGCTAAAGAAAGTCAGAAGAATTTGCGTGCGCAAGACAAAAGAGAATTCAATTTGGTGAAAATTTCTGAAAATGAATCGTTGGCCATGAGGGATTCAGCAAATTATAAAACACAAGAACCGCTTCTTGAAAATTCGGAATCTGTGAATGACTTTGATAATAATGGAAAGGTAATTAATATTTTCTGTGGCCCTCTTCTATGTCATCGTTAATATTAATATTTAGGATGATTTCATACCACTTTGCTCAAGGCTAGGAGTAATATTTTCCCACTTTAGAAATAAGTTCTCCTAACAATACATGATATTTATTTCATTGTTAGTCAATTAGTGCCAATATTTTTAATGCCATGTCAAATGATTTTAGCGTTGATATTTGAAATAACTTTAGCTTCTACTTATACTGGTCTTAGGAGACAGACTGCTTGTAGTAGTCAATCATACGTTTCAAATATATAAATTTGTATTTTGGACTTGCTTTCTTGCTGTCTGTCTTTTGTAATCATCCGAAGATTTAAATGTACATCTTTATAGGTAATGGACAATTTAATCAAAGCCAAAGAAGATGGTGACTTCATAATCAAAAACACACTTCAAGAGCAATCATACGAGATTTCTCCTTATAAAGAATCAGATGATGAAGATGAAGATGAGGATGACATGCCCAATAACAAGTTTATCCCTTCATGGGCAAGGTTTGTAACTGTTCAATTTTTTGGAGGGTCTTTTTTAATTTGATGTCTTGGGGTTTGAATCCCTTCCTGTGGCTATTTTTGTTTTATAAAACTGAAAGAAAGAAAAAAAAAAGCTTTAACGACAGTAAGCGTTTGGCACCAAGAATATATACTGCTTTAACTTCCAGTAAGTAAACAGATTACTGCGGTTTGGTGATATATTTATTGCTTGATGGTTAGAAACTGGTTGAAATTTAGCTTTTCTAAAACATTGAATCTGGTTGCTTTTGCAGCAAGCATAGTCTTTCTCTGATTGTTACTTCCCAGAAAATGGACCCAGAAATGATATTTCCTCAGCAAAGTTTTTGTAATATAGCAGAAGGTAACACTTTAAATTTATAAGTTGTTTATATTGTTGTCTTAAACTAACCACTAACTGCATTCTTTTGTAGTTCTCCTGCCTCGGAAGCTTCAGTGACAGTAGCACAGCATATCGATTTTATTAAAACGGGATTTTGTGTTAAAGGTATGTTGTCTCTCGACATGTATGTATGTATGTATGGAAAGAAGAATTTTATTGTCTTTAAAAGTTTTAATTTTTGGTTAGCCTAGTTGGGAGTTATGAAGGAAAAAAATGTTATAATATTCTATCCGTTTGCAAACTTAACCCTATTGCTATGGTCTTAGACGAGTCATATTAAACTAATATTTATTAACTATGCTACATTAATGAACAAATTAAACTTTGACAGCTGATATTATGATGAATGCACCAATACCTTTGTTCTCTTGCATCATTGATTAATCACTCTTTTGGAATTAAAAATAATTAAAAGTTGATATTGTTATGAATAATAAAAAACGTGAATGGGAATAAAAAGTTGCTTTTTGGACATTAAAATGACTCAAATGGTAGACCACACATCGCTTGTGAATTGTGATGAAGGAATGATTTATGTTGTTCGGAGCACTGAACGCTAACAGTGAGCAAGTTTATATTTTTACGCTATAAGAGTCTTTTAACTAAGACTACGAAACAAGTTTGTGACGTATATTTATATGACACTAACGTTAGTTACTGGGTCTTTGTACGTGTGGCAGATTTTTGTTGAGCTTCTTTAAATATGAAGATGTAGCCGCCAAGGTGAGGAATATTATGATAATTTGATATGATGCATCTTCAACTCTGCTCCTTCTAACGACATTTCCCTTTTGTCAGAATTATTTTGTAATTTGTATAGTATCAGAAAGTCACTGTATATAAACATTTCCTCTTGTAGTAAAATAATACATGTCTATTAGTCATTTATTTGAAGAAATTCTTAAGATCATTTGCTCCGATGGTATTTTCTGTCACTGGAGATGTTCTGTTCACAACCCCAGTCACCTATCATCCTCCTTTGTGGCATCATGCAGTGGAGGTACTTCTCCTTCATACTTTACCACAAACTGAAATCAAGCATGTGTATCAGAAAAAAATATTCCTATGAAATATTAAACATGGATAGGTAGTAACCACTGTGGTGCCTCAAAAGCATCTGTTTCCTGCTCTCTTCCACATCTTGTAGGTCATTATTGGTATCAAGATTGTGCCACAACATACTTTCCTTGCGATAAAAATCTCATTGTATTTGTAATAAAATAAAAAAATGTTAATCATACCTAATAATAATCTCATTGCATTTGTAATAAAATAAAATAAAACAATATATTTGTTTTGATAGAAATTGTTGAATTGAAAGTTTATTATTAGGAAAAAAATTATATCTAATAGCTATGATAGAACTCTTTCCACTTGAGAGTATAACTATCAAAATATTATGATTAGTCCACCTTATCTATGTTACAGAATCATTTATATTACATACAAAATATTTTTATTTTATTTTATGTCATTAAACATTTTGTATTGATAATTAATTGTTTATTAAATAATTTCACTAACTATTAGAAATGAAAAAACGGATTAAAAGTCACAAATTTAATATCAACCGTATAAATTTTGTCTAGATAATTTAACTGTTTTTTTTTTCTCTTTAACAAAATAATTTAAAAAAAAATGCATAGGTTAATCATCTTAAATTAGTAACATAATAAAATCATTTGACTAATAACTCAGAATTTAACGTTGATAAACTTCAAATATCCTAACATAAATGAAAAAATAAATTAGAAAACGAAAATTGATAAATTTACCCAAAGTGAAAAGTTATTAAAACCTATAATAAAATGCATTTATAGGATAAGAGTAAGATTACACAAAATATAGTAAAACTTGTAACTTTTTTATACATAAAATATTCCACATCTCTCCACTTTTTCTTACTTTCTAAACCCATTCCATATTATATCTCACGTTGCATTTATACATGTCAAACACGAATGTCACCACTCTTCCTTTCACCCTTCATTCACAGTTTTGTCTTAATGCTATTTTAAAAAAGTACTTTTCACTTAACTTTTTTTTACTTTTTTTTAAGTATTCATCCAAGACATATTAACGTTTGTTTTTCACAACATCTTCAAATCATCAATCAAAAACTTGAAATACATGTCATTTTCTGATATCCAGTATCCTAATCATTATATGCAACACAGTATCTTTTTTCTCCATGCACCACAAAATATTTTCTTTTCATGCACAACAAATGATGTATGTTGTAAATCATCAAAAAAAAATGACATTGAATTGTGTTTACTACTTAAGTTCTCATAAACCATATGTGATTAAATTTTGAAATGTCTTATACTGTCACAATTTCTTCCATTTGTATGTCATGTCAGATTCTTTGCATCATTTTTAATAGTAAACAATCGTTTAAATATATGTATTATTGACAAGTACCACAAAACCTCACTAGGAGGACCATATATTTTTTTCTCACCACCTCTTTCTTCAAGTTTTTTTTAAACCGTATTAACCCACATGGACATACCTTCAATTTAGCAAACTTATCTTTGTACAATAAACAATCATTAGAGCATGCATGTTTCTTTTTATATTCAAATCCATTGGACAAAATATCTTCTTCAACTCATAATTATGATTAGGTAATGTGTTTAGTTGTGGAAGCATCTCCTTTAATAATTTCAACAATTTGGTGAAACTTCTATCAATTCATCCATTCCTTGTGTTTTAAACTGGATAATTTAAAACTTATAATTTAAAAGTTAATATAATTTTGTCCAATAAAAGTCTTAAATACATTTTCGTGTTTTTTTAATTATCTCTTCTCTTCTGCGTTACTTTTATGATAAACTACTCCAAGATGCTTAAAAGAAAACAGAAAATTATTTTGTATTCTTCTATTGTTTTTAAATTTACTTTATCCAAACGTGTTAAAAATCACAAGAAAAATATTTTATTAAAAAACATTTCTTAATGAAATTAAGCAAACAAACCCGCATACTATAGGAAAAAATATTGCACATAAGTTGAAGATAATCTTACATCAAGGAAAATATGTATGATTATGATTTTTTTAAAAAAGTAAAAACGACAAATCTAGTTATAATGTGTAATGGTTTTTTTTTTTAATTTGTGGTTTGGATATTTGAGTCTTTGACCTACATTTACTATAATATATACCAACTTGCATGCTTTATAAAAAAAAAATAATGTTCTTTTTATTTCACTTGTCCAATTTGACTGAAAAAGATATTAACACTTATAATAGTATACCTTTTAAAATGCTTATATTAATATGATAAATTTCATTTTGAGTTACGTTTGATTAAAAAAAAAACTTTTGAGCTTGTCGTTTTTATATAATTTTTGCTCTATTTTTTTAAAAATAAAACAATATCTAGACACTTAAAAATGAGTCCCGAGAGGAACCGAGTTTCGTTGCGATTAATGTGGTGTGAAAAATTTCCCCCATAAAAGAATTGCAATAAAAAAAAATTGTAATTATAATTGTAAAAAAAAAAAAAAAAAGAGAACAATAATAGTAATAAAGTTGGCAAAGATTAGTTGACATAACGAACGCTTCAACCGCAAAATTTGTCGGATTAGAAAAATTCTTGTCTTTCTCTCTCTCTCTCTCTTTCATCTCATTCCGCAACAACAGCAACAACAACTCACATTCCCTCATGCATAATTTCTATCTCCTCCAAAAGGGTTAGGGTTTCTCATTTTTCTTCTTCTTCATCATCCCAAATTCCCAATTTTTTTTGGGCCTTTTTCTCTGTGTGTGTGTGCGTTTTACAATTTGCTCTGATGGAAGTTTGTAGATTTTGAATTTTGGTGAAACAGATGGATGATTGAACGAGAAAGTTGCAGTAAGGTGGAGGAGAAGAAATTGGAAGGTTGTGTGTATGATATGAGGGTTTCGTTTTTGAGGTGAATAGAGGGTAATTGAAGAAGATGAGCGCTACTAGGTTCATCAAGTGTGTCACCGTTGGAGATGGAGCTGTTGGCAAAACTTGTTTGTTAATCTCCTATACCAGCAATACCTTCCCTACTGTCAGTTCTTTTCTTATCTTTTATCACATTTATGCATTGCTTATTCATTTACGTAGCATACACATTCACACAGAGACATTAATATGATACGAATACAGACACATAAATAGTACAATCTCTAAGATGTAGAATATGAGAACACGAATCTATATATTACATAATTCTGAATTATATAAATTGAGAATAAAATTTATGTGCACAAGTATGTTTAAGTTTTTTTTATGGCTGATTCAAAATAATTTGTTCCTTATTTTTATAATCATAATAAAAATTTATACAATAAATTTGAGTTTTTACAAAATTAATGTATTTATCCTTCTTAAAGTTGTGTTAGAATCGTGCTATGATTATCAGAAATCCAACAAACATTTTTTAAATTAGACATTTTACTAATACGTATCCTATGAGTGACGTATCCAACATACATACTATTTAAGAGGTGCGTTCGAGCCTATCTTTATTGTGTTTTAGATCTTATAGTTAACGAGAAAGAAAGGTATATATATATAAAAGTGTTATTTTTTCATGTCTCTATATTGACTTTCAGTTGATTATTATTTTTGTATATGTTGACTTTGGTTGGAAACAGGATTATGTGCCAACAGTTTTTGACAATTTCAGCGCAAATGTGGTTGTGAATGGAGCCACTGTTAATCTGGGATTGTGGGACACTGCTGGTATTGCTGCTGTTTTTTGTTGGTGAAATATGGGACGTTTAAGGTTTTATAGATTTTGATTGTGTTTGTTTTGTGAAACAGGACAAGAGGATTACAACAGATTACGACCATTGAGTTATCGAGGTGCCGATGTTTTCATATTGGCTTTCTCTCTCATAAGCAAGGCCAGTTATGAAAATGTTTCCAAGAAGGTATATAACTATTTTACCTTTTCACAAACTTATACTCATTAATTAACTGCCAAAAACTTTATTATATTTCTAAAAGGCTAATAATTTGTGTATTATTTTCATTTCCAGTGGATTCCAGAGTTAAAACATTATGCACCTGGTGTTCCCATTATTCTGGTTGGCACAAAGCTTGGTAAGTTCATTTCTACCTAATTTCTTTGATATTCTAATATTATGTGTACGTTAATGGTTGGAGATCCACATCGACTATACATGAGGACAATTTATTATATATAAGTGGGTGTAAACTTCAACCCTATGAGCCGGTTTTATGGGGTTGAATTAGACTTAAAGTTGACTTCGTAACATGGTATCAGAGTCATTTTCGAACCTATCCCAACGAGTATTTGTTGGTTTCCTTCTACCGTATTAATCCAAAATATAAACATTATTGAATCATGCATTTATATAATGTGTGCTGTTCTATTAAGGGAGAATGCATTAAGAATGTTCTTTATCACTAAAAATTTTGTGGTTGTTTTGTGAATTAAGAGTTAATTGTTCTGTATTTTGAAATTTGGAATGGGATAGATCTTCGAGATGATAAGCAGTTCTTCGTAGACCATCCAGGTGCTGTACCCATCACCACTGCTCAGGTACATAAATGTTTTTTTTTCTTCTGAAGTGGTTTTTTTGTAATCAATTTCAGCTTTTTGAATCTAAAATTTTGTGATGTTCTTAAAGGGGGAAGAACTTAGGAAGCTGATTAATTCACCTGCTTACATTGAATGCAGTTCAAAATCACAAGAGGTTTAGTTTCTTCTTTGTTGCAGAGAATGGTTAAATATATAAATTGATAGAACTGAATTAACAAAGATTTAATGGGGTTTGTGTTATGGCAGAATGTGAAAGCAGTGTTTGATGCAGCCATAAGAGTTGTTCTTCAGCCACCAAAACAAAAGAAAAAGAAGAATAAAGCACAAAAAGCCTGTTCAATATTGTGATTCATTTATGTCTAAACATTTGATGTTTGTTCTCCTCTTCTTCCATTTCTTCATTAACTCTCCTTTGCCATTGAAGAAGAAGTTGGAGTCCTTGGAGCATAAAGGGCTTCTTGTCAATTCTAACTGTCAAATTTGCTTTTCATGCTATTCACATTTTTCTTAACTTGTATGTTTTACCTATTAATTAATATCACCTTATTTGCATCAATATATTTTAATTCTTTTATATTTTTATATACTGCTTTCTATATTAATTCATCCATTCTCTAATATTATTTCTCTTGTTGCTTAGTTCTATAAATAATCACACTTTTATCTGATTTTTTTATCAACAAAAATTAAATAAATTAAAAGAGATATTTTAAGATGTGTTTCAACCTTATATCATATCATATATAAATTATGAATAACATCCACATTTATGTAAAAAAATCTTCTTAATTACATCTAGTAAAAAAATCACCATTTATGATAAATTTATTGATTATCCAACCTTTTAGTTAAAAAATAGTTTGAGCTGATTTTTGATAAATTATTTAAAATCATACTAAGAATCTATCTGGATGACTCTGTTGTAAAAGGATTCTTTAGTTCATTGGTTCCTTAACATTGTTACAATCATGTTTCTAATAGTTTCTATTATTTTAATCAACTAATTCTTTCTCTTATTATATATCATATGGAATTATACAAGTTAGTGTTCATAAACTTTTTTTTTTTTACGGGAACTCATTTTCGAGGTGACTGTTCCATGCCTATGAAGCTCAAATCCTTCTCTTAAATGACGTGTCGATGTTACTGTCAGATATTCATATCGGACACTCGACACTCATATGACACTTGTAGGACACGTATCCTCTAGTACAGTTCTAACACAATTTTAAAAAGAAAAAATACATTAATTTTCTAAAAATTGAAACTTATTGTATAAATTTTTATTATTATTATAAAAATAAGAAACAAATCATTTTGAACCAGTCATGAAAAACATCTTTCTGCTCCAAAAAATAATTTGGAACATACTTGTAGACATGAATCTTTATTGTCAAATTATATAATATATAGATTCGTGTCTCCGCGTCTTACATTTTAGATATTATACATATCTTTGTATCCGTGTTCGTGTCATATTAGTATTCGTGTTGGTGTCTGTGCTATATAGCTTCATGATAATGTAACTTTTTTTTTTCAATATAGATACTAATTTTACTATTTTTTTATAAGTATAAGTATTTTAAAATGTTTTTTTGATGGTTACTAATTTAATAGTTCAACTTGAAAATAAATATATCCTTTTAATTACTACTTAAATATATATATATATATATATATATATATATATATATATATATATATATATATATATATATATAACAAAGATCCAATCCATAATTATATTTTATTACATACACACTTGCATCCTTATGGTGAAACTTCTAGGTAGAATTTCATCAATAATAATAATAATAATAATAATAATAATAATAATAATAATAATAATAATATTATTTTGCATATAAAAGCATATCATTCAGAAAAATTACAAAATAAATAGTTATTTGTAACCAAAGAGAAACAATAAATATTATGATTAAAAAATATATTAAAGTATGTATATTTTTATCTTAAATAAGGTAAAAGATAAAATAAATTACAAATATTATATGAATTAATTATAACTATTAAATAAAATTTAATGAAGTCATGCAACTAATTCAACAAATATAATCATAAGATTGATGAATAAAATAAATAAATAAAAAATAAAATACTATAGTCTTGTTGGCTTACCTTAGTTATTGCTCACTTTAGTTATTGCATATTCCTCTTAATTTTCGTACAATTTTTTTTTACTCTTCTACATTACCTATCAATTTTTCTTTCATTGCACACTTCCATCAGATTTAACTTGTTATTTTTAACTTTCATTTACATTGCAATTTGGTTTTGCTCACTCTATTTTGTTATGGATATATGAGTTTCTTAGAGTTTAATAATGATTTTTACTTTTAAATAATTGATCATATAATATTTTAGTAAAATAATAAAATATTTAAATTAGTTAGAAATAACATAACATAACACATTATGTTTGAAAATATTGTAACAAAACTTTTTGAAATGTCACAAAAGCAATTTCAAACAAGAGACTTAAATCCAAGGAAAAAATGTAAAAGATTATTAAAAATCAAAATCTGATACCTAATGGAGAAATAATAAAAATTTTAGAACTTAAAATATTTTATGTTTTAGAAAAATTAAATATGTTAGATAAATAAATAAAAAATAATTTGGCTTATATTATACATATAACTTGATAACTGTTAAAATAATAAATTTTTTACTCTCCATTTAATCTTAATTTTTTTCCCCTTCAAACCTATAAAATTGGTTTTTATGATTTATGTGTTGAACAAAATCTTAAATGCTCTTTCCATGTAATCCATAATAATATTATAATGCAAGCATGTCTCACCTAAACCATTCTAAAATTAAATAAAATAAATGTTATTTATATTTCTTAAAATAAATATTATTTTAAAAAGACAAGAATATTTTTTACAAGAACTAAGACAAAAATTTATACATTTTTCAGGAATTAAAATAATGATTTCAATTTTTACAAAATTATTTTGTTATAAATTTTTCTAAACTTAAAAGTATTTAATGGTAAACTGAGAGAAAGAAGAGAAAAAGAAAAGAGAAAACGCGCGTAGTTCCTTCCTTCTTCCATTTTCGTATTTTGCGCTCCAAAAGAAAACCCTTCATTACCATGTTCGGGTTTTCGATTTCGATTCACGGCCACTTTCAGTGGGTTTCATTTTACGAATCTCACTGAGAACTGAGCCACTGATTTATCTCTTGTTGCAAAAAATCGTAAAAGAAAAAAAGGGGATAATAGGGTTTTCTCATGGCAAAGAGAAACTGCTTCGTGATTCTGTCATCGGAAGATGAAGACGATACTTCTAACGCTCCTTCGTTGAGTTCGAGCCGCAGCTATACGAAGACGAATTCGAAGTCGAAGTCGAAGTCGAGGTCCACCTCAACATCCTCTCGGGGAAGGAAGAAGCCACGTGTTTCGCATTCTCGCTCTCACCTCTCCAAACTGCACGAGGTATCAGTTTTTCACTTTCTGTGTTTATTATTTACATTGTGTTACTTAACTTTTACTAATCAGTGTGAAGACTGAGAGAGTTTGCATTTTTTTTAATGTGTGTTATTTGATGATTCTTTTTTGCAGATAGATTTATTTGGAGATGACTTCAATGAAGTGTTTACTGGGTCAAAGGTATCTGCTGGTATGCTGTTGCTGTGTTTACAACTTTTTTTAATTTTTTTTTATTGTAAATTTGTTATTTGTTTGCTTCAACGTGATGCTAATGGAATCTGCTCCTCTTAAGTGAGGCGTTCAATTTAGAAAGTAGAGTAAACTAACTTAGTCAGTGCATAACAAATCATGAATGTGTTAGAATATTAACTGTTCTTCTTCTCGTCAACTACTGAGATTACTAATTTTACGCTTGCTCACTTTAGATAAGCTAAATCTGATGAGATTACTATCCAATATGCATGCTTACATTAAAGTGAGGTGGTTGCACTTTAGAGAGTAAAGTGCATTTATGATCCTTGGATTGAAAAGCAATAGTTGAACAGGTCTTTAGTTTGTTTACATATATATTTGCATTTTATCACAATATCAACCAGTTATTTTTCTAACTGACAGTTAAAACTTCATCTTATTCTCTAAAGTGTGCTCCTTATTTTGAAGGATGCAAGTTGTAGTATCACACTGGTTCCTTTTCAATATTGATACTAATACATTGACTTTGTTAGAATGGTGAAGCTTTATTAAACCGACTGCCTGAGTTATCAACTTCACTTACACAGAACAAAAATCTTCAATTTTCACCTTTTCTCCCGATTGTTGGGCCTTCTGGATCTTTTTCTTTTCTTCTCTAATATGTTGCAAGTGCTATATGGACACAACAGGTACTCAAAGGAGCTTTGCGAAGGATTTATGGGTTGATAAATACAAGCCCAATTCACTGGAAGAGCTTGCTGTTCACAAGAAAAAGGTCAAGAATCTGATTCCTAAGTTCTTGATTTTGGCAGTGATGTGAATATCATCCCATTTTCTCCATTTTTGTGGTATTTGCAGGTTGAAGATGTTAAGACGTGGTTTGAAGAGAGGTTGAAACCTTCGAAGGTAAATCTAGGAGTAGAGCTGTAAGATTATAATTAAGTTTATTGACTTATGACTGTTCTCTTGTTTTTCACGCACTAGAATGTTTAGCTTCATAGAGATTGTTATTCTTGTAAACGTGCAAAACAAGTTTTTAGAATGTGGTAATGATAAATTAATGTTGAATTGTCAATATTTTTAGAATGTTTAAAAGTTTGACCTGGTATAAAAATAGAACCTCGTCATCTTTTGGTTGTTGGTTGGTTGTTTTGAGTCTTCTAAATTCTTCCTCATACGTATATAATTCCAGATTTTACATTTCTATGAAACTTTCTTATCATGTACTTGGTTATACTCCAAGTTACTATAAATTGTCCTCTCTGAACTTTATTTATGCATTTTATTGATTTTATTATATTCATATTGTGAGTTCCTTTTTCTTTGTTTTCTTTATGGCAAATTTACAGGGTGTCTACAATAATAATGTTCTCCTCGTCAGTGGTCAGGCTGGAGTTGGAAAATCTGTATGTAGCTCTACCATCCTCATTTAGCCTCTCTCGCATACTGGCCCAGCCACTCAGGACAATTTGGAAATGTTAATTTTTGGAGCTTCAGGCTTCTATAGCTTGGTGTTAAAATCTTCTCTTTTATCTATTACTAAATAGCACTTCACTTTACATTGATACAAATAACCTTATTTTAATGTATTTTGATAGAAATACCACGTAGTTATTTAAGCATTTCTTCTTTTCATTATGTAGGCTGCTATTCATGTAATTGCATCTCATCTGGGAGCAGTAGTTTATGGGTGGAACACACCTACACCTGTAATTTGGCAGGAGCATCTCTATAATTCTGGCACAGGTGGGTTCAGCAACTATGTTTTGATGAGCTAGTACGAGAAAATCATGATTTTAATTCACTTTAGCCTCTCGTTAAACATCTATTTTTTTCAGTGAAATGATTAGTATCCTTGAGGATGTATTGTTAAATTACAATGTGCTTTGAGTTTACATTCCAATGGGAGAAGACGGGCTATTTGTGACTTACTGCTTGTGTTGTGACCTTTTTTTTCTGACTTTTTTTTCCTTTTTAATTTTCTGATTCACTGTAGGGACTCAATACACATCCAAGTTAGATGAATTTGAAAGTTTCGTTGAGAGAGTACGAAAATATGGATTATTGCTAACTTCCTATACTGGGGAGTCAAAGCCTCCCATCATACTTTTAATAGACGATCTTCCCATGACTAATGGGAAGTCTGCTTTTGGAAGACTTAAAAATTGCTTGCAATTTTTGGTGAAATCAACTCAGATACCCACAGCAATATTGTTAACTGACTATGGAAATGCTGACTCAGTAGATTATAATGCTCGTTGCCTGGAAGAACTGAAGCTATCTCTAGAGAGTTCTGGGGCTTGTAAGGTTACATCCTTGAAGAATTATCTTCTGGTTTTTAATGCATGTTATAAGACAATATATATGTTAGACTTAGTTTGGGAAGCTTTCAGGTTGCTTTCAATCCAATTACAGCAAATTCTATGAAGAAAATTCTTTTTAGAATATGCCAAGTGGAGCAGTGCGATGTGACTGCTGAGTATGTTGATCTAATAGCAAAAACAAGTGGAGGTGACATCAGACATGCAATCACTTCTTTACAGTTTTTCTGCCTGAAACCAAATCTAGTGCATTCTTTGGCCTCATCTACTTGCTCTCATGGTCCATTGAAAGAGGAAAGTAATAAACCTGTTAGATCAGATTATGGATATTCATTGCACTTTGGCAGAGATGAAGCATTATCTCTATTTCACGCTTTGGGGAAATTTTTGCATAATAAAAGGGAGACTGGAGTTGCAACAGAATATGGTGTGTAATTCAGCAAAATTTGAATTCCATATTTTCTGTCTTGTACTTGAGGAAGCAGCAATATAACTAGGCAAAGTTAAATACTTGATATCTATATGTTACATCTTTTAACTAGTAGATTTTCTTTTGTGGTTGATCAAGATGGATTTCTTATTCGAGAAAGACTTTCAAGATTACCATTAAAAATGGATGTCCCTGAGAAGATTCTTGGTCAAGCCCATGTGCAACCTGGTTCAGTTGCTGATTTTCTGCATGAAAATGGTATTTCCTTCCTTTATGCTAGTGTGACATTCTTCGTAAAAATTGAAAACATATTTCTAAAATGAAAATGACATCTTTCTTTAATGCTCTAACCAGATTCTAATTCATGCTAATTTCTTGCAGTTCTGGATTTTTTGGATGATGAGGCAATAGATGACGCATGGACTCTGTCTTCATATCTAGGTGATGCTGACATTCTTCTTACTAAACAACGGGGTAGTTATAACGAGGCAGAGGGTGTTTTACAGTCAGCTGCTGCATCCATAGCTGTTCGTGGGGTGCTATTTGGAAATTCTAATCCACTATCCTCCAGGTTATCACTTGTTTACGAATCTTTTTTTCATATAAACGTACTTCGTCTGATGTTTCAAAAAATTCCATTTCCGACTTCTGTGTAACAAAACTTTATGTTTCTGTTATATTTAAATGTGTTTGCTTGTACAGGTGGCATGCAGTTCGGCGACCAAGGCTCTGGCAAGTTGAGAAAGCATCATTATACAAGGTAAACGCATTATGGCTCCTCTATATGTTATATTTTCTTATCCCGCATTTTTTCAATTATCTATTTGATATAGGTAATTTGGATTTTGAAATTTATCACATTTATATAGTAGTTACCTTGGGAAAGAAAAAAGGACTCCGGAGAGCATGAATGGAATATAGTACCTTCGAGTATTTTTTTATAAACGTTATTTTTGTGCTATTTACTATTTGTCTACATTATTTGATGTTGATTTCTCACTAGAAGATTCAAATGTTTCATGTTCTAGATTTTTGTTTCTCGCCACTCATGGAATTTGACATCTGTTTATGGTCTTACATTGCAGAATGAGGTGGATAGGCTCAGAATCCCTGCCTGTAAACGGTTTAGTTCTTATCATATGTCAATTATGGCCACTGAGTACATGCCCATGCTTAAATTGCTCGGAAATAGAGCATGTGGTGGATATGATGGACCGAGTCAGGAATCATTACGGAACTTGGAAATGGAAGACTTTGATTTCGACAAAATGGATTTAGATGAACAATCTAGGGGCATTTCCGATGATGACATAGAAGATTGGTAGGGATGCGATGTGTAATATATGTGGTTGTTCAGCTTGCAATCTTACTTTAATGCATAGTGTTAACAGCTTCTCAAACCATTCTTCCCTACTATTGATTGAGGGATAAAGCATTGCACAGGAAACAACAATCTTGAGTTCTGATGCGCGATCACAAGCCCGAATTGGTACTATCAAGCTTTGATGGGGAGTGAAGGGTTTCTGAAAACAAATTCTTAGTGAGAAAGAGCTGTTGTAAATATCTACTTTTGTTACTTTAAAATATTAATGTTAACGCTCGCAAACTTAATATATACCGAATTAGTAGCTACTCATGAAGCAGGAACATGGAATTGAAGTTGTTGAAAATGGTGCTTACAGATTATAAACAGTTCAAGGGGATCTTTTAATATGAGAATTGTTTTGGATATTGAATCACCTACATCAATGGTAACTTATCTCTACAAAAGAGTTAGAAAAATAATTAACATGCTTGTCAACACACAAGCATGTGGTCAATGTGCAATGATGACACTATGGAGCAGTGCAAAAGTGAAAGATACATCCTATGATGGAAGCTAGAAAGAAGAAAATAATTCCTCTTAGGATTTTAGTAATATAAGCATTAGTAACACCTCAAACACGTAGGTGAGAATGAAAAAGGATAGGTTTCTTAAATTTCATTTGATTCCTAACTTTTCAAATAATGATAATGAAAGTGATAACAATTGATTCCTAACTTTTCACAAACTTTGGATTTAAGCTTACAATTGAGAGATTTGGGGATACCAAAATACTGAAAAATAGAAGAATGAAGAATCCCAGCATCACTCCAAAAACTCACTGTTTTGTCCATTACTAATAATCCATTTTGAATTATGAAAAACAAAATCATAAATTATTATTTTATTTTTTTCTAAGATTAACCGCACCAAACCTATCATCATCCTTGTGAGAACATAAAGTGCAGCCTCGTGAGACTAATGCACTGTTGTCCTCTTTCTTTTTGAAAAAAATTCATACTTTTCTCATAGGAGTACATTACAAATTTTTCTTTAAATAAAGATTTAATGGTTGAATATGATTTTTTTTATTTCTCTGTAAATATAATTTTTCTTCCTTTTTAATATAATTTAACACTTTATTATTCTATAATAGTAGATAGTTATAAACCCTAATCCTATAATAGTAGATAGTTAAGGATGTTTTTTAAGGAAATGAAGATGTTTTTTATAAAGAAACGAAGATGTTTTTTATTTTATAAATTTTACCAAATAAAGATAAATACTTTTGTCTCACATTAGTAGTGTTTTTAATTAATTACATGTTCAGAATTTTTTGTTTTTAATTATAATTAATTAGTGGAGGAGAGATTAGGTGTTACAAGTATTCTAACTATTTTCTTTTATAACCATCTTCTTATTATAAACATTCTAAAATTAGTGGATAGTTGAGGGCACAAATAAACGACATAAAAATTAACCTTAAGAATGAAAAACTGATATCAATTTATTATGTCAATGATGTGCCTCATTTACAAGGCAATATAACAAATAAACCGATAGTAACAAATAATAATAATGCCATGCCCAAAAAGCATGAAAGCTACTCCTATTTCCTTCTACAGAAGATGGATGATGAAGTTAAACAACAAGTGGAGAGCAAGATCATCTCCAACCTGAAAACACTGTCACTATGTTATTCATTATTCATTAGATTAAAAATTGGTTTGCTTCAGGCTCTTGGACTCAGAGATAGTGTGATGTCCTTAAAAACCTTAAGCCTCTTGTCATTATTCCTCTGCAAGATTCTGCTTGTCTCATTGGCTTTATGATCATTGGAGGGTCCCAAAATTGCAGCAAGAATGGCCTCTTCAAAGTCATCATCATCAGGTAACAAATCTGTTAACTTGTTCTTCTCACCATCATCCTCTGATGAGAGCCTTCTTGTTTTGTTCTCTGGCACTGCCACTCCTAATTCCACATGCAACTTGTTGTTGCTGTCCCTCACATCACTAACTACTCTCATGGACCCTGCAGCATTTCCAGACCTTGTTCTCTTAAGGGTCTCAGAATGGTTCTCAAATGGTTCTCTCAACACAGATTTTGTTGCATAAAACGGAGGAGCTGCAACATTGAGTGAGTTCCCCAACATGGCAATGATTTGTTTGTTGGTAGCGGTAGAGGTAGCCTTAGACGGGGGCAATGTTGTGTGATTTTTGGCCATTATGTTGGAACTGATGTTCTCATCAGCAAAATCTTCATGATTTCTTGCTGAATTTGTTGCTGCTGACAAGGTTGTGTGGTGGTCCTTGCAAGGCTGGGGTTGCCATATTGATGAAGAACCCAAAAAGGCCTCAAAGAGTCTGCTTTGTTCAATCCTATCAACTCCCTTGTTCATCATCTCGGATTCAAGGTCCTTCAGCATCTGCTGTGCCCTTTCATAGGCTTTCAAATGAGAATCTGAGCCTCTAGGGCCATCCATAACTGCAGGCTTTACCCTGTACAGTGTCTCTTTTGCCTCACCAATTCTTCCTTGCTTCATCAAACAAATGCCTAGATTGCACATCTTATTGTTGTCAGGAGCTATAGACAGTGCCCTGCGATATGCCTCTTCTGCTTCAATGTAGTTGTTCTGCTGCATCAGCGCCCATCCCAAGTTTCCCTACATAAAACAAGTCCAATTCAGTATAGAGACCACAGAAAAGAGGAAAAACTATGAAAGTGAGTTAAAATTCTCTTTCCATGTGTTATTTATTCTATTCTTACCAGCAATCTCGTAGCTTCTTGCTCCACAGAGACTTGGAACTTCTTCCCTTGAGATCTTGCAGTCTTTGTACGCTTACCATTGAATGCCAACCCTTGTTGAATTAAGTACAACTTGTGCTTCAAGAGGGCTATTTGATCATCAAGTCTTCCACACCTCTGTTAAAACAAATGATTTTTTTTCAGTATCGATAGTCATATAAGTATTACAAGTATAGACCAGTTAGATCACAAATATAATAAGATGCAATCAAAAGCTTTTACAACAAAACAACATAAAAATTAGTCAGTGAAGAAGACCTACCTTGTAAAGATCCAAGAGGATGTTATCAAGAGATTCTTGGGCTTGATCTGAACATCTACTACGAAGAGATTTAATGGCTTCAATGGCTTCTCCAGCCCGATTTTGCTGCTTCATGACAATAGCCATGTCTTTCAAAGCACTGTCCACTCTATCTCCAGCATTAATGGCTGCCCAAAACAGTGGAATTGCTTTCTCCGGATCCTTATCCACCAACTGAACAACACACCAAAGAAAAACACCATTAATTCAACACTTAGAACAAAACAAAAAAGTCCCAAAGGGCATGGAAGGACATTGTACATTGCAACACACAAACAAATGACAAAAAAGGTTACCTGAACGTTTTTTGCTCTGACATAAGGAGTGTCACCAACTGGGACTTTGTGAGTGACATGGAAGGACTCAGAGCGAGTTCTGAGAACTGCTCCAAGAGGCTTCGCAGGAGAAGAAGGTGCAGATTTGGAGGGTCTGAAACCCGGAGGAACATTCCACATGTCTTGCATTGTGATGAAGTGAGAAATGATAATAGAACGTTAAAACTGTGTGGATCCGATGCTTCTTCTGCAAGAGAAGAACAAAGGGACAGTGCTTCGAAAGAGTAAGGAGAAGCTACGGCAAAAGGGAAGACGAATGAAGGAAAGAAGTGAAGGATGTGCTTTGGAGAAGACTGAGACCGTTTTAAATTTATGAAAAAAAGAGCCGTTGGAAGGGTGAGATAAGTAGCCGTTACTTAGGATGAAATTGGGTTTTTCTATTTATAACTTCATTTCCTTTGTTTTAAACTAATTCATATACCAGTTGTAAAAAAAAAAAATACTCCATAAATGTCCTCTGTATAAAACAGGATCAGATTTTAAGTAATTTTGATCCTAATTTTTCAGAATTTTTTTATTTTTATGAAGAAAAATATGGAGACCAAACTTAACTAACAACTACTCAGTTGTCTGTATTTCTGCCCATGTATACATACATACACAAGGAAATACAAACCAAAACCTGTACCAAACTGTACAGTTATATATATATATATATATATATATATATATATATATATATATATATGATTTCAACTTTACATTAATATTTAATTACGAAACAGACATGTAATGAGGTATACTCACTAAGTTAGGAGGGCTAATAAAAAGTATTATTAATAAAATTCTTTTATTTTTTTATTTTAAATAAATTTTATAATGCAATATATTTCACATGTGGAATTTGTAATAAATCACAATAATTCATAACAATATACTCATTTATCTAGTTTATAAATACTCATTAACTTCCTAACAAAGAAACACTTTTATATATTTATTTTATTTATATTTATATTTGCATTAAAGTCATATGTAAATATGCTAATAAGTTTAATAAAAAAAATTATGACTATTTATTTATTTAATTTTATATCAAATTTGTGATTTCTAAAAAACTGTAGCTTTTTATATTTTATAAAAAAATTAATAAAAAAGTATACCTTTTATATATTATTAATACATAATAATTAAATCATTCATTTTTTATCTATAATTTCTATATTATAAACTTTAATTTTCATTGAAGTTTTAATTAATATGTTATTTTAAACAAAGAAAGAAAACAAATATAACTTCATTAAAAATATAAAAAAAAGGAACATCACTTATTAAAAATATAAACACTTATTTAAAAACTAGTTTTTATTTATTTATTTAAAAACTAATTTAAAGATAAGTGTCATTTGTCAAAAGAATAAATAAACTAATCTATTTTAAAACTAAAATAGGTATAAATATTGTTTGTCATGATTTGGGTAGAAAAAACTTTTCATATACCATTCACAGATGCACATTTTTAAAAGATATAATTTTACTGAATCATTTCTCTAAAACTGCATTTGTGGTGAACTTGTTGGTTGGGGATTAAAACAAATTGGACATTCATGCTACACTCAGGCAATTCAGTGAAAAGCTATCTAAACCATTTTTCTCTTTTCTTTATAAATAACCATTTAAAGTACTTGATTATTATATATATATATATATATATATATATATATATATATTAAACTACAGCAGAAGCTTGCTTATTATCTTCTGTCTGAAATAAAATTCACTTCTTTTAAATAAATGATTTGGAGAATATGGAATATGAAAGCATATAAGTTTAACAAGATGAGCTTACATTGAGTGAAGACATGCATCTACTTATTTATACATATTTTGGTACAAAGATACATACTAAGGTAAGTAGAATCACTTAAAAGGATAAGACTAAACAAACTAAATTTAAATCATATTACAGCAAATTTGAAATTGAAATGACTGAACTTGATAATCTAACACCAATCTATGACCCATTGCATAGATGGTATTTATAAGCATAATTTTCTACATGTATACCATCACAATCATAATATGTAGGAGAAGAGAGAGTTTTAATCTAAACACAACATGCCACACAGCCCAACCAAAAACATGGTCATAGTGCACGGAAACTGTCTCCTCTGTCGAGTCTTGCTGTTCCTGTGCTTGATGATTCACCCATTGGATCAGGAGATGCTGCATTCTGTGGTGATTCCCTATTTAAAGAAGAAGGCATGCCCGATATCTCCTGAAAAATGTTGTGATGCCCATAAAAGGTTGTATAAAAAACATGGATATACATGGTGCCACAAAGAATCATCAAAATACCAATAACAAAAATATGTTCTTCTACCTTCATCAAATGAAGTCTCAAATTAAATGGTCGAATCTTGCATCCAATACATGCCAGCGCAAATCTTGAATAATGAAACAACACATCAGCAGAAGCTTGCTTATTATCTTCTGTCTGAAATAAAATTAACTTCTTTCAAATAAATGATTTGGAGAATATGAGTATATACAAAATCCTACGTAGTAAAGTTAATGGACAAATCTAAAGTCCCATGTGAAGAAGGAAACAAAATAGTGTTTTGTCCAAATCAGTAAATTGCAGACAACATTTGAATTTACTGTCAATGTTAAAACAAGGAATATTGTATGATTGCCAATGTCAATGTTAAAACAAGGATATTGTATGAAATGCAAAATCAAACCACTTCCCTTACAGTGTCTCCAGTGACCTTCTTTGTTTGATTGCACTGTGCTTGCATCCAAACCACCTTTACCACTTTTCTGTTTTCTTTTTCTCAATAGGTGTCACAGCAAATCTCCTTATTTACAGTACTTTCATATCTTGTTTTTTCTAGTGGTCACACATCAATCTTAAAATACACATTTAATGCTACTCCTACTTTTTTCTCTTGTTCCTTTAAAGCCCAAATCTACACCATAGAGAATAGTACTATGATGAAACTACACCATTAATCCTCCAATGTGCCAAAAAAGATAGTTTCGCATGACAAATAGAAATCAATGTACACAATAAAACTCCAAAGAACCATATATATCAAAATCCTCACTTGATGGCTAGGTCAGTTTACTGTCCTGCCTTCATATATGTTCAAATTGGGAGAGTCAGTTAAGACAATGGGAGTACCATCCGGCAAATACAAACTCCAATCAGTAACAGTCACTGAACTGCAGACAAGTCTCAGAGTGACCATTGCGTGTAGTTATAGACAAGGGTGTATGGATTTCTTCACATGTCATAGAATCATCAAAACCATAGCTTTATCAAATGAGAAAGCAATGCAAATCTTAATCAGACAAACCAGACAAAGACTGACCTCAATCTGTCTTTTAACAGGGAGCATCACTGATTTTAAAAAATGCAAAACCTTTGAAAATAACACCCACTAGTGAAGTTGATCTAGGCTAGCTTAAGATACAACGGTATAATAACCTGAGTTGAATCCATAATCTTAATATCATGGAATTCAAATAAAACCCTATCAGACACATGATGCTGCTTCAGATGGAAGCTCTTATAGATACTTTTGAAAATTCTAATTGTTTCTGAATGGGATTTTACCCAGTGAAAACATAACAGGATTTGTTAATGGTACCTCCTCGCTAAAAAGCACCAACATAAATTATCAAAGCAAAATAGCAAAATCCTCAAGTAGTGATGATTTATCTGTGAGAAAATAGACGAAAGCTACAAATTTAGGTCATAAATCAACAGAATCTGGTCCAAGTAGAGACTTTCCAAGCAGATTTCAACATTTAACAGAGATGTAACCGAAGCTAAACGGTACCACGGTACAGGAACAACAAACAAATGAAAACAACAATACTAAAAAGAACCAAACTTGGTAACACCAACAAGTTGTTTTGAACATTGAAAGATGACTCTTTACAGATTGTTTTGAAAGGGTTTGAAAATTGGGAGAAAAATACATTGGGAAGTTGATGATAAAGAAAGTTGAGAGCAGAAAAAAGAAAAAAGAAAGAAGGAAGCTTTATTGGAGAAAGAAAAGTACCTCGTTATCTTCTTTGGTTTCTTTCATGGTGTAGGTCAATCTCACGAAGTTCCCGATCCTCCCTTCTCGCGAGTTTGATTGAAGGTATCGAGAATGTGAAACCTTTGTGCTGTGTACGAAACATCTTATAAATACATATTTAGATTAATATGAAACATGGATGGCTCATTAGCTCAGTTGGTTAGAGCGTCGTGCTAATAACGCGAAGGTCGCAGGTTCGAGACCTGCATGGGCCAAATGATTTTGTTTTTTTGACAGAATTTGTACTAAATGTTATGGATCGCAACTTCCTTCTACTATAAAGATTAATATAAGTTTTGTTTATTTGATGTTTTTGTTGAAATTATATAAAGTGTGGTAGATAAGGGTTTTCAATTTTGTTTTACCTTTTTTATCCATATTTTTTATTTTTGTTGTCATTGTTGTTAATGGAATGGAGTAGAGTAGGTTTATCATTTTTTTATTAAGTTGAACATGGTGGTTCTGGATGTGGTGAGTTTACTCCTTAGGTTTTAGGGTTTTAATATGAGAGGTAGTTTTATTTTATAGGAATGTCATTTACAAATGAAATTTACCCTATGATATTAGGTAAATAACTCGTCACTTAATCGTAAAAAAATAAGTTCATGTGATATATGAAATGATGATTAGTTAATGAAATTATCTTGAAGTTGTTGATTTTGTAAAGAATTTAAAATTCAAGGATGTTTATAAGGTTAAATTGTTGTGGAAAGGGATGAACAAAAAATTTGATAACCTTACGAAAAATTATCTTGTCTAATTTTGTTACAAGAAAAATTTGTAAAGTTGAGATATATGTCTAGAATGATATTGGTGGTGTTCTCAAATAAGTTTTATTAGCACAAACAAAACAACACTTAATTTGGAACAAAGGCATGTGAATGAGGATGATGATTGGAAGCAATTAACAATGTCCATTTTAATGACATTGAGGAAGGAATAAACTTACACATAATGATTATTTTTAATTTAAGGTTTAAGGTTGTTGTTGCAGGACAATCAGAATAAAAATGTCCCGAAAAAGAAAAAAAAAAGTTATAACTCAAATAACAATAACTAAAATAAGTTGAAGTCAATGTTTGATGAGGATAGAAAAAAAAAGAGATATTGAATTGGATCTTAATGATTCAATGTTTAAGTAGAATTTTTTTTATTAATGAGCTACATTCTAATTTTGATGCACATAATATATTGTGATCCAATATTGCAAGAAAGTTATTTAAAGATGAGTACGTGTAAAAAGTTGAAATGGTCAATTGACATTAAGTTTTTATCACTTGAATAATTTAAAGATATCATTTTAAATCATTATGTTCTAAATGGTAAGGAAGTGGATTTCATAAAAAATGATAAAATAAGAGTATAAGTGAATGTAAGAAGAGTTTTCGTTTAGAAATACTAGTCACTATGGTTGGAGGAAAACATTCTTTTGCTTCAAAGACTTGTGTGCCAATCACACATGTCTAAGAGTGTTTGAGAACAAAAAGGCAATAACAAAATGGATAACAAAAGTTCTTATTTCAAATTAAATGAAAATGAAAATTTAAAATCAAATTAAATTAAAATATCAGTGACAAATTATTGTTGCCTGAAATATTGCACTAAAAATGGTAGAAGGTTACCCTACCAATTAGTATTCTCAATTGTAGAGTTACAATGTTGAATTGAAGAGAGTCAATAATCAAAACACTTGTAAAATTCAGCACTAGAGCCTAATTTGAACCTAAGAATTGGTTTCTTTGGCAAATTGAAAAGGAAGGTTTATTATTAAATGTAGACCTTTCATTTGCATTATCGATTGTTATATGAAAACCAAATATGGAAACAAAAGTTTAGTTGTTGTACGTAGGAATTCAAATGACCAATATTTTTCTAATGACAATAACACTAATATAGACTGAAACTAAAGAAATTTGGAGCTAGTTTTTGCATAACCTACTTGAAGATATTGGTGACATGAGATTTACAAGAAAATACCGTGCACTTCAAAAAGATAGTCAATTATATTCATTTTAATAATTCTATTTTTTTTATAATAAATTACGTAAATTAAAGTAAACAAAATAATATATTAAACATTAAATTATTTTAAAATTTTATTTTACAAAATAATTTTTAAATATACCAATATAAAAAAATTATTGTACTATATTAATCAAATCATTTTCAATCTTTTCATTTAATTTTTTTTTCTTAATCCAAAGAATCTTACTTTTTACACTTCTCTTTAAATCAATTATTAAAACACAAATACCATCATTCAAGAGAGAAATTTTAGGGTTTTAAGATACCAAATTGCATTAAATTAAAAAAAAAAAAGTGTACGTATAATAAAAAATTTAAAAACATGCGTCCCTGCGCCATATAATGGAATTACAATATATCTATCTATCAATTATGTGCATGGATTTTATATAGACTAAATTAATAGGACAAAATTTAGGAAACATTTTTAATATATGTCGCACTTTACAAGAATAAAAAACGCAATTTACTCCTCTTTTTTTTATTATATATCAATTAATCTGATAACACCACTAATTCCATTTCACGTCATTAAAATTTCTTCTAGAGATGGAAAGGCATTTCTTTTTTTTACACAATGGACATATCCCCTAAATATAAAGCTCCAGTTCTTGCTAATGAAAGTGTTTGTGCATGATGGTGTATCAATCACCCAACTCAATTTGAACTTGAATAATAATGGCATGCAATTAATTTGACCAATACTATATTATACGGCAATGCCCAAAAACAGTAAATCATTCAATTTTAAGTTAGGCCAACATCTAGCAAGAACAATTCACGAGTTAAAGAAAAGTAACATAAACCACGTCTCTTTAGAAAGGGTATTCTTTGCAGCCTCAACAACCCCGTTTCTCTGTTTCAATCTTAGACACAATGGCATCAATTTTAGCTTCAGTGAGTACAGCCACAACCTACCAAGAACACTGCTCACTAAACAGAAAATCATGTCTCCTTCGGAGGGGCTTTCTTCGCAGCCTCAGCAGCTGCTTTCTCCACTTCGATCTCAGCAACGATGGCATCAATTTCAGCTTCCTCCAGTTGACGCAGACCATGCTCCTTTGTCATCACAGCAACTTCTATATTCTTCCCTCCACTCTCAACAACCTAATCACATACGATGTCAAATAAAAATCACAAGTACATAAAATCATGTTCCAAATGTATAACAAACTATTAACAGATTGATCTATTTCAGAGATTGATTGTACAGGCCAATATACAACGACCAGATTTATCAGTTTGCTCTCACAATATTTGAGGTATTCAAAACATTATCAAAAGTATTAGTGTGGATATCATGTTACGCAGCCCAAAATTTTGCATTTTTAGTGACAAAAGACACAACGTACATAAAGGCTTTGAATGCAAACAAGTCATGTATGTACAGATGTACATTTACTTCAACAATAGTGAATATTTTCAAATCAAAAGAACCAGTCTGCAGCACTGCAAATGTCAGTCTTCAATGGGATAATATTGCCCCCAAGATATTTTTCCTTTCCCAAGTATGCAAAGCACAAACCCAAAAATAGGACTAGTTAAAGAGTTCTGAGCCTAGGGCATAAAAAATACAAAAAGTATAAACAACATTGAAATCCCAAGAAAAACATTTTTCCATCTTAAATAAAATTAACTAGGTAAGTGCTCATTGAAGTAAAATATATGGTTAAACCATTAGCCAATCTTACAACATTGTTAGCCATTTGTTTGGTTTATTTTTCCCAAGCAATAAATATTTAACCATAAATATCTAAATTATAATTCTTTTCAGAACAAAAAGGGAAAATTATGTGCCAAGGATTGTGAAATAAGCAAAATAAGCTTCACTTTAAATTTCCCATCTATAAATAATCTAACTAGCACATAATAGTGTCCTAAATTTTTTTATTTATCTCTGTAAAGATGAAGTTCGCTAGCATGTATGCAAAATAAATTCATAAAGGGGAAGAAAAAGTACATCTTAATTAAGTACCCAAAAATATCCTCATCCCTTCCAACTGTCTAGCCCAGCTCTCATCTTTTATTTTATACTCATTTTTTTCACATGAAGAGCTTTTCAACCAAGTGAACCAGAAGTACCACATAAATGTATTGCATAGTTTTAGTTTGGCTATTACTACATACAATTACACAAAATCACATAGACTTCAAAGGTCATTGTTATACATCGATACAAAAAATGTGAAAGATCTAAACAATTAGATTAAATATCCGAGAAGCTATCGTGACAGTCTACAAAACTGTTATTTTGATAAATTAAAATAAATCTGATGGTTAAAGTTGAGGTTGAATGTATGTTTATTTGCATAAAGTATAGAATAATGTACCAGATAGCTTACAGACATGTATCAACAAAATCTAGGTAAGAACGAGTCACATGCTAAAAATGGTTTATGTTTACAACTGTAAGACGTTAATAATTGCATAAGGTTTGTGTTTTGATCTTACAGAAAGATAAATATTCCAAAAGAATAGTACTATATATGTGTGACATAGCAAGTTCTATAACTATATTAACCATTGTTTGTTAGAAAGAAAATGGGTCTACATCAAGAATAAAAAAGAGACAAAATCTATGTATCAACATGGGTACTTTAGGTCAGTCTAATCTAGTGAAACTGCCCAATCTATTATAAGGCATATCAAACTCTAGACAATTAGGTAGCTTATACAGATTTTGTGCTCAATCTATTATAAGGCATATCAAATTCAAGACAATTAGGTAGCTTATATAGATTTTGTGCTATGTTCGGTACATTTTAAAAACTCTTAAGTTTTGAATCCACTAAAAAGGTGTAGAAGCAATGAGAACACATCAGAGTAAACCATTCCAATCCATTTTGTCTTCCCATCAAACTCTACCTTAAAGTTCTTCCCAAGCCATAAAAAACGTTAAAAGGCAGAGCATACAAAATGCAAGGCAAGAGTTTCTAGATAAACAATAAAACCGGGTAGGGAGGTATTCATTCACAAACAAAAAACCAAAACGAAACTCACTTCAAGCAATGCACGAATAGCCAATTTCACAGTCTCCTGCCCAGAGGTCTCCTTGTAATTCTTCTCCAGAAACTCCCGAATCGAATTCGAGTTACGGCCGGTCGCGTTCGCCTTCCACGCGGAAAACGTGCCAGAAGGGTCCGTTTGGTACAGTGAGGGCGAGCCAGTGTAGGGATCAAACCCAACAATGAGGGTGGAAAGCCCAAAGGGGCGCACACCACCACTCTGCGTGTACTTCTGCTGAAGCCCCGCAATGTAACGGGTGATATATTCAACGGTAACGGGATCCTCAACGGTGAGCCTGTGACTCTGACACTCCACACGTGCCCGGTTTATGAGCACACGTGCGTCGGCCTTTAGTCCCGCGCAGGCAAGCGCAATGTGATCATCAAGATTCACAATCTTCCTCACCGTCCTGCGAAACGACAGAGAGTCAATTAGGGAGTAAGCTAAGTCTAGTTTGAAACGGCGTCGTTGTGTAGATGATCCCTAATCGAAGGGAAAGGGATCTGAAAAAAAAGTGGGAATTGGAAGGGAACCTGGAGTCTTGGAGTTTCGCGGTGGATTTCTTCTCGACTCCGAGGACGACGTTGTCGGTGCCTCGGACGCCGACGGCGGCGTTACCTTTGCGGACGGCTTCGAGGGCGTACTCGACCTGGAAGAGGTGGCCGTCGGGGGAGAAGACGGTGATTGCTCGATCGTACCTGGCCATTGTGCTGTGCTTTGTGTTTGGTACTTTGTTTTACTTCTGAGTTGGGATTGCTACCTCTCTCTGTGCTCCTCTATTCAAGCTTTTTCGCTTCGCTGAATAGAGTGAAGAAGAAGAAAACCACGATGCTGCAGCTGCTTAGGCAACAAGTAGAGTAGTAACGTGTTGGGCTCACATTGGGCCTACCCATCCAACCACTACTTTACTACTCCCACCACGGTTTTCCTAAGTCACCATCCATTATTTTAATCAACTTTTTTCTACCACACTACTTTTTATCATACACAATATCCTATTCATACTTCAATGATATTGATTCTCATTGTTGAGACTTCTTAATATATGATTAACCAATATTAATCCATAGCAAGTAAGTGCAATAATACATTGTGTAAAAACTAAAATAGTACAAATAAAATCAAACCAAACGTAAAATAATACAATTTGTTTATACTCGTTCTACAAAACTAAAATCAAAATAAAGATTCACAACATATTGGAGATCTCACATCGACTAAAAATTAGAGTCTTTCACTTATATATAAGTGGGTGCAAACCTCAACCTCATGAACCGGTTTTATGGAGTTGACTTAGACTTAAAATCCACTTCTTAATATGGTATAAGAACATTGCAAACCTCAACCTCATAAGCCCATTTTATGAGGTTGAGTTAGACTTAAAGTCCACTTCTTAATACAGCATCACATATTTAGTATGCGTTCAATATCTTAGTCAAACATGAGACACTGGAAATTGATCCTCATTAAGTCCAATAAGAAATTCTCAATTCCTAAATAAACATTTAAAACATATACTTACGTAATTATTACAAATCATTCTTATAATGAATTAATGTAGTATCGATATCGTTCCTAATATTTATATTTGTATCAATATCGAACACTGATAGTGTAAAATGTTTTTATATAATCATTTGATAAGAAATTTTCATGTATAGTAAATTTACTAACTTTTACAATCACTACCTGAAAAGTCATATCAACTATCCTTTTTTTAGCGATTTAGTGTTTACACTATTTTGCGCATTGAAGTTCAACTCAAACTATAACAACATTTTCAATTGTAATTTGTTTGTTATATCTATCATATGGCGTTGTCAATAGAGGAGAGGATCAACTACTTGTGTTCAAAGAGTACATAGGGAAATTGAAAGCTTGTTTTTTTGTCAGCATGGGAAGCAATGATATTTGTGGTACCATTCTGAAAGGTAGAGTAAGATATCGAAAAGTATACAAGTATGCTGATTGAATTGTCTTCCAGATTTCTACAGGTATGCTTATGATGTGAACATGTTAAAGCTGTGATCAATACTTGAATTTCAATAAAGAAATATGTATCAAATCAATAGTGTTTTCTGTTCTACTGCTGCATTCTATTTCTATCATTATGCCATAATCAATTGAAACATTCAGTTCTGCCTTTTGATAACAAAATGTTCTGTTAAGATGAAAATAAAGATAAGTATAACATAGGACATTGGTTAAATCATATTAACCCTATGTTGCATACTTGTCGTCAAATAATGTTTTAAAAGGGACAATGTTAAGTCCTCTTTAGTTTTTTCAATTGGTCAAGATGTTAGCATTAACATCCATTTTATTAGAAAAATTCACATTTTGATGCATATGCCAGGAATCTAATGGAAGGAACTGGATCAACTGGGAGCAAGAAGGATTGGAATAATTGGTTCCAATCCAAAGGCAGAGAAAGGAATTGTGTAGAACCAGTGAACCAGGCATCCATGGTCTATAACTCCAAGCTTTCTTCTTCAATTATTACTCCCATGCTTCTCTACCTTGAAAACTATAGTGAATACAGTGGACTTATCCACCAATACATCAGTTTGGTAAATTTCTCCATCTATGTGATTAGTTTGCACTCTTAAAGTTGTATTAATTATAGTATGCAGCTTATAGTTGGTTCCAACAGGTGGAAAAATGGAAGAGATGACAAATCTAAGAGCACACACAGCTGGAGTGTTAAAGAAGGAGAAAATCAGAAATTTAACTAAATGTGCAACCAATGACATATTGATGATTAAGCAAATTTTATGTTAACTGCGTACTTCAAAGCTCATAGTTCAGCTTTTATATACAGATAAGGTAATATACAGACAAAATGTTCTTTCTTATACAAAATGCTGTCACATTCACATAGAATTTGGCCTCCTCTGTATAGTTAAAGAAACAAAGAGTAACAAGTTTCAGTCCTTTGCTGTACAAATGAGTTAATTCAGGAAAATTGGATTACCTTTCTGTAATTCTATGTTAAGCCATGCTTCTTGATGTTAATATCTGGTAAACTTGTATACATTTCTAGGATGTTTAAGACAACCCTTTAGTCGCTTCATTACAGTGTCAAAAGTCAGAATTTCCTTCTTGTGAGTGAAAGAATGGTGGACTCCATCAGTTTGAAGTCAATTGGCTTTGTTAAATAAGCATCCATGCCAACCTCTAGGCACTTGGCTTCGTCACATGACATTGCATGGGCTGTAAGAGCAACAATTGGAATGTGCAAGCCAGTTCCCACTTCTGATTTCCGGATTGCTTTTGTTGCCTCATAGCCATCCATCTTTGGCATCTATTTTACAAAAAAGAGAAGGAATTGGAACATGAAAGCTAAAATGCATTATGACATTGACTTTTTGTAGAAAAGAACTATTTTACATATTCTGAGGTTCTGTTTTTGTTCATAAAAAGTGATAGAAAGAAGAGACACTCCCAATAATACTGATAAGGCACCAATGACATGCAAGGGCTTCCAAATGATTACTGAACAGACCCTTTTCTGTGAATTGCATTTTATGATGGTAATTGCTTATGGTTTTTATCCTAGATCTATATTATTTAAATTGAAGCATTGTTAATATTAATATACTTCTCCTAGTTCATACCTGACAATCCATTAGGATCAAGTCATATGGAGGGAAACTGAGAATCTCATTTTGAGATGATCTTGTGTTTCTTTCCTTAGACTCCCTTCTACAATCTTCAAGACCAGGCGTGCTATTCAGAGCATCCACTGCTTGTTGTCCATCCCCTACGGCTACAACAATGGCTCCCATCTTTTCAAGCATTATGGTTGCAACCCTTTGAATTACTGGTGTATCTTCTGCAAGCAATATCCTCAGACCTTCAAGAGATTTCTTTCCACTCACTGTTCTGCTTGAGCTACTGGCCCTTCGTGTTTCACCATATTCAGAATCTTCATCTTGAGTACCTTTTGCACACAATGCTTGTTTGGTGGAGGATGATTTTGGTGTGTCATTCGCAGTGACATCGTTAGAGTTGAGGCTGCTCTGACATAACTCTTTCTTCCTAGGATTATTATCTTCCATATATCCATTTGCTAATCCAACCAAGTTATTTATCTGGTGTTGTGATGATGATTCAGATCTCACTACCTTCTCTCTTTGTTTATCTTCACTTTCACAAACAGGATTAGAACCTCCCGTTTCAGATATGTCAGAACCATCTGAGCTTGCAACATCACACTGAGTATAATCAATCTCCAGACTCTCATGCAAATAACCCTCTTTCACTGTAGCTCTTGGAGTAGTCATAATTTTCTTTTGTAGTTCATCACTTCTTTCCTTTATAATGGTTTCCAAAATATGAAGCATTTTTGTTTTGTAGAGGGGTTTGTTCACTGTCAGTGTATGTCCTTTCCTGCAAAGCTCCGTCTTTATGGTATTGGAGGAGTCATGATTTAGTATCCACACGAATTTCGCTCTCCCAAAGTATTTGTGAAGGAAATTAAGCTGTTCCTTCCATATATCTGTGCTCAAATCAAGTAGACCAATGTCAACAGCAATGACAAAAACTGGGTTCCTCAATTCCTGTATGCTCAGTAGTTTCGACTTTAAATTTTCATGCACTGAATAATTTGCATCAAAACCATTATTATGAGCTGAACTTCTAGCATGAAAGAGTACCCTAAGAATTTGTGTTAATCCATTCCATTCTGATGCCTCCATAGATATTACCCCATTTTTCTGTAACCACTTAGATGTAACAGATCGACCCATACTGCCATGGAGTGCAAGAAGTACCTGCATTGACACATTTTATTTGAAGTCCTGCTTATTATCTTTGTAGTCACTCAAAGCCAAGGTGATTCTACTCACCACTAAGCCTTTGTTAGCAAAATCTACTTGACAATGTTGTTCTGTGGCATCCAGAGGTGCACTCAGACGCAAGTATAACCGCATCAGTGTTCCTGGGCCCTCCTTTTTGACAACCTTGATTTCTCCACCCATCTTGTTAACCTACCACCACAGATTAATTGAGATGAAATGAAAATACATGCAACTAGGAGACTTGTGTCATTTTAGAAGAGAAAGAACAAATGCAAGTGAATTTAAAGACCTTGAGAACCCTTTTCAACTAAACTAAGAACATGGAACTGATATAAGTTTTATCAATTTGTGTGATGTGATTGCATGTTTGGGAAGGCAGAGATGGACACCTTTTCACTTTCATCAAGAACATGCATTATGAAATGGTTAATTGTTCTTGACTTGGTTGAAAGTTTACATATTAAGGTCTTCTTGACCCGAGTGGATGTTTACATAATAAGGTCTTACTCACCAAGGTTCTGACGATGCAAAGACCAAGACCCGTGCCTCCATGCCTGAAACGAATAAAGGTTTCATAACTCTTGAATCTTCAGTGAGTAACATATAAAAGTGTTGGAGTTCAAGTCTTAAATTATTGCTAGATATATGTTCAAATTAATTGGAAAGTTCAATGGCAATCTCATATGACTGAGATAATGAGGCCATGTTGATGTGCTAGCTAAAAAGTGATTTCTAGAAGATTTATATCTTGTCTTTGCTAAAAATTCAAGTCACTTACAGTCTAGTAGTTGATGGATCAGCTTGCTCAAAGCTTTCAAACACGGATTCCCATTTACTTGGATCAATACCTATGAAGGGGATGCATGTGAATATGAGATAGCCATATATACATGTCAAAAAAATCAATAGCCTGAAAACTTATTTCTTTTGCCACAAAAGCGATGGTTTTCAGTACTGTTTTTCCAGTCAAGTTTTTGAAACATACCACATCCTGTATCATCAACTTCAAACCAAAGTACTATTTTGTTATCTCTGTTGGAAGTCCTCTTTGCATGGTTTTCATGTTGTTTTGCTCTATTCTTCTGTGAACACCGTGATTTCTTTTGCTCTAGTGGAAAATTTGTATCATCACTGCAAGCATTTGGGTTTTCACACCATCCTCTCAGAATAATGTGACCGGCTGTAATTCATTTTAAAGAGTTAAGATTAGTCTTCTGAATGATGTGAACTCAAGTTTCCTTTTCTACAATCACTGCTGTATTGAAACTTTATATAAGAAAAAGGTTTGACTTACATAGAGTAAACTTAATGGAGTTGTTGATTAAATTTGCAAAAATTTGAACTACCCTAGCAGAATCACCTCGAACTAGCTTTGGCATATCATCTGCAACAAATTAATGCATCAGACACTTCTTGTGATGATTTTTTTTCAGTAAAATTAAACTCTTAAATCAGACAAATGAGATACATACCAGACAAGTCTAGAACAGTCTCTACATTGTGGTTAATGCACTGCACAGAAAACATATCTACCAGCCCTTCAAGTTCCCGCCCCAAATCAAATTCTGCATCTTCTAGGACCAGTTTTCCAGATTCCACCTATTTTCTATAAAATATTAGAAGTCTTTTTTGAATGAATGCAGCTTTACAGCAATGGTGAAATAATTTTGCATTAGAATTCATTTCAGTAAAAATTGATATAAGTGTGGGATTAAACGTTCTTGAACAAAAGGCTTATTATTATTAGTAGCGTATACCTTGCTTAGGTCCAGGATGTTATTAAGTAGACGAAGCAGAGCAGTTGAGCATTTTCTAATTTGAGTAACTGTTGCACATTGCTCATTTGTGAGACGGTCATCAGATATAAGAATGTCGAGTAACCCGATTACTGCTGCCATTGGTGTCCTCAATTCATGACTGTAATGCACCCAAGAAAAAGCTATTTAAGCACATTTGTGAACACACAAAAGCAAGGATTTTCTCATACATGTGAACCAAATGGCACAGACTGGTAATCTACGTCATAGGCATGTTACTAATTCTCTTTGATGGAAATGAACATGTATTTTTATTTAGAGTAGCTTGTGTACATGGTATTTATATTATTAAGAAATAGAAAGTCTAACTAAAAAAATTCTTGTGTTAGACTATATATTATGAATGGTTTGATAAGTCCAATAAACTCTTGTTAGAATAAGTTCTAAATGGATCTGATACCATATTAAGGAGTAAATTTATTCAACCTTATAAAATTAGCTTATAAGATGAGATTTGCATCCGCTTATATACTATGGAATGTCCTTATATCTAGTCAATGTAAATCTCCAACAACCTGAGATTTAAGATGTTCGTTCTCTGTTTCATATGATTTCAGATAATTAAATTTCTTTAAATTCACACTGGACTTCGAAAAAGCCAACCTCATATTTGCAAGAAATTGACTTTTATAGTTGCTTGATGCCTCTGCTTTCCTTCTTGCTTCCAGGTGGCTGATCAGTTCTGCTCTTAGTTTCATTTCCTTTGACACTCCATTTGTCAGTATCAAAATGCAAACACATCCAATGACAATAATACACAATGATGCAGATATAAGAATGACCAATGTTTTGAATGCTCTTTCATCTGCCTGCCCCATGATATGCTTTCTAGGTATGATGATTACACCCACCTGGACAAAGTTAAGTCAGTAACTTGTAAGCAAGCAACGGATGGTCAGTCAAAACAGTAGTAAAATAAATATCTGCAGAAAATTGTCGTTGAATTTATCTTTAGCGGAAATTGCACTACTTGATCATCTATGGATCATTGTAAGATCTCAAAACAAATGTTAATGTCAGATAAAAAGAACATGTACAGTGTCTTTAAATGTACCAGAGGAAGTCTCTTCAAGTTCAGGAAGAATGAGTCGATGTAATATTGCTGGGGACCTAGCTTGACATTCTCTACATGAAGTTCATGACTTTGAGGGAAATTGTTGCCATAGGTTTTCTGTAGCCACTGAGCTCCCTCTCTTATTACTTCATTTTCACAGTCAACAGCCATCTTAAGCTTAGGAGGCTTTGTAGAATTTGACAGTAGAGGTGCATTTGTGGAAGTTGCAAGTAAGTAACCCTCTTGGTTGGTCAAATACATATGACCACTGTGCAACTCAACTAGCTCTTTCATGAGCTGCCCCACACTATAAAGTGCAGTTGTGACACCCACAACTGCCACAATGCTTTTATTTGAGGAGTCCCACACTGGCAATGCCGCAGAAAGCAATGGTGAATCTGTAAACTTGCTAACAGCAACATGCCATGAAGCTACACCATCAGGTACTTGGGAGAGGCCTGCTATATTGATTGAGTCTTCTGGTGCAATTGGCATTACTTTTCCAATCTTCTCTCCACTGACTGGATCAAGAGGTTCCCGATACCAAATTGCAGACTTGTTTCCATGAATATTGATCTCCTTGTGGTCACTGGCAGCCATGGAGTAATTTGCAATATCAGAATAAATGTAAAAGGTGTTGTTTTCCTTCAGGTCTCTATGGAATGCTTGGACAAATCCATTCTTGTATTTGACAGTTATGGAATTGAGAGCTTTTTTACTGGCAAACAGTGCCCACGTCACAGCTCTCATCGCATCATACATCTGGCAAGAGTTGGAACATACTCAAACTTGTAAGTGAAAATGGAATCAAACATAAGAATAGCATAGCAGGAGTATAAACAATGAAACAAATGAACAGTTGAGTCAACCTCAACTTGGTCTGCTTGAGTGGCAAGGTTGGTGGTGTGGCTTCTGATCACATACTGAGACAGCTTAACCTGAGCAGTAGTAATTTCAGCAGTAGAATTCAAAATGTTCCACATCCTCAAGATGGGGCGTTGCAGAAGTTCATAACGCAGGTCATATGCCAAGCTATTAAGAGACTTTGTTGTATAAATCTTTGTGAAATGCCATGTGAGAAAAGTGAGCAGACCAATCAAGATGGCTAGCATGGCCTGGACAAAGCAAGACAATAATAGATTAGTCCAACAAATCGTGACATCAATCATCAATCATAGCAACACAAAGGGTCTAATCTTTCAATTACAACAGTCACTTTTAAAGCATTTCAACCATGTTGTAACTGCAGCTACAACACTCAATCAGAGACCAAAATCATAATCATATAGAGAAAAATTAACTGACCATGATTGCTAGACGAACCACAAAGACACTGTAGTAGGAGGAGAGACATTGAGTGCTGGCATACTGGAATTCCTCCTTTTCCACATCCCTGTGGAAAATCCGTCTGCCGGTTGGCGTGGTGCTTTTTTTCCAATAAGTGGCAAAACTCAAACTCTGTAATCTGTGAAAAACGTGTCTGCAGTTGGCACCCATTGGTTAGCTTGAACCAGGTGACCATACAGAAGTTTGAGAAGAAGTTTGGTGTTTGTCTTGGATCACATAAAATCACTGTTGTGTTATTTGAAACAAGCATGAGCATATAAAGTAGCAGTTGAATTAAACTGTGTTGTGTGCTTGGTTGAGAGGGGAATAGCTTTAGGCCAAATTTGATTGGATAACACTTCGTTATTTAAGTCTTCAACCTATCTAGGCTAAGATTGCGTACATCTATCCTTCCTAGACTCTCCTTAGTTGGAAGTCTTGTCACCCCTTTAACACTATCAATTATAGGTAATAAAATGTAGTAAGAAAGAAAGAAAAAAGATATGAATGAGGTGTTTAAAAGAAAGAGTTGGTGAAAGATTATTGATCCTTTGAATTATGGTGGTTGTACTTTGATGTGGTGGTAGTGTGAGTAAAAGTGAGAGAGGGGATGTGGTTTGTTTATTATTCCTTATGCTTTCCTTATCCATATTTATGCCACATTTGCCACTTCCTAAGGTTTGGCCCAATTGGAGTGTTGGCACAATTTGAACCATAAATGTGGCCATTACATTACATTAATGGGAACAAAGGCACAAAGGGAAGAACCATTGCCGAGGAACATACTCGTGTCGTGTTTGGGTTTGGATACCATGAATCGGGTGCAGTGGCGCCCACACTCTCTTTTTTCTTCAATCATTAACCTTTCGCCAGGAACTAATGTAAGGGTCAACGAATCCCAATTATCTTGTTTTCATTTCTATTTCTAATTCTATTGTTCCAATTGAAAAGTTTAAGTGGTGGTCGGAAGACATGATATTTACAATTGAGTACGAGAAATAGATATTTATGTCATTTAGTGTAAGGTTTTATGTGATATTTTGCTATTGATTTATAATGAATATTATTATTTTATTCTCAAAGTTTCAAACTTTATGATTTTGATTCTTGAGATGTGAGGTGAAAAATTACTTCTAAGTATTTGACTTAAATGATAATGTTTATTTAAATTTGAAATGTTAATTGTCTTATAACATCTGTTTGTATTGAAAAAAAGTTTTTATAAATATGCGAGAAATCAATATTTAAGAAATAATATTAATAATTTTGTATGCGAAAGGAAGTGATATGAATGATTTTTATATGTGTATCAATGTCAATCAAGATGAAATGTTATATGTTTTTATTCATTAAAACTATAGACGAGTAAGAATGATTAACCTTATTCCCAATTTTCATAATGTTAGATTGTAGATTTTCTTTCTGCGAACATAATTAACTTGTCAAAGATTTGTCAAAAAATAAAGTGTTTGACTTCCAAAAAAATTTGTTTTTGTAATATTTAAAATTTTATAACTATTACAATTAAATTCAAAATATTTTTATCTTCATTAAAGATAACGCTTTCTCTTCTTATAATAAAGTTGTATAATTTGAAACAAAAACTATAATTTTTATGTTAACTAAGGTAATCCATTAAGATAGACCTTTTAATAAAATAAAATAATTAATTTAATTAATAAAATAAAATATTAATTTAATTAAGAGTTATATTTTTATATTTATCTCTGAAATAAATGTTTTCTCTCTCTTAATGTTATTTTAAAAAAACTTTAAAAATTAATAATTACATTTTTATTAATTTTTTAAACTAATTGTATAACAATAAGATTATTATTCTCTCACTCAATTTTCTCTCTTAATATTACTTTAAACTTTGAAAATTAATATTACATTTTTTTATTAATTTATTTGTTTAACTAATTATATTACAATAAAATTATTATTTAAAAATCATTAAAATATAAATACGTGTTATTTTCAAAACAAACAATTAAACAAGAAAATATTTAAAACTAAATAATATAATATATATCTCCTAAAATATTTTATTAAAATAAAAAAAAGATTTAAATAAGAAGTATATTTGAATTTAAATAACACAAGATATATTTCATAAAATATTACATTAAAATAAATAAAATATTTAAACTGAAAATATTTTTTAAATTAAATAACACAATATATATTTAATAAAATATTTCATTATTTTTTTTCTTTTCTTTGAAATTTTTCATCTTAAAAGATAAATTTTTTATCATACGCATAAAAAATTATTTGTTAAATTTTTTTTAACGGTGAATTGATAATTCTAACAAGTTTAGGAAATGAAAAGAAAAACAAATTTGATAGGTAAGCAAAATATTTAGGAGTGTGAAATTATGAAATTACCTTCATTGTTCTTCTACCTTGCAAATTTTACCCTATCATTAACTTTTTTTTGTGATAAAAAATAGAGAAACACTTAGAAACTTTGATATTGTATTAACATCTTAGAGAGGAAGAAAGAAACTTCATCCTCTCGAAAGCTATTGCCAAGAGGTTCTCAAGAAAACACAGGAAGATTATGAATTATCATTGATAATGACGTTTGAAAAGTGGTTGTTATTGCAACTTACATTGCAACATTAGGTTCTTCAATTAAAGAAGAGATTGAGAAATATTTCACCAGGTTCAATGATGCTAATATTTTGGTTCAAAGTTTAAGTGATCTTAAACGAGAACATTTAAAGTCGATTTCATTTGTTTGTAGTGAGATAAATATTTTATAATTAGTTATTTTGTTATCCTCTAAATTTTAATTAATATTATCTAATCTTTAAAGTTTATATATTTTTTTTTCGATCTCAAGTATCACAAGTAAATATTGATGTCATTTTCGTCTAAGGTTATGAATAATTTGATTGAATCTCTTTATTTATTGATTATACTCTATAATTGACTTGTTAAATAAGTTACATTCCCTTTTAATAAGTGATGAGACTAACTAACATTACACAATCTCCAAACCTTGAACCGAATTAAGCGAAAAGACTTAAAAAACACATTATTCAACTTTTGGATATCTGACCTATCTCTCTTAATATTTATTGGAAACAAAGATTTTTTTTTATAAGAACAGAAACAAAGAAAAAACATTCCTACCAAATTAATCTTTGCATGATAAGGTAAATAGTACAAAACATCCTAATGAATGTTTATTTTATTCATTCAATGTCATTTGCGTATTTAAATTTGGTGTACAAGCAGTGACTTATTTATAATTTGAACAAGACATTTTGAGTTTTAGCTGGTTGGTTGGTCAAATAACACATGCCTTTGGATGTGTCTGTGTCGGTTTTGCAATAGAAGCTTTTGGTGGCAAATCAAACACAAAAATCAGAAGAACAACTACAATTCCACTAGCCTAATGTCTTGCCTATTCAAAGCATAAACTATGGTAAAAAAATAAATGAAAAAAGCTAAACCACATAATAGCCAAAGCACAAAAGTTTGCATTTTCTTCATACTTTCAGCAAAAAGTTAGAAAATAAGTTATTGAGAGTTTAATGTCAATATGGCTCACAATTATTGTTCATGTAATACTTTTCTTTTTCTTTTTAAATTGGCATATTAATTTGATCTCCCACTAAATTTATACAAATTTTTTTATTTTTAATGACTTTTTTATATTTTGGTTTCTCATAAAATTTTTATTTATGTTTTTATCGTTTATTGATATTCTTTAAATAATGAGTTGTATATTGTTACAAAGTGGACTTTAAGCCTAACTCAACCCCATAAAATCGGTTCATGCGGTTGAGGTTTGCACCCACTTATATACAATGAAATGTTTTTATTTCTAGTCGATGTGGGATTTCCATCACACCCCTCACACCGAGAGTGATAAATAGAAGCTCGTGCGTGAGATAACATATTATGGGTGGTGGCCTGATAAATCCAACAAACACTCGCTAGGATATGCTCAAAATGGCTCTGATACCATGTTACAAAGTGGACTTTAAACCTAACTCAACCCCATAAAACCAGTTCATTTAAGGAAAAAAGAAAAAAAAAATCAATCTATTTGGAGTTAGAGTTTTCATATATATTTTCTCCATATTTCCTAGTTAATTGTGATATTTTTGAAAGTTATTCAAAGGATATGTCTTGAGCAAATAGGAAAGTTCATCAATCTTTCTTTATATGCTTCTACATATTTTGTTTCTAAATATATATTTCAGTATTGATTTCATTTTGTTTGAGAGTATAGTTTCATCTATTTTTGTTATTCTAAGCTTTGATTATTACAATAATTATGTTTTGACCTTTCTCTAATTGATAAATTGGATATGCTTTGAAGTCTAGATAATTTATTTAGTTAATTGATGCTTTATTAAATCCTTTCTAAAAATTTAACATGTTAAATGTGTTCTTTTAAAAAACAAAATTCTTTTGCTCATTATATTTAAAGTTAGCTTTCTACAACTTTTTTTGAGTTATGGTTTTATAAGTTGATGAGATGAATAATTTGGTGTGATTTTATTATAAGTGAATTTTAAATTTAACTCAATCTTATGCAATCAATCCATAAAATAAGATTTACACCCGCTTTTATATTATAAAAATTATTTAATTTATTATAGTATATAAGTGGGTGTAAACTTCACCTTATGAATCCGTTTTATAAAGTTGTGTTTGACTTAAGGATTATGTTGAAGATTGCACATCTTGTATATTATAGTATTGTACTGGTTACAGCCGAGTGAGCCACGTCACTAGGTATCAGTAGTCGACCGACCAGACAAATTGATTATACTAATAGAGAATAAAAAGATATGTGATAAATAAGTTAATATGTTATAAATCCGGTAAACATTAATACTGACTTATTAAAAATGCGTATTAAATACGATTCATAAACGAAATAGTTCACTATTAGCACTATAAATAGGCATGGTTATACTAGGGTAAGTTACCGTTTTATCCATATCATTCACTCTTATACATACAGAACACTTACTTGATCGTCATAAAACCTTTTGCAGGTTTACTCGTACCAGAGAGTGAATACAGGAAGGAGAAGAAGAATGAAGAACGACCGAGAGACAAAAGACAATTGTTCAAATCGGTATCTATACTATTTAGGTTCAATACAAATACAATTGTATAAATGAGATTATAAACTAGTTTTATAAATTTGAGTTAAAAGTTAAATTCTTAATAGAATAATCTCAAAAGTAAAGGAGAGAACAAAAGTTTTGAAAGTATTGTTTACAAATGCAAGCTAAAAAGATAAAACATGTGTATTGTATTTTTTGTTTTTTGTTAATCGGTGGTAGCTGGTAACCAAAACATGATGTAATTCTTATCATGAATATAAAATCACATGAGATAACCACAACAAGAAACTTTAGCTGATATAATGTGAGAACAGAAACCATAAATTTGGTCCTGAAGAACACAGCTTTGTGCTCCAACTCACTATTCCATAGAAACCCTATTTTAGTGTTCGTACAGAACTTGGAAATATAATATGAATTGAAGCACTACCTGAGATGAGGGTTATGATCTGTAATGGTTTATAGTGGGAGAAAAATGACACCCTCCATAGTATTCCATTTCCATTGCATAGTAAAAAAAGAGAAGATATCAAGAACCAAATCATGAAGATCATACACAAACACTATTGGCATTATACTAGAAACAAGTTGTGCACATTTTCATTTTTTTACATGCTCAAAACTCTGCTACTTGCAATTCTTTGTTCCCTCAAATAGTTCCATGATTGTGATAATGTAGTTCTCAACTTGGGTCCTTCTTCTGTATTTTACAAAAGAGACAAATGAAGTTGTGGCTTGGAAGTTAGGACAATGACATGTAGATATAATGCATTTTTCCAAGTTGGATGTGTAATACTCTTTAATTTACTATCACTGATACTCAAACATATTGGGAGTAAATAATCAAAGATATGCAAAATCTTTGGTCACTAAGAGTGTGGACAAAGGTGTCACATTCAACTCAAATTTTGAACTTCTATTCCTTCATTTGAACGTAGATACCAATTGTTCAGGGTAAACTACAAGAAAATCATGAAATAAAAACCAATTTGTAGAAATCAAAATAATTAGTTGCAATAGTAATTAAATTAGAGACCATTTTAAAAACTAAAAATGAATTTGGTTTTTAAATTAGTTTATATTATTTTCTATTATTGTTAAATAGTTTCTAAATTGGTATCTAATTAGCAACCAAAGTTTTTGCTACCAGATTTAGAAACTAAATAATTGGTAGTTAAAACCTTAGTTGCTAATTAGATACCAATTTAGAAACTATTTAACAATAATAGAAAATAATAGAAACCAATTTTTTTGTTAGTTTTTAAAATGGTCTCAATTTTAATTTCTATTGTAACTAATTATTTTAGTCTCTAAAAATTGATTTATATTTTATGGTTTTCTCGTAGTGGAATTGCATGGTTTGAGGTGGAAATTTTAGGAATCTATTTTATTTTGCATATCAGCAGTGAAAAAAAAATAATCTTGTTTTTTTACTCTTAGACAACTTTAATAACAATCATACATTTAAATGATAGTGTTGCAGTACTAGTGATACAGAATATTTCTGATTATCACAGTAAAATTATTATGCGATCTCAATGAATATAAAAAATAAATATTCACAAGTTTTTATTAAAAAAAGTATTTTTATTTTATTGAGTAATCAGAATTTATAGTACCATTTGTGTCACTGTTATTTGATTTTTTTTTATAAATAAAAATGATTAGGCATTCTCCACATGAAAAATACATAGTTAAACATATTTTAAAATTTACTATGAATTTTTTTATGAAATTTTATTGTGAATTTTGTTTCACATGAAAACTACATGTGAATAAAGTTTTTGGAAATTTTCTTGTAAATTTTAAACTACAGAAAATAATAATAGAGAACTTCTTTCTTACATAATTTTATAAGAAATCTACATAAAAACCCTAGAAAATATATATAAAAAAACTATATTAGTATTTCAATGTAATCCTAATATTTCTATTTTTAATTAATTTATTATATGGTTGAGGGGATGTCATATCACACAATAGGGTTTATAATTGCAAGTAGTTCATCATATCCATAGGAGTTGGGTAATGATTTTGACTTTTGATCAAGATAGTTATGGTATACTTATCCTCTATTTAAAATAATACAATTACCTAACATATTTACCTTTTAAGATTAAATTATAAATTTTTTTATATTTTTTTTCTATTTTTTTTCATCTTATTCTTCATATTTTAAAAAGTTTAAATTCTTGTAATATTAAAATTTATTTTATCATGATTTAATTAAACCCTAGATCTAATAAATTAATTAGATTAAGATATCATTAAAAAATAATTTAATTAAATTATAAAAAAAAGAAATAAATGTACTTAAAATTAAAAAACTTAAATCAAAATCCTTATTTTTTTAAAAGGATGAAACTAAAACTATAAAAAATCGAAATTTCAAATAAAAATTAAAGTTGACCAAAATTGTAGTTTAGTTTATTCAAAACCAATTGTCAACTATTGCTTTAACTCATTTAGGATGATGAGTTGGAATTCCTATAATGATATTAAAATTAACATCTTTTACTTTGTAATAGGATGCTTATATTGAACTCCACTCACATTTTTAACAAACTTTTATTCTATATAAATAAAAGCAATGGATATGTTTTATAAAAAAAAAAAGAGTCAAAAGTACTTAATTTGAAAATTATTAAATATAAATTAATTTTATATAAAAAAATAATTAATTATTATATTGATTAAATTAAATATTATTTTATAGATTAAAAAATTATTGATATCTAATTTATTTTATTATTAATTAAATGATTTTTAGTTTGATATTTAATTAGATAACAAAATTTTAGTTGTAGTTGATAAATAAAACCTTGGTAACTAAATATCAGTTTAAAAACTATTTATTAATAATATAAACTAATTTAAATATCAATAGTTTTTAATTTATAAAATAATATATAATTTAGTCAATATAATAAATAATTATTTTTATTTATAAATTTAATTTTTATTTAATGATTTTTTTATAATATATATATATATATATATATATATATATATATATATATATATATATATATATATATATGATACATGATAGATGAGATTAAGAAAATCCTTTATAAAAAAAATATGCTCTGAAATTGAGAGTTTGACATACATTTAAAAGGAGTAGTGCAAGTAACACACTTCTCTTACTAATATAGTACAGAATGTGTTAGTAGAACATGCAAATTAAAAGATCTTATGTAAATAACATTTTATAAGTTTAGGTTTTAAGAATGAGTATATATATTTAAAAGTTCTAAAGGTTATATTCAATGTAAAATGAGCTTGCTTTGTATTTATTTAAAATATAAAACTTTTAATTTCTCTTTATGAAGTTGTTTTTAATTTTTTTAATTATAACACAAATTAGAAGATAATAAGTTATAGAACAAAATATGATCTTGTTAGATTTTGGTTTTGAGTAAGTTTTTTTTTTCTTCATGTCTATTATTTCTTATTTTTATTGTTGTGTGCGTGTATAATTTATGTGCTTGTAAGTAAGATTTGAGTCAAATAAATGAATTTTAGTCAATTTAGAATGTGATATGTTTGATTTTTGAGTCACACATCTTAAGTAGCAAATTATAACTTTCTTAATTTTTTAAAATTTTTTGGAGCAATTTCTTGATGAATATAAGAATTAATTAAAGTGAAACTAACTCGATTTACTAATTTGGAAAGAAATTGATAATTGAAAGAATAAAACTTTCAAATCATATAATGAATACTTGTGGATTTAAATTTAATTTTGTTGTTAAACTGATATTTGAATTATTTAAGTCATGTTACCATGATGAAATGATAAGTATTATTATAAAGGATTGTCTATAATGAATATAATGAAAATTAAGTATGCATTGTATTGTATTTGATTTATGATGTATTTAGTTTATGTAAATCCTTTTGTTTGATAATATGTGTTAGTTTGAAGTAAGTTATTTCTGAGATATTTGAAGTTAATTTTGAGATGTAATGTTGTTTTACAAGATTTAGTACATTGCTGACACAAGAAGCATTATCGGAATACTTTGAGTGAGAGATGTCATATTAATTACTTTTTCTATGTAGTTTTGATTTCTAGGGTGATATAAGTTTGTTTACCAATTCTCTTTCATCTAAAAGTTTAAAGGATCAAGCCTTTTAATGACACTAAAACATTGATATATTAAGACTCAAGAAATAATTAGACATTTTAGGAAAAAAAAAAGCTAAGACAATGTTCCCTCTTTTGAAAGAATTATACTTATCAATTATCTTCATAAACTCTTTTTTTTTTAAAGAAAATTTTATTAATATATTTTGTATCTATATGGACAAAGAGGGGCCTAGATAGTATCTTGAATTGGTTATACAATTATTGATGTGTCGGTAATCTCCTTGCCCCTTCCTTCAAGTTTCCTCCTTTTGTTATCGCCTAAACCTTAAACCCTAAAGGTATTTGACGTTCAAGTAAGTACTTTGTGTAAAGGATATATATTGTAAAGCTAATAAAAACATATCTTATATCTCTGTAAAGGGTTATTTATAGTGTCTAGTCATTGGCCCTTGTTGTGATGGCCCAATCAATCAAATATCAGTTGCTAACTGATTTATAGCATGATCCTAGATTTATAGGAATGTATATTGGTGTTACCTGAATTTGGTAGGACATAAATAATAATTCGAAGGACATAAATCATAATTCGTAGGAAATTTCTATAATTGTCATTGTTGTCATTTATTGAACGCCTTTAATATATATTAATGTGATTGGTCGGTCATCAAGACTGAATGACATTGCTAATCCGGTACTATGATCGATACATATTTATAAAATCTTTGGTGTTAATGATGTTTAATGTGAGGTGTGATTCTTATTAAAAAAAAAACTATATGATCTTTGATGAAAATGAATGAATTATGAAGATGAGAATTTTGAGGAATCATGGGAGGGTAATTTGTGAGAAAGCACATGTTGATGATTTGAAATTAAGGTTAGAAATAAGTAATAGAAGCCTAAATTATATTTTAAAGTTTTTTTGAGAAATATTTATTTTATTTTGAAATAAATATATTTGAAGAATTATGTAAATATGATGGATAATAAATTTATATGTTTTGTTTTGGATGTTACATCTTAATCAGTTGATTTGATACTCCAATAATGGCCACATCTGGTCCCTTTTGCAGCCCAAAAAAGAAAAAAATAGGAAGATGCCAAAGCCGATTCACCACTCATATAGCCCCTTTCTTATCTTAATAGTAATTAATTAAGTTTCAGAATGAGATAATTGAACTAAAAGCTTCTCATTGACGCCACAAGCAAGTAAGTACACATTACACTCCTGTCCTCCTGTCATCAGCCCTTTGCACTTCAAAGTGACATTCCACTTCTGCAACCTGGCTCTGATACCATATTACGAAAGTGGACTTTAAGCCTAACTCAACCCCATAAAACCGGCTCATAGGATTGAGGTTTGCACCCACTTATATACAATGAAAGACTCTAATCTCTAGTCGATGTGGGATCTCCAACAGTGTTTAAATTAATTTTTTTAGTAAATACAAAACAATTAAAATAACCTATATTTATATACAAAATATATGATGGAATAACTATTGATCTTTCTTAGATCACTGGGTACAAATTATGATTTAGAGTTGAATTTAGTTATATGGATAAAATTATTCTTCTTAATATCTCTCATTTATCTTCCTTTACTTTCTCGCATATGACCAAACAAATAAAATAATTACTTGATTGAGTTATTTCCTAGTTCTACCCATTTAAATAATAAAAAAAATCGCTTGAAATTACTTTAATTAAAGTTTTCTTTATATTTTTCACTATTTTTTTCCAGTGTCACTTTCTATCCACACGTAGTTTTATAATGATGATGATTAGGAGAAAATACAAAATTATAAGAGGTTAAACTTGTAAAGTGCAATTTACTTAAGGATGACATATTTTCTCGTCACATTTAGTTTGTTAACTTATGAAGCATGAAACTCGAACTCTTCTCTTAAATTATGTGTTGGTGTCTAACATGTATATGTGAAGTATCCGATTTAAAAAATATTAATTTTTCAAAATTAAAATTTTATTGTATAAATTATTATTATGATTATAAAAATAAGAAACAAATTTTTGTGAAACAGTTAGAAAAATATCTTTCTACTTTAAAAAATAATCTAGAACATATTATTTACATAAATTTTTATTGTCAATTTATATAATATATAAATATGTATTCCCTTATTCTATATTTAAGAGATTATTTGATTATCAGATTATCAGAATTAGTGGTGTGTTCTACGATGTACTGGAAGTTGGACCACATGGTATGCATGCATGCATTTTTTTATTCCCTTTTGGCTACTCCGATGATTCAAGACATCACTATCATAATAGAAAAACATTCTTCAACTAACTCCGAAGAAAACTATGTTTAATTAACTGAAATGACAGCTAAAGTATACAAATCAATTCTTAAAACACTTATTTACAACACAAATTTCCTCTATCTCTTCCAATTAAATCAACCATTCTATCATTCACTTCTCTCCTCTTCTAAAGTTAAAAAATTGGTATAAAAAAAATAGTCTGCAAGTAGAATTACCCTGCATTTTACACTTGGGAAAAATCTAATGCTGATCAAAGATCAGACATCATGGAAATGATAATTTCCTGCCACATATCACTTCGACATTTTAGCCTTAAATTCAGCAGCAGCAGCTTGAGCTGCAGATTTGGTCAGTGCTGTAGGTTTTATAACACTCTTAGGATTCAAAGCCTGTCGAAGCTTAAATGCAGCCCATGCAGTCCCCACAGCATGACCAGCAGCATCCAATCCTTCACTTGTTGCCTTTGCAGCTTCTTCTCCATATCTGCAAGTGTTCACGTTGCCAAAATGCTCACAAACAGTTACAAAATAACAAGATATGCACATTCTCAAGCATCATACATTCTTGTCATTATAGCATCAGAGCATGACCAAAGATCTAGACAGTATCATCAAATTCAATTATACCTGATTTCATACTTTCTCCTATAGGTATTTTAACATAGATAGTTCATCTATTGACTTTACCTATGAGTGACAAGCTCGGTTGTAACAGTGTTTGATGTTGACATGACACTTTTTCCTGCTACTTCAACAGCATCGCAGACTTTGCCTATTTACAAAAACATCATCAGTATAATAACTGACTCAGTAAACTATACATAGTACCTACTAAATAGCAGGATCAGGCCTGGTTGATCTTAGAGCCCAAACATGTGAAAATTTGTCGAGCAAATGAACAAGAATGTCTAAAGACTGATTCTGGAAGAGACTCCAACCAAATTTATATGATTCTACATTTCCTTCATTACCTTATTTTTGTGAGCCATTTCAAACCAAATTTTCTGTTTTGTTGTTTAGCCTGACAGAAATTGCTTGTTTTTTTAAAACCACTGGAATATTACTAAAGCTATCCAATACAACATACTCAGAACGTTCTTAACAACTACAAAAACACTTTTCAAGTTATTTTTGTCTTTCGAGCCTTTGCGCATGTGTGATAGCTTCAATGCTCTACACACATGTATAATTTGTAAGAAAAAAAAATATATTTTCCTTTCTTTTCCCTAATTTTCTTTGCTTTTCAAAGAAGATGGAAGGTTTTCTATTTCTTTCTCTGCTAGGGGATATTTGCTTAGTGCTTAGAACTCAAACAGCATCACAGTGATGGTTAGGATTAAGATAACTGACATACTGAATCCATCCAATGATGCAAGCACAACTTCGCCAGGTAGAAAGCTGAAAAATTTCTTTCCCGCTTTTGAATTTGCCAGTGAGCTAGTAAAATATCCAGAGACCTTCACAACCCCAGTGAGGACCCCATTTGCTACACTCTCTGTCATCTGGGTCATTCTCTTAACCCTGTATAAACATCAATGCAAAAGACAACATCAGTTATTATTTGAAGGTTCAGGTTCAAACAGAGTAGCAGACCAAGAAAACGAACAAAAAGCCATGACAACCTAAAAGTCGCAGACTAAAAACTTTGTCTAACAAACATTGAACAGAAAACATAGTACGGAAGAGTGCTGAAAATGCCTTAAATCATCATCTATTGTAACAAACAAAAGCAACACAGAGAGAACAAATTGAAGCTGAGTAACTAAGCAGAAGAAGATTAATTAAGAGACAGCGACCTTTGGATCCGCTTCATGGTTTCGGGACTAATCTCTTCCTGCGAACCCTTTGCCATCCTTGTCTTCATGATCTCATTCCCCCACCGCAACCGTTCCACCGTCACATCCCCACACCACAAAATCCCCTTCACCAGTTGTCCAGAACCAGCCGCAATAAGCTTTGCAGCAGTTCCACTGTAATCCTCTACATTAGGAGCCAACGTGGTCCAGTACATCGCACACTTCTCCTCCAACATCTCCTTCTTCTCCTCCGTCTGCAAATCCGCCGGCGATATCTCCGTCGCCACCGACGCATCCAATGCCTCCCCCTCCTTCTTCGCATTCTCCGACACCTTCTGCACCGAGAAAGCACTGCATTCCTGAAACACCTTATCCAACTCCTTCACCAAATTCTCCTGCCCCTTCGACGCTATCGTTAAGCCGTAGCTCAGCACGCTGGGAACAGAGTCCTTGTTCTTCTTCTTCCGGTTCCGGCGGAGGTTGAAGATTCCTCTTTTCTCCTCCTCATCACTGGAGGAATCTGATTTGGATTCGTCCGGCATGTGGAGGGAGAAGAAGTAATGCGAGTCGTCGACCTTGACCGCCGCCTCGTCCTTCGCCAGGGGCCACTGTATGTCTCCGACATTGGCATAAAAGGCGACGATATTCGTCCCCTGGCGGAGGCAGATGATGGTGAGGTCGCCGCAGGCGAGCTCCACGCTGCATTCTTTGTCGATGAGGTGGAGGATGGCGCCGGGGACCTTGATGAGAACCTCCTCGGCCGCGAGCGGCGGGGCGGAGGGGCTGATGTTGTCCGGGAGGAGGTTTCCGACCTCGTCGATTTTGGGGTAGAGATTGGAAGAAGGGTTGGAAGAGCATGTTTCGGGGTTTGCATCGATTATTACCTGCGGATAGAGACAGTTTTTCTGGTTGGGGTTTTCAGATGCCATTGCTGAACGGAGTTTCAAACTTCCAACTTCCAAGGTCGTTAACCGTTGTGTGGATTTGGAGTTCAACCAGAAACGGAAAACAAACTGATAACGGAAAAACGACACGTGGCGTTTAGCGAAATGATTCGTTAACTGCCGCGTCGATGTCGCTGCGAACTGATTTTGTTTTGTTTTTCTGAGTCCGCTAGGTCACTGCTATTTTTTCTTTACTAAGTAATTGGTAATATTTTTTAATAAAAATTATAACTAGAAATGTGTTCAAACTTAAATATATTTTAAGATTTTATAATTTTATAATTTCTCTATTAATATTTTAAATTAATGAATGGTTGATTTTTAAAACATAACTTATTGCCTTGCAAATCATTGTAGAACAAGTTTCCCAAGTTTATTAAGAGAAATCTAGAAAATTTAGAGTGCAACTTTAACTTCATGATACAAAATTTATACAAAATTCAATAATGGCATCAATTATTTGTTAATATTAATAATTTCTCTATCAACAAAAACTAGAGAAAGTAAGATTAACCTACATGGATAAGAAAGAGATAAGATCTACGAACTCATGGCACTGTAAAATTTGTATATAATTTCGAGATAAACACAGTATTTATAAGAAAATGATAAAAAATGGCAAGAAGAAAATATGTTTCTTATTCTCTTATGTGTATATTACATCAGTAATGTATAGGAAATATATAGGGAGTTTCTCTCTCCCAAATTACAATCTAATTAGGTAGGATACTAATTATGAGATTCTATAATTATTAAATTAATTGCATATAATTGGGTACAATATCGTCAAATATTGCATACAATAATTGCATATAATTTTATAATTATTATTTCCTTAATACTCCCCTCAAGTTGGTAGGTGAAGATCAAGAATCCCCAACTTGTGTCGTAGCGTAAAAAATCGTTCCTTGCCCAATGCCTTCGTAAAAATATCTGCGAGCTGATATTGTGTCGGTACATATGAAGGACTGATTATCCAGCTTGTAATTTTTCTCGCACAATGTGGCAGTCTATCTCAATGTGTTTTGTGCGTTCATGAAATACTGAGTTTGCTGCTATATGTAATGCCGCTTGATTGTCACAGAAAAGTTGAGCTGGCAAGTTACATGGCACCTTTAAATCCTGCAACAGATATCGCAACCAAACTATCTCCAAACAAGTATTGGCCATTGCGCGGTATTCTGCTTCCATGATCTTGATACGTTTGTCTGTTTTTTTTACTTCCATGAGATAATAGATGAACCAAGAAAAATGCAATATCTCCGAGTTGTCTGACAACCTCCCCAGTCTGAGTCACAATAAGCTGTCAATGTCAGATTGTTTTCGGATGACAATAACAATCCTTGTCCTGGTGATCCTTTGATGTACTTTAGAACTCGAATTGTGGCATCTCAATGAGGTTTCCGTGGATCCTGTATATATTGACTTAGGGTCCGAACCGAAAATGCTATGTCAGGTCGAGTAACCGTGAGGTATATCAGTCGTCCCACGAGTCGCCTGTATTTGACTGGATCCTTTAATAACTCTCCATCGTCTGGTGTGAGTTTTAGGTATTGTTGCATTGAAAATTTGTCTGGACGAGCATCTGTGAGTCCCGTATCCTGCAAAATATCAAGCGCATATTTTCTTTGGGACATGTAAATACCAGCTTTGGAACGGGAAAATTCAATCCCTAGAAAATATTTTAGGTCTCCAAGATCTTTAATGCGAAATTGTTATAATAAACAATCTTTAACACGCTGAATTTCTGTCAAATCATTTCCTGTCAGAAGAATATCATCCACATAAATCAAAAGGGCAGTAAATGATGAGTTATTCTGTCGTGTGAATAGAGAGTAATCTGTCTTGGACGGTTGAAATCCTACAGATTTAATCACATGAGAAAATGTTGAAAACCATGTTCGAGATGCTTGTTTGAGACCATAAAGGGATTTGTTGAGTCGACATACAATGTTCTCCCCCTGTCGATGATGTCCGGGTGGCAAGTCCATGTAAATAATTTCATGCAATGTGCCATGTAAGAAGGCATTTTGCACATCTAGCTGGTGAGTAAACCAATTTCTGACGGCTGCAATGGTGAGGAGACACCTCAAAGTTGTTAATTTTGCTGTTGGTGAAAAAGTTTCAGAATAGTCGACACCTTCAATCTGAGTGTACCCCTTTGCGACAAGGCGCGCCTTATATCTGTCGACGCTACCATCTGAGTTGTACTTTATTTTATAGACCCATTTGCATCCGATGGGTTTCTGTCCAGCGGGTAACGATGTCAAGGTCCACGTTTGATTTAGCTGCAAGGCGGAAAGCTCTTCGTCCATTGCTTTTTGCCAATTTGGATCAAGGATAGCTTGAGCATAAGTGTGAGGTTCTTTGGTGGCTGTGATGTTAGCAAGATATGCACTATGTGTAGAAGAAAATCGTGAATTAGAAAGAAAATGATGCATAGGATACCTGGTTCCATTCTGTCGGTTTTGGGCAGTGGTCGAATGATTGGCTTGGGATCCCGTTACGTAGTCTTGAAGCCAGGAAGGTTGGGTTGATGTGCGACTGGATCGTCGAACAGGAAGGTCGGTTGGAGAAGGTTTGGTAATGGGTGCTAAACTTCTTGGCATGGGAGAAGAAGGTTGGTCTACTGGAGGTTCAGGTGTGACGAGTAGGAGAATAAGGTTGGTTTGATGGAGGTTCAGGTGCATTGTGACGAGTAGGAGAAGAGGGTTGGTTTGATGGAGGTTCAGGTGTATTGTGACGAGTAGGAGAAAAAGGTTGGTTTGATGGAGGTTCAGGTGCATTGTGATGAGTAAGAGAAGAAGGTTGATCGAGTGAATGTTGGACAGGAGTGGGTAAGTCAATGTCAACAGTGGGCAAAATACCTTGTAATGGAGGTGAGGATTGTGTCTGTGACTGTTGGCAGAATGGGAAAACACTTTCATGGAAGATGACATCCCGACTTGTAAAAAAAGTGCCTGCATCTATATCAAATAATTTGTATGCTTTTTTACTGTGAGGATAACCAATGAAGATGCATTGTCGGGCACGCGGATCAAATTTTTGCTTAGGTGAAACAACAGTTGCGTAACAAAGGCAACCAAAAGTTGTTAGGTGAGAAAGTGAAGGTGGTTGATTATATAGTAGCTCAAAAGGTGATTTATTTTTTAATAAAGGTGATGGCAAGCGATAATGATATATGTGGCGGTTAAAACGCATTCTCCCCAAAATTCTAATGGTAAATTGGACTGAAATAGGAGGGCTCGTGCTGTGTTTAAAACATGTCTATGTTTGCGTTCTACTACCCATTTTGTTGAGGAGTGTAAACGCAAGTGCGTTGACATTCAATACCTTTTTTGAGAAAAAAATCATACATTGAAATAAATTCCAGTCCGTTGTCAACGCGGATGGTTTTATTAGATGCCTGAAATTGATTTTGTGCAAATGTAATGAAATGTTGGGTTTCAGATTTGTGATTCATAAGAAATAGCCAAGTACATCGACTATAGTGAGAAAAAAAACGTTTTCCAAAATGAGTTGGGGTTTTATGAGGATCCCAAATGTCACAATGCAATAGATTAAATGGAGAATGAGATTTTATTGTGCTTAAAGGAAAGGGTAGCCTTGTCTGTTTAGCTTTGGGACAAATACTACAATGATGAATGGGAATGAGATTTTTACTGTGGGATAGGTAGTAGGGAAGATACAAGTTGTAGACACGCTGGAGAAGGATGTCCAAGGCGCTTATGCCATAAATCAGGATCGGTCGATATTTGAGATGTGTGGGCTTGGTTTGGAAAAAGGGACATGTAGTATAAGCCTGCGTGTTGTTTACCCGAGCCAATCATCCTCCCCGTAGCCAAGTCCTGTAAAACGCAACCATGTGGAGTAAAAACGACACAACAATTTAGTGAACTGGTTATCTTACTAATGGACATGAGATTTAAATTAAAAGAAGGAACACAAAAAACATCTTTGAGAGTGATTTTGTCATTGAATTTAATTGTGCCAGTAGATGAGATGGGCGCAGTTGAGCCTGTGGGCAAATTAACATTTGAAATAAATGATGATGAAGTGTGTGTGAAAAATTGTGAATCAGATGCAATGTGATGGGTTGCTCCGCTATCCAAAATCCATGGTTTCGTAAAAACAGAATTAGAAGAGGAGTTATGGGCAAGCAGACCTGCAGAGCTAACAAACGTGTCACTTTTACCGTTATTGTTGAGCGAGTAAATAGCCCTTGCCAATTGTTGAATTTGTTCGGCATGTTGTACGAGGTTTCTATCGAACTCGTTACTAGTGCCTTCTTTGCCAGACATGATTTTTTTATTTAGGGGATGAAAATGGAGAGGCTGTCAGGGCACCAAGATCAGTGCTCTGATACCATGTAAGAAAATGATAAAAAATGGTAAGAAGAAAAGATGTTTCTCTCTCCCAAATTACAATTTAATTAGGTAGGATACTAATCATGAGATTCTATAATTATTAAATTAATTGCATATAATTGGGTACAATATCGTCAAATATTGCATACAATAATTGCATATAATTTTATAATTATTATTTCCTTAATAGTATTCATTTCAATATTTATTATCCAAATATTTGATATTTTAGACATACTTTACGAAAAAAGAGATAAAATGCGATTTAGTTAGCTTTTTGTACTTAGAAATTGAAGACAAAAGATAGAAACATCAAACATGTTTATTTCACTGACAGAATTTTTTTCAATGTTTATTTCTTCAAATCAAATCATCAATGATGAGTTGAGGTATTTTAAAGTTTCAAAAGGAAAGTTCGTATTTCCATGGGGCCAAGCTCAACAACCAAATTAGGACTGCTGACAGGGGCACCCCTAAGTCCTTGAGGTTCTTGTCCTTTGTCTCCTTCAACCTTCCATGTCATTCTCTTCATTTCTGACTTCTCTTGGTTAGCTGATAAACTTACCTCCTTCAACTCCTTTATCTGCATAATAAAAACACCATCACCCATTACAACCAGAAATACAAAGTTTTATACCACAAAAGTGAATTCAATTCAAATTATATGCTAATCTAAGAAAGTATGTGCATCATCACAAAGACAAAGCAAAATGGGTAAACCCTTTTTCTTAAGGGTGAGAAGAAGATCTATATACCGTTTTCTTGGCAAACAACTTCTTCAGTTCAACTTTGGTTAGAGTTGAATACTCAGCATCTTCACTTGGCTAATCACATTGAAAACATGAGAAAATATGATATTAGAACTGAGAGATATTACAGTATTACATAATCCAACTGAATTACACTAAACATGTATTTAAGCAATTTGGCTCGGCTCATCTGAAGTTATATGTGATAAATATTTGTATAGACTAACCTCATACAAATGTGCCAAACGGAGAAGCACAATTCCACCTTCCAACTCCTGCAAAAGAAATTTGGTTAGAGAGAGAGATAGTCAGAAGTGTTATGGATATCCTCAGCATTTGATCTACCTCAAGAGTTATCAGAGCGACATTGGGAGGCAAGCTGTAATTTGGATCCATGATCGTTCCTTTGGTCAAATGTGAGGACTTCCAACTTTCCAAATTCTGATCAATAAACATCTCACAAGATATCATTAATATGGTGATGATTATAACTTCATAAGTGCATTCAACTGAGTCATACCTCATGTGTAAAGGCCAATAAGAATGGCGAATAGATTTCTTGACCAGTTGTACGGCGCCACCGTGCACCAGCTCCAAGTTTGTCTATGCTGATATAATAATTTCCTCTGACCTGATATGACAGGAAAAAAAGATATGGTATATATAGATAGAAGAAAGGAAAACATAGTCAATTTCTACTTTCTAGCTTTTCTATCAAGTTAGTGAAAGAGAATGTTTCAATCAACATCTTTCACAGAAGCAAACTGAATTTGTCACTCAATCAATAATAAAGAGGATGCCAAGAAATATAAATTAATTTATGAGATTGCCATACTGTTAGTCCTTCACATGTTTCGTTATTGTTCACGCAAACTTGTTCATCAAGTGGTTCCCCAACTCCTCGACTATCATCGCGAAGAATACGCCTTAAGTGGTAAAAATAGTGTTAATAGTTTGTTTGCAGTACAATACCTATTGATTTAGACTATAGAAGACAGCTTGAATACCTATGAAGCATCAATTCCACCTCACCATCTTTGATGCTAGCCCCACCAGTGGCACGATCAACTAAGACTGAGAACTCAGATTTCTTATCCTTGGTATAAATTCCAAGATTAAGCTGGACAGAGAAAAACAGATAGAACAGTTTTATATACATTTTATCAAGATTGTAGAAATCCATCAACTTTTAAGCAACAAAACTAAAATATGCTACTCTCTCTCTCTCTGAAGTTCTTCTATTCAATTTTCCACTCTTGCATGCCCTCACATTATCTACAATTAAAACCTGAAATCCTAATGAAATTAAGAGAGTTAAAGAACTTTACTGGGCAATAGTTTCCTGCTATTGGTTGAGTTACTTGAAGGGGCCAATCATCCCTATGATCTCGAACCTGCATGACATTTTGAAGGGTCATACAATGATACCACTCAATGTTGTAATTTTTTCTCCCTAGAGGATTTCATTATAAAGAGAAAAAAGAAACATATAAAATTACTCGTTTGAGAAAATCTCTGCCATTGGAGTCAGTATAAAACTCCTTGTTTGTGGCCATATTTGCTGTCATTCGTGTGATCACCTCTTTTCCTACTCCATCATCGGTAGGAATTGGCCCAATCTTCATAAATAAACTCAAGTCACAACCTTATTATTTGCTATTTTACTAGTAAGCCTGCGGAATCCATGTTAGGCCAATTAACATAAACTTCATGAGACCAGACAATCCAACTTACGGTGAATTCGACTTCAGCATGGTCTTTGTCTTTGTAAAGCCTAGTAACCTAAAAAGTAAATAAACAAATAGTAAGAAAAGGCTATTCATGACAAAGCAAAGGCATTCAAATATTCAATTAAAGTATCATTTACTATGAATTGGATATCTGTTATAATCTATAACTTAATGAACTTAAATTAAAGAAACGAGCTGCAACTTTTTACACTACAACGCTTTGTCTTTTCCTTCCAACAATGTGTAGGCTTTGATTATTGAATCACTAAAATTATAGTCTAAAATCAGTGCTAAATATCATCTAGTAAGATCCAGATAATGTGATATGGTTTCTGCCTTCTAGTATTGAATGCATTCACTCCGTTAAAGATTTGGATTGTGTATCACTTAACTTGCCTCAATAAAAGAAAGCTATAAGAAACATTAATACTCAGCATCCACTGGTGTGTCTTGAAATTCATAAATTTATTACAACATAGAATATATAGGACTAGACAATATAAGTTAAAAAGCATAATCTTTAACTGTGAAAGTGAAATACTTTTTGTGTGCTAGTCTTAATAAATTTGCTGGACTACTGACCTGATAAATCCAAGAGCTAAATTTCTGATGAACTTCATGAACTAGTGGTCCGCGGATTACCTTGATGGGAACCTGCACATCAAATAAATCAAAATGCAAATATAGAGATTATAGATGTAGTATTAGAAATATAAAAATCTTAAAAGGAAATTGAAAGGCATATAGTAAGACAATCAGAAAATAGCAAACCATGGTACTTTGTTAGAATTTGTTGTGAATATCTTGTGGCCCATTTAGAGTTTATATAAAGAATTCTATTTTATATAAAACTAATATCAGATGTTGCTAGATTCAAGGAAGGAACTTACTGATCTTGAAACGATAGTTGGAGGGGATCCATTAGGCCGGAATATATATGCACCAGAAGCCTGTGGAAGAAATCATACCATTGAAGCATACATTGTACTAAATTAATGTTATTGGAGTTGTGTGTGCAAATAAATCACATACCTGAGGATCATTATCACCCTCACTAGATCCATAATAGAGATAGCTTTGTTGAATAGGTATATCAACCTGGGAAAATTTTGAAAATAGTGAAATACTCTCCATCACACCCTTAGAAATATGTCTGGATATGGAATCAATAAAACTAAAATATAAGTGAGACAGTATGCCTTGAACATACTATTTCCATGCATTACTTTTATGCATATGAATTCAATAGAATATATTGTCAAGAATACACAAAATATAGCATAACAATAAATGGTCATGAGTAGAAACTTCTGTTGAATAAATGGTGAACAAATAAATAAAGAAATGGTCATGGAATATGACAATTTGAAGTTCAATGAGTGGAAACTACTGTGCAGCATGAAATTTGCAAAATACGTACTCCAGTTCTAGAATTATACATCCTTTTAAGTTGTCCAGAGGCTGAGGAAAAGGACATCTTTAAATTTCCGGGCCCAATGTCAATGGTGTCACCTTTCTGAGTGCCCAGGTGAGATAGGTTTTTTGTTCTGGACCCTTTCAAGTTGAAACAACAAAAAAAACATGCTTAATGCTAAAAAATAATAAATTTAATTTGAATACACTAGCTAGTATTGTAAAGGTTTTTTTATGCTATCACCAACAATGAAACTTAAAAATGGATTAGACTTTAAGTCTAACTCAACTTAATAAAATGAGATTTGCACCCGCTTATGTACAATAAAATGTTTTTATCTTTAATTGATGTGAGATCATAAGTGCGTGAACTTAGAAAATGGGAGAAAAGTGTAAGTTTACCTTTTCCCGTTGCTTTAGAAATGAAGTACGTGCTCCATCCAAGTGGAGGTACTGACGCCTGAAACAGAAGCCAGTACTTTGGGGCTTGTTTTGGTGACACCCCCAAATAAGCCTTCACATAGAGCTTTCTTAATTTTGTTGTAACATCATCCACACCCACATATTGTACTTCAATATTATTGCCCAGTGTGTCTTTGACAACAAGATTAGCATCATTAACCTAAAGCAAATTGCCACCTTTAAAGTGATATTGGAATTGGTTTGTATTATGATGTTGCAAGTAAATGATATGTACTCACTGGTATTTTGACAATATCAGTACGTTTCCATCCAAGTGGGTTATACGCCACAACTACCTGGAAATAATTATTTTTACCATATGATAGATAAAATTTAACCACAATTCCTTATCAAAGCTTAAGAAAATGTTACCAAACTCTTAGCGTCTGGAATGCCATCTTCTGTAGGAGGGCAGTAACTGATATTTAACAAATGACACTGCCAAAAGATCCAACAGTAGTGAAAAAAAATATTAAAGAATCAAGAATATGACTGACTACATAATCTATGTAGATAAATAAACATATGATGGTAAACAAGTCTTGTAGATATATCTTTAGCTGAAAGCCTGGACCATTGACACAACTGTCTTCAACATTTTTTTGGCAAGACAATTTGGACAAGAGTAACAAATATCAAACATAGAGAAACATTCTTTTCTTTGAAATTTAAACTTTACCTGGGCAAAAGCCGATGCAGGTGCTGAACATTGACCACTTGATTTCTTACTGGTAAGACAAGCCAAAGAAGAACTAACAACTGATTCAGCCTGTAAGAAATCATTGTGGTTTTGGAAACTTTAACTAGATAAACGAATCCAGGACACAAAATGCATGGTCAAATTTTAAATTTGCACAAGTTCTAATTCCTGACCTCAGAGACTCCAATAGCTAGTCGTTTGGCATAGTCATTAGTTGTATGCTGTTTGGCAGTGCCACTGACAGCATCATGGTGTTGTGCAATTCCTAGAGCATCTCCAAGACCAAAAGTATTGTATTTATCTGATTGCTTTCCAACAAAAGATTCAAGTTGACGCGTTGCCTACATCAAAATTTTAGCAATGTATTGTATTTAACTTTAACACTTGGGAGCAAACAAGAAAAAGTCCATCCAATTTTACTTTGTTTAGTACAAAGTATCATACCAAATAGTATCCACTTATCATCCTAACATATCGCTTTAAGGCTGGGCGACTCGTGAAATAGCCAGTCCAATAAGCATTAGCCCTATCAGCATACCTATATTATAAGAAAATGTGCATAAGTGGATGAGATAATAAGCTACTTTGCAAACAAAACAATAACATGTATATGCTTACGGGAAGTAATCATCAGTTTTCAGTGGCCAAGTTTGCTGAGCAGCATTTTTTGCATTGGTGTAAATAGATGGAGTGGAATACAAAGCATTTACTCTACCATCCTGAAGATTTAAAACACAGGGAACCATGCATTTGCACTCAGCTGATATGATCAATCAATACATGCATAAAAACCAACAGCTGGGATGCATAATAACTCATCACCTTATTAACATAGTGAATTAATTTATCCATTTGCTTGAACCAAGACTCTGCATATTGGTACTGGAAATCATCACCCATTGTCCACATTATATGGTTTGTCCTCGTCACATTTGCCTAAATTAATCACAAGCAAAGCTAGTTGGTATATGAAATGAGAACCACAAGCAAAGCTAGTTTTGTGACTGCATCATTCCCACTATAATGATACACTAATTAATCATTATGCATGTAAGGAAATTGCCACTCTAATGAAAATATTTTTTTATTACTTGGGTAATAGCAGCATCAATAAAGTCTTGGACACGTTTTTCAACGTTGTAGTCAAAAATAAGAGGATCATCCTGCAAAGTAAAAGGGAAGTTAAATATATAAGGCATGTGCATAAGAAACTATGCAAAATAGCATCAGCATTTGAGGTGTTGAGTGTTGGAACCTGCACAGGAACAACATCAATATCAACATTGTTGACTTCAAAGTTGAAACCATTTGGAGCACTATAATGAACAGGGAAAGCATTGGCAAAAATCTGAGCTGAAGAACCAAATGTTTTGGAGGCACGCCAAACAACTTCAAGAGACTTATCAGCTTTGCGCTTAGCTCTATCTTGATAATCAATTCTTGCAAAATGTACAGAATCAAACCCAAGCTGCATGCAGTGCCAAATTAAAACTGATTATTTATTTATTTATTAGCAGTCAAAATTATGCAATTAATGTGAAAGCACAATTCATTCTAGATAAAACTCAAAGTATCCCTACACATTATTAAATCATGGGAGAAGAACATAAACAAGATCATAAGAAGTTAAAATATATTACAACAACTAACTTATACATTTTCTTTTTATAATACTTTTTACTTTATTTAATTTTTTTCATAAACTTATTTTAATTTATCTATAAATTAATTTTAACTAATGGAAAAAAAACTAATTTGTTCTAATTTTATTTTATATTCTTACTATTTATAGATAAATTTATTAAAATATAAAGAAATTATCATTAATTAGAACAACCATTTATCCCTTCTTTTCTGTAAACGCATTTAAAAAAATCAACTATATCAAATTACTTTTTTCATTATATATCTCTTTCAATAATTTTTTTATCTTTTATCTTAATTTGAATCTTTTTTAAATAATTTAAATAAATTCTTGGAAAATTAAACTATTTATTATAAATTTAAAATATAATTTATACATTCAAATATATTTATTCGCAATAAAATTTATCCATGTAAAAAATATTTATCATCCATAATTCACAAATAAATAAATAAAACCATCAAATAAATATTTAGTAGTATAAGTTCATTTAAAAATATTTTAAATTAACTAATTTTATTCAATAAAATCGTCAAAAGATAAAAATAAAATTCAACATTGTAGATATTTTTCTAAAATAATAAATCAATTAAAATATTGAAAAATAAAATTATTATGACATAATTATTATTCATTTGAGTTAGGTGTAAGTGTCTTTAACTTTATTTTTTATTAAATTTATATTAAAAATTTATTAAGTATTGAAAATATTTTTTAATTTTGATATTTTGTGATTTAACTATTGACAATTAGAAAAATAATTTTTACTTTTTAACAACTTTAATTTGGATCAATTCACTCTTTATAAAAAAAATGAATTTGGTCCTGAATAATAAATTTGGTGATGGATAATGTAGGTACCTCAGCTCCAAGAAGGTAAGCCTGCACAGCAGAGTGTCCAAATGGATCAATCTGCCATCCAACGGTTGGAGTCTTGTTAAACTCATCCTTAATAAATCGATGGCCCAAAGTGGTTTGATCAATCATGTCTATGTAGTGCGTTGCAGCTTCATCGTGCATGCACCAACCACCATTTCTGCCGACAAAAACACGTCAAAAAACACTTCTGCAACAATACAACAAGATTCCCTAATTTATCTCTTACCTATAGTTTTAGTTTGGACACTTTTCAAATGTTGAAGAAACTTAGCACACATCGATATTTATATGATATTCGTAAAACACGTAACAGAGAGACACCCACATGATATTCGTAAAATAAGTATCGGTCTAATTCAAAAAAATATTTATTGAATTTTTAAATTTTTTTTACAATTTTAATATAATTTTAAAAATAAAAAATATATTTATTTTTTAAAAACTTATTATATAAATTTGTATTATGATTAAAAATAAGTAACAAATATTTTAAATTCCATTATTAAAAAAACATTTTTCTACCAAAAAAATTAAAACATACTTCTAATCTATTTTCTACATTATAAATCTATGTCATGTCCTATATTTTAAACTATATTTTAAAAATTATATATATATATATATATATATATATATGTATATATATGTCTATGTTTTAAAGATTACGTATCTGTCTATCTACATGTGCTATCAATGTTCGTGCTAAAGTGTTTTACACCAAAACACACACGTGCTCGACCCCACAGAAAAGAAGCAAAAAAGCTTTTAATCTTTCAGAAAGATGAATGCAAATACAAATTAAAAAGTGGTACCCACATGATTTCTAGCTGCCCCGCATCCACAAGCTTTCTGACTTCTTCTTGTGTTTCTGGACTTTGTTCTACCCACCATCGATGGAAAAAGGCCTAACATTTTACCATTTACCACATTAAACCAAACCATAACATAATCTCCAATGTATGGATTACTCTATATACTTCGTTTTACCATTTCAGCAAACACAAACTTTCTATTTGGGTCTTTCTGAAGAGACACAACCACCGAGTCAAGCACATTCTCAACACATGCTCCCTGTTTCATCGAACACCTTGAAGTCAAACAAGTCCACAATTATATGCTCAAAATGAACACAAACGAATGATGTTGTTCTAACCTGGATACTGTTGTTTGATCCAACATAGTACTGGTCAACGGTTTTGAGCCAACCAACATCATCATGGGAGTGTGGAACCAGGTGAACATTCAACTTTGCTGGCACAATAGCAGCGCCGGTATTGTAGTTGATGTATTTGGTAGAAACCAGTGTTGCATAGAAGGAAAGCAGCAGAAAAGCAGAGAGAGCCTCTGCAGCTAAAGGGGTTCCCATTTTGCAGACTCCAAAACTTTGGTGTGTGTGAAGATTATGGCACTGAACTGATACTAAAGGAAAAGGATAAAACCAAAGCTTTGAAGAGACCCCACAAATAAAGTAATATAGTGTGGAGATTATGCCGGCCCTGGAACCTATGTGTTAAATAATTTCCATCTCTTTAACTCTTCTGTCAAACTTATTTGAAACTTTGAATTTCACAACTAAGAGTTTTGTTTTATTTTCAGTCTAACATTGTCACCAGCTTCACATTGGCTCTCTTTCAGATAAGTTTTGAGATAGAATTTTGGGTGTTTCCTCCAAGGTTACAGACATTGTTTCATTGTTTGTTTCTTGATAAAAGTTTCTTTGATAACAGTAAAAAAACATACATTTAACAACTGTGATTAAAGTGTGAAATGTATGTTTTACTGTCAATGACAAACTAATTGCTGCACTACTATAAAGGAAGTAAACTTACGTTTACCTATGACAAATATTTATAGGAAAATGATAAGTGAGTTGTATACTTGATTTGATTTGATAGATTTAAAAATAAATATATAATGAAGTATAAATTTATAATTAAATAATATAAAAAAGTATTAAAATAATAATATTGGGAGTTCTGGTTGTATAAAAAATTGAAATTGTCTGTATATCATTGTCCATATTTATAAGTTAATTTGTGTTTATAAAAAAATAAAATATTATGATGAAAATGCATTATTTGCAAAGAGAATTTTAAGAGAAATTCAAAATTATTGAAATTTACAACAATTGCTAAAATTAAATAATTTCAACATAAATTAAAAGTTTTCTTATTTTCTTGTTTCAAATTTATGTATTTTTTTCTTTATATTTTATTATCTTTAGCTCAATCACACTTGAGACTATTTTTCAGGTGAAGTTTATAATAGCTAATTTTAGTTAATGAATCTAAAGTTGAATTAGTAATTTTTGTATTTGATAGTAGGTGAATATTTCTTTTAAACAAGACAGTTAGAATTTAATAAATTTAGATGTCTTAAGCAAACGGATCAAAATATTAACAACTTAAAATGGAAGTAACTTAAAGTGATTTCAGGAGTTTTTTTTCATTTTCATCATTTATATTTTCTTAAGCTAATAATTAAATATAGTTTACTTACCAAATCCATTAAATTAAAAGTAAATATTCAGATGAAAATAGCTCTTTTAGAATTACTCTTAAAATCATAAAAGCATTCTATTTTCATTTCTTTCTTCTCCATTTTCCTTTTTGACTCCTTTTACTGCCAGAATGTATGTGAAAATTAGTCTTTGCTAAAAATGTTCTGCCATGTTTCTTTCTCATGTTTGTTTTACCTTTTTCAGTTTACATGCACGCTTTGACTCAATAGCCTAAGGCTAATTCACCCTTTCAATCTGCACCCAATACAATTTTAAATTTTCAAAAATATTCTTTATTCTGAAAATATTCTTTATTCTGGACCCATTCTGGATAACAAAATTCGTAATACAAAAAATTCGTTCTAAAAAAAATCCAGAAACATATTCTGGAAAAGGAGATACGAAATGTATTTTTTTATGTACCTTTTTTTTAAGGAGATTTTCGTCTCTTCCTTTGTATTTGGGTGCAGTGATATGATGCAGGAAGCAATTGCCTCTACCTAATTGCATTATAAAACCTCAAACCATTGGGCCCAACTCAAACATTTACATGTAGTAAAAACTCAGTGAACCAATTTAACTCGAAAAATACAGATAATGACTAAACACCAGCTGCTGAGTGATTATTTAATGTTAACTAAATAAAATTAATGCAAAACTGATCTCCATACACAAATGGAAATCGATAAGATTTATATAACACTTTCTTCCTGGTATTCACGTCACTTAATAAACAATGCACTTGCGCAATCCGTTCATCTGTCTTTAATTGGACAATTGACAGAGAGATGTAAAGTTTATTATAAATTTGTTTATATGGATGGGTTATGTGTTGCACTTGGAAAAGACACGTCTCAACTTTAAGCGTCAATTTTTAAACTAAAATAAATAAATACAATAAGAAAAAGGAAAGGAAACCGTGTACTCGATTTTGTAATGTTTTTAAATGATGAAATATTCCTTAAAAAAACAATGTACTCGATTCATACCCTCATTGACAATATTTTCTTCTGATCTGCTCTACTCAATAATCCGTATTAAATCGAGAGATACATCCGTTTCAATCAGCAAGGTAATAACGCCCCAAGTAAAATCACTCCAACATGCCTACCAGAGGAACAGAAATAAAACAGCCAAGAGAGACTCGATCAATATTTACTTTTTCTCCTCTTCATTTGGTGGCTTGTCTTCATTCTTCTGCTGAGGCTGATTGACAGCACAATCAATAAATTGTAATTAGTGCAGGAAGGTACCGAAACTGTTTGAATTTTAAAATGTTAGTTATGTGTTGTACTGAGCATAAAGGTGTTCATATATCACTCGTATAAAATTATGTTTGGTCAATTAAAAATTATATTTCCACCTGCACGTATAAATTTTCCATTTAGGGAAAACTGTTGTATTTTAATCGCCATTTTTTAACCATGTTCACCCTTCTCTTCATCTAAATGATTCCAGGGAAAAACAGATACAATTTTGAACAAACAAATATTGATCAAAGTTATAATGACCCAATTTTCCACTCGGACATGTATATTTTTTCCCACCAAAATTAGTAAGGACAAAGCAGAATACAGATTATTTTTCATAAAAGAAAACCTACCTCAGACTGATTTTGCATAGAAGCCAGTAAATCTTTGACCGATGGGTCATTTGGGTCAACCCCGGGAAGCTACAGAAGCAAATCATTCCATTAATACATTTATAGTATGTCAGTTTCTTACATTTTAGCATCGTATCAGTTAAAAAGACGTGGAGGCTTTATATTTTAGCTTCAATGATTGCAAGTCCAGTTTTGAATGACGCCAAACCAAACAAGCATTAAAAGAACAAGATGGAAAATTGTCAGGATCTATAGACATACCGATGCAAGGATAGAAGATACAAAGGACTGATCTGCCAACAATTTACTGACGTCAGACTGGCTTGTCGAGTCCTTTGAGCTATCTTCTACTGACAATTGGAGAGCTACAATAAAAGACAAGAACTAGATGTGATCAGGACAACTACTAAAGCTTTCCTGTAAATTTTATTAGATGCAAATGAACTTCATAACCATAACAAGTTGTCATTAGAAAAAGAGAACATGATTATACATTATTAAACAAAGCCAAATCATTGATACCTCAAAAACAGACGGAGAAAAAATAGCCAGACCCTCAAACGTTTTTTCTCAATTCCAGAACCAAATCAATCATCAAACAACATAATGAGAAAACACCCACCCATGTTTAAACACAGAATGATTAAGCATAAAAACTCACCTAGAGCCAATTCAGGATCATCAGCAGCTGCTTCAGACATATCTGTATCTCTCACATCATGGCTGATTGCAGGATCGTCCATTGACATTGCAAGAGCCTGCTGTAGTAAAGCATTCTCATCGTCCTGTTTTCAATTGAAAAATCAGCTCACGCAGATCACATATTATTGTCAGACACTCATTTATGGGAAGAATGAAAACAAAACAAGAGAACTGATACAAAACAAAGCAAGCAGAAATCAATTATTTGTGGTGGAGGACAGGAACATGTTGCTAGACACAAGTTACCGAAACTGACAGTAGTCATCATAACATTTAGAATGTAATGATAGAATCCATAAGAGAGTCATTTTATCTGGCATTAGTTTAGACTAACAAAAAATGCTTAGAAAGATTATGTTTCTAGTGAGCCAGCGGAAAGCATGGTAAAGGGAAAACAAGATAACGATGGTAAAAGTGGTCATAATTATAATACATTATAAGATGCCAAAACAAGATGGTACGGTTATCAACTGAGCAATGATGATGCTATGGAGTATATGTTCTCTGATTAAATTCACTTGCGTGATCATGTAGAACCAGCCACAGTCAAACTTAGGTGGCTAAACAGCAAATTGGAGAAGAAGAAATGACGGCAAAGGTGTGCTTTAGACTCCCAGTACCAACTAACTCCCAGACTCCATAATTTTTTTTATGTTTCATTTACACCACCTAATAAAAAAGAAAATGATCTTGTAGAAAATTAAGGATACTTTAGCTATACTATCAACCTTTGAAAGATTCAAACCACATACATACTGGTAATGAAAAATAAACACTATTGAACAAAATAATTATAGCAGATAGTCCTACAGACTACTTAAATTAATTTAGATAATTGTTTCTATAATTCAAGTAAGCAGATGACAAAACAAGCAACAAAATGGCTAAAATAACAAATTACACCAACCGTCAAATCAGTTTTCTTATTATTGGCTTCAGAAGTTGCTGCACTTGCACCCTCGGTCATTGTTGTATCCTGTGGACTAGCCTTCTGTTCATCACCTTTCTCCTGTTTGGAAGTATCCTCTGCAGCCTTTTTGGCAGCTGCTTCCTGTCTGGCTCTCTCTTCTTCCATTGAAACTCTTAGAGCAAGAGCTAGTTCAGGGTCCAAGTTTGGATCAACGCCAAACTCAAATCCAGATACACCACCTGCTGCAGCAGCTGCTGCAAAACCACTTCCACCTTCCCCGTCACCAGTAAAAATAGGAGTACTGCCACAAGAGTCCAATGTTAAAACAAAGAATATGCACAAGAGTCCACAATACAAACTATCCTATCCGAGCTAGAAGAAAATGGGCAGAATTGAAAAGTAGAACGGGTACTTAAATCAATGACTTCTCTATTACTCAACTGGGAATTTAGTTCAAATGGGAAGGCTGAGTGCAAAGAAAATAAAGAAATAAACCCAACCAACCTTATTAGTACATCAGAAAGAGCATTCGGACCAGATGGAACATGGACGATGTGGCTGGTATCATTGTTGTTGACGGCGGAAAGGAGTGCTTCCAACTTCTCATTCTTTCCTTCATCTTCTTCGCCAAAATTGACAATGTCAAGTGCCACACTATTCTTTTTCAATTTTCTACCAATCATCTCCAACATTTTCTTCTCATGTTTAACAGGACTAAAAAGCATTAAATGAGATAATTAGAAAGAATGTAGTGACAACAACAGACAGAACAATTTAACATAACGCAGAAGAAACAATTAATCACACCTTCCAGCAAAGACAATAATCCTTTGCTGCTGCTTCTTGTTCTGCCTATGCTTAAGAGCCAATTGTGCCACCTGAATGCCAGCAGCTAGGTTCATCTCACCACCTATTTCTAGTCCTAAAGCAGGAAACGAAAAACAGGGAAAACATCAACTCTTACATAACCAGAAGAATTAAATCACAATAACATGTCACAGCAAATTTGTTGCATTGTGTTCAATATTTTCAGAAATAAGCTCCATGACACATCAGTTGCAAATTGCAATAACAGGCACCTCTATAAGACAGCATTCTATAACATGACAAATTCAAATGGCACTTGTTCCAAATACTTCAAAAAACAAACACTGACCATGCATGCAAGCTAAGATCTTGCCCAAATCACTGGTAGGGGTGACCAAGACACGAACGCCCTTCCCTGCCATCGTGAGAACTCCAACCGTATTTTCTGGATTAGACTAAATTAGCAAAAGGGGAAAAAATCAGCACCAATTGAACCCTACCGCAGTTTCCTAATCCTGAAAAAAATTCTTAAAATCTTGTCTGAAACACAACAATATTTGACGCATTTTATTTTTCTACCGAGATAAGAAGTCACAGATAATAGGAGTGTCAAGCAAAGACAAACAAGGTTTGAGTCCACACCTGGGTTTTAGCACCGCAAATAAGATTGACGGCGTCTGCTTGGGCCTGAAATCGAGAAGGGGCGTAGTCTCCATTGCGCATCCATTCCGAATTGTCAATACAGATCATAGTGGCCTATTATTACGAACACAGAAAAAGAATTGCAATTAGTAATAAAAACATGATCGAATGAAGAAACCCTAATTGATTGGATTAAAGGGATTGTAATGGTTAGGTTGGAATTAAGACGAAGGAGAAAGGGGGTTTACCTCGAGCACCATCGTTGAAGATTGAGAAGCTAAAAATGGAATTTGTGGAGAAAAGATGAGAAAGAACAATGTAAAAGAAAAAGAAAGGAACTCTGATTTACTTGCAGAAGAGGGTGTTGTTCTGGGTCTGTGACAGTAATGATATAACCCTCGATTCTTTACAAACAAGATTCGACCAAGGGAAAAGAACAATAAATTATTATTCACCTGTTGATATATATTTATGTTTAATATTAAAATATATATTTTTTAAAATTTATATTATATTTTTAAAGAAAAAATAAAAAACTAAATGACAAGAAAAATAAATAAATCAAATAATAAGAAAAGATAAAAATTATAATTTTTAAGATGAAGATATGGAAATAAAACTATTCCAGGTAGATAGATTTTACATTTTAAATTATGTAAAATTTAAAATTAGTAACTGTTTTTAAAAAAATATATATAATTTTAAAATTAAAATAAAAAATTTAAATTATTTATAAAAATAGTTAATTATTTAATAAATATTTAAAAAATAAAAAATAACTAAAATATTTAAAATAAAATAATAAAATAAAATATAAAAAAAATTATCTGCTTATGGAGAATTTCTTTATATATAGGTATAGATATTAGGGTAGATTTAAACTTAATGATTAAATGTTTTTATTAAGTTTTTATAGGTCAATGAAAAAAACAAAAATTATGAGGAATAAAAATATATCAATGGTAACATATTTATAAATATAAAATATAATCACATTTAACTTAAGGGTTACAAATTGTTTAACAAAAATAAAGATAAAATACATAATAATAAATTACGTGAAATGTGGAGATTTAATTTCTTTATTTTTTATAAAAAAAAATCACATGTATTATAAAATCTTATTTGAAAATTTGTTGACATATTAGTTACGAATTGAAAAAATTAGTTCTTGAATTTTTTTTTAAATTATAAGTATTTAATAAAGTAGTTGATAAATATAAAATGATAAAAATATACTTATTAGTATAATTGGAAAAATCATATATATAATACATGACTAACACTAGAAAATAAAATAGGCCAATTAAGAAAATTAATTGAAGGAGAAGAAACTAGAAAAGTGTAATTGGAATTACATTAAAACAACACTAAAATTATTATTTATAAGATACATTGCCAACTAAATTTACATAAGAATGTCTAAACTATTCTATTTATAAATAATAATATAATTGTTATTGTAAATAAACAGGATGCAGATTCTAACAATCCGAGTTAATGACTCATTGCAACAATCAATTTGTTCATCAATTAAAAGTATATCTTAAACTAATATTATTTTCACATTTATTATTATTATTATTCATAATTATTGATTTTTTTTTATGTAAATGGCTGGAATTCAATATACTAAGTGAAGTAAGATATTTTTACTGAGGATATTCTAATAATTTAAACAAAAATATATACTTATCTAATTTAAAAAAATTATATATTACTCATCTATACTTATCTCTAGTCAATGTTAATATTCATCATCAAAATCACGAATTCGAAAAACACCCATAGTAAAAAAAATTTGGCATCCATATTTGTAAGTTAATTTCATTTTAGATAAAGTTTGATTTTTTGGTTGATGAATTTTGAGTACAGAAAAAAATCAATTTAATTTGTAAAAGTTGTAAGTAAAAAATAAAAATTGAGTATTCTAGGTAAAACAATTAACAAGATAAAAAAAAACGCTTAATTTTAAAAATAGTTGTTCGAGAAGATTTTAAGGATAAATTTGAAAAATTAAAATTACACACAAATTCATATTAAAGGGAAAAGTGTAATTAAACCTTCATTTAAAACAAAAGCAATGAAGATTAAAATTTGAAATTGCTCATAGGCAGATAAAAAATAATATTTTTAATTCTATATTCTACCCAACACTGAAAATGATAAAGAAAAAAGCAGTGACAATAAGTGGGCATAACAAAAAAATTACAATACTTGTTGAAATCTTGCCAGTATAAAATAACTGTTTCTTTTTTACTTTTAAATGTTTGGTGTTCACTTATCACTGAGACAACACATCAAACATCCTCATTTGATGTTTTTTTTTGTTTTGTTTTATTGTTATATAATAAAAAATAACTACATAAAATGAAAAATGTATAATTCAACAACATTCTGAATGGTTTTACCCTGATAAACCCTTCTGCATTACTTAGTAGGTACAATACATTGTTTTCTTTGATAATGAACAAGCTGAAAGTAGTAAATAGCAGAGAAAAGATTATACTAATAACACATATTCCTGTGTTGTGAACCATTCAGAATGATCAAGGTTCATGTAGCTGATGAGGGTCATTTTTTATGGTGCTTTTAATGGCAATTTGTTTTTAACCAAGTCCAAAGTTGTTTCCAATGGAACTTCTTCATCTTTAACCAAGTCCAAAGTTGTTTCCAATGGAACTTCATCTTTAACCAAGTCCAAAGTTGCTTTCAATGGAACTTCATCTTTAACCAAATCCAAAGGTGTTTTCACTGGAAATTGATTTTTAACCCAGTCAAGATATCCTCCTCCCATGTTGCTCACATCCTTGAAGCCCTGTCAAATCATATAACATTAATACAAGTTGGTTTTGTGATCAATTTGATTAGCACAAACACAAAGCAAACTGAAGAAAAAAAAGAATGAAAAAATAGCATGTATTTCTAAAATTGATACTTACTTCCTTCAGAAGATCACTAGTTGCATACACAGATCTCACTCCACTTTGACAACCCTACAATCCAAATTCATTTCATACCAGAAAATAGCTTTAGTAACTAGCAATCAAGAATGGATAGAAGAAATTGTTTTTATTTCAAAATTATTTTTTAAAGATTTATTATTTTTCTTCTTATATACTATTCTAGCTAAAGATTTCTATAAGTCTTTAAATAAAATTTGCGATAATTATTTAAAAATAATATAATATGATAAAATTCATTTAAAGTGAAATAACACACTATTTTAAAAAGTTGTTTTTTATATTTTCTATGTGAGAGTTTATTGTTAGTTTATATGTTTTTCTTGATAATCTGCTTTGTTAAGTTTTATAAAGTTATATATATTATTGAACAAACTTAAAAGATGGATCTTACTAGTGTATAATTTGAATGTGGTTCGGTATTGGTTTGAGCTGTAATTAGTGGAACACTTGTCTTAACTACTGTGGAAAAATCAGATTTAAGGTTTCTCACATTTTTTGGGAAGGGAATACATGTGTGGATAAGCTTGTTAACTTAAGCTTTATTAAGAGAGTATTTTCATTGGTATAACAAGCTTTCATCTAATCTTTTCTTAGAGTTTTTTATTAATAGGTATAAATTATTTATATATTATTTTTGTTAATATATGAGTTTTGGTATAGTCTCTCCGTATTTCTTGTATTTTTTTTTCTTTTTTTAATAATATTTTTTTCATGTAGTGGTAAATGATTATTACATGTTGAGTAAGTTAACTAGATGTAAAATTTTATAATAATGTCTAAGATGAGAATTTTTATATAAAAAAAAGTCATTAAATTTTTTTTTTTCATGAATTGTATTTTTGATTTCTTGTTTATTAAACTAGTTACTAATAAATTAAAAAAATATATATATGCTCAGAGATTAAAAGTGATAAATGAAACTAAGTTCAAAATCTTTGACCAATCAAAATATAAATTTGGAAGTAAAGGTAGATCCAAAACAAGTTTAAGCATGAAAGGGATAATAAACTAATTTTTTTATTATGCCATTGAAAGAGAAAGTTACCACTATGATGTGATCTTCTTTCTTGCAAGCTGATAGAACCTCCTTCAGAAACTCCAGGTTCTTCACCCTACCTGTTCTCCAAAAATCACAACGTTTTACATTCTGATTACACAATTTATTTGCAATTGCCACAAAACAAAGAACTTCATAACAAATCTTTCACCTTCTGGTGTATTAAACATGTACGGAATGTTAATGATCTTCTCAGCATCCACATGCCCTTTCTCAAACTCTTCCACAGTCCTATTAATCACCATAACATTCAGTCTCTTCCCAAAAGATTATGGACAAACCCAAAAATTCACTTCAGTGATTGATTTTCAACCAACAAAACAAAAAAAAACAGAAAAAATTTGTTACCTGACATCGAGATAAACATGGCTGGTCTGGATCAAACCCTTGGTTGCATGAACATCAATGGTGACAACCTCGGATCCCGAGCTACCAGCAACAGAAGACGAAAACAAAAAGAGAGATATTGTAATCCACAGGAGAATAAAGAGAACCACACACCCAAACACCACCCATGATGATAAGAGATAATAATTAAAAAATCATGAATAATGAAGAAAGCATATTGCTGCTTAATAAGAAAGAAAAAGAGAAAAAGTGGAAGTTATTATTGTAAACTAAGATTTGTAATAGTTGAGTGATATCTGAAAGTGTGTATAAGGAAAGTGTTAATTAAAGGAAATGGTGAAGAGAGTAGTGAAAACCTTTTGATTCCAATAGAACCCATGAGGAGAAGTGGGTGGTGTTTATTATGGTTGGTGATATTTATAGGGTAAGGAAGAAGAGGGAAAAATAGAGGAAGAGGAATTGTGGTGGTTTTGTTGTGTTTGGCACTGTAAAGTTCCCAACTCTTGTGGATGGGGAGGTTTAACTGAAAGCTATTGAATTGAGTATTAAAAAAAAACAGAACAGCGATTGAATTGCGTGACGCGTCAGATTAGTAGCAGGGTGTGTCGGATTCCATTTTACCATTCAATTTTAAAATATATTAATTTATACTGATTTTAATATTTCACATATGAACATTGATATCCCTCATTTAGATTTGAATAATGACACACGTCAACACTAATGTTGTTTCCATTTTACCTAAAAATTTTGTAGATGCATGAAGAAGGTATGCAGAGTGTTTGCATATTCAAATTTACATTCAAATCTCATTGTTTTTATTGTTTTCATTAAATTATAATACTTCATTTCAACTTCTATCAAATTTTATTTTATACTTTTTGTTCTTACATTTTAATTAGTGGACGTACACTTATGTATTACATTAACTTTTGTAAATATTAAAAAAATAAACTTAAGTAACTTAAATTTAGACTTTTAAACAAAATAAATTTGTAAACTTATATTGTATATATTTAAAAAAAATAAAAAAATAACGAATTTAATAAACTATTCATACAAATACACTTTAAGATACTACAATTCAAACATTATTACTTTCTTTATACTTTATCTCAAAACATCATAAATTTACTCTTCAATCTAAACACAACACACTAAGATGCATGAGTTGAATTCTACACTTAGAATTGTAACCTAATTTTGACTTTGTTTTTGTTATTTTGTTTTTAATTTGGACTTTCAATTTTTTTTATAAATTATTATTTATAAATTATTGTTATATTTTAATATTTATGTTTAAGCAACATTATTTATTGCAAAATATTAAATTTAAAAATAAATAATTTGAATGAATATTAAAAAAGTTGCATAGTACAACACAAAACATTCTTAAAAACACACACAAAAAAAATATACTTGACACAAACACAAAATAATAATAAATATAAACACACGCAGTTAAAAAATTAAATAATCAATTAATACTAAAAAATGCACCCATTTTTTCTTCAATGATCATAGTAACCAGTGTTTTGAGAGGAAGCAATTGCCACGACCATATATTTATATGTTACTTTGAATTATGCACACTTTCAAATATTTAAATCAGATCATTCATGGTAATTATGGCATTGGAGTTAATCAAAGTCATTTGACTTGTTATTCACATGGTTTTAAGGAAAAACAAGACACATGACACAATAGTTAACTTACCTCTTTAAATTAAAAAAATAAATTAACAAAAACTTATTCAAAACCAATTATTTTAATAAAAATAATCATTTTCCTTCGTCCCATTGAGAAATTAAAGAGATATGCATTAAAATTGGATTTGATTTTATGAAGAAGATTTTGCAATTTGAACATATATATTTATAAATTAAAATTATTATAACATAAACTAAAATTATCAAAACATTTAAATTAGTTATTATTTTTATAATGTTACAGTCCTTGATTTTTGAAACTATCTGGATATAATTTGAAGATTAGAGATCCGAGAGCGAGTTTATCATGTAAAATATTTTATATAAATTAAAATAATTATAATGACAATTAAAAATCATTAAAATATTTAAATTAATCACGTTATAATAGAATTAGTTTAAATAAGTTAAACCATCTTGACGCGAACATGAGATATTTTAAAATAGAAAAGAAAATATTAACTATGTTTGTGTAGAACTTTAAAATTGATTTTTTTAAAAAAAAATTAAGTGATCAAAGTAAGAAATTTAAAATATAAAAGAAAAAAAATTACTTTAATAAATTAAAATACATTAATTTATAATTTTAGTTTGATCAATATAATTTTAAAATTATTTTATTTTAGTATAAAATTATTTTTAATTCCAATTGTCAGTATGTTATTATTCATCTAAAAATTATAAAAAATACACAAAATAAAAAGAATATTTTTGAGCAAAATATGAAGTTGAAGCCAAATTGAGGTTTGGATGGAAGGAGAAGACGCTGCAATGGCGCCACTGCCAGAGGCTTTCGTTCACTTCCTGGAGGCCAATGGGCTCGATCCTACCCTTTACACTGCAATTGATTCAACCCCAAGATACATTCGGTAATTCCAATTCCACCCTTTCTCCATCTTCTTCCTTCATTCTTACCTTTCAATTTCACATTTTTTTCCCCTATTTGTACTGTGCCTTCGAAGGGTGAAACCTGGTTGTGAAGCATGCATTGAAGAGGTTGAAGCAGAGGTTAAATGCAACCTCGAAAAACTAGAGTGGTTACCGGCCTTTTTCTCTCTTCCGCCGCACGTTCAAATTGCTGGCTCTAGGGCATACCGAGAAGGAAAGGTAACTGATCAAGGACTCTTGATTTGGCTCTTCCAACTATTGTCAAGTAAATTTTAGTGTCAAGTTGTAATTTTTGAGAACCAAAGTGTGTGAATGTCAGATATATGGAATTGATGCTGCTTCTGGAGCTGCGGTTATGGCTTTAAATGTGTCCCCTGGGGATCATGTCCTCGACCTGTGTGCTGCTCCTGGTAGATGTTTCTTTCTTTACCCGCTTATGTTTATGAGTTTCAAATATAAGCAAATAAGGAAATCAATTCTTGCTTCTTGGTCTCAAATATAGACAAATGTTAACTGTTTTTACCATTCTCAAAGTGCCCTTCATTCTATAGAGGTTTTATTATCAATGACTCGCTTGTGTTCTTGATATCAAGTTCCAAGGAAGTTTGATGCGGGTACAAAATTTAGTTTTTAAATGAGATTGATACAATTAAAGGATGCTAGCTATCTTTCTTAATTAGCTTGAGTTTATATATATATGAGACTAGAGAGAGTATTATCTTCCTCCTACTGTTGCAAAAATGCATGATTTTGAGATTAAGATTGCTTTATTTCGGGAAGAAATGTATGGATGGCTATGTTTTCTCTGATGCTTTTACGTGCTTTTTTCCTTTTGGAGGATTTTGTTTTTAGTTGAAAGAGCAACTTTGAATGTAATTGATCAGTTTCCCCGAGAAACGATTCAATATTGATCATAATTGTATTTTTAACAATTTTATTTTCAGGTGCTAAACTTTGTATGATATTGGACCTTCTTGGTGATTCGGGCTCTGTGACTGGAGTAGATGCCGCAAGGCATCGATTGGCTGCGTGTAGGACGATGCTGCAAAAATATATGCTTGGTGATCAATGCCGGCTTTTTGTTGCTGATGGAACATCATTTTCAGTTATTCCTACCAGATTTCGTTCTGACTGTGAATCATGTAATTGAAGTTTAAGTTGTTATACAGATGGTTCATCCTGGAATGGAATACTGTGAATTTAAATTTAAATATAAATATTATATTTATTATTCAGTATTGCTTGTTTTTGAAATGTTTTCTTTCTATCAAGTATCAAACAGGTGAGTCTGGATTGGAAGAAAGAGTGGATGTATTCAAGGAGTGGACATCTAGAAGACCATGGAAAGAAAGGAAAAGAGCTAGCAAAAATGGTACTCCACAATTGGTGTCTAGCTCTCAGCCTCCTGAACTCATTTATTATGGACAACATTCTGGAGTTGTTGGTCTTACTAAAGGGGAATTATTTAAGACTTTATCTGACAATGAGATTGCAAACAATGGCTATGACAAGGTAACTTATACTTCCTTTTGAATTTATCTTGCATAATTCTTTGCTTTCTTCAACCCTGAATATCTTATTATCTGTTGGGATTTGATGCAGGTCCTTGTGGATGCAGAGTGCACTCATGATGGTTCAATTAAACATATTCAAAAGTTTGAACATTGGGGCTGGAGAACTTTTCAACGCCGTGTATTAGATGCTGAGAGGACTGATGACTTGCATTCTCTTCAGGCAAATGACCCTTTATTCTGTTGAGCCATTAATACGTATTCTCTACTGTATAATAGTTTACCGGAATAATCCTCATTTCTTTCTCTCTCACACACACTCCCATCTAAGAGTTAGAACAGATTGGCTATTGATGACTTTGTGCAGGATTATTTATTGTGTTAGTGTCAGGCATTTAGCTTTGTATGTTTTCCCTTTTGGATAGAAAGTCTAACGGGTAATGACATACCAGTGATGAACTGAGGCACTCTTTGAAATATGCTCTATGTGTAATGCCTAAAACATATTTGAAAATCTCAGTGTGCTGAAGTGATTAATTGTGGGTATATAACTAAGTTGTTGAAGAAGCGTTTGGGTGATTAAGATGATTAAACTAGCTAACTCTGCAATGCTACCTCTAGGCCTCTTAGAAAATAGTGGAGAATTAGAGATAACAAGGAATGTTTACTACACAGTAACTAATAAAAGAGGAAGAAAGCCTTCATTAAGAAGGACTGCCAATATGATCTTATTTTGTTACTCTAAAAACATTGTATGTCCAGGACTATATCAGCATCAATCAATCAAAGCATTACAAAAAGAGTGTATGGATTTTATTTAAGTGGAATGTGTAAATAGGACATGTCTCATTTTCAATAATGTGATAGAAAACTAGTATGATTTCAGTTTCATTTTATAATAGTTAATTTTTTTGCCATATTTAACCCAAAAGTATCTGAAGAGGATATTATAGATTGTTTCTATTACCATTTCCGGCATAATTCATGGCATGCATGCCATTATTCTTGGATTTCTCCTTTATTTAATGGACATACCTTTTGTGTCTGGCTGCAGCTTAATCTTCTCACCAATGGTTTCAGATTGCTAAAAGTCGGAGGATCCCTTGTCTACAGCACTTGCAGGTAACCTGTTTACTTTGTAACTTCTTCAGCTCTTTTTAATGCAGTAGGCACACATGTGTCATATTATTTGTCAATTTTACTCTGACAAATGCCTTGTTGATTAGCTTAACTGTTGCTCAGAATGAAGATGTGGTGGAACAATTCTTGAAGGAAAACAGAACTGCTGGTATGATCTTCACCCTTCAATTTATTTCCAGTGGGTGAAAATTATGTCTGTATCATCGAGTACTTCCAGTGGTCCATGTTTATTTCGTGTTATCCATTTTTCATCTAATGATATCCATTTCAGCAGTATGGTTAGCTTTTCTACCATGCTTGTTTCTTGTCAAATATTGCGTGCTGAAATACCCCATGCTTAGATGCGTACACATATTATATTGCCTCTATCCTGAAGCTTTTAAACTCTCTTTCACCCAACCTTCTTTTGTAGTGGGAAAAAGTTCTGCTTGAATATTGTCAGTTTTACAAAATTATCAACTCTCTGGTTGATCTTTTGCGGTATCTTTCTTTCTTATTTTGGTGGGTGGGAACAGTTAACGTGCAAAAGTTTATGTAGGATAGTAACAGGTTAGTACTGTTTAAGTTAGGATATTTCTGGATATCAGAAATATTTTCTGTTTTCATTTTTATATTATTTATGACAAGATCGTTGTATTATTTATGTACTGTATTTATTTGTTTTTAAAAGTTTGAACAAGGAATGATGAAGCAAATGGAATGTTGTTTTTATTTTTTTTTATCATACAAGCAAAGAAAACAATAAAAATACTGGCATTTTTTGTAATCTTCAGTGAAAATTGAAAATAGATGCAAAAAACAAATTTACTAGCCAAACAGAGTCTTAACCTGTTTAATGAGTTGAAAATAGTTCTTATAGTGTTATTATTACTCCTTGGATCATATTTGCTTCATGTTATGGCAGTTGAGTTATCATAACATGCATGCTCCTGAGATATTTGTTCCTCTCTTGTTTTGGCATTCTTATTTCAATCTACAGAGCTGATAGAGATAGATGCTGCCAGAAATTGGCCTTGCAAGGGTGGATGCTTACCAAAAACATGGCGATTTGACCCTTTAACATCACGAACCAGTGGCCTCTTTATAGCGAAGTTCACAAAATTAGTCATTTGATATTTTTAAGCTGGAAAATATTTAGATGTACTCCTAATAGGTTGGAAAGTTTGATATAATAGATAACCTCCTTTCAATTAGCCACATTAGGACCAAGTTCAGTTTGAAAATTGTAATTTACAAGTATTTTCTAGGAAGTTGTTGAGATTGAATGTAAGGATTGGTGAAATTTTTTTCTTGTTAAAGGTGTTCTTACAAATAGTCCCGAATGGAAATATGAATTTGTAACTATAATGTTTGACATGCAAAAGGTATGTTATCATAATCAATTCATTTCCATTTTAGCTATGTTAAATAATATACGGGAATCAGTGAAAATGACTTAGATTTTAGAAAAGCTTAATTGGTCTAAACAACAATATTAGAGTAAGTGCATGTAACAGTAAATTCAATTTAAACAATTAAGGAAAATAGGGTGATAAAAAAATGTATCAAATATATTACTCAGGTTCGGTCCTCAAGGTTTTACTATTATCTGATTAGAGGTTTATGAAAATTAATTTTAATATATTTAGGTTTGATTATTTCTCCTAAAAACTTAGGGTTCAGGGAGCTGACCTATAAATATTTAGGGTTCAGGGAGTTGGTAATCTAATTTGTTGGGTTCAAATATTTTTTGTTAGAAAAATATACATTAACAATCTTCTTCTAATATACAATCTTTTTTTCTCAAAAATTTTAATTTTTTTTTTTTTGATAAAAATATTCTTTTTAGTTATTGAAGTTCCCTTCCATGGCTTTAAATTGCTCTTTTATAATCATACTTCTGACTACTATACTGTTGTTGTGAACTTTTTTTTATAGATAAAATATTTAAATACTGTTCTGACAACTGCATCACATCAATAGAAAAAGATGATGAATGAATGTAGACGGGTTTTTGGAGATTAAATTCATTAAAATATTCATTAACTAAATAATTAGTAAAATCAATATTCTTCACTAAAATATATTGTAATTGGTTATTAAATATTAATCAATTAAAAAAACAAAAACAAAAAAGGACCATGTGATGTAAGAATGCGTGGGAAAATCAAAGCCAAGTCTTAGGTCAAACAAAGCAGAGTCATGTTACGCAATGGCACACGTCACCCTCAAATCTCTGCAATCATTCTCCTTCCTCTACTCACTCCATTCTCTATATAACTACACCTCCGCCACCACCCTCCGCCACCGCCCTCCGCCGCATCAATTTCAAATCCAATCAAATTCAACCCTCACACGCTCCACACATGGCTGCTCCCGCCGCCACTTCCCACCAATCAAATCCTCTTATCACTCCCTACAAGATGGGAACATTCAATCTATCTCACAGAGTTGTGCTTGCACCGCTCACCAGACAGAGGTCCTACAACAACGTTCCACAACCCCACGCCGTTCTCTATTATTCTCAGAGAGCCTCCAACGGAGGCCTTCTCATCGCCGAAGCCACCGGAGTTTCCGACACCGCTCAAGGGTACCCGGACACGCCTGGCATATGGACCAAAGAGCAAGTGGAAGCATGGAAACCCATCGTCGATGCCGTTCACGCCAAAGGCGGTATCTTCTTCTGTCAGATTTGGCACGTGGGTAGGGTTTCAAGTTCAGCTTATCAGCCAAATGGGCAAGCACCGGTATCATCCACGGACAAGCCACTCGCACCACAACTTCGGAGTAACGGCATTGATGTAGTGCACCACACGCCACCGCGGCGCTTGAGCAGCGATGAAATTCCTGGTATTGTGAACGATTTCAGAGTTGCTGCGAGGAATGCCATGGAAGCTGGGTTTGATGGGGTTGAGATCCATGGGGCACATGGGTACCTGCTTGAGCAATTTATGAAGGACAAGGTGAATGACCGAACAGATGAATACGGTGGATCTCTGGAGAACAGGTGCCGATTTCCATTGGAGGTTGTTGAAGCTGTGGTTGATGAGATTGGGGGTGATAGAGTTGGAATTAGGTTATCACCTTTTGCAGAGTATTCAGACTGTGGAGACTCAAATCCCAAGCAACTGGGGCTTTACATGGTGAATGCTCTGAATAAGTATGGTATTGTGTACTGTCACATGGTGGAACCCAGAATGAGAAGTGCTGGAGAAAGAGTTGAATGCCCTCACAGCTTGGTGCCTATGAGGAAGGCCTTCAATGGTACTTTTATAGCTGCTGGAGGTTATGACAGGGAAGATGGGATCAAAGCCATTGCTGAGAACAGGGCTGATCTTGTTGCTTATGGTCGTTGGTTCTTGGCTAATCCAGATTTGCCTAAGAGATTTGCTCTCAATGCTCCTCTCAACCAGTATAACAGGGAGACATTCTACATCAGTGATCCGGTTCTTGGCTACACTGACTACCCTTTTCTTCATGAGGAATCCAACAGTGCAGCATCCTAGGTTTTTTACTAACCTCTTCTTCTTCCCTGCAAATTCTTAGCTATTTTCAATTTGGTTCATCAGATTTTCATTCACCTATTCACCCTCTTCATTCACTTGACATATCTTCTGAGTTGTAAGGGCGTGTAGAATGTAATAACGTGACACCAGATTCTACAGCACTATACTAGCTTTGTGCAAATAAGAGGATTATTTCAGTAAAAAACAAAAGGTTTTCTGTTCATCAGGAAAATTCTCTCACATGATCTACGGTTTTCACTTACCATTTTTGTCAAAATCCATATTGAAGTGGAGCTAAGGAATTGATAAAGGGAACCAAGGGTGGGATAATATCTTAATAATGTTTGTTAATTTTGTAATTGGAAAATGTATGGAGATTGTCTATCCCTTTGTGTTGTGTACAAGAGGGTTGTGTGTCTCTCTATTGAACCATGAGTTGTATTGTATTTTGTAAATCCATTTGCATGAGAATCTTGTTCTAGGCAAGTGACTTAAATACTATGTTTTGTTGTTTTGGAGAGCTTTTGATTTCTTTGTTTCATTATGTTGACTCGTTTCTTGATAGGTCATGGTTTAGTATGTGAGAATATAGTTTAAAGTGTAATTCAAATATTCATAAAATAAAATATATGGGATAGGAAAAATATTCTTTTGACACTCGTGACACTAAAACAATTTCATTTGACAACCTCTAAAAATAATTCATAATATTTTATATTAAAAAATAAAATAAATATAATTAAAATATTAATTATGAAGATCTCATGAAACTTGCAAAGATATTATCAATAACCCTTCATATGTATATATGCGAGATTGTAATTAATTTGGGAACTCTTTATTTCCTTGGATCCCATAAAGCTTGCAAAGATATAATCAATGACCATCTCGAAGTTTAACTGACCTCAACTACATGTTTTGGTTGAGAGACATCCTTCTTAGTTAGAACATGTTTTCAACATAGTTACTAGTGACACAAAATCCATTAAGAGTTGGTTTAATTATAAAAAAAAGTGTTAACTTATTATAAATAACATGATGCGGAGCATCACTATTTAAGATCTAAGAAAAATTATTTTTATAATTTTTAAACTCACCATTTCCAAGATTTTTAACATGACTAGGTGTGTGTTCAATAGTATTATAATTTAGTTATATCTCTCGTTAATATGAGATTTTCAATATATCAACTATGAATATAACCAAATTATTTACTTATCGGTTTTTATAAAATCAAGTTAAATTTAAATTTTACACCTTTTGTGTGAGATCTATTTGTTAATAGTAATAAAATTAAGTTAAATTTAAATTTTATAACTTTATGTGAGATCTATTTCTTAACACTCTCTACATGCGGAGAATTCCTATCAATCTTAATCACGTGGAGTGATATAAATTTTTTATTATTTATAGTTTTAATCCCTCCGTCTTGGTGAATGGGATATCCTTGTGGGTAGCGAAGGCAATTCTCCTTGTAGGATATCCCATCTTAAAATAATATTAAAAATAATTACAAGACATAATTACTATTAGTATTTTCTTTAATTATATTTAAAATTTCATTGACAATACATAATGCGTTTAATAATATGCAAATTTTCAAAGTAAAAAACTCTTAATTTATGTAGCGGATAACACATACACTAACACTGTTCGTAAGCTTTTTCTATAGTATTATTCTTAAAATACTTTTATACTATATTTTATAATTTATTTTTTATTCTATATTATTTGTTTGATTGTGTCACGTTTTCCTAATCTCTATTAGGTATAAATAAATAACCAGTTTTAAAAAAATGATTTTTCGATATGATTCTGATTCTCTGGTTCTTATTTTTCTGTTGTATGAAAAAAAACAGAGCTTCTCATTCAATTTATTTCTTTGTTTTTATGAAAAAAGTGGGAAGAAACAAAATTGAAGCAACATGTCCAATGATCCTGAAATCAATGCCCCTCTAAGTTCGTTTTCTCTGATTCTCCAAACGTACTTTTTTGTTCTTTCTTCATTCAGAGATCCAAACAATCATGCTTTTCTTTCTAATTCTCATATTCGTTGACTCACTTTTCAGTTAAAAGGCGTCACCACAACAACGACGCCATCTCCGAGGCGGAGAACTCGCCGGCCGCCGAGAATTCTCCGATCGAGCAGGTAGCGCTGACGGTTCCTGTGAGCGACGATCCGTCGCTGCCTTCCTTCACTTTCCGGACATGGATTTTGGGAACCCTTGCGTGCGTGCTTCTCTCCTTCCTGAACCAGTTCTTCGGATTCCAGAGGGAGCCACTGTCAGTGACGGCGATATCGGCGCAGATAGCGGTGGTTCCGGCGGGACACCTGATGGCGGCAGCGGTGACAAGGCGCGTGTTCATGAAGGGGACGAAGTGGGAGTTCACGCTGAACCCAGGGAAGTTCAACGTGAAGGAGCACGTGCTCATCACTATCTTCGCCAGTTCGGGAGCCGCTAGCGTCTACGCCATCCGTTTCGTTAGCGCCGTTAAATTGTTCTACCGGAAGGAGTTAACGGTTTTAGCAGCGTTATTGGTGGTTATAACGTCTCAGGTTTTGGGCTTCGGTTGGGCCGGGATATTCCGACAATATCTGGTAGAGCCCGCTACCATGTGGTGGCCCCAAAACCTTGTTCAGGTCTCGCTGTTCAGGTACGGTTCTCGTTACTTACTCCATATTTCAACTAAACCGTTAGATTGTTCACAATTTGATCTGATGGTTGAAATCTTTTCTTTTTATTCTTCTTCTCTAATCTCCTAAACCAAATGAACAAAACATAATTTATAAATACTTCACCTTTTTATTGGGATAATTGATATGTTAATTTAGTTTTTAAAAAAACCAAATATTTATTTTATGAACCTTTTTTTAGAAAAAAAGGAAAGACAAGAAGAATAAAAGAAAAAGAATTAACCATTAGATGAAAATTAAAAAAACACCCTCGCCTTCACCTTTTTCTTTTTTCCTTTTACCTTTTATTTATTATCCGTCACATAGATTATCAAAATTTAAAATTGGTTTAAATGTAGTTTTCACTTCAGTAATGTACGTGATTTTTTTCATGATTTTAAATTTTCTAAAAAAATTCCTAAAGTTGTTTAGTGTTTAATCCATCTCATTATACTTAGTTAGTTGTCATTACACGGTATGTCAACATTATACCGTAACTAGTTCATATATGATAGGATTGTAAATTTATTTAGATAGGATGAGTTAATTTTTTAAATTCTTCAATTTATATTGATATGGTCCTATTTGTTAGGTATTAAATAGTATGTGATTATAATATTAAAATTTGATTCAATTTTATTATTATTAAGAAAATAATTTTAATAATCACAACTAAATAAATATATTAAAAAAAATACAAAATTAAATAATTTAAAAAAAAATATTGAAAAGTAAGTCAGAACAGGCCGGGCTGACACTTTTTTGACACCCTTACTATACGATACCATATACGTCACTTTTATATAGGATTGTAGTCATCTAACAAGTTCTTGTAGTTGCTGCTCAAGCTTAAACTTTCTACAATTGTACCTAATAATTGATGTAATAACGATTCCGATAATGGTGTCAAAATTATGAAGAAGAACAGCCATATGACTATATTAATTCCACGTTGCATAGTGATATTACAACTCATGCATTCCTAATTTATTTCAGGGCGCTACATGAGCAAGAGGAGAGACGAAAGGGAGCGTTAACTCGGAATCAGTTTTTCCTTATAGCATTTCTTTGCAGTTTTGCTTATTATGTTTTTCCTGGCTATTTGTTCCCTATGTTAACATCGATTTCGTGGATTTGCTGGATGTTTCCCACTTCCGTGATAGCACACCAGTTAGGTTCAGGGTTGCATGGTCTTGGAGTTGGTGCTGTTGGTTTTGACTGGTCAAGTATATGTTCTTATCTTGGTAGCCCTTTGGCCAGTCCATGGTTTGCTACGGCTAATGTTGCTGTTGGCTTTGCCATTTTCATATATGCCATTGTGCCCATTGCTTATTCCACAAACCTTTACAACGCAAGAAGATTTCCCATATTTTCAGATGAACTATTCATGTCCAATGGTCAAAAGTACAACATATCAGCTATAATAGACTCCAACTTTCACCTTGACATGGAGGCTTATGAGCGTGAGGGCCCTCTTTATCTTAGCACCATGTTTGCTATGTCATATGGCATTGGTTTTGCTTGCCTTTCTGCAACCCTCGTTCATGTGTTACTCTTCCATGGGAGGTAATCACGCTATGTATTCCATTGGAAGTTTTAATTGTATGAACTAATCTGCCGCTGTAGTTGAATTGGTTGACTTAATACTGCAGTGAAATATTGAGACTAAGTAAGTCTGCTTTCCAAGAGAATAAGATAGATATACACACGAAGATCATGAGAAAGAACTACAAACAAGTTCCAGAATGGTGGTTTCTTTGCATTCTTCTGTTCAACATCGTTGCAACTATATTTATATGTGAATATTTCAACAATGAACTCCAACTACCATGGTGGGGTGTAGTGTTAGCTTGTGTTGTTGCCATGTCATTTACTCTTCCCATTGGAGTAATTAGAGCCACCACAAATCAGGTACACAAGTTATAAAATTCTCGGTAATGGTAAAGTTAATTGATAAAAGTTTGTGGTACAACATTAAATTGATGTCACAAGGATGTGCAATTTCTTGACAGTTAAATTATACCCAAGTACTACTTTTTGTTTGCTTCAAGTTCAGCCCAGTGGTTTAAATTAACTGCCAGTTTAACGGTTGGATTGGTGTGACTAAAATAGTGATTGCACAACATATTAGTCTTAATTAATGTAAATACAGTATTGGTGGTACCTTTCATATTCCAAATACTGCATATTACTTAAATAGTTTTTTTTTCCCCTTCGTTATCAATCACATAGCCTAACAGTAACTAAGTTTCCATGTCGTGAAGGCACCAGCTTTGAATATAATAACAGAATACATAATTGGATACATCTACCCAGGATATCCGGTTGCCAACATGTTGTTTAAAGTGTATGGTAATGTGAGCATGAAGCAGGCAATTTTCTTTTTACAAGATTTTAAGCTTGGCCATTACATGAAGATCCCTCCTAGAGAAATGTTCTTGGCACAGGTTTGCCCACCTTCTCTTCCTCTTTTCAAAAACAGAGAAAAAACAAAAAGAAGTGATTCTTTTTATTTATTTATTTTGTTTTTCTGTTACATGACCTTTCAAAGTCTGAGGACATGTTTGATTCAGACATACGTTCAAAATAACAACCGAAAAACTTGTTTGGTTTTTAGTTGGATCCTATATTATTATAAATTAGGTTTTGTCACAATTTTATAGTTCAAACAAACTCAATTTGAAATGAAAGAGAAGAACGAGTTATACTCAGTTTACAAAATGAAGTTTCTTCAAATTTAAGTCTTCAAACTTCAATCTAAACATACACTAACCTAATTATTAGTAAATCATGTATCATAACCCCCTTACTTGCTTCTGTAGGTAGTTGGCACCTTAATGTCTGGTGTGGTGCATTTACTAACAGCATGGTGGCTCATGAACACTGTTCCAAATATATGCGAACGAGCATTGCTTCCAGCAGGAAGTCCTTGGACTTGTCCTGGTGATCATGTGTTCTATGACGCGTCTGTGATATGGGGTTTGATAGGGCCCCGTAGAACTTTTGGGGATCTTGGACACTACTCGGCTATTAACTGGTTTTTCTTGGCTGGAGCAATAGCTCCTTTCTTAGTTTGGCTAGCACACAAGGCCTTGCCTCAAAAACAATGGATCAGGCTTATCACTGTGCCTGTGCTCTTGGGTGCATTATCTGATATGCCTCCAGCTACAGCAGTAAACTACACCAGTTGGGTCATTGTTGGATTTGTCTCAGGATTTGTTGTTTACCGTTACTATCGTGGTTGGTGGAGCCGACACAACTATGTCTTATCTGGGGCACTTGATGCTGGTTTAGCCTTCATGGGGGTTTTGCTCTACTTGTGCTTGGGGATGGAACATATCAGCCTAAACTGGTGGGGCAGTGATTCAGATGGGTGCCCATTAGCTTCATGTCCAACTGCTCCAGGTGTTGAATCTGAAGGGTGTCCTCTTTACTAAGCTTGTGAATGATACAATGGTGTTAAACTGTTAATGCAGCCTTGGTTGTAAATTGTAGTTGAGAGTGCCTTGCAGGCAGGTTGATCTAGCTGCAACTGTTACCACAAAGATGTTGCAGGTACCTTGCAAACTGCAAGCATGTTGCCGTGGACTCAATTTAAAGCCATGGACTTGGCAAAGATGTCCATAGATGCTGCCATGATTCTTTCTTCTTTGACTGTAGAGGTTGTGTAAGTTTTATAAAAGAATGGATTTATTTATGATTGATGATGTATTTACATTGTATCCTTGAAGATATAAAATTCAAAATTGTTATATGAATTGAGATACATGAGCCTATGTTAAGGGTATCCATGTGTTACCATGTGTATAAATTACTTCTTTATCAACACATTGTAATACACATCAGTTAGTATGATAACCTTTCCTTTCCTCTCTGTGAGTTACAATAACATGGTATCATGAGCTAGAGAGTTTTTTTTTTCCGCTTTTCTTTCATGGCTTCTGCTCCTTCTTCTTCCTCTTCTTCTACATCATCATCTTCGTCCACCCAGGTTCTCCCCACCAAGAGTTCCTCCTCCGTCTCCCTACATCACCTTACCACTCCTATTATGCTCAAACTGGATGACGAAAATTTTCTATTGTGGAAACAACAGGTTCTGACCACTGTTGATGGGTTGCTGCACTCCTCGTTTCTTGACGGAACTAACGTTCCTCCGCGCTGTCTTTCTACGGCCGATGGAACCCTCAGTCCCAATCTTCCATTCATCTCTTACAAGCAACAAGATAATTTGTTGGTTGCGTGGCTTCTGGCGTCCATGACCACTCTGATTTTAACCCAAATGGTGGGTCTTACCTCTACAACACAGATTTGGCAGACGCTAAACACGTATTTTTCTTCTCATACTCCTTTTAAAGAATAAAAGAAAAGATCTTTCTATCTCCGCATATGTTTTGGATATCAAACGCGCGGTGGATGCGCTGGCTGCCGTTGGTGCCCCAATATCTGTTGAAGATCACATTGAAACCATTCTTGATGGTGTTCCTCCTGATTTTGATCCCTTTGTTGCTTCCATTCTGTCTAGAACTGATCCTTACAAAGTTGCAAAGATTGAAGCTCTGCTTCTGGTACAAGAAGAACGTCTTGAACGCCATCATCAACTCGATCCTCTCAGTTTTCCTGCCATTGCCGCTCTCTCAACTTGGACGCCTTCGTATCCCACCAATGACAAAGCCAATCTCAAGTTCCATAGCAATCGTGGTGGTCGTGGGTTTTCTCGCTCCCAAAATTTTGCACGTGGTTCTCACTTCTCCCGATCTCAAGCTCGTGGTTCTTGGACCTCTTCCAAACCAACGTGTCAAGTTTGTGGCAAATATGGTCATGCTGCTCTTTAGTGTTGGCAATGGTATGACCACAAACCTAATCCACCTCCTCGTGCTAATTTTTCTCAGTTTTCAATCTCAGACCCTGAACCCAGCGATGCGTCTCTTCTGGGCATTCATTCCACCACTGAGGATCCACTTTGGTACCTCGACAGTGGTGCTACACATCATGTAACGAAAGATCCCACTGTCTACTCAACCAAACAACCTTACAACGACATTGAAACTGTTAAAATGGGTAATGGCTCAGGTTTGTTTATTGCTAATACTGGGTCTGCAATTTTTCGTTCTTCTCTCACGGATAAACCCTTATTATTGTGCAATCTATTACATGTTCCGCTGATAACCAAGAACTTACTTAGTGTTTCTCAGTTTGCTCGTGACAATCATGTGTATTTTCAATTTCATGCTAACCATTGTTGTGTTGTTGATCAGGCTACGAACAAAGTTCTTCTTCGCGGCATTCTTAAGGATGGTCTCTACACCTTTCCAATCATGCACACTCCTCATATGTCCTCTGTTTTTCATACTTCATTTGTAGATAATAAACTCACAGCCAATATCTGGCATGAACGTTTTGGTCACTGTCATTCTGGCACATTAAAACAAATTTTACAGCATTGTAATATACGTTGTTCTTCTGATATCAAATTTTGCTCTGCTTGTATGCTTGGTAAAAATAAACAGCTTCCTTTTACTTCTTCTATTACCATTTACTCTCGTTCATTGGAACTTGTGTTTGCTGATGTAGGGGGTCCTACTCCTATACCTGCTTCCAATGGTGCAAGGTATTACATCTCTTTTCTTGATGCTTACACCAAATATACATGGATATACGTTCTTCATACTAAATCTCAGGTTTCCTCTGTGTTTAAAAAATTCAAAAGTTTTGCTGAAAACCAAACAAATTCTAAACTTTGCTCTATTCAAACTGATAATGCCAAAGAAATTCTTTGTCTTAAACCTTTCCTTGAACATTATGGCATTCACCATAGACTTACATGTCCCTACACCCATGAACAAAATGGATCTGTTGAACGAAAGCACATGCATATTGTTGAAATGGGCCTAACGCTTCTTGCCACTGCTTCATTGCCTCGTCGTTTCTGGGCAGAAGCCTTCATCACTTCCACCCACATTATCAATGCTCTTCCCACCCCTGTGTTGAATGGTGATAACCCTTATGCTAGGTTGTTTAAACGCAAACCTGATTATAATGTTTTCAAAGTGTTTGGTTGTGCTTGTTATCCAAATTTACGCCCCTATAATAATAATAAGTTTGATTTTAGATCACATTGTTCTCTCTTTCTTGGATACAGTCCAACTAATAAAGGCTATATATGTCTCCTGTCCACTGGTAAGACTATTGTTTCTCGTCATGCTCGTTTTGATGAAACTACTTTTCCATATAATGAAGACTCAAATAGTTTTGTTATGCCTACTATTTCTCATAAGCACACACATGATATTTCACCCACTTTGACTGTTGTTCATACAAATACTAATTCTGTTAATGAGCATGTTGTTTCTGATAGCAATTCTACTACTGACATTGGTGCTTCTGCAACTGGTACCATTGGCAATTCTATTACTGACATTGGTGCTTCTGCAATTGGTAATATTGAATGTCTTCCTTCTATTCCTCCTCCTACTAACACTCATCCCATGACCACTCGTGCCAAGGTAGGCATCATTAAATCCAAAATTTATATTGTTGTTTCTATTATTCCTTCTCCTCCTTCTTTTGTCAAGGAAGCTATGACTTCTCATGTATGGTCCCAAGCAATGACTGATGAGTATCAAGCTCTCCTAAAAAAAAGACGTGGACTCTCACTGCTCTCCCATCCAATGCCTCTCTGGTAGGTTGTAAATGGATTTTTAAAACCAAATTGCATGCAGATGGCTCCTTTCAACGTTGCAAGGCACGCCTTGTTGCCAAAGGCTTCAATCAAACTGAGGGACTTGACTACAGTGAGACCTTCAGTCCTGTAGTCAAACCCACCATGATTCATATTGTTCTTTCGCATGCTGTTACAAATAACTGGGCTATTCGTCAAGTGGACATTGATAATGCTTTCCTCCATGGTGATCTCAATGAACGTGTGTATATGCAGCAACAACCAGGTTTTATCTCCCATGATCCCACTCTTGTATGTCAATTACTCAAGGCTATTTATGGCCTCAAGCAAGCATCCAGGTCCTGGTTTTCTAAACTTAGCACAACTTTATGTGATTTTGGTTTTTGTTCTACAGTAAGTGATACCTCAGTATTTACTAAATTCACTTTGTCTTATACTATGTTTGTCCTGGTTTATGTTGATGATATAATCATCACTGCATCTTCACCTACTGAAATTACTAACCTCATTACCACTTTGCGTTCTTCTTTTGCATTAAAAGATTTAGGTAGTCTTCATCATTTTTTAGGAATTCAAGTTTCTCGAACATCTACTGGTGACATGCATCTCTCTCAGGACTAGTACATACGTGAGCTGTTACAGAAAACAAATATGCTCCATGCTAAACCTCAACCCACGCCTATGACATCCTCTTCGCGTCTCCAACAAAATTCTTTTGAATCATTCAATGATCATTCCTTGTATAGGTCAGTTGTTTGTACACTTCAATATCTTCTTATAACTAGGCCTAAACTCTCTTACTCTGTTAATCGTGTTTGTCATTTTATGCATGATCCGAAACTTCACCATTGGCAAGCTGTGAAGAGAATTCTTCGTTATTTAGTTGGCACCATTACACATGGATTGCTTCTTCGCCACAACTCGACGACCTCTCTTATTGGTTTTTGCGGATGCAGATTGGGGTGTTGACGTTGACGACCGCAAATCCACCACTGACTATTGTATTTACATGGGGTCTAATCTTGTTTCCTGGTAATCTCACAAACAGAAAACGGTTTCCAGAAGTAGTACGGAAGCAGAATACCGGGCAGTTGCAACTCTCCTTGCTGAAATTGTGTGGATTCAATCTCTTCTTTATGAGTTGTGCATTCAAGGTTCAAAACCAAAGTTGTATTCTGATAATCTTGGAGTTGTTCTGCTAAGTGCAAATCCTGTTATGCACTCTAAAACGAAACACTTTGAATTGGACCTCCACTTTGTTCGTGATCAAGTTCGTAATCAAAAAATTCAACTTCTTCATCTTCCAGCACGCTTTCAAGTTACTGATCCCCTTACCAGGCCTGTTTCTGGCATATTGTTTCTGCATGTACGGGATAAACTCATGATTATGGCTAATCCAACCATGAGTTTAAGGGAGGGTGTTAAGGGTACCCATGTGTTACCTTGTGTATAAATTACTTCTTTATCAACACATTGTAATACACACCAGTTAATATGATAACCTTTCCTTTCCTCTCTCTGAGTTACAATAACAGCCTAGAAATGTTGATTTGTCCTACTTTTCAGAGTATCGTACATCACATCCAATAAAAAAAATATCACTATTTAAAGTTTATATAATTTGTGTTTAAACTTTTTTCTTGAATTTAAACTTCATATTTAAAAACGGATAAAAAAAATTTAAAATTATATTTACGTAGTTCTCCAATTCATATAACTAGTTAATCTAATCCAAATTGAAACTAAAAAAAACTTTGTAAAATATATAAATTTTACTTTTTATTGTTTATTTGTGAAAACCTATTTTTTTTTTAAATTACTTAATAAATTGAATATTTATCTTAATTATATGGAATAAAAAGGGAATTAAAGCATACTTTTTTATCCCTCCGTCTTCGTGAATGGAATATCCTCCTTGTGGGTAACGAAGGCAATAACTCTCTGGTGTATGCCGGGTACACTAATTCCAGTTCTGCTTATCTTTTAGATCATATTTATATTTATATTTTTTTAAAATACATTCATATTAAATATTATTATACAACTTAAATTATCAATTATCACATAAAAAAAATATAACTAAAAAAATTTGTAATTTGTTCATCCCTTAGTTTCTCTTTAGTCAAGAAGAGACAAACATTATATATTGTGTATGAAGAAAAAAAAACAGAGCTTCTCAGTGAATGTATCTTGCCCAAAAACTGGAACAAATACAAAGGCTTTATCTGTGATAAAGGACAAGCATCATCATCCAATGACATCTACTTCACTACCTATAAAAGAAATTACCATAATAAACGATATTATAAAAATTTAATAATAATTTCCATTTTAGTAATTCTTTTTTTGATTATTTTTTATTTTTTGTTTTAATAGAAAAATGTGGGGAGTTATGCTTAAATGAATAAAAAACCAATTGAAACAACATGGCTAATGATCCTGAGATCAATTCTCCTTTAAGTGCGTTTTCTCTGAGTATCCAAACAACTTTTTTGTTCTTTCTTTATTAAGAGATTCAAACAGTGATGCTTTCCTTTCTAATTCTCATATTCGTTCACTCACTTTTCAGTTAAAAGGCGTCATCACAACAGCGACGCCATCTCCGTGGCGGAGAACTCGCCGGCCGCCGAGAATTCTCCTATCGAGCAGGTAGCGCTGACGGTTCCTGTGAGCGACGATCCGTCGCGGCCTTCCTTCACTTTCAGGACATGGATTTTGGGAACCATAGCTTGCGCGCTTCTCTCCTTCCTGAACCAGTTCTTCGGATTCCGGAGGGAGCCACTATCGGTGACGGCGATATCGGCGCAGATAGCGGTGGTGCCGGCGGGACACCTGATGGCGGCGGTGGTGACAAGGCGCGTGTTCATGAAGGGGACGAAGTGGGAGTTCACGCTGAACCCAGGGTCGTTCAACGTGAAGGAGCACGTGCTTATCACTATCTTCGCCAGTTCGGGAGCCGCTAGCGTCTACGCCATCCATTTCGTTAGCGCCGTTAAAGTGTTCTACCAGAAGGACTTAACGATTTTAGCGGCGTTATTGGTAGTTATAACGTCTCAGGTTTTGGGCTTCGGTTGGGCCGGGATATTCCGAAAATACCTCGTGGAACCCGCTACCATGTGGTGGCCCCAAAACCTTGTTCAGGTCTCGCTCTTCAGGTACGATGCTCATTCCTTATATAGAAACTTTATTTATAATCATTTTTTTTCTATATCATTCTATTTATTAAAGTATTATTAATATTATTTTATTTTTTATATTAAATCTTATATGATTAAAATATTAAAGTGAGATTTAATTTAATTATTATTTTGTATTGAAATAAATAATATTAATTATTATAATTAAATAAATAGATTAAAAGAATTAAAAAATACATTGAAAAGTGTAAGTTGCCAAAGGGTGTTGATATATTGATAGTAAAAACATAATTTCACATTTTAATAAATTAATATTTTATTTATTTTTATTTTATTTTTAATTCATAATATAATTATATTAGTATAAGTGTTTGTTTGTGAAATATATGTTTTTCACTATGGTGTTAAAAACATTTTCCGTTACCAAAACGTACTAGCAGAGGGTTGTCACACCCCTAATAAGTAAGGTGCATATCTTAATACCACATTACAAAATATCCATTTCACATCCTAATAAATAAATATTATGAAGAGAAATGATATTTTAATAATTATGAAAGTTGTATAATGTAATAGATTTAAATATAAATATATATAATAAAAAATAAATTTATAATTAAATGATATGAAAATATTAAAATAATAAAATTAAGGGTTGTAATTAATTATATAAAAAATGAGTTGTGAATATATTATTATAAAAAAAATAGCTATATGATTATAATAAGAAAAATATTTTTTTTACTTGTACATATTTTTTTACTGTTTGTGTGAAGATATCAGCACTACTAATTCCGCGTTGCATAGTAATATTACAACTCATGCATTCATAATTTATTTCAGGGCGCTACATGAGAAAGAGGAGAGACGAAAGGGAGCGTTAACTCGGAATCAGTTTTTCCTTATAGCATTTCTTTGCAGTTTTGCTTATTATGTTTTTCCTGGCTACTTGTTCCCTTCGTTAACATCGATTTCGTGGATTTGCTGGATGTTTCCCACTTCCGTAATAGCACACCAGTTAGGTTCAGGGTTGCATGGTCTTGGAGTTGGTGCTATTGGTTTTGACTGGTCAAGTATATGTTCTTATCTTGGTAGCCCTTTGGCCAGTCCATGGTTTGCTACGGCTAATGTTGCTGCCGGTTTTGCCATTTTCATATATGCCATTGTGCCCATTGCTTATTCCACAAACCTTTACAACGCAAGAAGATTTCCCATATTTTCAGATGAACTATTCATGTCCAATGGTCGAAAGTACAACATATCAGCTATAATAGACTCCAACTTTCACCTTGACATGGAGGCTTATGAGCGTGAGGGCCCTCTTTATCTTAGCACCATGTTTGCTATGTCATATGGCATTGGTTTTGCTTGCCTTTCTGCAACCCTCGTTCATGTGTCACTCTTCCATGGGAGGTAATCACGCTATATATTTATAGTTTCCATTGGAAGTTTTAATTGTAAGAACTAATCTGCCGCCGTAGTTGAATTGGTTGCCTTAATACTGCAGTGAAATATTGAGACTTAGTAAGTCTGCTTTTCAAGAGAATAAGATAGATATACACACGAAGATCATGAGAAAGAACTACAAACAAGTTCCAGAATGGTGGTTTCTTTGCATTCTTCTGTTCAACATCGTTGCAACTATATTTATATGTGAATATTTCAACAATGAACTCCAACTACCATGGTGGGGTGTAGTGTTAGCTTGTGTTGTTGCCATGTCATTTACTCTTCCCGTTGGAGTAATTAGAGCCACCACAAATCAGGTAAGCAAGTTATAAAATTCTCGGTAATGGTAAAGTTAATTGATAAAAGTTTGTGGTACAACATTAAATTGGGACCACACGGATGTGCAATTTTTTGAGAGTTAAATTATACCCAAGTACAATTTTTGTTTGCTTCAAGTTCAGCCCGGTGGTTTACATTAACTGCCAGTTTAACGGTTGGATTGGTGGGACTAAATTAGTGATTGCACCACATATTAGTCTTAATTAATGTAAATAAAGTATTGGTGCTACCTCTCATATTCCAAATACTGCATATGACTTAAATAGTTTGTTTTTTTCCCCTTCGTTATCAATCACATAGCCTAACAGTAACTAATTTTCCATGTCGTGAAGGCACCAGCTTTGAATATAATAACAGAATACATAATTGGATACATCTACCCAGGATATCCGGTTGCCAACATGTTGTTTAAAGTGTATGGTAATGTGAGCATGAAGCAGGCAATTTTCTTTTTACAAGATTTTAAGCTTGGCCATTACATGAAGATCCCTCCTACAGAAATGTTCTTGGCACAGGTTTGCCCACCTACTCGCCCTGCTTTCAAAGAGAAGTGATTCTTTTTATTTATTTATTTTGCTTTTCTGTTATATGACCTTTCAAAGTCTGAGGACATGTTTGATTCAGACATACGTTCAAAAATAATAACTGAAAAACTTGTTTGGCTTTTTGTTGGATCCTATATTATTATAAATTGGGTTTTGTCACAATTTTATAGTTCAAACTCATTTGAAATGAAAGAGAAGAACGAGTTATACTCAGTTTACAAAATGAAGTTTCTTCAAATTTAAGTTTTCAAACTTTGATCTAAACATACACTAACTTAATTATTAGTGAAATATGAATCATAACTCCCCTTACTTGATTCTGTAGGTAGTTGGCACCTTAATGTCTGGTGTGGTGCATTTACTAACAGCATGGTGGCTCATGAACACTGTTCCAAATATATGCGAACGAGCATTGCTTCCAGCAGGAAGTCCTTGGACTTGTCCTGGTGATCATGTGTTCTATGACGCGTCTGTGATATGGGGTTTGATAGGGCCCCGTAGAACTTTTGGAGATCTTGGACACTACTCGGCTATTAACTGGTTTTTCTTGGCTGGAGCAATAGCTCCTTTCTTAGTTTGGCTAGCACACAAGGCTTTGCCTCAAAAACAATGGATCAGGCTTATCACTGTGCCTGTGCTCTTGGGTGCATTATCTGATATGCCTCCAGCTACAGCAGTAAACTACACCAGTTGGGTCATTGTTGGATTTGTCTCAGGATTTGTTGTTTACCGTTACTATCGTGGTTGGTGGAGCCGACACAACTATGTCTTATCTGGGGCACTTGATGCTGGTTTAGCCTTCATGGGGGTTTTGCTCTACTTATGCTTGGGGATGGAACATATCAGCCTAAACTGGTGGGGCACTGATTCAGATGGGTGCCCATTAGCTTCATGTCCAACTGCTCCAGGTGTTGAATCTGTAGGGTGTCCTCTTTACTAAGCTTGTAAATGATATGATGGTGTTAAACTGTTAATGCAGCCATGGTTGTAAATTGTAGTTGAGAGTGCCTTGCAGGCAGGTTGATGTAGCTGCAACTGTTACAACAAAGATGTTGCAGGTACCTTGCAAACTGCAAGCATGTTGCTGTGGACTACAATTTAAAGCCATGGACTTGTAGCATTGACAATGATATCATAAATGCTGCTATGGTTCTTTCTTCTGTGACGGTAGAGGTTGTGTAAATTTTATAAAAGAACGGATTTATTTATGATTGATGATGTAAATTTACATTGTATCCTTGAATATCTAAAATGCAAAATTTGTATATGAAGTGATATACACTATCCTAGAAATATTGATTTATCCTTAATAAGTGTCATATTTCAATAATATTTCATACTAAAATACAAACACTTATGAATATTAATTGATAAAATAACTATAATACAATCCCTAATTTATGAATTTAAACCTTTTTACATATTTTGTGATTATAATTTGAATAAGAACGATTTATTCTCAAATTTGTGGTAATTTTAGGATTCTTGGGAAGAATGAAGATGAAAGGGCAAAAGGAGACTAGACAAAGCTAAAAAGGAAGGCTAGAACGCTCCAGCACTTGTCCAAGCTCGCCTAAGCCAAAAGCTCCCAGAGAATCTTGCCCAAGCAAGCCCAATCTCGTGCAGGCGAGATCACTCAAGTGACGTTGAGTCTGTTTTTGTCCAACTCGCCTAGGCTAGTCCAATCACGCCTAAGCGAGAAGTCACTTAGCTCAAACCCAACTAGGTTAAATATGAGGCATGAGGCACAACCTTAGACATTCAATTGGGAGAATAAGAGGTTATAAAAAACCCAAAAGAGGCCGTCGTCAAGGAGAAACATCCTGAATATTCTTTTCTTGCTTTCTATGCTTGTAATGACCAACATGAATGACTAATTCTACCATTTGGGATTGAAACGTAATTTGTTCAAACTCTTAACTATAATATTCTGTTATAGGAAAGAATGAAGATGAAAGGACAAAAAAAGACTAGACAAAGCTAAAATGGGAAGCTAGAACGCTCCAACACTTGCCCAACCTCACCTAAGCCAAAAGCTCCCAGAGGATCTTGCCCAAGCGAGCCCAATCTCGCCTAGGCGAGATCACTCCAGTGACGTTGAGTCTGTTTTCATCCAACTTGCCCAGGCTAGCCCAATCACGCCTAGGCGAGAAGTCACTTAACTCAAGTCCAACTAGATTGAATATGAAGCAGGAGGCACAACCCTAGACATTCAATTGGGAGAATAAGAGGTGATAGAAAACCTTAAAATTGGTAGCAGTCAAGGAGAAACATCTTGAATATTTTTTTCTTCCTTTCCATGCTTGTAATGACCAACATGAATAACTAATTCTACCATTTGGGATTGAGAGTAATCTGTTTAAACTCTTAATTATAATATTTTGTTCTTGATTGATGATTGATACTATTATTTTATTTGTAATGCTCGTGTATCGTGATCAAGATCCTTAGATTTGATTGGAAAATACTTCTAAGTTTCTGACCCAAATGACAATGCTTAACATATTTGAAGGGTAAGAATAGATTTGAAATATTAATTGCTATCAATATCTAATCTAATGCTAAGGAGTTTTTATAAATATGTGAGGAATCGATATTTAGGAGACTCTTTTAATAATTTTATCTGTGAAGAATCGATATAAATTGCTTTTATATGGGCATCAACATCAATCAAATGATAAAATATTACCATGCTATTCAAAATACAAAAAAGTAAGAAGAATGAACTGATCAATGTCTAATTTTAGTAATATTTCATATTAAAATATAGGCACTTATGAGTATTATTTGCTAATTTACATATAAAATAACCCATAATTTATGAATTTATATGTTTTCACTTTTTTTATGATTTTTATTTGAATAAGAGCATTTTATTCCCAAATTTGGTGTTAATTGCAGGTTTCTAGGGTGAATTGGAGATTTGGATTAAAGAAGAATGATTTGAGCTAAAAAGATAAAGACGGTCTCAGAATGAAGAATTTTTTCCAAAGATGTTTGGCCACATCAATACAAACCAAACTTTCAACAATGTTCAAAGATAATATGCAATTAATCCAAGAGATTACAATAATGTTGGACCTTTCCAGGTTCATACAAATAGTCTTCACGATCAGAAACATCAAGATTGTCATTTGCGAACTTCAATTTATTATTGAATAGAAGTGAACACCTCACACACATCATGTTTCTACTCCAAGAATAATAATTTTTCTCGTTGAGTTGAGGAGTCAAACACAGTTTCGGGATTCTCTCCAGGATGGAAGTAAGAAGGGCTTGCATGATTAATGTAATGATCCATCTCTGTGTGTGATGTTTTGGAGAAAGACAACAAGTAAGAAAACAACACGCGAAGCAAAAAACCAAGATCCAACAAAAAACAAGAAAGAACAAAAAGTAATAATGGAGACATATCACGCTATTCAACTTATTATGATACATATTGAATATTATATTACCATCTTGGAGCTAATGACACGAATGTCAAGATGTGTTCCTGTGTAATGCAATATTTATTAAGAGGAATGAAAGCTTAAATTTAAGGAAAGATAAAATAGAAGAAAGATAGAAGGTTAGAAATTTTTCATTTAATGGTAAAAAAGTTACATAACGTGATATATGTAAGGTATATAAGAAAAAAAAATTGCAAAAGCAGCTATACACAGAAATAGAAAATAGATAAAAACAAATAAGCTATATAACACAATATGCAAAGTACTACCACAACACGAGTATCTCAATAGTTGAGGGTGTGATATGATGGAAGAGTAAGAAACATATTCTTATTGTCTCTTTAACAATGCAAGAAAATTTCGTTGCTTATGTTGTTACCAATTTATAGTGTGGACTTCATTATTATGCCACTCACAATTTTTTACAATAAAATCTACATTATTTTGTATAAAGAATAATAAGTCTTATAGTGAATCTAACTACTTAGAGTTGAAATGATTGATTGTAAAAGATCTTGTGAAAGATGATTCCATTATGGTAGAACATGTGGACACAAATTTCATGCTGGTTGATCCCTAGGCCAAGTGACTTAGAACTTTTGTTTTCAAGTGACATCATGATTTCTTTTGCCATTGTTGGTTAGTGGGAGCTATAGATTCATGCCATTTTCTTAAAAAAATAATATATTTTTGACATTATACATTTCAATTTGATGAGATAAATTTCATCATGATACCTTTGTATGCGTAAATCTGAAACTATTGGAGGTTGATGTCATTATGATCATTGTGTGAGCTAAGACATGATCATATTGAAGTTTGGCATTATTAGGACAACTATGTGCATAGTTGATATTGTTTTGGATTTAAGAATTGATGGTTTCCTGCAAACCATATGATTTTTCTGGCTTTTAAACACTTTATAGTATCAACTATAATATAACTAAATTATTTTTCTGATTTTTATGGTTTTTCTGGTTTGTATAATTGAAAAGTCTAAAATTTAGAGGACATGGAGAGTTGGATTTTGACTTTGAGAAGCTATTTTTTTATTAAGGTAGTCAAATTTAATCTTAACTCAATTTTACACAATTGATTAGTTAAAGTGAGGTTTTCACCTATTTGTATATTATAATTTGGTTATATTTATAGTTATTTGAGATCTCCAATATACTTCTTCACAACAAGGACATCAAATGTGAAATTTTAGAATCCATTAGCGGATGACATAATATGTCTAAATAATCTCGACTAAGATAAATTCTTAATGACTATAATACTATATTAAGGTAGAATTTAAATATAACCCAACATAAAAAAACTAACTCAGTAAAGTGAGGTTTGCACAAAATATCAAACATTTCGAGCATAAGAATAAAGTGATAATGTAAGTAACACGATAAATCTAACTAATATGGAATAGACTCTAATATCATATTAAGATAATAAGATTTAAATCTAATTTAACCTTACCAAAACGACTCAATAAAATGAAATTGCATTTCTCTCTATATATATTTTAATTTAGTTATATCTCTCATTAACTTCAATGTATCAACTATAATATAACTAAATTATTTATTGAATCGGTTTTTATAAAATCAAGTTAAATTTAAATTTATTACTTTATGTGAGATCTATTTCTTAATACTATCTACATGCGGAGAATTCCTATCTTAATCATGCGGAGTGTTTTAAATTCATATAAATATTTTATTTATTTATTTATCGTTTTAATTCTTCCGTGGGATATCCCATCCTAAAATAATATTAAAAGTAATTACAATACATAATTACTATTAGTATTTTTCTTTAATTATATTTAAAATTACATTGACAATACATAATGCATTTAATAATATTTTCAAAGTAAAAAGCTCTAAATTTATGTAACGGATAACACATACACTAACACTGCTCGTAAGTTTTTTCTATAGTATTATTCTTAAAATACTTTTATACTATATTTTATAATTTATTTTTATGCTATATTATTTGTTTGATTGTATCACGTTTTCCTAATCTCTATTCGGTATAAAATGTTTTGGTAAACAAATACTCTACTAACTATATAATACAAACACTCACACGAAAACTAATACAATACGGATATGAATATACGTATAATTTCTAAAATGTAGGATACAGATATACAAATCTATATATTATAGAATTATAAATTATATAAATTGACAATAAATATTTATGTCCACAAGTATATTTCAGATTATTTTTTGAAGAAGAAAGATGTATTTTTATGATTGATTCACAATGATTTGTTTCTTATTTCTATAATCATAATAAAAATTTATAAGTTTGAGTTTTTAGAAAATTAATATATTTTTCTTTTTTAAGATTGTGTTAAAACTGTAATAGAATTGTCAGAAATCCAACAAATACTTTTTAAATTGGACACTTCGCAAATACGTATCTTACAAGTATCATATGAGGGTCAGTGTTCAATACGAATATCCGACATCTAAGACACCATTTAAGATGAATGTTCGAGTTTCGTAGCTCACTACCTTTGTTTATTGAAAGTCTGAAAAAAAAAAAAAATAACCAGTTTTAAAAAATGATTTTTCGATTGATTCTGATTCTCTGGTTCCTATTTTTCTGTTGTATGATAAAAACAGAGCTTCTCATTCAATTTATTTTTTTGCTTTTATGAAAAAAGTGGGGAAGAAACAAATTGAAGCAACATGTGTAATGATCCTGAAATTAATGCGCCTCTAAGTTCGTTTTCTCTGATAGTCCAAACGTACTTTTTTGTTTTTTCTTCATTAAGAGATCCAAACAATCATGCTTTTCTTCCTAATTCTCATATTCGTTGACTCACTTTTCAGTTAAAAGGCGCCATCACAACAACGATGCCATCTCCGAGGCGGAGAAATCGCCGGCCGCCGAGAATTCTCCGATCGAGCAGGTAGCGCTGACGGTTCCTGTGAGCGACGATCCGTCGCTGCCTTCCTTCACTTTCCGGACATGGATTTTGGGAACCCTAGCGTGCGTGCTTCTCTCCTTCCTGAACCAGTTCTTCGGATTCCGGAGGGAGCCATTGTCGGTGACGGCGATATCGGCGCAGATAGCGGTGGTGCCGGCGGGACACCTGATGGCGGCGGCGGTGACAAGGCGCGTGTTCATGAAGGGGACGAAGTGGGAGTTCACGCTGAACCCAGGGAAATTCAACGTGAAGGAGCACGTACTTATCACTATCTTCGCCAGTTCGGGAGCCGCTAGCGTCTACGCCATCTATTTCGTTAGCGCCGTTAAACTGTTCTACCGGAAGGACTTAACGATTTTAACCGCGTTATTGGTAGTTATAACGTCTCAGGTTTTGGGCTTCGGTTGGGCCGGGATATTCCGAAAATACCTCGTGGAGCCCGCTGCCATGTGGTGGCCCCAAAATTTTTTTTCAGGTCTCGCTCTTCAGGTACATGCTCATTCCTTAGTACATACTTCAACTGAAATTATATAGAAACTTTATTTATATAAGTTTTTTCCTATATCATTCCATTTATTAAAGTATTATTAATATTTATTTTATTTTTTATATTAAATATTATTTTATTAGAATATTAAAATTTGATTTAATTTTATTATTATTTGTTTTTATTTTTTATTGTAAAAAAATAATATTAATTATTATAACTAGGTTTCTTCTATGCTGTAAACTCATTTTTTAAATATATTAAAATAAATTAAAAAATACATTGAAAAGTGTAAGTAGCCGAACCCATCAGTTCATATTGGTGGGTTACCAAAAAGTTCTAGCAGCGGGTTGGTGGCACATTTTGACAGTCCTATTAAGGTGCTGGTATCTTAACATCACAGTACAAAACATACATTTTACATTCTAATAAACTAATATTTTTAGTATATTTAATTTATTTTTTAATTTAAATATTAATATATCATTATAATGGTTTGTCATGTGCTTTACTTTTTAGGTGTTAAAGAAATTTTTTCCCCTAACAAATCCTTGTAGTTGCTGCTCAAGCTTAAACTTTCTACAATTGTACCTAATAATTGATTGATGTAATATCGGTTTCGATAATGGTGTCAAAATTATGAAGAACAGCTATGTTATTTCAGGGCGCTACATGAGAAAGAGGAGAGACGAAAGGGAGGGTTAACTCGGAATCAGTTTTTCCTTATAGCATTTCTTTGCAGTTTTGCTTATTATGTTTTTCCTGGCTACTTGTTCCCTTCGTTAACATCGATTTCGTGGATTTGCTGGATGTTTCCCACTTCCGTAATAGCACACCAGTTAGGTTCAGGGTTGCATGGTCTTGGAGTTGGTGCTATTGGTTTTGACTGGTCAAGTATATGTTCTTATCTTGGTAGCCCTTTGGCCAGTCCATGGTTTGCTACGGCTAATGTTGCTGCCGGTTTTGCCATTTTCATATATGCCATTGTGCCCATTGCTTATTCCACAAACCTTTACAACGCAAGAAGATTTCCCATATTTTCAGATGAACTATTCATGTCCAATGGTCAAAAGTACAACATATCAGCTATAATAGACTCCAACTTTCACCTTGACATGGAGGCTTATGAGCGTGAGGGCCCTCTTTATCTTAGCACCATGTTTGCTATGTCATACGGCATTGGTTTTGCTTGCATTTCTGCAACCCTCGTTCATGTGTCACTCTTCCATGGGAGGTAATCACGCTATATATTTATAGTTTCCATTGGAAGTTTTAATTGTATGAACTAATATGCCGCTGTAGTTGAATTGGTTGCCTCAATACTGTAGTGAAATATTGCGTCTGAGTAAGTCTGCTTTCCAAGAGAATAAGATAGATATACACACGAAGATCATGAGAAAGAACTACAAACAAGTTCCAGAATGGTGGTTTCTTTGCATTCTTCTGTTCAACATCGTTGCAACTATATTTATATGTGAATATTTCAACAATGAACTCCAACTACCATGGTGGGGTGTAGTGTTAGCTTGTGTTGTTGCCATGTCATTTACTCTTCCCATTGGAGTAATTAGAGCCACCACAAATCAGGTACACAAGTTATAAAATTCTCGGTAATGGTAAAGTTAATTGATAAAAAATTGTGGTACAACATTAAATTGAGGCCACACGGATGTGCAATTTCTTGACAGTTAAATTATACCCAAGTACTACTTTTTGTTTGCTTCAAGTTCAGCCCAGTGGTTTACATTAACTGCCAGATTAATGGTTGGATTGGTGTGACTAAATTAGTGATTGCACCACATATTAGTCTTAATTAACGTAAATAAAGTATTGGTGCTACCTTTCATACTCCAAATACTGCATATTACTTAAATAGTTTGATTTTTTCCCTTCGTTACCAATCACATAGCCTAACAGTAACTAATTTTCCATGTCGTGAAGGCACCAGCTTTGAATATAATTACAGAATACATAATTGGATACGTCTATCCAGGATACCCGGTTGCCAACATGTTGTTTAAAGTGTATGGTGATGTGAGCATGCAGCAGGCAGTTTTCTTTTTACAAGATTTTAAGCTTGGCCACTACATGAAGATCCCTCCTAGAGAAATGTTCTTGGCACAGGTTTCCCCACCTACTCTCCCCCTAATAAAAAAACAGAGAAAAAGAAAGAGAAGTGATTCTTTTCATTTATTTATTTTGTTTTTCTGTTATATGACCTTTCCAAGTCTGACGACATGTTTGATTCACACATACGTTCAAAATAACAACCCAAAAACATACACTAACTTAATTATTAGTGAATTATGAATCATAACCCCCCTTACTTGCTTCTGTAGGTAGTTGGCACCTTAATGTCTGGTGTGGTGCATTTACTAACATCATGGTGGCTCATGAACACTGTTCCAAATATATGCGAACGAGCATTGCTTCCAGCAGGAAGTCCTTGGACTTGTCCTGGTGATCATGTGTTCTATGACGCGTCTGTGATATGGGGTTTGATAGGGCCCCGTAGAACTTTTGGAGATCTTGGACACTACTCGGCTATTAACTGGTTTTTCTTGGCTGGAGCAATAGCTCCTTTCTTAGTTTGGCTAGCACACAAGGCTTTGCCTCAAAAACAATGGATCAGGCTTATCACTGTGCCTGTGCTCTTGGGTGCATTATCTGATATGCCTCCAGCTACAGCAGTAAACTACACCAGTTGGGTCATTGTTGGATTTGTCTCAGGATTTGTTGTTTACCGTTACTATCGTGGTTGGTGGAGCCGACACAACTATGTCTTATCTGGGGCACTTGATGCTGGTTTAGCCTTCATGGGGGTTTTGCTCTACTTGTGCTTGGGGATGGAACATATCAGTCTAAACTGGTGGGGCACTGATTCAGATGGGTGCCCATTAGCTTCATGTCCAACTGCTCCAGGTGTTGAATCTGTAGGGTGTCCTCTTTACTAAGCTTGTGAAATATGATGGTGTTAAACTGTTAATGCAGCCATGGTTGTAAATTGTAGTTGAGAGTGCCTTTCAGGCAGGTTGATCTAGCTGCAACTGTTACCACAAAGATGTTGCAGGTACCTTGCAAACTGCAAGCATGTTGCTGTGGACTACAATTTAAAGCCATGAACTTGTAGCATTTGGCAAAGATGTCCATAGATGCTGCTATGATTCTTTCTTCTATGACTGTAGAGGTCGTGTAAATTTTATAAAAGAATGGATTTATTTATGATTGATGTTGTAAATTTACATTGTATCCTTTACATTGTACCCTATAAATGTTGATTTGTCCTACTTTTACATTTATAGTATTTTGAAAATTTTAGTAGGTTTAACTGAACATTTATTAAAAAGAATCTTATATTAAGTATTCAAAATATATTTTTTTTATCAAATTCTTTGATTTTGTTATTATTGAGATGACTTATGTTTCTATTTTCGTCTTCACTCTGTCAATAAATTCATTATTTCTCTTTCTAATTCAGTTAACTTTGAAAAAAAAGAAATTAATTAACTGAGAAGTTAAAAAATTAAAGAGAAAAAAGAAATTAGCTAATAAATTAAAGAAAAAAAAGACAAAAGAAATTATCACCATATTCCGTAAAAATATATCAATTAAACCCATTCTCCGTGAAATTTCTTATTATTATAAATACAAATAATTTATTCAACAATATCTTAAATAAAGATATTACATTTAAAATAAAATAAAAAATAATACTGTGGAAGAATTAAGAATTGGATTAATTAACAAAAGAGAAAGTAGATAAAAATGCCCTCATAATCCGTTCTGAGAAAAACAAAAAGCTGCAATGGACAACACAACGAACGACAAAGCTTCCTCTTTGAGATGGAAAATCCTTCGTCGCGCGCTTCTCTCACGTTCTTCTCCGTCAGACTCAGGTAATTTCATTTTCACAGCTCTCCAATTTCCACCATTTCTGCTCCTAATTTTCTTTTTTATTTCTTTGAAGAAAAACAATCTCAAATTATTATTAAGCGCATTTCAAGAAGGACCAGCCATGGATTCAACTTGATACCCTCGCAAGTAATCGACGACGAACGTGACTCGAACAAACGCGACGGTTCTTCCACCAGAGACGCTCGCGTTTGTTACACTTTACCCATCCCTGACGCTCCTCAACTCTTTTTGACGTCAGTTTGCTATTTTCTTTTTCCTTTTTGGTTTTCAATCTCTCGTTTATGTTCCAATTGGGAAATTTTTCTGTGTTTTTTTTACTTAAAAACTATAATGTTTAGCAAAAGAAACTAAAGTAAATGGCGATTGTACTTTTGGTAAACTAAAGTAAATATTAGCAATTAGGAAAAAATAGTTTTCGGTAAGTAAATTCTGTCGAAACGGATCTAGTTTGAACTGAAATGATTTTGGTTTTCCTATCACCATGCCTTACATGAGAAATGTTAGCAAGACCTCTATTATGGACTGAAGTTGGTTGGGAATCAGAAATATTGTGGGTCTTACTCCTTATTTGGTGTGCGTAACTCATGATTTTGTCGTTTTGTATAAATTTTGACTAATAAAAGAAAATGTGTTTGAAGGAGTGTGATGGAAAGTGTTTGCTAACTTACATCTAGTATCTATAGAAGTAAATGACAACCTCATTTCGTGTGGGTTTACGGGTTCAAAAACTTATTCGCCTTTGAATGATTGTGTTTGCATGATTATCTGTTTGTATTTTGTTTATGCAGACAAAGAGTGGACAGCCGTGCTCACCTTGGTGATTTTGAAATATGTAACAGATACAACATTGACAATACTGGGCTTGTTTGTAAGTTTCTTTTATCATCCTCCTAACAACTCACAGGCACTGCTTCTCAGGTTTGAGAGATTGGTGATATTTGTTTGTATAAAATATTTTCATGAATGTCAACTAAGATTTTGAGAATGATTCACACCCTTCTATTGCCAGTGCTGAAAGCAATGTTTCGAATTCTGGTTGCAATTGCAATTTTGTTATAATTGTGATACAGTAGAAAATTATGGACAAATGTGTCCGCATTTGCAGATGCGGAGACTGCAAAATCCTAAATGTTGAGGTCGAAATCATAGTCGGAACCTGCTTTTTATAACCTTGATTAAATGTGTAAGGTTTAATAACACATTTCAGAATAAAGTGAAATGAAACACGAGTCACAAGCTCATTGTCAAAGTTTTATATATTCTATGTTGAAGGGAAGTTTTTCTTTTAGGACATGAACCGGTTTAATTTGGTACTAAAATTTGTTGGGAGGCTTAGAGCATAATCTTGTAATTTTAAATAGGTCCATTTGTCTTGGTAGCTGAGTTGGGAAGATTAGGTGAGCAACTTGCATTTGGTTAGCATGTGATCTTTTTAAGGCTTTGGTCAATGTTTCCTCTTTTGCTTTGTTTTTTTTTCTGGTTCGGGGGGAGGGGTGGATATCCTGTTAGTTACTTATCAAACTGAACTTTGGATGTAGTGATGTAGATAAGTTGATTTTTCATTTCATTCATTAGAAGAATTCTAGTACTATGGGAAAGAAGGAGTTAGTTATGACAGTTAGGATACTGATTAGTTTAGTTAAGGGGTTAATGAGTTAAATAAATCTTTGTGAAAGTGAAATCCCTTGGAGAGTTTCTCTTCTATTCATGTTCATTTCATCCTTTTTAATAAAAAACGTTATTTTCTTTCTCATTTCAATTCTTGGTTCCTAACAAGAAGCATTATATTTTCCCAAATGTTTTTATGTAAAAATATTGCGTTTTTTAAGTACAGCCCGGGTTAAATGGTAATGTTGCAACCTTGTGACCTGGTAGTGTCTCTACTTACAAGTTCAAATCCTACAAATAGCCCTCTACTTTCAGGGTAAGACTGCATATGTTTACCCATCCTAAACATCACTAGGTGGGAGCCTTGTGCACGGACTCACCCTTTTTATTAGAAGATATTGACATGATTTCATTATCTTTTAAATATTAATTCTGTACATTTTCTTTTCACGTGCTTATAAGGTAATTGGCCTTCAGAAGATGTTCTTGCTCACTATTGCTTGTCACATGCAGACACATTCAGGTTTGAAAACTGCATTATTTTCTTGAAGATTTCATTGTGTATTGCTTAGAATATTTTTGTCACTTTTTGCTGGTATAATTATTTTTTGTCATTTGATATGCATTTAAATTCTTTTAGGTCTAAAAAAGTTATCGAGCTTGGTTCTGGCTATGGCTTGGCTGGATTTGTTATTGCAGCTGCTACAGGGGCATCCGAGGTTGTAATCTCAGATGGAAATCCACAAGTAGTTGATTGTATCCTTTTGGTATAGTTTTGAAGAATTAATTGTATTATTTCAGAGTTCAATATCTTTGTGCTGAAAATGGTTGTGAAGAAGGATACCACAGTGCCCTCTGGGTACTAATTTAAACAAATTTCTTCTTTCCTTTTAAACATGTCTTCATAAATTAAGGGTCAGATGTCTTATATATGTAAATTGAATTTGATAATACCTTTGATGCGATCATTAGTTTATATGTTTCTTCCCTAAACCCTGTTTAAACTCATTTTGTAAGTGTTTTATTGACTGCAGTGTGCCATTATCAGGGTAAGAGGCTTTAATGCTGTAGCAGAGACTGAAAGTTGACTAATTAGGTGACTTTGGTTGCAATTTTTGATATTTTGTTGTGCTCTTCCTACTACTCATGACAGTGGATGTAATTGTCCAAGAATATGCACAGTTATTGTAAATCTTAATTGTCATCTGTCAGTTGTTTATGCTTTCATATGTAAAGGAAAAAAGATCTTAAATTAGATATTGCAAAAGCAAAGCTAGTATGTCACAACCAGGACAAACTGGTTGGGATAGTGATAGGAAACTTGGTGAGAGTTTTCTCATTCCTGCAGTTAATTGCTAGCTTATTTTTTTATAAGAAGGCATAAGTTTGTGTTATACTAAGAGTTGTGACTTGCTTCTCGTTGCCTTTTGATTGGGGATGGGGAACTCTTTTCTAGGATGGGCACAAACAGATGTTTTTCTTTGCTGTAAAAAACAACTTTTTGGATTTTAGTAATTACTATAACTTACTAGTATAATGATAAGTATTAAATGGTTCACTTGAATGATGACCCATGGTTCTTTTTGCCGAAAATGTTGTGAGAAGTGTTCCAATAGATGGAAGAATCGAAGTGGAAGTAAGTATAAGAATAGGAGAGATGTGCCTAGGATGAAGGAAGTCAAGGAACTTATTCGATGCAGCAGCTGATCATAGATGAAAGGCTGCAAGAGGTAGAGAAGAGCTGGGAACACGATAGAACATTAGGGATGGGAAGTGCAAAATGCACAACCTTCTAAAGACAGAAAAGCAATGAAGTAAACAAAGAAAAATGGCTAGTTTTGTGCCTGTTCTGTTCAATTACTGTTATTTTTTTACTATTTAATTCTGTAATTTGAAGTTTATGCATAGTAATGGTTGAAAATATGAAATATTATTAATGAGTAATTTGTGTAGGGTTTTCTCCTTTTTATAGAGAAGAGTTACGTCACTAGAGGAAACTAATCCTGAAAAGGAAAGAAATATGACAATAATAAATTACCTAAATATAAGCTAAACAAAAATGGTAACAGAGTAATCATAAAGAAAATAGTGTGATTACTAGCTATATAGGGGAACACATTAACTACACAATCAAAATTATTAACATAAATATTCCAGAGGATCAAATAGAGATTTATCCTCTTTTGACACCCTGTCAAAACTCCCCCTGAAGCTGGCTTGAAGGTATCCTCCATGCACAACTTGTTGGTTATATTCTTAGACTGTTTCTTGGGAAATACTTTGGTTAAGATATCTATGGACTGTTCTTCTGTGGAACATAACTAATACAAATTTGTCCCTTTTCTATCTTCTCCTTGAAGAAGTGCTTGTTAACTTCCATATGTATGACCCCATCATGTAGGACTGGGTTGTGTATAATAGATATTGCAGATTTGTTGTTCACATTATAACTACCAGTAGAGAATTGAAAACCTTCAATTCTTGAAGAACCTTCTCCACCCACAACTCCTCACAAATTGAGTCACTGCCCTAAATTCAGCTTTTGCACTACTCCTTGCTACAACACTTTGTTTCCTGTACTATTCCACAGCAAGATAATTGAAACAGAGTGTTGTAGCAAGAAACAGTGCAAAAGCTGAATTTAGAGCAGTGACTCGTGTTATTTAGCAAGTGATTAAACTGGTTGTTCAAATACATGCTATTTTGGGCCATTGCACTTAAGGATCAAAATAAATGCTATAGTAAAACCGTTTATTGACCCTGTTTGGATTTTTTTTTTTTTCAATAAATATTGTTATTGGAAAAGAAGGTAAAACACTTGTAAGAAAGTCAGTTAAAATGAAGTATGTTTCTTCAGCAAGGTAAAATTAACTTATATTGAGACTTCCATTTAATTTCTCCTAAAGTTGATTTTAAATCACGCATACATTAATTTTAATTTGTGGGAGAAACTTAATTCATTTACTATCTTATTTTCTTCGGTTTTGAGAACAAATGAAGTATGACAACTATCAACTTATAGATTTTTTTCTCAAAGAACCAATGAAGTCTGTCGGTTCTACCCCCTGTTATTTTCAGCGTCCTTTACTCTGCTTTTGGGTTGAACACTGATTGTTTAACGTTTCCCACTTTGGATTTAATGTGAAGTTTTTTTTCATCGTAATCAGCACAATATCTAATGGTCTTTCTCTAAATAAATTTGCTTGCAGCAATATCCCTTTTTAGAATGTACTGATATATTTTGTAGTTAAATGGCATTGCTCTTCCATGACCATCAGATACTCAGCGTAATATTGAAGCCAACTCTGGCGCATTTGGGAATACAGTTGTAAAGTCTATGACTCTTCACTGGAATCAGGAGGATACTACTAATTTGGCCGACACATTTGATATCATCATTGCAAGCGATTGGTAAGATGTTTGATATTTGGACTGCTTCATGCTTGGCTGGAATGCATTTTCCATCTTTAGATGAAAATATTATCTGCGGTTCTTGTGATATAGCTGTCAGCCCGTGACTGCTTATTGCAAACTGTCATATCATGTCAATAGCATTTTTCTTTCCCTATATAATTTGGATAAAGATCAGAGTCGGACAAAGGATTCAGCGTTAGCTAGTAGTCACAAGACAAAATCTATTATTTATCTGGTTGAAGCTTTTATTTATATATGTAATGATCAAATTTTTGCATTCATGTATGTCAGTTGGGAATTGCTGTTACTTTTCTTTGTTTTCTTTTGCTAGCTTTTTATCAGTTTCAATTTTTAAAGTTGGATATACGTTTAGATATCTATATTTATTCTTCAAGTGGGGGCAAAAGACAGCTATATCTTGTACGAAATGCATCAGCAGATTCACATGCATGCAGCTTGACTCGCCTTTTCTTTTGGTCTATATATGCCAGTCTTATCTTTATCTTACGACATTGATTGTGTCATTTTGACAGCACTTTCTTTAAGGATTTCCACAGAGACCTTGCTCGTATTGTCAAACATTTATTATCAAAAGCAGGATCTTCTGAGGCTATATTTTTAAGTCCCAAAAGAGGCAACTCGTTGGACCTGTTCTTGGAGGTGGCCAAGGAAAATGGCTTACGTTTCAGTGTAACGGAGAATTATGATCAAGAAGTCTGGAAACGTCATGAGGCATTCTTGAGTGAAGATAGGGACTCTTGGCCCAGTTATGAGAAAGGTCACAGCTATCCACTCTTAATCAGAATTACCCTTTGAGCTTTCTTTTACGCCTCTTTCTATTGTTGGTTGACTCTTAGACAATGCTCAAACCAATTCCGAGACAGGAATTGTCCTGATTCAGACACTAGCCGATTGCATGCTTTCATTGCGTAATACATTATTTTGTTGGTTGGGTCAAATCTTCAGTAGACAGCACTATTCTCATTCACGAAGGATCAAATGAATTTGTATATCGTGATTCACCTCTAAAGTGCAGATTAAATTTTCAGCCCTAAAAGTATCCAAGATAATTAAAACCTTTTCTTTTTGGGCTAATCCTCCTAGTCATTGCTACTAAAAGATGAAAAAAAAAGTAATTGAAAGTTCTGCGCCTGATAGATAATAGCGAGTTAGTAGTAGTAGTGATTGAAATGTTTGCTCGACTGTGTCCCATTATTGATTAAAAAAATGGCAGGTTGGATGAATCATGTGTGGATTTGTTATAGTTTTATTATCTGTAATGGTATCTAGGATTTGCTATTGGTTTCTGCCTCCGACTTTTGACAGATAAAAGCTTCCTTATCTTCGTTGAAGCATCATACTTACAAGTGTAAAGCTAAGAGCACAGTCCATTTGAGTGAACAAAGCAACTCCACCAGTTGAATGAAACTGGTCAGTGTCAAAAGCTTGCAATTGGTTCAATTAAACTAGAATTTAATCTAAGTGGATTCGTGGTTACTTTTCTATTCTAACAGTAATGGGATGTGCTTTGTCTTTGTAGTCAGATTATGTATGTACAAACCACACCGGATTCTTAGCCATTACGGAAGCAACAATTGGTATTAATTTCCATTTATTGCGTTGTCGATTGGACTTGACTGAATGTCTCCTTGGTCCCTTCTCAATTTCCTTCTGCTTCTTAAAAAGAATTATCTTGTACAACAACAAAGGGTCTTTTACTACAGTTTATAGTAGATAAGTCATATTTTGATCAAGGTTTTCTTTAGTTCCTGTAACACAAAGATGTTTTAATTTTGATTTTTGTAAAAAAAAAATTACAAATTATGGTCCTTTTTATTTCTAACATCACGGCACATTCTTTAACTTTTCATATGTTAAACCAAAAGTTAAGTAATCATTCCGAAAAATGCAGTTAGAAGAATAACCAACATTCTCTTTTAAAATCTGTTAAAATCTATAAAATATAGGTTATTTAAACATTAAAATTAGTAATTTCAAACTTTAGAAGGATGAAAAATAAGAAGTATTTTACTGGAATGAAAAGTCTTCAATCAATATAAATAGGTTGCCAAATTATTAAAGTTCTATCTCAGACTTGTTTTTGGACTCTTATACTTACTTCTAGATTATAAAAAAAGGAGTTTAGAGTATAATTTAAATCCACAAAAATGAACTGTTTTAAGTCTCTCAAACATTAGTTTGGATATATCTTTAGTTGAACACATTTCTTCACATTCAAGACTAAATAAGTGGACAAGTAACATCTAGAACATTGATAATCACAGACAACCTAAGAGTAAGATTAAGTTGTTTAAGAAATTTCACATTAAAATTCCTTTATATTTTGAGAAGATATAAGACAAATTCTTTATTAAATTTCTGAATTGGAATTTTTTAATTTATAAATTTTCAACGGAGTTTGTAAATTTATAAAATCTTTTAAACAGGTTCTTACTAGTTGATACCATTTCAACTCCAGTAAATTCTTACCCTAGAGACGGTGATATTCGGTTTTATAGGTTTTGTGATGAAGTCCTGAAACTATAAGCAATATAAGAAAAAATGAATGTAGGAAAAGAAAGTATCACTTAAAAAATGATTGAATGAGTATGATACTTATACTCTTAAGAAGTGTATCCTAAAATAATCTATCTAAATAAAATATCAGAAAAACCTTTGGGTAAAAGATTTTGTGTCCTATTACATTCTAAAAACTTTGGTTAAAAAAATAAATATATATATATATATATTTAAATTCTTTAAAATCTTAATCCAACACAGTCCTACAATTTAGTTATTAGCATATATCAAAATCCTTGAACTTTATATATAATTTTTTCCTAAAACATTATGTTTTCACCAGTTCTAACTTTAGGTTTAAGTTCACTAAGAGGTTTCCCAATTAGACTATGCATAATAAAGAGAGGGTTGTTGACACTATCTTTCAGTGTACAACTAAAATATTCAATGAAAATTTGAAATTGGAAAGTAAACCAACAAAAAATGGACTTCAATTGTCATCTTATTTATGGCCTAAAAACCCTAGCTATAAAACTCAGTTTATTTCTTTAACTTTCTACTATTGTGCATCATCTTTTACACAAACCCCACATTCATGAAAAAGAAAACACTGTTACTTGTACAGACAAAACCCAACTTCATCATCACTGGAATGGTAATTTTTTTACAAAAGGAGAAGTTAACTACATTCATGTCTGATATTTGTTTCCTTTCTAGATATATAACTACATTCATGTCTGAAATGTTCCTACATAGAACAAACAAAGCACACCAAAGTAAACCATTTCTCTGTCATCTTTCACCTCATGCACATTTCACCAATAGAATCACAAAGAACAAAAAGTTCTGGAACGTGTTGATTAGGTGAATTTGTTAAAGTAACACACATACTGTACAAAAAAAAAGGGAACATTTACATGCAAATAAAACATGATGATGATTATATGTGGGATCAATAAGTGTTAAATTAATCTGACGTATAATTGACTTTTTCCATAATGAATGATAACTTTATCACTCAAAAATGATGTGCAAAATATGCTTTATTTTGAAAGTAGCTTACAACTGAAGAAGTAGGAACAAGAATTTTCTTTGTCATTAATTGTGCTGTTCAATTTTCAATTCTGTTTTCTTTTTTTGGGATTGAGTTTGTCAATTCTGGTTGATATACCAAACTTCATGACATCAAAATTTGTCCTCATTCAATTATAGAATCATTTTTTCCTACTTATTGACCCTTATTTATTTGACAAACAAAAAGATATATGTTTTCTCTTTTTCTTTTTTATCTTTCTTTTCCTTTTTAATTACATGGTTGTCACTTTTTATTTTCTTTCCTCCTTCAGAAAAAAAAATGGGACGTTTATACTCTCTTCTTTTTCTATTCACTAAATTATTTAGTAGTTAGAACAGTTACCAATATTGTTCTTAGACAATAACACAAGTAATTAACTCTCATAAATTTTTAGTTAGATTAAAAGTTATCATATACTTTTTCATGTGCATATGAACATATCTTAAATAAATGTGTCAAAAATTTGTAAATATACTTATATAGATAAAATATCTGAAATTACAAATTGTTGACGTGTCAGTTTGTCATCTCATTTATCTCTTCAAAAAATTTGAACAACTTACAATATTTAAGTTGTTTGTGTTTTCGTTCTCTTTCTCGTTACATTAATAAATAAATATTGAAAAAAAATATTTATTGTAGTAACTGTCTATTAATATCATATATATAATAAAAAATATAATAGTATTTTTTTATCGATACATCTAAATGTCGGTCAAGTTTTTTGAAAATAGGTTAAAATTAATAACAAATGAATGTTCATCAATTTTGTTTGATCTAATTATCCAAAATAAACCAATTAAGTTATTTTACCTTTATTATTTTTAAATTTTGACTTTAGATTAGATTTCTACTATTATAAAATTAAAAATTATAGAAAGTTTAATATTTTAAATTTTCATTATTGAAATAAACTTATATAAAAAAATTATGTCTTCAACCGAATTTTCCAATTCTTGATGGTGTTAGTTCACTTTAGATTTAATGAAAAACTTATCAAAATAAACTTAGATAATTTTGATTGATTTGTTATAGAGATAGAAAATAATTTTCTACATTTACGAATTATATTTTTATATTAATTTTATTCATTAAAATATAATAAAATAATTTCAATTTATATAATTGAATAATTTTGTATAATATGTGCATGGGTTAAAAATACTAATATATATATATTAACAAGACTTTATCACTACGAAAAATATCTTTTAACCATCTTCATTAATGGAGACCCTAGTTATCTTTGTGTTTAAAGAATACTTATACATGAGTGTTGCTATGTATAATTTGCATTTCTAATAATGTGTTTTTTTTTTGCTTGGTGGTTAATAGTAAATTTGTTGATTGATATTAAATTTATTAATAATTTGTATGGTTGTTTCAAAATTAGGTTAAATAGAACCTCAATTTCTGACCTTTCCCTTTTGGCCACCTAAGCAGTGAAAAGAACATTTGACAAAAGTATTTGAAAACTCATTATTCTACCAATTGTGTCCATAATTATCATATCCTTCAACTTTTTACACTGTTACTTCTCCCAAGGATAGATTTATCTAATCAATCATTCAACTCAAAGATTAAAAGCACCACTCCACTCAAATTACATTTCTCATCAAATCTACAAATATCTTCCATCTTCTTAACCATTCATAAAGACTCAAATCATTTTTAAATTTTACTTCCACAAGGCTATTACTCATCATCTTCCATTCACCAATTATTGGCTTTTGGTTGGGGTCTTTGATTTTTATCTTGTTGAGAAATTGAGAAATGCAAACACACAACTTGATAAATTAAAATAAGTTTAAAATTGTATCTATGATATAAATAATTAATCCTTACTTAATCCTTGAATTAAAAAATGATACCTGGGAGAGAACAATTAGAATTAAATATAGTGTTGTTTTTGAATGGTGCATTATTTTGGAAGTGATAAAAAAAATGGAGAGTAGAGAGTGATGAGTCATGCATGTGTGACCTTTGCCTTTTGATTCTTCTCTTTGTTTGTCAGCTTTTCCTTTTCTTTCTTTGTGATGTGTTTCTGGTATTTCGTTACTAAGAGTGACTCAGAAAAATGATAATAGGGTTAAATTCCTACGTACTCTCCCACTACTACCATTTCATTCAAATCATCACTTTCTTCTTTACGTGTGTGTGGGGGCATCACCTTCATTCTCATTATTTTCAAATCAACAACAGCAACCACATAAACCAAAACACAAAAAATTAGAAAATTATTAAAATGCTTGTAATTTACATGGATTTCAACAATGATGATGCATTTTTACACCAATTAAAGAAGGAAGATATCATTGTGAAAAGGACAGAGAGAGTCTATGAGACTAAATAGGAAAGAATGAAAGTGACAGAAACAAAAAATGCAGAGTTGGAAGATGAAACTGGTTGTCTTCTGGTTGAATCTCCTGTGGCCAAATTGGCTATCCATGAACTAGTTGCTACTGCTGCCTGTTCTACTGATGATCCTGGCCCAGATTCCATCAAAGACTTCAAACTGCAAAACCCAACAATTTCATTGTTCTAATTGCATTTCTTGAGAATATATATTCATAATGTTTAATCCAAAGAACACGCAGTGAAAAAGTACCTTGGAGAAGAAGAGGGACAAAATGTGACAGTGTAATCCGCAGCGGTGCACGTGAAAGTGCTGGTAGCATCATCAAACGCGTAGCTATAAGATTTCGGGCACGCGTTCTTGAAAATCTCCGAGTACATCGAAGGCGCGCACACCGACGGTGAACTAAACGCGCCGCTGCAGCAGAACTCCGGTTTCCCGAACGCGCGACAGGCGCTCTGGCACGCGTCGCCGCCTTCCACCCTCAGCTCCGCTGGGCACCGTCGGTTCAGGTCCGCCCCGCAGCCGGTGGTGGCGCACAAGCCGGAGCCACCGCTGGCGTCCACCATCATCGGGAGGTTGTAGCCGTCGACAAGGCTCACGTCGTAGTAGTCTGGCGACCCGGACCCGAGCGTGAACTCGGCGAGCGTGGCAGGCGGCGTGGCGCCGTTTCCGTTGCAGAGCACCTCGCCGGAGCCGCAGTCGCCGGTGGCGCATGTTCCATGGCCCGAGTCGTCGAACTGGCAACCGGTTCTGCCCCAGAAACGCCCCGACCAACCCGGTGGCGCGTCGAAGGTGCGCGTGCTTCCCCTTTTGAGCTCGAAACCCGATGTTCCGAGATCCGGTTTTCCTAGAATCCCCGGCCACACTGTGTGGTCGCATTTGTTGACGAATGTGAATGTTGTCGCTGAAACTCCCATCCCTGCATGCCGCAAACCTTCCCAAACAGAACAACCTTTGTCAGAGGGTTTCTTTGTTTTCTCAATCAATGTTTTTAACATAATTCATTTCTCGAAATAAAATCAAATAAAACATATTTTTCCACTTAATGCTAGAAATTCAGATAATTTAGATGTTGAAAACTAAAGCATCATTGGAAATGGCATGTGTACCTATGAAAGCAAGGATAAGTAGAAAAACGATGGATTGATGAGATGAATGTGAGAAGGGAGACATGGTTTCTGTAAGTGTTATGATCACTCTCTTTTTCTGTGATGAAACAGCCATGGCTTCATATATCTGTGTCTATATATAAGCTCCACACACACTTATGGGATGAATCAAAGGAAAGGATGACGTCAATTTTCCACCTCACCTACTCTTCTTTATGTTTTTTTTTTTTTTATAAAAGTTTTTATGTTAGGCATCATTATGTAACTTGACATCTCAGCTACACTAACACCTCAAGTAACAACAATCATCTGTCATCACATGAAAAAAAGTATTATTAAAAAAAAAAAAAAAAAAAAAACAAAAATATGGAGGGACTATACCAAAACCCACATGTTAACAAAAACGATATATAGGTAGACTATACCTATTAATAAAGAATTCTAAAAATAGACTAGATGGAAGTCTGTTATACCAATGAAATTTCTTTATCCTTATTTCCTAATTCTCTCATCTTTCTTTTATTTCTTATTTTTTTTCATTAGTTAGAACCTAAATAGAAAGAGAAGCAAATTCTCGTATCATAGTAAAACTCAATCTCAAAATAACTGGAAAAACTAATAAAATCTTTATCTAAAGTTGTTCTTACCTAGGATAGGATGAACTATACTAAGAAGATTGTAAACTTTTTGAGTTGTTCTAATAAAGTGGAGGATCACATACTAAAAGATTATTTAACGTTAAAGTCAAAAAAATTATAGGTGATTTTGCAAGTAATTGAATAAAAATAAGATCATATTTAATTCATAAGAGAATGATGATATTTATAGACTTTTAGAGTTAAATAAAAGTGAAATAAAATGAGTTACCTGTATTTGAAAGTTAGAATCTAACATGAATAATTATTCTTTAACTATAAACTAAATTGACATAATTGTTTTAGCAATTTTTATCCACTGATATGATAGATACATTGTAGTAAAAAGGTAATTTAATTAAAAATATTTAACAATATATTATTTTATTTTTCTTAAGAAAATAATTATAACCTCAAATACTTACTATTTTCTTTATATTCTAAATATATATCATAAAAAATATTATTAAAATATAAATACAAATATAATATTTTTTACTTAATTATATATTTTTAAATGTTAAGTTCTATAAATTTAAAATTTAATTTAATCTTAGCATCATATAACTATGAAATTATAGTTTAGTATAGTCATATATATTATTTAATTATTATAATATTTTTATTAATAATCAAATTCAGTACTTGTATTAAATATTAAAGCATCGTCATAATTAGTCCGAATTTAAAAATATTTAAAATAAAAGAAGTCAAACAGTTGTGTTAGTTAAAAAAGTATGGTGAATCTAAATGGGTTTTTTTTATGTTGATTGTGGATAAGGTTACTAAGTATGGTGGAAGTTCTTGAAGTGACTTGTACACCATTTTCCCCATACACTGTTAAGTCTTCCAATGAGTTTTTTTTTAAGTGCCTTTTATTCTATAAAATTAACTTTAATTCATATTTAGCTTAAAGTGACATCATTTAAGTTTAAATATGCTATTTCATAAAAACGTTTAAAGTGACAATTAATATAAAATTTGAATTCAAAATAAATTTTATACTCCTTTTACTAAAAGTTAATTTATAAAGTAAGTTTTTTTTGTATTGAAACGGCTGCACATTCACGAGGCATATCTCACACAAAAATAATTATTAGTAGTATGTTATCACTTGTCTTTTAATATAATTTTACATTTTGTTAAATACTACTGCATTTATGTTTATATTATTTATTTGTGAACTCTTAACCTTTTCATTTTCTCATAACTATTTTCTCAAAACTATTATTTTTTTCTTTCTAAAACTTTTATTACTTATTTGTGGAAAAAATATAAAAGGAGGATTGAATTTTGTTTTTTAATTTTTTGAATTTAAGGACTTTTTTTAAAAATATTTTTTTGGATAAATACTTCATCTTGAAAAAAAGGGATAAAGATTTTTATTTAGATTCATTTCAATCACTTAAATTACAAACTCAAATATTCTTTTTACTTGTGTGTATTAAGATTTTGTACTCACTTCTAAAAAAATAAGAAAGATTGTTACAAAAATACGAATATAAAATATAAGTACAAGTTACATACTTAAAGTACTTTGGAGCATATAAATTTTTTTTTTAAAAAAATGAATAAAATTGCAAAAAAAAAAAACGTGTTAAAAAAATTTCCTACATATATCTTATTAAAAAAATTATATTCTAATTGAATCACTTTTATGTTAAAAAAATAATTACATCAAATTCCAACATTTCAAATTAATTTATCATGTACTTCTTGAATTTTCTAAACATGGCACACAACCTAGTAAATATATTATCATCAATGTATAAGCATACTAGAAGTATTTTTTTTTCTTTTTCATTTGTCTAATGTATGTTTATAAAGACATTTCACAAATTCAATATTTAGAAAACAAGTCTGAGTGCAATTATACTAGGCCTTAGGGCTTACTTTAGTCCATAAAAAAACTTTTTTAATTTATAAATATTATTTATGTGTCCAACCTTAACCTATTCAGGGGTTAATAAATATCTATCCTTCTAAATATTCATGTGAGAATGTTGATTTGACATCTATCTGGAAGATTGATAGGAATTTTGTACGCTTAATGCAATCACCAAATTGTGTCATGTCTTACCATGGGAGAAAACACTTATGTATAATCAATCATGTACCACTAATTGTATCATTTTTCTACCAAGCTTACTTTATGCTTGTTCATACCACCATCTTTGTTTAATTTTGTTTTGAAAATCCATTTTATACCAATGATTTTTTTTAACTTTAGGTATATCATATAGCTCCCAAAGTCTTAATATTTTCAAAATGGAATTGATTACATCATCCATAGTTTGTCTCTATTTTTCTTCTTTGACTATAGTCTAAAAAATTGTAGTATCACAATATGCAAACAAAGTAAGATAGTACAATTTGTATACTTTTGCCTGTTCACTAACACCAAAAAAAATGCATTTCTTTTTTTTTTGTCACCAAACATACTTCTCTTCTAATATGGAATATGGTTATAAGCAACATGCCCAAAAATTCTGAAATAATCTCTGTCTGATTTCCTCCTACTCCAAGTCTCTTTAAATGTCAGGTTTTGAACAACAAAAATGATGTTTTTATTTAAAATACTAACACTTTTTAGTCAAAATTTATTTGGAACTTACCTTTATAATAATAACAAATGTCTCACCATGTTAAGAATTATTTTATTTTTCATCTATTTATGAACTTTAATCCCCCAAAAATTCAAATTTCCATAATGATAATGCCAAAATCACCAGATTGAATACTTTCAATCTTTAAAGGAAAAAGTCGATCTAAGCTCATTTTTACAACAAAATAGCATTATGTACGTAAATTCATATATCAGTTTCCCAGTCTTGAATATAGGGTTTCAGTTCAATCAAAGAGAATAAAATTCTACGTCTAATCTTTAATTTGATTTCGCTCTTATTTTAGCAATGTTAGAGTAAATTGTAATTTGTGTAGTTAAAAAGTTCCAAAACACATAATTAAATAATTATCCAAACTAATTTAAAACTACCAAATTAAATGGTAGTATAACTAAAATGACTTAATTAAATTTGAGCTGGAAAATAGAGATTCCTTTTCTTCGGCTTTTTGGAAAAAAAGGAAGAGACATTACCAATAAATTTGATTTGATGAGTAAAAGAAAGATGAACTATTTCTTTCAGACCCTATATTTCCAAAAGTAATTTTTTCTTTAAAATCACATGAAAATTCACTTTTTTTGGCTCTTTTCCTTTTTGAAACGATTAAATATCACTTTCCATTTTAAGAAAAAAGAACATTGCAAATACTTGTTAGTTGGCAGAAAAAGAAAGTGATGAGAGGGTGAAAAAGTTAAATTGAATGATAAATATTATGAAAAACCAATACTGTGGTGTTGACACATAATTGGTAGGGCGGCATAAAAATGCACCACGTGTCGACTAAAACCCTACTACGTGTCCCTTTCATTATTAATTCCATCATTCTTGACCTTACCTTGGAGAAGACAAGACAACATATGTTACAACTAATTAACATGCAACATCGTTTTGGGTGGTGCCAAGCCTTCTTAATTAGGTCACTTAATTTGGTTTCACACTAAAAAAGGAAACTATAACCTCCCACTACCATGTCTTGTAACAAATGTTTATTATCCACACATTCAAAGTCATTGTTTAAAACTAGTCATTGCCAACCAAAACCATCTTAAAGAGTTTCATCAATCCAATAAGCATAGATGTTAATTCTCTTTTTATTTGCTTTGCCTTTCATTCTTATTTTTTAAAGCTAAATGCTTTTCTTAGGTCATGGATCTGACCCGATGTTTGGTCATTTATGGTCGTTTTTCGATATGTGTATCTAATATTATGAGGGAGCACAAGTCAATGGATTTCAATCAATTAGACGTAATCATGTTTAATGACTCAATTAAAACAGAATCATGATTAAAGGCAAAGAGGTTACAATTTAGTCTATATATACCTGATTATGCTCTACAGAAAAGGAACACATCATCTAATATAATCTAATAAACAACACATGAGTACTCTTAACTCATATTCTACCTTATACTCATTATAATTTTGTATTCTCACTGACTTAAGCGTCAGAGTATCATCACGGGAGAAGAGTGTCATCACGGGAGAACTCCTCATTTTCCAAAGGTTGAATCACTAGAGCTTGAATAGAGAGACCATCGCTAGGAGCACATTCAGATTGAGTTGGCTAGAACAACTTTCCTTTTTATGATAAAATTAAATGTTTAACAAAATTATTTCTTCCTTTGGTTAAATCGCATTGTGGCATCCACCACACAAACATTTTTCAAAACATGAATGTTAATATTCAATTTTAACTTCTACATTAGGCAAATGAATAGCATATAGCCAATTCATAATTCGCATTTTGTATTAACTCATATAGTCTAACGTTTTTATTATTGCTCAAATATGTTGATCACATCTTTTCATTAGATTTATACAAAATGGATTATAAAGCTGGCTACTTTTAAAATAAAAGAAAACAAATAATTTTATATAAATATTATTAAAAAAAATATTAAATATAAACAATTTTAGAGACAAAAAATAATTAGTTACTATATCGACTAAATTAAATACTAAAAAAAGTTGGTATGTAAATTAGTTTATAATATTGATAAATGGTTTATAAATTAGTATCTAGGTTTTAGTTGCCAATTAGATTTTAAATTTGTTACCTAAAACCTTGATAGCTAATTAGATATCAATTTACAAACTATTTATCAATAATAAAAACGTATACCAATAATTCATTTAGTCTCTAAAATAATATATAATTTAATAAATATAGCCAACTACTTATTTTTTATTTCTATTTAAGAATTTTTCAATATATATATATATATATTTAACTCTTTCTATCTTTAAATACTCCATATGGTCTAGAGAGAAAACAAGACACTTTATAAGAAAGAGAAAATCTTAACAATCAAAGATAATTGAGCTACTTTCATGGCAAGATAATTATTAAATAAAAACTAATTTTAGAGACAAAAAATAATTAGTTGGTGACTAAATTAGAGATTATTTCAGAGATTAAAAAAATTATTGATTTTTAAATTAGTTTCTATTATTGATAAATATTTTATAAATTGGTATCTAATTAGCTACCAAAGTTTTTACTACCAAATTTAGAATTTAAATAATTGGTAGTTAAAACTTTGATAACTAATTAGATAACAATTTAAAAACTATTTATCTATAATAGAAACTAATTTAGAAATTAAATTATTTAATGATTTTTTAGTAATATCATTTGATAAATAATCTAATTTTTATCATTAAAACTCTATTTAACTCCTTTTCTTGAATATTTTTCTACCCTCATCAATGTTATTTTATCATTTTTTTTTTAATTTTTATGAATTCACCCTAAATATTGGTGGATTAATATATTCAATGTAACTTTTTGGAAAAGTGAAACAAGATCACCTTTGTTCATTTAACAATTTGGAATGAATTGGTCCTCTCTAATCATCTTGATCATATCAGTTGCTCTATCTTTATCTCTTCTATTACATTTTTAACAATAATTCTCATAATGTATAAATAGAAATGTGTGGGAGGTGTCCCTATGATCTCGTTGCCACATTTGTTTTGAAATGTCTTTTTTTTTTGTAAGAGTGGATCATATTAAGCTATTTTGCATTTACCATCTAAGTTCCACGCCAACATTCCATCAAATAATAAAAAGTTAGACACTAACAAATGGAACAAAATAAATACAAGAGAAATTAAGCTTTTTTGCATGCATATTAATTGGTTCATTGGCTACTTAAAAGATAAGTTGTTTTATTTTGAGTCACGTAAAAATATAGTTGCATAACCATAAACAAAGATCATGCCCACAAACAAGGGAGCAAGACGAATATTGTGTTTGCCACTACATTGCCCTAAATGCTGCCAATAATTTGTACCATAATGGAAACACAATGTGTATTAAACATCTACATATAAATACGAGTAACTATACCAACATCAAAATTCTTGTTGAAAATTATCATGCAATCAATCTAGGTAAAATATGCTAAAAATAAATATAGGTTGAGTTCAAGAAGGGTGAACTAAACGTTTAATTTTTTTTTTTTAAATATGGACTAGAATGAAAATCTTGTATAAAATCAATTGATTGAAATATTAAAATAATAAATTGAAACTAATTTTAATCCATAAGAATAAGAGATTTTAATCTGTTAATTTTATCATATTATTCAATTAATTGGTTAAACTTGACACAATAAATATTTAAAATTTTAGTATAAAAATGTAATGAGAGAGAACATGTGAAATACAAATATTTTTATATTAATTTACTCTTTTTCAGAGTTACATTCAATCTCTCAACTAGTTGAGATGTCACTTTAACAAAAAATATTTACAATAACAAGTTTCAACGGATTAAACATCTTTACATAACTTTATTCTCAACAGTTACACAAAATTCAAAAACATGATTATTGGATTTTTCATAAATTATTTACCTTCATAAACAAAAGTAAACAGACACAAAAGCAAAAAAACAAATATGAAGACATCTTCTCCAAAAGATTCATCATAATTATTTAATATAAATACAAACTTTAGCTTCAACTATCTCCAATAAAATATGTCATTTAAATTTATACATGAAAAAATGGTAAAATGTGAATTTAGTAGAATTGAATACTTTTTTATTACAATAAGAAAAAAAAAACTATTAATATAATAAGTTTAATTCTATTTAGAATTTAAGGTTTAAATTTTATGATGCGTGATGAGACTATTGCAACAAAAGTTTTGGTAACTATAAAAAGTAATAAAATCCATTTACAAGCAGAAGGTAAAAATAAGGTGGTTAGAAAAATGAGATAAAAAGAAAAAAAAATTGTTCCATCTTAATCGAAAGAGGCGTAACAATATGTTGTGGTGTGTGAACATTTGAAACTCTTGGCTGCAAGAACCTTCTAGGGTTAAGGAAAATAAAGGAAGCATTCACTTGTGTAATGTAAGGTTCAATACATTAATAGATTTATTAGAAAGTAGTAGGATGTGATAAATACAAATCATTTTTAAATTATTATATTAATTAAATTATATATTATTTTAAAAATTAATTTAATATTAACAAAATTTATAAATTAATATTTAATTAGCTATCAATTTAATTAGATATTAATGTTATTAATAATAAAAATTACTTTAAATATTAATAATTTTTAATCTTTTAATTTAATTAATATAATAATTAAATTTTGTATCATTATTTATATTTGACAAAAATATTACATAATATTTAGGAAATAATAAATGAAAACTTTTTATTGACATACTTTTGAAACCTTCTTTTTTTTTTAACCTTTTTGAGGTCACTGACACCAAATCTTACCTGCAATTTGTCTCTGAAAGTGGTCTAAAGAGATGTGAAAGTGAGTGTTTGATGTGTGCAAAACGCCAAAAATGACGTGGTTAAATTGAAATATGAGTGGATAACGATCGAGACATAACTAACCTAACATCTATTCACACCCTCACTACCAACACCATCTTAAATTACACCCGCAATCACTCTTCACCACTCTATGTTAAACCTAATCCATCTTCTTCTTCTTTTCAATTTCTTTTTTCACGTGAAGTTTGAAGATGTTGGGATAATATATTATGAGTGGTGACATGATAAACCCAACAAATACTCATTAGGATAAGATTAAAATGACTCTGATATCATATTACAAAGTAAACTTTAAGTCTAACTCAACCCTATGAAACCGGTTCATAAGGTTAAAGTTTACACTCACTTATATACAATGAGTTATTCTCATCTCTAATCGATGTGAAATCTCAAACACAAATCTCCAAGATATCTATATTTAACTGTTTAAATCCAACTCTTGCTGCATAATGCGACCCACCTAGGAAAAAACTCATCTAAAAAGGTGGAAACCTAAGTGATTATAATTTAATTTTGTAGTGTTGGGTGGTTTATATTTTAGCATTGTTGAAGGAAAATAGGTGAAGAAAAATGATAACCTCTTAAAGCTTATAAAGGAATTTAGAATATAAGAAGACTGTGGCAGGTTTTGGTTGAATTTAACGACAGTGTCGACGTATTCATCCTTCCATGATTCGCTTACATGTCGTGTAAAGTAGTGATGTGGTTCTGGATAAGATTTCTTTCTTCTTTTTTTTTTTTTAACTTTATTTTATCTCATCGTCGTCACACCCCTTTTCTTCTGGTTTTCCATGCACTCTTCATTCTTTAATAAAGATTTGCATCAGCAGCAGATCACCATGTTTTATGGCAAAACCCAAAAATGCTTTTTATAACCTAATGTTAGTTTATATGCATGTTCAAATGGAGATGAGGTCCACGCCGAAGAACAAGTTTATTAAATGATCAAAAAGAAACCAACGTAAAAGATGAAAAGCAGGGTCAAAGCAAAGGAAGGATATCAAAAGCTAAAAAGCATAAATGGAGGATATGGAAAAAGTTGCATGGATTTTTTTTATATTACCTTATCAAACAATTCTAAATATCATTACTAAAGTCACTTTAATCTCATTCTCCTTTTTATTCATACACGTTTTTACTCAAATATGTGATTATTTTCTTTCAATTCTGTATTCTAGCATATGTTTTTACCCTAATGTTTCAAGTTTTTTTGTTCTTGTAATTTATTCTCTTTCAATTCTGTAATCTAGCATATGTTTTTACCCGAATGTTTCAAAGTTTTTTTTTCTTATAAAGGAGGCTGATAGAGTAATGAACAATTGATTGTTTTCAGGAATGTATATGTAGAAGATTATACTATGTTTAAGTGAATTTCGGGTGTAATAAATATTATAATAACAACATATATTTATTTAAATTATGGTGCTTATTTATAACGTCTTGATAAACTCTATTAATATGATTGAAAGGATCTTTGACCTTAATTAAGGGATGCCACCGTTACAAACAACCAACAAAATAGTGTCGGCAATTAATAAGTTGACTATCGTGTGCATGAGAGTGATAAAATTGTGAAAGGTCTTTTTTTACTTTTTTAAGAAAGTAAAAGAGGTGAAAATAAATAAACGAGCTTTAAAAATGATTTAAAAGAAAAAGATTAAAAAAAGTAAAGAATATGACTAATCTCTGCAATTTCAAAAATATTATAATAATGCAATTGAAAGAGTGTAAAGTTATAGAGATACCTGTCACCCTAAACTCAATCATGCCAATTAAACACGATAAAGGAAACATTAACCCGAGCTAGACAATTCTACAGTCAAAGAGTAAATGACTAGTAGATTCCTCCTTTAACCTGCAAAAACAGCAAACTAAAACATCAGTCGTCACCCCTTGCCGTACCAAGTTGACTTTAGTAGCAATCTTGTTTTCCAACACCCTTTATGCCAGAACCTGGACCGCAGGCAAAACCTTAATACTCTAGAAAAAGTTGTACAATTTTGACAAATCCCTCACTATGTCCCCTTAAAACACTATAAGCCGATTTAACTGAGAATTCAGTAGACGTACCATCCCTCCAAACCCACGGGTCATCAAGTTGGTTCCTCTAAATTCTTCAAAAAGTTGGCCTACCTGAAACTTCTCCCATTCAAATAAATTTCTTCTCCACCCAAACTTCCAGTTCCACTCTCCTTCTTCCCAGACCCCACAACATTCCAACAACTTATCTTTATCCCCGTAAAGAGAGAACAACCTCGGAAATTTGTTTTTCAACTCTAAATTGCCCACCCATTTATCTTTCCAAAACCTAATTTCCTTTCCATTACCAATCTTATATATAGTGTTGGTGATGAATGAGATAGAAATTGTTGATAAACTTTGGAACTATTAATTAGTGTTTCGCAATATGGAGAGTGGTGATGAAAGTCAGGGAAGTAAATATATATAAGCACAAACTCAAGATATGTGTTTTATAGCTCACATTAATTCTTATATCTTTTATTATTGTACATTATGTTTATGTTTGTAGGTTGAATATGACTAAACTTTTAATTTTTAATTTATTGATATTATAAATATATAAGTATAAATTTAAATTTTATGTAATTATTTATTTTAATATATTATGTAATAAATAATAAAAGTGCTTTTTAATGATCATACTTCCAATAGATCTTTTGTTTGTATAAGATATTAAAATTTGAATAAAAAAGTTATTAATAATTTTCTAAATTTTGTTTCAATTGTTTTTAATTTATGATTGCAGAATAAAGTAAACCTATAACTCGGAAGTTGTTGTGCAAGATGAGTTTATTTAACTAGATGAGTTTGGGTCAATATTGAAATGGCCCATATTCTAGGGTAAATTTGTGGGCTAATTGTGTGTGTGGTAAGGCAGATTCTCCCTGCACCATATCATTTTGGACTGCACCCAATATATAAAAATAAAAAGACTAAAATATCCTTAATGAAATTAAAATTAGGGTTTAGATAATATGTGCACCCAACCTACACCCAACTCACCCAACAGCCTTGCACCCTTCATTCTTATTCTTGCTGTCATTGTGGCTGCCGGAACTCGAAGCAGCATTCAGTCACTGCAACGACAGCAAATGAAGCCACCGGAGAAGGAGATGAAGTCACCGGAAAAGGATTGAAGCCACCGACGAAGCCACCAACGAAGCCACCGGCGAAGCCATCAGAGAAGGATATTTGAGTTTTCAAGCTTTTGTGCGCTGCCTCACATTGATCACCGAAAAATTAAGGGTGCAAGGCTGTTGGGTGAGTTGGATATGGAATGGGTGCACATATTATCTAAACCCTAATTTTAATTTCATTAAAGATATTTTAGTCTTTTTATTTTTGTATATTGGATGCAGTCCAAAATGATATGGTGGAGGGAGAATCTGCCGTGTGGTAAATGAGTTATTGTGACAAATCACTATTTACAAATTGCTTCCCGCACCAATGTTTTTGAAACTGCACCTAATACCTTATGTGAAATGACAAAAATAATTTTCTTAATTTTTAAATAGAAGTGGGATGCAGGGCAAAATCCTTCTAACGAATACATTTTTAAACACGCTCGTTATTATTATATGAAATTCATGCAAAATCTACTAAATAATATGACTCCCTCTACTAAACTAATCTCGTTTATTATGTAATGAATTAATTTTACATAATATTTAGCATTAAAAACTGATTTTATAAAATTAAATTAGAGTTATAATAGAAGAAGACACACTCTTTCGATACCAATGCTAACAAACAAAGGCAATAAAGCACTCAAAATTCTTCTTGTACCTTTATATTTCTAATGATTTTTATTAAAGAGGTATTTTTTTCCATTACCAATCAATAAATGTTAGCACGATGCTAAATATTGAAGAGATGGTTTTAAAAATAAATTCATAATCATTGAATAAGACTATGCCGGATTATTAAAAGAAATACACCTTTTTCGAAAAAAAAATTAACCATATAAAAGTTAGGTTGATAATGGAAGAACTAAAAATTATATTTACAAGTGTTACGAATATATTTCATCCTACATTAAATATTTAAAACTTTTATTCGTATTTTTTAAACATTAATTTAAAAAATATATCATTTTCAAATCAAGAACCATTTTTAATATGGAAAAATAAAGAATTGATTACGAACCATTTTTCCATTTTTAATAATGGAAAAATATTCTTAACATTAAGGTTTTCTTTGTCCACCAACTATTATGTCATTATGCATTAGTAAAAAAAAAAATATTAAAAAGATAATGATACATTCACAACTCATTTTTTTTATACAACTATATTATAACTCTTAATACTATTATTTTAATATTTTTCATATTATTTTAATATTTTTCATATCATTTAATTTTAAAGTTACCATAACTCTAAGAACATAACTCTTAAGAGTTGTCAAATATATTTTTCCATTTTTGTCCATGTTGAAAATTGTAACTGAGAAGTGAAGGGAATATAAACTCTGATTCTGATTCTGGTGTGTTTTTTTGGTAAAGATTTTTTAATTATTTTCATATATAATAAGCTCTTGATCCAAGGAACCTATTATAAAATAATGGTAGAGTATGTGTATGAGAGGAAAAGAAGTAATCTGACAAAGAATTTAGGAACAAAGATTGAGATTCAGGTGTTTCAGTTTTCATGTGACTTATTATTATGTCTCATCACATGCTCCTACTAGGAATGCCATCAAAACGGAATAATTGCTTTTAAAGCTTATGGTTAAAGAAATGAGATCTTCTGCATCTTCCGAAAGTAGTTCTACTACAACATATTAAATAACAGAAAAAATATTCTTTAGACCATTTTATTAATTAATATCAAAATAAGTCAAATTAAAGGTGTATGATCATACAGAGTTCGACTCCTACAAAATCTGAGACTATATTAAACTTACTATAAGAAACTTATATAATTTCTTGTTAAACTTCTACATTTAAATTAATATTTTATTCTTATGTCATTTTAATCCTTAAAGAAATAAATAAGTTTTTTCATTTTTGTCCGTGTTAAATAGTTATTGTAAAATATTGACTATTACTGAGTTTTGTCCTTGTTGTTTTATTCATATTTAAGAACTAAGATCAAAACAATCAAGTTCAAGAGAGTTATTCAACACATTTAGATAGTGAACGAATAAAATTTTTAAAACAAGTAATACAATACTTTCTAGGGACTAAACCCGATAACAATTTTATGGAGACTAAAAAATGTGTATATTAAAGAAATAAATATAATAGTAAAAATTAGACTTAAATAAATTAAGTCATATGTTTTAAGTATTTAATAAAAAAATCATCGAATATTTAATCATTTATAAAATATTGACTTAAGTATAAGAAAAAGTATTTATTTATATTTTTTTCCTAATATTATGTTGACTCGTTTAACTAAGTTCTATAATATTTTTAGATTTTTAAACAAATTTAACTTTTTTTTCATCGTAAGAAATTATATGTTTTTATCATATATTGACTATCTTGTCAGTATACATAATAAAAAGAGACTTGAAACATATTATTTTCTAACACTCTAAATTATATGACATGTATTTCAACTTAACATGCACATAAATAATAAAATTGATGAAAATAACATTAAATGAAATAAATAAAAATTAATTCATTAGGTATCTAATCTAAAAAGATTAAATACCCAAAATAAAATCATTTGTATATTAAATATCAGAAAGTTATTTAAGTCTAAAAATCAAATATGAATTTCCAATTTTTTGTTTTTTTAGGTGAGAAATTATCTAAATTTAAATAATTAAATTATTGAAATTTAAATAATTAAATTATTGAAATTTAAATAATTAAATTATTCTCATAAATTCTTAGAATTTCATTTGTCTTTCCAAATTTTGTATCCAAATAATACATTTTGTTATAAAAAAAATGAATTCCTTATAAGAATGAATTACCCCTTACAAAGTTTTTCATCCAAACACAAAGAAAAATAAGATGCAATTGTACATAATTGAGAAGAGGAGTTAGTCTAATCTATCCATAAATTGTATGCATTCATTAAATGCACCACATATGATTTTTTCCAATAATAAAATTCTCCAAGATTATTTTTTTAAGTAAAGGAACTCGTTAAGAAAATACCTTGGTAGGTCTGGATATAAGTGAATAGTCACTTTACTTTTTATTATTAAACACACCCATGAATACAGAAAATAATAATAGTAAACAATAATAAATATAACTAATAAATTTAACGAATTTTTTAATAGTATTAAATGATCGTAACATAAGTCTTAATCTTCTATAATTTTTTTCCCGTGTACAAAACTAAAATATAGGCTTTGATTTATTTATTTTTGATAAATAACCATTTTCGTCCCTGAAAGTGTGTGGTGCTATAAGTTTAGTCCCTGAAAATAACAATTATCGAATAGTCTCAAATTTGAAAAAAGGCACTTAATTTAATTATGTTAAAAAACTGCATCAAGGTTAATGATTCTGCACGGGTGACACTGTCATATCAAAGTGATGTGTTGCTTGAACACATTAACATGCCACATTTGACGATAAAATTGAAATTGTTTTGTCAGGTGAATTTGATGTCAAACACTAACCCTCTAATCAACCTAAAAAACTCACTTTCCATATCATAACTAATTTCTTCATCGAGCTTTGAATCTTCCTCCAATGACCCAAAACAGCAAAATCATTAAGATTTTGATTATATAAATAAACAGTGGTAGAAGCAGACAAAGCACCAGGGGATTGAGTTTTCATCCTTTAACTCTTCATTGAGTCTTCCAATGAGTTTTCTCAAGCTTTATCTCTTGAAAGAGTAAAAAATCAAATGCTATCAATTTAGTTCATGGAAGTATGTTTAATCCTTAGTGTGTGACACCAAATTCACCTCCCGAAGTTAATAAATCTCCCCGAAGTTAATAAATCTCAACTTTGTATCTTAATGAGTTAATAAATCTCAACTTTGTATCAATTTAATGACTTATAACCATGATATATCATGTACATAACCAACACATCTGACCTAACCAACACATCTGACATTAAGGTGACAAATTTTCAGGGACAGAAGATCATTTATCATTGTTTTCATAAATTTCAATAATAAAGTTACTTTGCAATTAACATCTATCAATGCATGCGAATTGTACAAAAAATAAAGGCATGGTAGGAGAAGTTTGGTAGCCATAATTTGCGTCGGGGTTAAGGTTAACACTCCATCCAAATCAATAAAAAAATTGAGCACGAGCCCTTTTTTTTGGCGAACATTCCTTGATTAGATTTTAAGGAAAAGAGTAAACACCAATTGATATTAATAAACGATTCTACCAGAAAACTTTGTGCTGTGAACTTGATTTTGGTTCACTTCTCAACCCAGTCCATAGTCTTTTGTCTCTGGTACAATGGACTAAAGTATACATGATAAGACAAACAAAATATTAGACTTCTTTTTACGCTTGACACGAATTTTTCAACTACAACCACATAATTGAGAATTGCAAGTGACATCATCCGCAAGTAATGGTTGTTTTCAATAATAACGTCTCCTACAGTTGCTAGCAACCACCGACCAAGTACAAGCAACAACAGTGAACCATGTACGATCCCAAGATGAAATGAAATCAACACAGTATGTCGGTGCCACTCAAGGTTGAGAAAACAAAAGGCGTTCACTCCAGAAATTTTGACAAGGTATAGACATCACAAAAATGCTGCCGCAACAGTTCTTGCACCAAGGCTCTTGACCACAGTTTTTCTCATCACCTCTAACAAATTATTATAACATTCATATAATCACATCTCAATCCAATTGAATCGATTGCTCAAAATTTGATTTGGTTTTGATTAGATTTAGGGTAAAAAAAGTCAACCTGACCCAGACAAGCATGATCGGTTTGAAAACTATTTTAGATCACAAGCAGTGACACCATTAGCTTGTGAAAAAGAAATACAAAAATATACATGCTTTGCAATTCGCTTCTACAGGTATTGCAATTATCATCTTAGATTCCGCAAGGGCACAAAACATTGATAGTTTCCCAAGATTTTGCCCCTATAAGACTAACTTGGTCACAACAAGCCCAACCAAATGTATAGGATGTATGTTTGAATCGAAAAGCTAAGTTCCTAAACAAACTTCCCTTGAAGATTCGAGAAATGCTAACTGATAGCTAATGAAACAAAATCAATTAGAAAAGAACTAGGGTGTATGTTTGAATCGAAAAGCTGAGTTCTAACTAAACAAACTTCCCTTGAAGATTCGAAAAATGCTGAACACTCTTTATTATTGAGTGAAAATCATAAACTTCGTACTTTAATAAATTTTATTTATTAGTAAGAGCGTGTTATTGTTAACACTCCTCAAGTTTTAAAATTTCATGGGTATAAAGTTCAAAAGAGGGATTAAGAGAATACCCTGTTAAAAACAGGATAAAATTAGGCCAGTAGAAGTGGTGCAAATATCCAAATCTAGTAAAAAAAAACTCATAAGAAATGCATTTTAATGTCTCTAAAGAAGCTCAAATATTTAACAGCCAAGTAACCGCTTAATCCAGCAACATGTTGATAGACATTCAGGGGAAGGCTGATATGCAAACCAAATAACAGTTATCTCACTGCCATTCTATTTAATGCATATAAGGACTGAAACAGTAAGCAATCTAAAAACGGTGATAAGGTTTCTGATCAAATTAGTAAACTTAAGGTAAATGTGGAAATTTATGTGATACTCTCTGGAAGTCTACTTCTCATGTTTCCAAGACTAATCAGATTGGGATATCCAGTTAACCAAATACAATCATGAATCTTAATCTCCATTCAATCATTACTCCTGTAATTGCAATTCAATCAAAATTAATGCTCGCAAGAATCAACGAACAAATCCAAACACACAAGACAAAAACATGAATCTTTGAGAAGGGCAACACTCCGCATCTCTTGAGAACTTCAGTCTAAATTTATGATCATTTGATTATGAACCTTTGAGACAAATAATCAAGATATAAAATCTCAAGTTCGGGAACAAAGGTAGACTATAAATCAGAAAAGGTCTAACATGCAGAGTAAAAACTAAAAAAAGGAGGCAAAATCGCCTGCGAAGCAGTACCATTGTCAAAAACCAAACCACATAATTTTTTTTTATATGTATAAACTTCCCCGAAATTAGAAGAATAATAATAAGAGAGGCTAATAAGTTACTAACTGTTAAAAGGTGCAAAAAAAGAGAATATGTACTATTCCACCTTTTTCTCCCTTCGCAAAACGTAACCCTTCACCTCACCCGGAAGCCTCCACACACTCCCTCGCAAAATGGCCAGGCTTCCCGCAATTAAAGCAGGTGCTCTTCCCAGCACCGCCGCCGCCGCCACCACTGTTACCACCGCCAAACCTTCCTCCTTCAATGCCGCAATCCCTAGCCAAATGACCAACCTCCCCACACCGAAAACAACCGCCACCACTACCACCACCACCAACACCGACGCTTTTCGCCGTGGCGCAATCCCTCGCCATGTGTCCAAATCCTCCACACCTAAAGCAAGAGCCGCTTCCGCCGCCTCCACCGCCGATGTTTCCTCCGCGCGCGCAATCCCTTGCGAGGTGACCGAACCCGCCGCAAACGAAACACCCACCACCACCTCCGCCGCCGGAATTGGTGCTCCGGTTGCAGTCCCTGGCGAGGTGACCGAAATCGCCACACTGGTAGCACGCGGCACCGCCAGCGCCCGCGCCATTCCTCCTGGGGCCGAAGCCATAGCCAGAACCGCGATTGCCAGCAGCGGCACGAGGCTGGAGAGGAGCGCCGTCGATGCCGGTGACGTCAATGGCCTTTGTTTTGTCGTTATCGCCGGTGGCGATAGCGAACTCTACGCGATCGCCTTCGAGGAGAGTGCGATAGCCGTCGGATCTGATGGAAGACTGGTGGACGAAGAGATCCTCACCGCCGTCGTCGGGCTTGATGAAGCCGAAGCCCTTGCCATTGTTGAACCACTGCACAACGCCCGTGAATCGCTCTTCCGCCATGGAATCGGTTCGATTTGAGAGCCAACAAACCCTAGAGAGAGCCTCAGCGGTGGAATGCCACAACACAGTACTTGCTAAACTCTCTCTCTATATATATATATATTCTCTGAACTGCAATTCCAAGGGACCAATAAATCAAATCCAACCCTACCTACGATTAATTAATTATTAATTATTGATTAATTCATTATTAATTATTAATTATTAATTATTGATTAATTAAAATAATTTGGGGTTTTTAAATCATCCTTGATTTCCAAAACAACCAACTTATGATGGAATATGTCTCAAATTGATTTAATTTATTATAAATAAATCTGAATTTCATTAGATTTTTTTACTGTTCAGAAATATTTAACGTGTGTATATATATATATAGAAGATCTAGAAAAAATCTATAAATAATATTTTATTCAAATAATCTGGTTGATAACTATATATAATAACGATTTCTGATTTTAGTATACTTATTTTATATTTATCTTTTATTTTTAATTATTTTAAAACAATAATATATATATATATATGTATAAATTATTTAGATATTAAAACTAACTACACATTAAATTATCTTTTATTTTTTATTTTTTTTAAATACAATAACTCAAAGTGACTTTTTTTATTAATTTTCTAATAAAATCACTAATTTTATTAAAAAAAAAAAATTAATTAATGTATGGATAAATAAGAAATAAAAATTTAATGTTTTATAGCTAATTTTAATTTTATTTTAAAAATATAACAATTCAATTGTCTTGGAAGAAGAGAAATTTTCATCAAACTAAGAAAAAGAATAAGCTGAATTGAGTTAGGTATGTAATATTTTTCTATCAAATTTAAACGGAATCAATCATAATGTGGTTTTTATGTAACTTCTAAATTTATTGTATACATATTTTAATTAAGTAATATATTTAAACAAAATAAACCAAAATTTACATTCAAAACTAAAGACAAAAATAGCATTTAATACATGTTTTTTTTTTCAATCTCTACTATTTTATAATAATAAATTAAAGTTAAAAATATATTAGATACGTCTATTCAAACATTTTTTGGAGAAAAACACATTCATTTTAGTTAGAAAAACTTACTGTAAAATTTTTGTTGATTGTTTAAACTTTTAAAAAATAATTTTAAACAAACCCAACTAATGTTAATTAAAGAATATTTATTGTATATTTTTACTTGTTTTTAAATTTAAAAAAATAAAAACAACTTATTTTTATAAAGTTATTTAAGAGCAATTTATGATTTTTCACATATATCAAAATTACCTCTCTTTTTAGTACTAGTGTTTCTTGTCTAAATATAACCTACCTCTTAACCTCTTATGAAAGGGTCTCTTGCAAGAATGTGCACTCTTTCACTTTTTGTATAATGATCTTTCACTTCGTGCTCAATTCAAGCACTAATCTTTTGTACTTTTTATCTAAGTTGATTTAGTTCTAGTTTTAGGTATTTTTCATTCATCTATGACCCTTTTAAAAGAAAATTTAATTTATTGTTGTAGTATAATTAGGGAGTTCTAAATTCTTTTAAAATCTTAATCCAATTTTTGTAAAAGTTGTTATAATTTAAGTTTGATTTTTTTATGTATTCAAATTAAATCATATTATTGATCAGAAGATCACATTTTTTTTTCAAGTTATCATTGTTTTAAATTTAAACAAATAAAGTAAAAATAAATTAAGTAAACATTCTAATCCTAAAGATCATGTTTGTTTTTATTATTGATAACAATAATAAGTTTTTATTAACTACCTATTAACAAAATATTTTCAATCTTTTATTAAGTTTGTTTGATATTAATTGGTTGAGATAATGAAAAAGAAATTATTGTATTTGATCATATGCAAATAATTTTAATTTTTTTTTTAATTTATTTTGTTTTGATGAGTAATGTAGAGTATTGTCGGTTGGAAGTTAGTGTTTTATAACGATTTTGTTTCAATTGACGTTTTAATGGATTAGGAAAGAAAAGAATATATAAACTACAATTGACCATTATATTAATAATACCGATATATATTTACTTTTATTTTATTATAAAAATATTCAAGTATTTTGAAGTAAAACATACCATACTTAAATTTAAATTATTATTTTGTTTCAATTCCATATTAAGATTTAAATTAATATCATACCAAACAAGCTGATAATCACTTTTAATTTAAAAAAAAAACGCTTTTATAACAGTAACCAAATATTAGTTTTAAGTTGTTTTTATAAAAATCTCTTAAAAATAAACCACTTTCTTAAAAAAAAATTAAAAAATAGATGTATGGACAATATAGTAATGCAATGATCCTTATATTTTACAAGAGTGTATGATATTTTTTATTTAAATATAAAATATAATGCATTGATAATTACAAAATTAAAATAACTACCAGTAGTAATTATTGATTAATACTCAAATATAACATTACAAATATTTATTTAACATGAAATTATTTTAGTTTAATTAATACTTTTAAATATATAGTTATATTAAATATATAAAGAGTTTGTCGACTAGACTAATTTGACCTCAATAATATAAAATTTTAACATGTTATTTTAAAAAAATAAGGGTAAAAAAATATTTACAAATTCTAGCGAATAATTTCATATCAAATAAATATATTTAAAATGTGAGTTAAGTAGATTTTCTATGTAAACTTTTTCTATATTATAAAATAAAACTTAAATAAGATTTTGGTCCTCAATATATTGAGGGTGTTTTTTTGAGTATCCAACAACCTTTTTTTTAATATTGAGTATTTAGTAAAATAATAAATTTGTTATAGGTTCTCATGGTTACCTTTTCCTACTAAATAGGTGATGTGGTAATAAGTTTCATAAGTTAAAAGTGTATGTGTTACTATAATATATTTTTGTTGCAAATATAAAATAATTTTGTTTTAATTGCATGTAAAACAAAATTCATTAAAGAGATTAAAATAGTTTAGGGTTTCATATATTGGTAGTTACTCTTGCAAATGATATCTTTTAGCCTTATCCACTAAAATTGTTAATACAACATCTACCTTTAATGTAACAAACTAATTATGTGTAAAGACTATTATTTAAGTGATATACTTGTGTTAACTCAACATCAAAATATGCTTTGATTTAATTTAGCATTAAATATTGAATTTGTGTGGCTAATTGCATGACATTATATCAATTATGATATCAATAGTGGAAAAAAAAATCCATGATTGGAATGTTTTGTCATAGGAATTTTGCAACATCACAAACAAGTGAAACATCTAGAAGAATCACCACATCAAACAATTTTATATTTATGTTATTTTGAATACTTTAAATAATGTTTTTATCAGTTGTATTTCTCTCCTATCAAGCCACATGTTAAACTCTAGAGACTTTTGTATGTTGTGCTTTTTCATGTAAGTTTGACATGAAATAAATATATTTTTAGTATTGAATTTTGGATATTTGTGGTGAAATAAATATGTGGATATGTGTTTTAAAGTTACTTGTTATGTTACATATTAATATATTAATTTGGGATTGATTGGTGGTTAGTTATATTTATAAAATATTTAAATTACTAAAAACTAAACTTTAATAACCTAAGTTTTTTAATGAGTATTTATTCACTTAGATATTTAGTTGAAATAAAAGAAAGTGAAAAATGAAATATGTAAATGTCTATATATTTAATTTAAAAGAAAAAAAGAGATAATTATTATTTTTATGGTAATGGAAAAGACTAAAATAAAAAAATTTTATAATAAATTTATTAAAAAATGAATAAATTTTATGATATTTTTAATTTTGTTATAAAAGAATCTTAAATGAATCTAAAAAGAAGTCTTAAACTATGGTATTAGTTTTTTTTTTCTATTGTTTTAATAAATCAGACAAAAATCGATTAAGTTGGTGAGACAATATATTATAGCATACTTATGTTGCCATGAGAACACAAGCTGAAATATAATGGTTTAGGGTTTATGCTTTACTTAATATAATTGTTTACTTAATAAAAATGAGTTAAACTTTATTTTAGAATTATAACCTCTCTAAATATTATTGGAATTTAAATTTTTTAAATTATTACTCTTAATTTGTGTATAATTAAATTCTTTTAAAAGTATTAAATTGAAAAGATATAAGTTCTATGTTATGGAGCACAAACTCGGATATAAACATTAATACGACACGGATACATAGATAAATATAATATTTACAAAGTAGGACACGGGGACACGAATTTATAAATTATATAATTATGAATTATATAAATTGACAATAAAGATTTATGTGCATAAATATGTATTAATTTTTTTTTTAGCAAAAATATGTTTGTTGTCGCTGGTTCAAAATAATTTGTTTCTTATTTTTATAATCATAATAAAAATTTATATAATAAATTTGAGTTTTTAGAAAATTAATGTATTTCTATTTTTTAAGATTGTGTTAGAACTGTGATAAAATTGTTATAAATCCAATAAATATTTTTTAAATTAGATACTTTACTGATACATGTCCTATGAGTAATGTCGGATACGTGTGTCTGACACGGACACGTCATTTAAGAGGTGTGTCCGAGCTTCATATATGTTATCCACTCGTTCTAATGAAGATCTAAACAAAAAAAACATATAAAAGTTTCGAATGCTGATTAAAGTTGATAGATGCCTAATGTAGTGTTTTTGGTATGTGTTTGATAGTGAGAGACCTAAGAAGTACTTGCAAATGACATAATAAAGTTGGATTCATCTATATTGGATCATCCCTCAAAAAGAGTACTTGTAAAACTGGCAATGAAATTGTTGATGAACAGTATAAAAATGGTCAAAGAAAAAATTACAGGGTGGTCACATATCTACACAACGCAGGAGGGGTGATAGACTTGAGACTTGTTGCAGCATGAAGCAGGAGTTCATATCTGTCTGTGCAAGTGAACACAAATTAATAGACTTCCACATTCCATTGCTCTGCTTTCTTCAATTTCTTCTTGTGTTCAATCCAATCAATGCCTATAATGCATAATCAAACACAAAACATAATCAATCAGGTTTCTCTCCAAATGATGTACCAACACAAAATGGTTTCCTTCCAAAGGAAAATGCCTTACCATCTCTTGCAGCCAATGATCCCATAATGTCATCAATTCCCTTTTCCATTCCTTTTAGTCCACACATATACACAAAAGTATTCTCCTTCTTCAGTAGTTCCCAGAGCTCTTCTGCATATTGAGCCATTCGAGTTTGGATGTACATCTTCTCTCCTTGCTCATTTGTTTGTTCTCTGCTCACAGCAAAGTCAAGCCTGAAGTTCTCAGGGTATTTCTCCTGCATCTTTTCAAATTCCTGCACCATACAAAACAAGTTTTATTGTATCAGTAAATTCAAATGTATATAAAAGAAACCATGAATGAGAAAACTGTCATTCTTCTCACCTCCTTATAAAGCAATGAGCTGCTTGTAGGGACACCCAAGAAGAGCCATGCCAAACCATTGAACTGCATATATGTCAAACATGGTTTATAATCAAATGTGTTCACTTATAAACACATACTACTAATAATGTTCAAAGTTTTGTAGCTTCATATGCAGCAGGCAAATCAGTTTGCCGATGCTGATTATAAAGCAATAACTAAAACTTATCTCACAACAAAGTAAAGATGGCAGCATGAATCACAAAAAGCTATTAGACTCAGTTAAAGTTAAATTCTCAGACGCTGATAATAACAATAGTCTTATCTTACTAAGTGAGGTTACCTATATGAATCTCACAAAGTCATTTGATTATGTTAAAAAAGAAATCCTGTGAGGTAAAAGAAATTTAGCACTACTTCATAAAAGAACAGCATTCCTATGTTATGTAGTTGCAACTTGCATTTGTCTTAAGTATCGCCACTGTCCAAAAGTCCGTTACAGGTTTGATACCAAATTAAGAAATGAATTTTAAATCTAACTCAACTTTATAAAACCGATACATAAGATGAAGTGTTTGCACTCACTTATAGTATCGCGTAGTTGCAGCCTGCAATTTAATAGGGTGCCTCATGGTGGTGAATTTTGAAGCTAAGGTTAATCAACTCTAATAATTTTGGTTCCTTGAGTATTAGCAATTATCATTTGTCTTAGGTATCACCACTGTCCAAAAGTCCTTTACGCACTCTACCGCCTAATGGGTTTCGGTTTCTGATACATGTGATAATAAATATTAACTTTAAATCTAATTTAATCTTATAAAATCAATTCAAAAAATGACGTATTTATATATTATTTATATACTATGAAGCATTCTTATTTCTAACTAAATAAGATACTAGATTTTGCTAACACTTGCCGTGTAATCTTCGTGCTTCTCGAAGAACATTTTCCATAAAAATGAGCGAAATGGGGCGATCCCAGTTCCAGTTGCCAACTGCAAAGAAAATATCATTGATGAATGGTGAAGATAAGAACAATCATGATGTATATGTACCATATTCCTTTTCTATTATAACAAAATGAATGACAGTTTACCATGACAACAGTGGCATTAGGATCTTTTGGCATAAGCATTTCTTTCCCAACAGGTCCAGTTATCGTTACTTCAGATCCTGGTTTCAGGTCACCTGAATAAAGAGGAACATAAATCATTCTTAGAAGAACGGAAGATACCATTAGTATAACAAAGTAGAGTAGCCAAAATGTGATATTCTAGCCTACATTGTGTAAAATACAAAAAAAAAAAAAAAAGACTCATCCTTACACAAGAAATTTGAGCAGACTCCCTTGACAATTTCTCCACTGTCATTTGTGTACACTAGTCGTTTCACGCACAGAGAAACCTGTGTGAAAGAAATCATATCAAGTTGTAATGAAAAAAATGTATAATAGATTTATGGTCAAGCTAAATGTTGAGTTTACAGTAAATGAAAGCCAGTTTAGTACTCAATTTTGGACTGATATCATTCATTTTTCTTATCAAACCTACATTTCTCTTCTCTCTCTTTCTCACTGGGTGCCAATTACCATTTGATAATTCTCCTTTTGGATAATTTTCTCTCACTATGTATTTATGGATAATTTGTTTTTGGACTCAAGTTTCAAACTAGTTCAGGTGTAAGCAAGTTCAGAACAGGACTCAAGTATGAAAGCAACAAAATTGATAAAATAAAAGCCTTATAAAGTTTAGAAAATGAAACCCAGAAACAATAATGTAAAATTGTTAAGATATGACATGATACTCACAGTCTTGGAATCACCAAAGTCACCAATGGCACTGCTGGCAATAGAGTACAATCTCAGTTTATGAGGTTTGCCATTCTTGTCAACACCCTCAGGAATTACTCCAATTGATTGTCCTTCTCTGTAAGGAACCTCTCCTAAAACAAAAACACTATAACATTAGCTCAAAAACACAATTTTCATCAGCAATCTACTCTATGGTCTATAAATAGAAAACGGAAAAGAGAAAATAGAGGGAAAACTAATGAGCTTCGCACCCTCGGTGCTGAAGACCATGTGCCAAGTTTCTCCTGGAGCATCATCCCCAGTGATCTTTGTGTTGAGAAGGCATCTACCAATGTATGGGGTCTTGGGTTTGAACTTGTTCACAATCACACCTTCATCCTGTTTCTTAGACTCTTTTTCAACCTTGGTTGGTGCTTCAGTGGTGACTTGAGCTCTGATGGAAACTACCCTTCCACTGCTAGAAACATCTCTGTATTGAAATGGAACCTGAGAGAGAAACCTTACTTAATAACCCAGATGATCTCCAATGCAATATCAATTCTCAATTAGATAAATTTTGCAATCACAATTCACCCAAGTAATCTACATGATAAAAGTTTACATTAAAAGTGATCATGGATTATCAAAATGAAATTTTTATTTGATGGAAGTAGCTAGACACACCTTCTTGAAAATGACTCTCTCTGGGGCAATGATGGAGGTCCTACATGGAAGAGAGGTAGACTTGGTGGATGGAAAAGAGACTGCAGCACTAACAGCAGCAGCCATTTGTGAAAGCAGCTAGTGAAATGTTGAATGAAATGATGAATATTGTGTAGTAGTAGTAGTGAGGGATGTGAGTATGAATGATTTTTGTTGTTTTGATTGCAGAGAAAAGAGAGGAGTATAAGATTTGAGTGGACGAGATTTGGAAGCAAATGCAGTGGCCGATATTATATTAGGATAAGTGTACGTGTTTGATGGTATCACCCACTTTCAACCATCACCTTACATGTATGTACTTCCTTTGCCTCCAACCAAATTAATGAAATGGCTCCAAATGGAATATAAAATGAAACCAGAAATAAATTTTACTGTTTAAATTATTTAAAATAATTCCAACTACATAAAACTATAAAACTTAAATCATGCTACCATTTATTCTCATCATTTAGAATATGCAGTTGAGATCTATTTGTATTACACTTGTAGAAGATGTATTGGTAAAATGTCAAATTCAAAAAATATTTGTTGAATTTCTAACAATTCTAGTATGGTTCCAACACAATTTTTAAAAGCAGAAATACATTAATTTTATAAAAACTCAAATTTATTGTATAAATTTTTATTATGATTATAAAAATAAAGAACAAATTCTTTTTAAACCAGTCATGAGAAACATCTTTTTGCTATAAAAAAAATGAAAAATACTTGTGCATATAAATCTTTATTATCAATTTTTATAATTATATATTATATAGATCCGTATTTCTGTATTCTATATTTTAGAGATTATACGTATCTTTATCTTCATGTCCGTATATATAAGTGTCTATGCTACATAGATTGAGATAATATTAATAGAAATTGTCCATTTTAAAATTTTTACCACATTTTTTTATTTTCATAAGATGTTCTAAAAAATTAAGGGAAAAATGTATTTAAATTGTTTTGATATCGATTACTAAAACGATGTAAAACTATTATGGAACCAATTTTTTTAATGCTTCATTTCTCACAATAATCCCCATTTGTCTTTTCTATTCATTTTACCATATTCAAAAATAAGTTCCTAAATTTAAGAACTACTTTTACGATATTTTGATGAAATAGAAGGGCAGGAGGAAAATATGATTAGAATCTTGAATTTGGTTTTGACCACAAAAAATATATCGAAAATCTAGATTGGTTTTGTTCATTAACCAAAAGGTGATATTTCTCCCCTGCAAAAAACCAACTTCACTGCACAATGTCTTTTATGTTTTGTTTGCATCTAAGACAGAGAATTGAAAAGAATTGTCCTACAACAAAAATAGAAAAAGATGGAAAGCGATTGAAACTGTAACTTAGATCCTTATTTCAAAATTAGGTGAATTAATAAAACAAAATATCTAAAATCATCTCAAACCATTACTTTACTCGTAATATAAAAAAAAAAAAAAGAGTCAAGTTGTCTAATTTAAAATTAAACTAGGCTATTTATAAAAAATGTATTTTTTTTAATTTCAATAAACACTTTTTTACATTTTATATTAAGCAATGTTATTGTAAACATAAACAAACTTTATATATACTAGACACAATGTAAATGTGTATCTGCTTTTTTTTATTTTTATCATTTATTATAGTTATGTTTAGTATCAAAATTAAATAAATATGTCAATTAAATCAAATAATAAGAGATAAAAAAATTATAATTTTTAAAAGAGATGAAGCTATAAAAAAACCACATAATAAACTGCTTTTCATTATTATAGGATGAAGAACGTTTCCACGTCCTAATAAACTGTTACACATAATAACTGCTTTTCATTGCCAGTATATTAGTTTTTTTTTTTAAAAACCGTTTTCAAAATTATTCAATAAATATTTAAAAAATAGGAAATGATTGAAATATCCAAAAAAAATTGTCCCTCCACCTCTCTTTCAATTCAAAACCTCTTCTTGTGTATTTTAAAAAAAATAGAAAATGATGCAATGTTCGGATAAATTCCCTATCTAGCAACATTTACACTTTTACTTCCCTAATCAGCACTCTTTTGTTTTTATTTCCCGCACTCTTTTGTTTTTATTTCCCGCACTTTTTTGTTTTTATTTTCCTATCTAGCACTCTTTTATTTTTTATTTCCCTATCTAGCACCATTTCAAAAATAAATTAAAAAATAATAAATTAAATTTTTTTGTTGATAATTTTAATTTTAAATGCATTAAAAAATAAATATTTTTAATGTTTAAAATAGTTAGAAATATAATTAATGAATAAAGAAATGTGTTTTTACAAAATAAAAATAAAAAATTAATAAATTTAAAATGTTTAGTTTAAAAATTATTTTTTTAAGAATGAATAAAATAAAAAATTAAGGTCGTGTGGAGTGGTTTCCTGATGTTATGGGAACGTGTTTCGACGTGGCTTTGACCTGTTCAACGTTGAATAGTAACTGCCTTTGCCACGTATTTATTATTCGACATTATTTATTCATGCCTTCGGTCGTCCGGGGTCTGACCGGTACAATAAGATATCACAAATTTTAACTTTCGAATTCTATAATATAAAAAATATCTAGATTACATATTCTTGAACTAAACAAAATATTCAATAAAAAAAGTCAAAGGATAGTTTGAATATTTTTTCAAAGTATAGGATGGAGAAAGAAACGCGTGATGGTGCAAGAAGAATTTTCCAAAATTCTGACCAATTGTAGGCCCAGATCAACATGGCAAGCAATTGAGTAAGGGCACATTCTCCCTGCACCTGATCAATTCAAACGGGCACCTGATCATTGACGTGAAAAGACAAAAATGCCCTTAATGAATATTAAATTAGGTTAAGTGAAGAATGTGAATGAAAAACCTGCACCCAACCCGCAACCGCAACTCATCTGCACCAGCTTCCTCTTGGTTTTCGCAGGGAAGCACAACAAGCCTTTGGTTCCGTTTGATTTCGACGGCAAACCATCAGCTGCGACGGCGTGAAGGAACCCTTGAACGGAGAGGAAGCCCGGAGAGAATGTATTTGTGTTAGGTAGTTAGCGCAACAATTTGTTCTTTTATACTATTTGTGTTCCATTGTAATTTTGGATTGAATGTTATTTTTATGAAAAGTAAGATGGTAAGGACTAGAGGTGGAGGAAGTTCTAATTTGGACCGTGTGCGACCAACTGCATTAGTGAGAAGAAGACGGGGTGGTCCTAGTACTTCGGTTTCAAATGAACACTTTGAAGATTATATTGAAGGAGAAGAACTTGAAATTGATGAAGAAGGCTATCCAGGAGGGCCAGTGGATAAGTCGTTACTAATTAATTATGAACATCATGTATCCAGACAGTTATGGGATGGTTTGGTAAGTAATGAAAATTAATTTCTTGTATTTGGTATGTATGTATTTATTGATGATATATGTTGATTATTGTAGGATCGTGGTGAGCTGAAGGTCGTTTCACATGGGAGGAAGATAAATATGTTAGGAGCACCTCATGAGCGCATAGAGGTTGTCGTAAAAATGTGTGGCTTAGGGGGTCTGCTTCAGGCTAGTTATGAGGTTTTAGACCGATGATTGTTGTGTGGTTTTGTAGAGAGGTGGCATGCAGAGACTAACAACTTTCATTTACCGGTTGGGGAGATGACCATCACTCTTGATGATGTGTCAAATTTGTTCCATTTACCTATTGTCGGACAATTTTACAGACAGGAAACCTTAGATGTAGATTCGACCATTGATTTATTGGTACAAGCTCTCCGTGTTGACCGTGGAAATGCATATGAAGAAACAAGATACTGTAGGGGAGCTCATGTGCGCCTGAGTTGGTCAAGAGTTGGTTAGATCTGTATCACATCCATATGTGATTCATGCGGAGGATGATGAACGCCCTCTACAGGTACCCTCAGATGCACGTGGCCACGGAGCACATCCCTGAGGAATCACATCCTGCTATGGTATGCTTGTAACTTTATTAACGTATTAATTTGTGTTATCTTTTTCTAATACTATGACATTCATGCTTGTAGGGTATTTGTCGTAGAATTACACAGACATTGCAACCATTACTTAATTATAGTGATGTTGTGGAGGGCAACCCTGTTTGGGAAGACATACAAGCAGCCATTATGTTGGCACGAGGAGCGACTGATGATAGGACTGTATATGTTAGGAGACATTCACGTAGGAATGATTGAGCATGTATTAGGGATAATGTATTAGGATTCCTTTTTATGTATTTGAACCTTATCTATATTATTGATTGAGCATGTATTAGGGATAATGACGACGTATTTAAACTTTATCTATAATATTATTGAATGTGGATTTTAGTATTGTCAAGGATTTTAGTATTGTCAAGTTCTGAGCATTTAAAAAAATCATGTACTGGTTTTAACTATTAACACTTATATGTTTCGAATATTGATATCCATAGGCACCTGATTGACTTCCGAATTTCTCCATCCATAGACATGTTAATGACTTACGGATTTTTTTATCCATAAGCATCAATATTGGGTTACGGATTTTTTTATCCATAGACACAAATACTAGGTTACGGATAAATCCATCCATAGGCACAAATATTGGTTTACGAATATATTCATCCATAGGCACAAATATGAGTTCTGGATAATTTCATCTGTAGGCACCATTGTGTAGTCAATACATCACAGATATTAATGCATAAATGCATCACAAATGTAGTCAATACATACTTATATATTACAAATGTTTAAGATTACAAATTCATCCCAAAACAACAACATTACTTATCTATTACTAATGTTTAAGATTAGAAATATCGTCTAATGGACATTATTTGTGTGTAAACTTGCATCTGGCTAGTGTAGTATGTTGACCAAGATTGGGCTGTAGGATAACAATGTGATGCCCACAATATATCTGTAGGTGGAATAGGACAACCAACTTTCAACTTCACCTATAAAAGTAATAAATATAAGTTACATAATATAAGTTTTAAGTTAGCACTATTAGTCACTTTACATGGACGTTTTGGGTATACCTGGACAAAATGATTTCCATGGACGTGCCCAATTGCAATGATTTGGTGTTGAGTGAAGTTACTTGGTGGTTGGGTTCTTAACGGAAAAATAGTCAATGATTGTATCATGGACAATGAAACCAAAATAGCATTGTATCGATTAGCAATAACGTATCCCATATCTGGAATTGTCATCCACTTATCTGTTCATGCCTGCAAGTTCAATTGAGGAACAAAGTTAAATGGTGAAATGCAAAGTAGAAATGAAAGGGTCTTAGTCATTCGTACCATAGACATGTGGTCAACTAGAAGTGACTTCTTCAAGTATTCATAGTTCATCACCACCAAACAGTTCAACATATTTTTGTCTCCATTCACTTAGTTCTTTTAACAAATTCATTCGAACAACAGCCCATGACTCCTCTCCCATGCCCAATTCGGCAGCAACAACACGGTACCCACAATGGCCATCAGCCTTAACGTCCACAACAGCAAGAATGTATGGATGATACCCAACAGGGAACTGATCAAAGAAAGGAATGGATTTTGGTGGTAGAATTTGTGGTAAGTGTGATGGAAGAGGCCCAAGCACAAGCCCACATGCAAGCCCACCAAAGGGTGGATTTGGGTCAACCTTAGAGTTATGGCCAAGAGGATCCAAGAAGACGTTCTTTTACATGTTCAAATGCCATAAACTCTAGTGTAGAGTAGACTTTTAATTTTTGTAGTCAAGTAGCATAGGAATTTGCTTGTAAAAATTGTTTGGCTTGTAATTAGGATGTTTTAACTTTTAAACCAACCTAGGTTAGATTAGGATTCTAGAAACACCTAAAGCTAACCTAGGACGGTCATTTTGAGACCAAAATAAGCAACCTAAGAGTCACTTGAGTTAGGACCGGTCACACATTTAACATGTGACTATTTAGGATGTCATTTCCATTTCATTTGGTTTGTAATTCATGTCACATTTGGCTCTTCAAATGACCAGCCTCCAAGCCTATATAAGGAGGTGCTTGGGTCATGTTTTGTAAGACTATTTTGAGTAATGAAATGCTGCCAAAGTGTCATTCAAATTGCTCCCTTGCCAATTCTCTCTAGAATAGGCTTTTAGTCTTCCAACTCTCACCTTCAAATGGAGACGGCCGAACCACTCCAACTCTCATTACTCCTCATGCACCTTTAAGGCTCACACAACTCCTAGGAGTGCCTTATTCCACTTGCAACCATTGAAGCTTCCGCCAACTACATCAAAACTTGAAGATGAAGGCACATATTCCATCAAAGTGTCCTTCCATAGATTTTTTAGTCGAACAACTATCCTCTTGCGAGTGTAAGAAATCCACATTTTCAAAATAAGAAGGCATTCGCTTAGTTGATCTCATGAATTTCGTAGGACGAGCCATCTTTACAGCACCTTTTGTTTTCACCTTAGCATGTGGTGCGTTAATAGATGTCTTCTCTGAAAAGGCTATCTCTTGCAATTTAGTTTTGATGTTAACCTTACCTACAACATCTAACTCTTTGAACCGCTTCGCGATCACCTCAAACTCTTTGTCAATTGACAACTCAGATGAGCATTGTTCACTTGTAATATCTTCAAAGCTTAATCGAGTCCACATGACATGTATTGATTTAAGTGATATGCTACCCACACCAAATGAAGCCAATTGACACGCACACGGAAGACCATGAGTACATGTAAGAGTACATCCACACCGATTTTTATCAAACCCCACTAATTTGACCCTATCAAGCTCTTCAGAAATAAGGTTCAAAGCATATTTTGACACAAAACCTAACAATTTTTTGTAAGCAGTAACCTTAAATCGATGTCCCACCACATTAAGACTTTTTTGGAATGAAGCTTTGATTGCATTATGTTGTAAAATAATCATCTTATTGATCAAATCCCAACAGAAAAATAAATCCCCCATAGAATTTTGAAGAATTCTCTTTAGGCTTTAGTGTGCCTCCTCAACCCTATTACTTGTTGTGTTTCCTAAGTGCATTACCTTATCTGTCCGTGTCTTCACAAATTTTTCTTTGTGTGGACGTAACCATGTATCCATCACATAATCAACAAATATAGGTCATGGAGAACAAACAACTTGAAAAACGTTGACACGATCTTCAAAGGCCTCAACAATATCACAATCCACAACAGATCCCCAAGCTTGCATTACTTGATCCCAAGCCTCCCTTGGATGCACCAACATTTTACATTTTGCTTTCACATTTTTATCAATGTGAAATCGACATAGCAAATTATAAGCTTCAGGAAACACAATTCCCACTGCATTCATTAAGGCAATATCTCTATCACATACTACCACCCTAGGGTATGAATCAATTCTAAAAAACAATCCTTTAAGTCTATCAAAGGCCCACAAAAAATTGTTTTCCTTTTCTGCTACTAGTAAACAAAATGCAACGGAAAAAGTCAAACCAGTTGATGTAATCCCAACAACCTCAAGTAAAGGCATCCTATACTTGTTTGTTTTGTACGTACTATCCATCAATATGACAATATTAAATGAGTTCACTAACTTTACTGAATCTGGGTGTGTCCAAAATATATCCTGCACAACATTCGACACCTCTTCACACCTACACCAATGCACGTACATGTCTCGCTCCAGTAACAACATGAATTCAGAAATAATCATCTATTCCGGATATATATCCATAATTCAGAAATAAACTACGGATATGGATATCCATAATTCAAAATACAATTACGGATAATTATATCCGTAATGCAGTGATATGGTGCAGAAAATGTTACTCACTTACGAACGCTTACATCCGTAACGTTAAAAAACACTTCCGGATATCGGTATCCGTCACTAGCTGAGCTCGAACAAAATGCGATAAAGAAGCACCTTATCGGTTCTTACCTCACAACAATGCACCACCATCACTGTAAATCCACCTCTTACGCAACTCAAAGCACCACCAATGAAGAAAACCAACTCAAAGCTCTACCGTCACAGTTTTTCCAAAGAAACCTTCACAACTTTTCTAATTAAAGAAGACAAGGGCATAGTTGGGTTTTTAAAATTTCGTCAGGAAGCAAATGATCGGGTGCAAAAAGTAATTGCCTTGAGTAAGAATGATATAAACAAAAGGTTGCTTCTTGCTGCACCCCATAGGTTCTTGCTGCACCCACATCAATTTTGTAATTCCAAAAATATTTCTCCGGAATTAAAATAGTTAGTTCCGGATTATATAATCCGAATTATGTCATGCTGGGTGAATGAAGTGTCTGGGGGTACACTTGTGAGAAAAATGAGAACAAGCGGTAGGATGAAAAACCTAAGTGAAATTTTAGGATTTATTTAATTTTTTAACTGAAGGACAAAAATATAGTTACACAATTACTATGGTGCAGCAAGAACCTATGGAGTGCAGAAAGAAGCAGCCTAAACGGAAACGTTTCAGGCAAAGGCCGTGAAGCCTGAAAATTTGAACGAATGGTAGAACTGTCTTCGTAGTAGGATCCCATGACACAACCAAATCATCGATGTGGAACCTCTACACCTATTTTGTTCCCAAAATAGTAGAATTTTCAAAAGTTAGTTGGATCCTCTTCGATCTTCCATACTCCAAAATCCTCACCTTAATTCCCATTCCTTATTTGAAAAAAAAAGATAAAAACTACTTGTTTGTTATAGTTTTTATTTCATTTTTTTTTCTCGTAGGTGTCATGGTAATGTACGTTAGAGGAGTCATGCGGGATGTTGCAGAATCACCACGTTGGATTCAGATTTCAGGTGCGTGGAACACTTCTCATTTGGAAATAGGAATATATGATTTTGATTTCGGTTTTTGAATTTTTTGTCTCGTTCTTGTTTCTCCCGTGGTTTTGTGATCCTGTTTCTAATCAACATTGCGTGAACGCAAGGAAATGAATGCGATGCATGTAGGCAATCACTAGGAGGAATTAGGATCAGCAATGAGCAATGAGCGTGGTGTTTGATAATAGAAAGATTGGTATCACATTGATTTGATTTTGTTATAGTTAAACGTCCATTTCACCATTAAATTCTTGACTTACAGAGTAGAGAATTCTTGGAATGAATAAGTAATTATCGGAAAACAACCTTCTATCTGTTAGCAATAATCTTGGAACAGTTCTCAGAAAAGGTTAATTTTGAATCTTCTAGAAGAGTTATTAATATTCAACTGTAAAGATCATTCAAAAATCTAGTTATAGTGATAGGTTCAAAGCTTATCAACAATTTGTGCGAGTCCAAAGAAAACTTCTTTAGCCGGTGCTTCTCCCTGCAGAATTTCAAGTCGTTGATTTTCTTACCAAACCTGTATCCGGTGCTTCCTTTCATAGATTCAAAAATAAACTTATGATGGTTGTTAATCTTATCATAATAAGGGGATGTTAGGTAATATTGAGTGTCATGCATGGGTTGTTAGGTTCGAGAACAGTTAGGTTATGCCCCTCTATTTCTGTATATATTCTTTCTCCCTCTCTTTCTCTTCTCTGATATCCTCACAATGCACAAAGATCACCCAAAAAACTAATTACACAGATAGTTACAAATCAGATCCGACCCTGAAGAAACTTTTCGAACTTTAACAAATTTTCCTAATACTTCTAAAAGTATAGTTTGTATAGAATTTCATTCTCCAATTAGTCGTCTTTGTAAATTTAGTCTTTAAATAATTATATTTGTGATAATTTAGTTTAACTTTACTGGAAATATTTATTATTAGTTAACAAACAAATTCATAAATTGCATACTTCTACTCTAAATTGACACAAATGAATACTTCTGAAGACAAATTGCCTAATTACTGTTTAATTTTCTATCATATTATTGGTTGGTTGAAAGTGAAGAATACACCAGTGGCCAAACTGTGCGAGGTTTGGTAATAGGAGTATGAATTAGTTGTAACTATGCCTTCAGCATTCCTAAATGTTGGTTTTGAAAGAGTAGTGTAGGGTATAGATTGATGCACTTAGCCGAACTGATGGCCCTCCCCCATCACGAACTACCCAGTGCGATCGACGAGGGTTTTTTCTGTTGTCAGATTGGACAATAATTTCTATTATAAAGAATGAGAATAGAGGAGAAGAAAGAAAACTATAATAAAATGATAAACGATGTGACGAAGAAGATAGATAGAAAGTAAAAATATCATTATTGTCAGTATTACAGATGAAAAAAGAAATACAGAACTTTTCAATTTCTCATGGGATGCTGTTGTTAAGACACCAATTCTGGCTTGATGACTTTTTTCTGTATAATTAACGGGCTCTGATTTCACTTGTTTGATATTAAAGTGTATTGCTTCCCTTTGATATCTTAACAGATTTCCTTGTCATAAAATAAACCATGTCACTTTCTTAGCTGTTTTTCCGTATGCCTAAGTAGTGAGCTTCTTAATTGATAATATAGAATCTTTTCAAGATCATTATGGCCATTCCTTTTACTGTATTTTGCCCTGATTCCTCGTTGTTTGAGGTACTAGCAACACTTTTTCTAGATGATGGCCATTTATCCACCATGATGAAATGGCCTACATGTGATACTTGTATACAAATAATATAATATGGCCCGTTGAAACGAATATATGCGTGCCAAAAATTATCATATTCTACTATTGGCCCCCATGCCACTAAAATTCAGTGGCGAATATCATCCTGTCAGAGGGTTCATCTGCCCCCAATCATTATTATTTTCTTTAAAATTTCTCTGATTAAATTATACAGATTGCTTTGGCAATTGAAGGTTTGGGAAATTATCAACTTCGATTGGTTGCCCTGAAAGCTTTGGAATTAACTACTGTAAAAACTGTTTAGGAAGTTTTATATTTTATCCTTATTATATTTTTATTTTGTATCACAGCTGTATCTTACTATTAATATTAGGATTATGTATTTAGAAACAATCCCACAATCATAGGGATTTGTTTCTCTAGAATTAGTTGTCCATATTTCCTAAAATAACTAGCAAGCTCTCATGTATATATAGGTCTAATGACCTCATAATTTAAATAGAAGAAAATATTATTCCTTCTAAACTTGATATGGTATCAGAGCTCCTGATCTTTAGGAGTCTCTGACCGTGCCTGAAAACCCTAAGTTGCAGCCGTCATTGCTGCACAACATTGAGCCTTGCTGCAGCCTTCATTGCTGCACAACCTTGGCCTAATCGCAGCCTTCATTGCTGTGTAGCCTTCACCGCGGCTACTGTTCACCGCGGTTACTGTTCACCACGCACTGTTCATCACGGTTACTGTTCACCGCCGCTACTGTTCATCACTGTGATGGCTGAGATCACTGAGATCGTGAATCCTATTGGGGACAGATTCCAAACTGCTGGAGAATTGCAGAATGTTCATTCTGCTTATAGATTAAATGGAAAAAATTATCTCAAATGGTCTCAACTCATTAGAACCATCCTGAAAGGAAAAGGAAAGGTCAGTCACCTGACTGATATGGCCCCTGATGAACAGGATGCCAAGTTCAAATCATGGGATGAAGAAGACTCCATGATCATGGCATGGCTGTGGAATTCAATGGTCCCAGAAATCAGTGATACCTGCATGTTCCTTAAATCAGCAAAGGAAATTTGGGAGGCAGTAGAACAAACCTATTCTAAGGCCAAGGATGCTGCTCAAATATATGATGTAAAAGTGAAAACCGTGGCTGCTAAGCAGGGAAACAAATCTGTTACAGAATATGCCAATCAACTCAAGTCCCTATGGATGGAATTGGATCACTACCGAGTTATAAAAGCAAAATGTTCAGAAGACTCAGCAATCCTTAAGGAGTATATTGAACAAGATAGAGTCTATGATTTCTTGGTAGGCCTGAATCCTGAATATGATCAGGTTCGAATCCAAATCTTGGGAAAAGAGAAAGTCCCAGGGCTTAATGAAGTGGTAGCCATTATTCGAAGTGAAGAAAGCAGGAGAGGACTGATGTTGGAGACCCCAACTACTGAAAGCTCAGCAATGAAAGCTGAAGGAGGAACAGCCATGCTAACTAACCAGAAGAAAAGCAGGTTTTCCAATATAGAGAAAAAACAGGAGGAAGTCTGGTGTACCTACTGCAACAAGCCGCGCCACACAAGGGAAAAGTGCTGGAAATTACATGGAAAACCCCCAAGCAGAGAATGGGGCCAGAAAGGAGGCCCTCCAAAAAGGGAAGGACAAAGACAAGCACACATTGTTAATGGACAAGGAGAAGAATCTGTCCAGCTGAATCATGAAGAGATAGAAAGGGTAAGGTCCTTCCTTAGTAAATTGGAGAAGCCCTCAGGTATGTGCTCCTTAACATATTCTGGTAAGTTTCCATTTTCTTTTGGACTTACTGCTTCAGATACACCCTTTACTCATTTCTGGATACTAGATTCAGGTGCTACTGACCATATGACCCCTCTACCTAAATACTTCTCCACATATATCCCATGTCCTAGCAACAAGAAAATTTCCACAGCAGATGGAACATGTATAACTGCCGCAGGTCAAGGAGAAGTCCAAATAAGCCCATCTATAACATTAAAACATGTCCTTCATGTCCCTAAATTGTCCACCAATCTGATTTCTGTACAGAAACTCACAAAAGATCTCTCTTGTAACGTTGTTTTTCATAACAACTATTGTGTATTTCAGGACAAAAACTCAGGGAGGACGATTGGACATGCTAGAGAATGGAATGGCCTATACTACATGGAGGATCCTAATCTTGGTATCAATAGTCACTCTCTCATATCTGAATCCACCATGACCAGTAAAGAGAAAGCTCAACTATATCATTGTCGGCTAGGACACCCTTCATTTCAAGTTGTAAAAGTGCTCTTCCCTTCCTTGTTTCAGAATTTAAATGTGGAGAGTCTCCATTGTGAGGTGTGTGAGCTTGCGAAACACAAGCGTGTACCTTTTCCCATTAGTAATAAAATGAGTCCTTTCCCTTTTTTTCTTATCCATACTGATGTCTGGGGTCCTGCTAATATTCCTAATATCTCAGGTGCTAAGTGGTTTTTAACCTTCATAGATGATTGTACACGGGTGACTTGGGTTTTCCTATTGAAACATAAATCTGAGGTTAGCTCCATTTTTGTTCAGTTTGTGTCTATGATTAAAAATCAATTTGGAGTTAATATCAAGAGAATTAGGTCTGATAATGCTAAGGACTACTTTAACCTGGTGCTAAACTCTTTTTGCCAAAAGGAAGGGATAATTCATGAGTCTTCATGTGTTAACACACCCCAACAGAATGGGATTGCAGAAAGAAAAAAATGGGCACTTATTAGACCAAACTAGAGCTCTACTTTTTCAAAATCATGTCCCTAAGAAATTTTGGGGGGAAGCCCTTCTTACGGCCACCTACCTAATCAATAGGTTACCCTCTAAAATCTTAGCATCAAAAAGCCCCATGGAAGTCCTATCCTCCTTCTACCCACACCTAAACCCTACAAATAAACTCCAACCTAGAATATTTGGGTGTGTATCCTTTGTGCATGTTCATAGTAATGAAAGGGGAAAGTTGGACCCTAGGGCTGTCAAATGTGTATTCTTAGGGTACTCAACCACACAAAAAGGATACAAGTGTTTTCACCCCCCGTCAAAGAGATTCTTTGTGTCAAGGGATGTCACATTCAACGAACAAGAGAGCTACTTCCAGCCTCATCTTCAAGGGGAGAATGTAAGAGAGGAAGATGAGCCTCTCATGCTTCCAAATATGGCATTTGGACCTGAAATTGGGACAAATAGCATTGCTGTCCCTGAAACTGAGACAAGAACAAAACAAGCACCTGAACCAGCAGCAAGACCTGAATCAGCTCCTGAACAGGCACCTGAATCAGCAGCTGAATCTGCACCTAATGGTGGTGGAAAATTCGGAAAAAATCTGGTATATTCAAGAAGAGGAAAGGTCATTCCAGAATCTATCCATGTCCAAGAATCCAACCTACCATCTTTACATGAGGTAACAGTTTCTAATCCTAGAAATTCCAATAATTCTAATGAGTTTATTTTGGAAAATTCAGAAGCACAGGAGGATCAAAACCTGGATCTTCCTATTGCCCTTAGAAAGGGAACCAGAACCTGCACCCAACAGCCACTTTACCCTCTATCAAATTTCCTATCCTTTGAAAAATTCTCTCCTACCCATAAAACCTTTCTCACAAACTTAAACTCTACACCCACACCTTCCTCTGTATCTGAAGCATTATCTGACAGGAAATGGAAACAAGCCATGGATGTGGAAATGGAGGCACTAAACAAGAACAGGACCTGGGAGCTTGTCACCTTACCAACTGGAAAAAAACCAGTAGGGTGTAAGTGGGTATACGCTGTAAAGTATCGGGCTGATGGGACTATTGAGCGTTACAAGGCAAGGTTAGTAGCCAAAGGATTCACTCAAACCTATGGAGTGGATTACTTGGAGACATTTGCTCCGGTTGCTAAGATGAACACGGTCAGAGTAATATTGTCATTAGCAGCAAATCATGATTGGGATATGCAGCAGTTCGATGTGAAGAATGCATTCCTACATGGAGACCTTAAAGAAGAAATATACATGGAGTTGCCCCCTGGCTATGATGGACAGGTTGCTGCTGGAACCGTTTGTAAGCTAAAAAAGGCTCTATATGGGCTGAAACAATCCCCAAGAGCATGGTTTGGAAGATTCACCAAAGTTTTGACAAGTTTGGGCTACAAACAGAGCCAAGGAGATCACACTTTATTTATTAAACATTCAGTTTCAGGAGGAGTAACAATATTATTGGTGTATGTAGATGATATTATAATAACTGGAGATGACAAAGAGGAGCAGCAAACGTTAAGTCAATGTCTTGCCACGGAATTTGAAATTAAGACATTAGGGAGACTTAAATATTTTTTGGGAATTGAAGTGGCCCATTCCAAGAAAGGAATCTTCATATCTGAACAAAAATATATTACTGACTTGCTTAGAGAAACAGGAAAGACAGCCTGCAAACCAGCAAGTACTCCAGTTGATCCAAATATAAAGTTGGGAAGTGCGGAGGAGGATAATGCCGTGGACAAGGAAATGTACCAAAGACTCGTGGGCAGGCTTATTTACTTATCTCACACTAGGCCAGACATTGCTTTTGCTGTGAGTCTAGTCAGTCAATTTATGCACCAACCAAAGGAGGCACATTTGCAAGCTGCCCTTAGAATTGTGCAGTATTTAAAAGGGACTCTAGGAAGAGGGATTTTGTTCAAACGAAACAAAAGTGTTCGTCTTGAAGCATACACGGATGCAGATTATGCAGAGTCAGTTGTGGATAGGAGATCAACTACTGGATACTGCACCTTCCTTGGTGGAAATCTAGTGACTTGGAAGAGTAAAAAACAAAGTGTAGTAGCTAGATCAAGTGCTGAAGCAGAATTTCGAGCAATGGCCCAAGGAATATGTGAACTTCTATGGCTGAAGATTATATTGGAAGACTTGAAGATAAGATGGGATGAACCTATGAGGTTATATTGTGACAATAAATCTGCAATTAGCATAGCCCACAACCCAGTACAACATGATAGAACTAAACATATCGAGGTGGACAGACATTTTATCAAGGAAAAGTTAGATAGTGGCTTGATTTGCACCCCATATGTGTCCACTCAGAGTCAACTTGCAGACATACTCACCAAAGGACTGAACTGCAGTAACTTTGAAAGAATTATATCCAAGCTGGGAATGGAGAACATCTATTCACCAGCTTGAGGGGGAGTGTCAAAACTGTTTAGGAAGTTTTATATTTTATCCTTATTATATTTTTATTTTGTATCACAGCTGTATCTTACTATTAATATTAGGATTATGTATTTAGAAACAATCCCACAATCATAGGGATTTGTTTCTCTAGAATTAGTTGTCCATATTTCCTAAAATAACTAGCAAGCTCTCATGTATATATAGGTCTAATGACCTCATAATTTAAATAGAAGAAAATATTATTCCTTCTAAACTTGATAACTACGCATCCGGCCACTGTGTTTTGTTCATCTAAATTCTATATAAGTTCCTTGACAGTTGGAAAATGGAACATCTTTAGAACATGCATGTATCAGCCTCAGTGCTTTAATTAGACTAACAGGCCCATTGTAGAAAACAAAAATTTGCTACTACTACAACCCAGAGGCAACGGAGGTAGCGTTTTGTAGCTGACTAACCCAGAGGAAAAAAGTTCAGCTGTACACTTTACTTTTCCATTAGAAAAGAGCAACAGTAGACTGTTTACGAAGGCACGATTACAAAGTATAACTTTATAACTGTTTTCATCGGTTACAATTTCTATGAGAGGGTCAACTTGAGAGGTAGAAAGGAAAGTTAGAACAAATGGTTTAGGCAAACAATTCTCTTTATAGTTGAAAACAAATCTGAACAATTGGATAAGGCATTTGATTGTATGTACACTCACAAGAACAATTGATTAGACACGAATGATTGACAAACCTCACAACCACACCAATGAATTACTAACTGTTCCTATTGATGTTCTTTTTGGAATCCTCTTGAATTGAACCTCTAGACTGATAAAGCTCCAGCCAACCTTTGGATTCCTGCAACAAAGCCTCGATGTTTTCATCCTGCGTCACATTAGGTTGCTTGGAAGCCCATTCAAGCACTCCAAGAACCCCGGCCCTAGCAAGTTCCTCACTGTCTGGCACATACAATGCAATGTAGGAGAGCAGAACTAGTGCTGAAATCTTAACTGTCTGTTCTCCAAAATACACAAGCTGGACCAAGTGCTTTGCACCACCAGCACTTATAATAGCCTTGGAGTGATCAAAACGGAGGTAGTTTTCCGTGGAGACAAATTTTGTGAGAGAGATTGCTGCTTCCCTTGACACCTCTGGCCTTCCTTCATCAAGAAGCCGGACCAAGGGACCAATTATCCTTGTGTCCGTTGCCCCGAATGTCCTTGCCAAATTCCCTATAGCCTTTATGCAAGGAATCGGGAGTTTTGTATCTTCCTTCTCAATGATCTTAAGCACTTGATCAACAATTGCCTTGCAAGCGGGAGAGTTGGGTTTGAAAGCTGATCTTCTCAATTCTGCGTCTTTTTCTGCCACTGCCGTTATCTCCTTCACTGCAGGCAGAATCGTACTTCACATCTTCAGACCCTTTCTCAAGGAGAATGGCAAAGCACAACAGAGCCCTCGATTCAGTGATGCTCCGACAAATGGCTACGTTGCCCTTGGCGAGCTGCCCGAGGGCTCTTGCTGCCATTGCTTTCATGTAAGCCTTATTCTCAGGGTCCTCCAGTTCCCTTCCCTTCATGTTAATTCCAGAGTAGGTATAGCTTTGCTGGTGGGACTGATGGCTCTGCTTGCCATTACTATTCCCATTGGCCTTTGGCGGAGCACCCTGTGAGTTCTGAGTCCCTTCATTGTCTTGACTTAACTGTTGCTGCTGCTTGTTGGCAGCATGCATTGCCATGGTACTTGTAACCACTTTAAGCATCTGATTTGTGGACTTATCACCTAAGGGATGCTGCATGCGACTTTGCATAAACTTGTCCTCATATTCACTCTCCTTTTTCAAAGTATTGCCATTAGAATTATTACTAGCCATCACAACAGCATGGATTGATGTGGGTTTGTTGCTAACAATTGCGTATTTACTATGCTCCTGAACGGTTTCAAAAGCAAGATGACTTACAAGCAAGCGAACGATATTATGCTGAGCGAAAAGATCTTGACATTTTGGGTACTTAGCTGCCAACTCAGACACGGCCCAGGCAACCACAGCTTGAACTTTCATGGGACCTTCTTTCAGAACTTTGGCGAACACAGAGCACACCCCGGCAAGGATCATAAGCTCCACGCTCTCAGGGTCACGGCCCAGAAGCCCAATAGCCCTGGCGGCGTTCTCTTGACCCTCTTTTTTACCCTCCTTTATCAGCTTCAACAAGGGTCCAACCCCACTTTCCTCGATTATCAACTTCCCATTCCGGTCGTTGTCACGTACTAGCGAAACGAGCGAGGCGGCTGCGACAGATCGGTCGTCGAGAGAGCCTTTCTGGAGGGTCGCCAGCTCCCCCCAAATGAAGCCCAAAATGGGGTCGTTCGCGGCGATCGGAGGGAGGCTGATATACTCGTCACCGCGATTCTCCGCCGGAGCCGAAACCCGGAGGAGCCACGACACGTCCCCGATGGAATTCTCGAGCTGGGACGACATCTTGCGAAACGCCGCCGCCGGAATGATGCTGAACACGCGCTTCATGAGGCTGTCGGCGCCGCATTTCAGGACCAAAGATAGAGCCTTGTCGAGGACGAGTTCGGTGTCGGCGATTATGCGCCGCGTGGGACGCTCGTAGAGGTCGGAGCTGGCACGTGCTGCTTGTCGAAGAAGGCCGGCGAGTTTTTCGGTCTTGGATTTGAATTCTAAGCACTCTTGCTTGAAAGAGGAACTGGCCTCTTCCGCTGCCTTGGTCACTTGGTCAGCCAATTGGATCGGCTTTGCCAACAGTTGCTTCACTATGTCTGACATGGTTCTCTTCTTGAACGCTCCGATCCAAAACCCCAGTTGCAAAAGTTTGAGCCTTCATTAAGAGTGTTTGATGTCTTCGTTAAAAAAAAAAATACACTTTTCATCTCCATTTAAGAGTGTTTGATGTCTTCGTGAGTAGTAACTACAAGCAAGTATAAGTATGATTAATTTAAATACAAGTGTAAAGGTTGGAGTAAAGTCAAATACATTGTTGATTGTAACATTGAGCTACTATTTTTAGCTTATTAGGTACCATTTTATCTCCTCATCCAATTTGTTTAAGAGGACATAGATAGTATCTAAAATTAAAATTGGTTGTGTAATTGTTGATATGTTGGTGATCTCTTCGTTTCTTCTTTCGAGTTTCTTTCCTAATATGCTGGTGTTGGATCGGGGTTAATCTGAAAAAGGTACTTCAACAATCAAGTAAGTACTTTGTGTAAAAAATGTATATTTGTAAATTGATAAAGTGTACCTTACACCTCTGTGAAAGGTTTATTTATAATGTTGGTCATGGGTCCTTGCTGTAATGGGTTGAATATTAGTTACACACTTATGTATAATGTTGGTATATCTGAAGAATATCTTTAATATCTTTCAGTTAATAAGTATTTAGCTTATTTCTCATAGATATTTTCCGCATAATCTGGGACGTGATTATGACCTATTAAATACTCTGGTAATTGTCGTTGCTTCCATTTATTAACTACCTTCAAATGTTCTTTGACACGATCAATCGGTCACCGAGACCGAGATTAGTTTGTTCGGTACTGATCGAGGAGTTGAGATGTGACCGTTGGGTGCCCCGAGACGAGATGATGTGACTGTTGAGCACATTTAATGTTTGTCAAAGATGTAACATTATTTTTTTCAAAATTTCATTCAATGAGCACTGTTTGATCTAATGGCTGACAATTTGTGTCGTTTCAATTGTCGAGTATGATGAGCCTTTGGATTAAAAATGATCCAACGGTGCTAAGTAACGCACACTTATTTCTCTCTCCTATAAATAGCAATGATCATGAACGTTGAAAGGTTTACTACTGCCTTATTGCTTTATAGATTTCACAAAGCTTGTTCTGAGTCCCAAGGCATTCAAATAGGTATGACTCCCGAAGAGCAGAGCATCCTAGCGGTCGTCTCAACGAGTGACTTGGTGGCTAAGCTGGCAAAAATGCTGAGTCACTCACTGGTGGTCAACCGGACGCTGGGAGAAGAGCTAGAGAGAAACTCAACCACTGGTGGCCAAACTGAAAGCCGAGTTGAACGAATCTTCTAGTTCAATACAGGATACGCTGGAAGCAATGGGGTCGCTTGATGAAAAAATGTGTCAAGTTAGTATTGAGGCTGACGAGGCGAAGAAAGAGGTGGCCGCATTGAAAGCCGAGTTGGAGGCGGGAAAGGCCAACCTTGCCAAAGTAGAGGGTGAAGTCGTGGAGAGAGAGAAGACGTTGTTTGCTGAGTTGGAGAAGTAGGCGACATAGTCGTTGCCAAGTAGATAAAACAATAATTTTTGTCGAGCGTTGAGATAAGTGGCATAGTCGTTGCCATATAGAATGAAATAGTTTGGTTGAAGCAGTAATATGAGGCCTATGTAATCGATAATGGTTGACCGAGCTTTTAAGTTTCCTTCAACTTTGACTTGGGAATACTAATAAGCTTTTATGGAAATAATATGTATTGTTGACACAAGGCCCAACATTCAATAAAAGTAGCATAGAACATGTTGAACTTGATAACTGAATGATGCTAAAATTCATGTAATAATTCCCTCTGACGGATGAATCTTTAACAGACTGGTCGGAGCAAAAAATTGAGTCGTGACGAATTGTATGAAATTAGTTAATAAAAATTGTGTCTCTGATTTATGATGTATGAGAAAAATCCATGTGCAACGAGAAAAATTGTCAACAGTAAGAAAGTAACGCAAACCAATGTGTGTAGGAATTTATGAGGATCCCAGACATCACAATGTAAAAGTGAAAAAAGAAATTTTGTGGTTATTGAGCTTTTGGGAAAAGGCATGATTGTCTACTTAGCCTTTGGAAAAATTGTACAACTATTTCCTAGTTATTTAAGATGATTAGGGAGTAAATGTCACATTAATTAAAAACGAGAAAAAGAGGGATGTCCCAAACGTAAATGTCATAAGTTGGACGACTGAGAGACATGGAAAATAGTCGATTTATTCTTTGATGAATGCATGTAGTATAGACCACCACACTGTCTACCCAAGCCAATCATCTTCCCCGAAACCAAGTCCTGCAAAATACAAAATTCAGGAAAGAATAAAATGCAACAATTTAGGCATTTTGTGAGTTTGCTAGCTGAAACCAAGTTCAAGTTAAAAGATGGGACACGTAGGACATTTTTAAGTGTGAGTTTGGCATTAAAAATAACGGTGACAGTGTGTGTGACTTGTGTTGTAGCACCATTCGGTAAATTGACACTTGTATGGAAGATTTGGGTTCATTTAAAAGAGACATATGGGAAACAATGTGATTTGTGGCGTTGATATCCAAAATCCAAGAACTTACGCTACTAGAATTAACAGACACAAGAGTTAATGGAATCAAACCTGTGACATTCGCGTACGCGTCAATATTACCAAAATTATTTTGATTTAATGCATTGATTGCTTGAGCTAATTTTTGGATGTGCTCCACAATGAATCTTTGTACTGCACTAGAAGAAGTTGAATGATATACTTCATGGGATTTTGTCATGTTTTTCGTGGATTGATAGTTGATGTCATTTAATTTGATATGAACCAAGAGATTGTCTGGTTGATCTGAATGATGAATATAGAACGGGTGTGAGGGATCAGTGGTTTTGATATCCGATCCAAAACCATTCGAATCGTCTACCATGACAGTATTGGTGTTTTTAGAATATATGAAAATTTTGATAATCAAGAACACCAAGATCATGCTACGATACCATGACCAGAATAAAGATATTGGTTTCAAATAGAATGAATTCGGAGTATATATATATATATATAAACAAAATTGTAACTTCAGAAAAGAATATAAAACATAATCATGTCTATTCAATCAACTAATTATGTTACATAATAACTAATTATATCATATAATAATTTATATATAATTTCTTTAATAATTAATTAAGTTATATAATAATTAATAATATCAATAATATATATATATATATATATATATATTCCTTAATAACTTCTCATTTGGAAATCGGAATATATGATTTTGATTTGGGTTTTTGAATTTTTTTTTATTGTTGTTTCTCCCGTGGTTTTGTGATCCTGTTTCTAATCAACATTGCGTGAACGCAAGGAAATGAATGTGATGCATGTAGGCAATCACTAGGAGGAATTAGGATGAGCAATGAGCGTGGTGTTCGATAATAGAAAGATTAACTTTGAATAAATAAGTAGTGGTCTCTCATTGATTTGATTTTGTTATAGTTAAAAGTCTATTTCACATTAAGCTAAAAATTTAAGTGTCTTTAGGATCACCATTAAATTCTTGACTTATAGAGTAGAGAATTCTTGAAGTGAATAATTAATTATTGGAAAACAATCTTCTATTAACCCTAAACTCTATTTCTATATATTCTTTCTCCCTATCTTATTCTAATACAATATGTTTTGTATGTTTCATCATACAAAATCTCTTTCTCTTCTCTGATATCCTCACAATGCACAAAGATCACCCAAAAAACTAATTACACAGATAGTTACAAATCAGATCCGACCCTGAAGAAACTTTTCGAACTTTAACCAATTTTCCTAATACTTCTAAAATTATAGTTTGTATAGAATTTCATACTCAAATTTGTCCAATTAGTCGTCTTTGTAAATTTAGCCTTTAAATCATTATATTTGTGATAAGTTAGTTTAACTTTACTGGAAATATTTATTATTAGTTAACAAACAAATTCAGAAATTGCGTACTTCTATTCTAAATTGACACAAATGAATACTTTTGAAGACAAATTGCCTACTTACTGTTTAATTTTCTATCATTATTGGTTGAAAGTGAAGAATACACCAGTGGCCAAACTGTGCGTGGTTTGGTAATAGGAGTATGAATTAGTTGTAACTCTGCCTTCAGCATTCCTAAATGTTGGTTTTGAAAGAGTAGTGTACGGTACAGATTGATGCACTGTGACGAGGGTTTTTTCTGTTGTCAGATTGAACAATAGTTTCTATTGTAAAGAATGATAATAGAGGAGAAGAACGATAATTATAATAAAATGATAACCGACATGACGAAAAAGATAGATAGAAAGTAAAAATATCATCATTATTATCAGTATTACAGATGAGAAAAGAAATATAAAACTTTTCAATTTTCTCATGGGATACTGTTGTTAAGACACCAATTCTGGCTTGATGACTTTTTTCTGTATAATTAACGGGCTCTGATTTCACTTGTTTGATATTAAAGTGTATTGCTTCCCTTTGATATCTTAACAGATTTCCTTGTCATAAAATAAACCATGTCACTTTCTTAGCTGTTTTTCCGTATGCCTAAGTAGTGAGCTTCTTAATTGATAATAGCTTCTGTAGTGCACAGCTAGTTCGTTGTCTATTCCTAGAATCTATCCAAGATCATTATGGCCATTCCTTTTGGTGTATTTTGCCCTGATTCCTCGTTGTTTGAAGTACTAGCAACACTTTTTCTAGATGATAGCAATTTATCCATCATGATGAAATAGCCTACATGTGATACTTGTATACAAATAGTATAATATGGCCAGTTGAAATGAATATATATATATATATATATATGCGTGCCAAAAACTATCATATTCTACTATTGGCCCCCATGCCACTAAACTTCAGTGGCGAATATCATCGTGTCAGAGGGTTCATCTGCCCCCAATCATTATTATTTTCTTTAAACTTTCTCTGATGAAATTAAAATTATACAGATTGCTGTGGCTATTGAAGGTTTGGGAAATTATCAACTTCGATTGGTTGCCCTGAAAGCTTTGGAATTAACTACGCATCCGGCCACTGTGTTTTGTTCATCTAAAATCTATATAAGTTCCTTGACAGTTGGAAAATGGAACATCTTTAGAACATGCATGTATCAACCTCAGTGCTTTAATTAGACTAATAGGTCCTTCGTTATGAAAATTAACGTCTAATGGCCATTGTGGAAAACAAAAATTTGCTACTACTACAACCCATTGTAGCTGAATAACTCGGGAAAACAGTTCAGCTGTACATTTTACTTTCCCGTTAGAAAAGAGCAACAGTAGAGTGTTTACAAAGGCACGATTACAAAGTATAACTTTATAACTGTTTTCATTGGTTACAATTTCTATGAGAGGGTCAACTTTTGAGGTTGAAAGGAAAGTTAGAACAAATGGTTTAGGCAAACAATTCTCTTTATAGTTGAAAACAAATCTGAACAATTGGATAAGGCATTTGATTGTATATACACTCACAAGAACAATGGAGATCCGAACACTTCTCTGAAATGGCATGTCAGTGTTGAACACATCGGACATGACACATTTGTACGACACCCGTAAGACACCTATCGATAAAATGTCTAATTCAAAAAATATGTTAGATTTTTTACCATTTTAACATATGATTCTAACATAATTTTTAAAATGAGAAATACATTAATTTTTTAAAATTTCAAATTTATTGTATAAATTTTCATTATGATTATAAAAATACATAACATACTTTTAACCAGCTATAAAAAAATCAAAAACTAAAAAAATCAAAAACATTATATATATAAATCTTTAATGTTACTTTATATAATTCATAATTATATAATATATATATATATATATATACACACACGTGTGTCTCCATGTCCTACCTTAAACATTATACGTTTGTATATGTCCGTGTCCGTAATGTACATAAACTGTCCGTGGTTGTGTTTGTTCTACTACTTCGGTTGAATCTCTAGACTGATATGGCTCCAGCCTACCTTTGGATTCCTGCAACAAAGCCTCGATGGTTTCATCCTGCATCACCTTAGGTGGCCTGGAAGCCCATTCAAGCACTCCAAGAACCTCGGCCTTAGCAAGTTCCTCACTGTCTGGCACATGCAATGCAATGTAGGAGAGCAGAACTAGTGCTGAAATCTGTTCTGTCTGTTCTCCAGAATACACAAGATGGACCAAGTGCTTTGCACCTCCAGCACTTATAATTGCCTTTGAGTGATCAAGGCAGAAGTAGTTTTCCGTGCAGGCAAATTTTGTGAGAGAGATTGCTGCTTCCCTTGACACCTCTGCCCCTCTTTCATCAAGAAGCCGGACCAAGGGACCAATTATCCTTGTCTCCGTTGCCCCGAATGTCCTTGCCAAATTCCCTATAGCCTTTATGCAAGGAATCAGGAGTTTTGTATCTTCCTTCTCAATGATCTTAAGAACTTGATCAACAACTGCCTTGCAAGCGGGAGAGTTGGGTTTGAAAGCTGATCTTCTCAATTCTGCGTCTTTTTCTGCCACTGCCGTTATCTCCTTCACTGCCAAGGCAGAATTGTACTTCACATCTTCAGACCCTTTCTCAAGGAGAATGGCAAAGCACAACAGAGCCCTCGATTCAGTGATACTCCGAGAAATGGCTACGTTGCCCTTGGCGAGCTGCGCGAGGGCTCTTGCTGCCATTGCTTTCATGTAAGCCTTATTCTCAGGGTCCTCCAGTTCCCTTCCCTTCATGTTAATTCCAAAGTAGGTAGAGCTTTGCTGGTGGGACTGATGGCTCTGCTTGCCATTACTATTCCCATTGGCCTTTGGTGGAGCACCCTGTGAGTTCTGAGTCCCTTCATTGTCTTGATTGAACTGTTGCTGCTGCTTGTTGGCAGCATGCATTGCCATGGTACTTGTGACCACTTTAAGCATCTGATTTGTGGACTTATCACCTAAGGGATGCTGCATGCGACTTTGCATAAGCTTGTCCTCATATTCACTCTCCTTTTTCAAAGTATTGCCATTAGAATTATTACTAGCCATCACAACAGCATGGATTGATGTGGGTTTGTTGCTAACAATTGCGTATTTACTATGCTCCTGAACGGTTTCAAAAGCAAGATGACTTACAAGCAAGCGAACGATATTATGCTGAGCGAAAAGATCTTGACATTTCGGGTACTTAGCTGCCAACTCAGACACGGCCCAGGCAACCACAGCTTGAACTTTCATGGGACCTTCTTTCAGAACTTTGGCGAAGACAGAGCACACCCCGGCAAGGATCATAAGCTCCACGCTCTCAGGGTCACGGCCCAGAAGCCCAATAGCCCTGGCGGCGTTCTCTTGACCCTCTTTTTTACCCTCCTTTATCAGCTTCAACAAGGGTCCAACCCCACCTTCCTCGATGATCATCTTCCCACACCGGTCGTTGTCACGTGCCAGCGACACGAGCGAGGCGGCTGCGTCAGATCGGTCGTCAAGAGACCCCGTGTGGAGGGTCGCCACCTGCTCCCAAATGAGGCCCAAAATGGGCTCGTTCGCGGCGATCGGAGGGAGGCCGAGATACTCGTCACCTCGATCCTCCGCCGGAGCCGAAACCCGGAGGAGCCACGACACGTCCCCGATGGAATTCTCGAGCTGGGACGACATCTTGCGAAACGCCGCCGTCGGAATGATGCTGAACACGCGCTTCATGAGGCCGTTGGCGCGGCATTTCAGGACCAAAGACAGGGCCTTGTCGAGCACGAGTTCGGTGTCGTAGATTATACGCCGCGTGGGACGCTCGTACAGGTCGGAGCTGGCACGCGCTGCTTGTCGAAGAAGCCCCGCGAGTTTCTCTGTCTTGGATTTGAGTTCTAAGCACTCTTGCTTGAAAGAGGAACTGGCCTCTTCCGCCGCCTTGGTGACTTGGTCAGCCAATTGGATCGGCTTTGCCAACAGTTGCTTCACTATGTCTGACATGGTTCTCTTCTTTAACGCTCCGATCCAAAACCCCAGTTGCAAAAATATTATCTTACACCATATACCCTATCAAATATTAATTTTTTAATTTTTTAATTTTTTAATTTTAAAAATTATTTTATTATTTTTCATTCCGTTTATATTTTCATTAATGATATTTTTTATTTTTTTATTATAAATATTAATATTTTCTTGGTGTAAAGTGAAACAAGATGTAAAAATATAATTATCTAAAAGAGATACACTTTTCATATCCATTTAATAGTGTTTAAATAATTATGGGTAGTAACTACAAGCAAGCATAATTATGATTAATTTAAATACAAGTGTAAAGGTTGGAGTAAACTCAAATACATTGTTTGTAACATTGAGCTACTATTATTTTTACCTTATTAGGTACCATCTTATCTTCTCATTCAATTTGTTAATTTGTTAAAGAGGACATAGATAGTATCTAGAACTAGTTGTTCAATTGTTGATGTATCGGTGATCTCCTCGTTCCTTCCTTCGAGTCTCAAGTCGGACAGTTGACAATGAGGCACCACCACCAACCACGGTTAACTAATGTATTTTCATATTCGTGGAATGCTTGTCTGAATTTTTAAGGTGATGAATGAAGGGGATTAAATATAGTATAAAAGTATTCCACAATAATGGTATTATTTCTTTTAATTCTCATGATTTTGAATCTCATACTATTTTGTTAATATTGAAAAAAAGTTGAATTCCCATTTCATGTTATTCTAAAGTTTGCATACCTGCATATTACTAGTGGATAATTAAGTTTCTATTCCTACTATATTTCTTATATTTTTTCTTAGACTCTCTTAGTTAAATATAAAGTACTGCAAAAAAATATTGTTGGCTAACTTTGTCTCATAGGATTTTATATTTTATTTTATTCTTGACTACAATTTTTCAGTTTTTATTTATATTAATTTTATAATAATATAAAGAGATTATATCCTTTTTAGTTATGCAAAGGAACTTATGTGATATTTCTTTATTATAAAATTTAAGAAAAAAAATTCCAAAATATGGAATTGATCAATTTTAAATGCAAATGATAACATTATAAAAGACTCTCTTTAACTGATTTCATAAAATTGTTTTTGTCTTTAAAAACTCACATATTACAACACAATAAAAACTGAAAATTTATAAATATTAATAAAACATGAAAAACATACTATCAATTTATTTCTAATCTTTATTCCTTTCTTCATTTTTTTCTTTTTTTTCTTATTAATTTTATTATATATATTTTTTATAATATATCAATTTTCACAAAATGTGGGAAGTATGGTAAAAAAAGAATGTGGAAAGTAGGTAGGTGGGAAGGAAAGAGAGAGAAAGTGGGAAGTAGAGTAAGTGGGAAAGAAATAGAAACCAATTTTAGAAACAAAAATAATTAGTTGTTATAGTAACTAAATTAGAGATTATTTTAGGGACTAAATAAATTTTTGATTTCTAAATTAGTTTATATTATTTTTAAATAATTTCTTAGCAATCAAGATTTTTTTTACCAAATTTAAAATCTAAATAATTGATAGTTAAAATTATTAATTAAATATCAATTTAAAAACTAATTTAAAATATTTTTTTCTTTTAATTTTTAAAATGATCTCTAGTTTAGTTACCATTACGACTAATTATTTTGGTCTCTAAAATTTGGTTTCAATTTAATAATAATTTTCTTGTAGTGACTTCTATTTTCTATAGTCGCAATGTTTCTCAAAAAATATGCTTAATAATTAAACATTTAAAAAAATAAAATATTATCTTTGTTAAAACTAATAATACAAATAAACATACTTTTTAAATATTTTTCTGATTTATTTTTTTCAATTTTTTTATTATTAGAAGAGAAATAATTTAGTTATTGTTAACTTATATTTTTATGAAAAATATGAACTCAAATAATTTAAAATTCTTATTTCACTTTTTTTAGTATTTAAAAATAAACAACATCAAATAAATTTATTAAAATAAAAAAAAAAATCAATTTTTAAATATGATATTTTATTTTTTAATAAAAAACTTTATTTGGAATATTTATATATTTTTTATTTTATATGTATATATATATATATATATATTAAAAGGAAATTAATGTAAATTAGACGTTTTTGTTAATTTTAGTTTGTGTTTTAATTAAAAGATATTGTTTGAATTAAAAAAAATATGAAAATGCAAGAAAAGGTAAGGAGGTTGGAGAGAATTTGCCATATATTTTGTTGTTCAGAGAATTATTTGCACCTGACTCTTTGAAGTGTGCTGCATATTTTAATTATAAAAGCCCGTGTATGTTTATATATCCTTAAACTTCTTATAAAGTAATAATGAAATATTTCTTATATAGTAATTGTAGTGATTACATGTTATAATTCGAAGTAAATTGCACTTGTGCTGATTTATATATTTCTTTCTCGAAGAACATAACATTGGCATAATAAAATCATTAGACGTTCATACCTAGATTCATCATAAATATTCTACCACGATAAAGCCAAGGTGTTAAAAAAAATTCATCAATCATCTCAATCCATTCAACCCATATTACCCAAAAGAAGCTAGGAGAGAAATCGGAAACGAAACATTACTAGTCACAAAATGATAATATTTAAATTAATTCAAATTAGCAATACTGTCACTAAAAATGCAAAAAAAACACACACAAATTACCAGAGTATTCAGTATTGTGTATTTGAGTGACCACAAATTGTTGGTGTTACACTTTTCGCTCAAAAAGTTAACTTAGAATTGACAGACATAGATGGATATGGACAAATCATTTGCTTTTATTTTGTGTTAAAGCATTGCAGCTCCGAAAAGCTACAAGGAATCCCAAAACACAAACCCATAAACAATAACAGCAATAGGACATGTAACTTAAACAAAATATAAATTACTGTCTATTAAAAACTCCATATTCTTGGTAGAAAATGATTCTCAAAAGAGAGGCCAAAAGTTTAACATAACAATCTATAAGAGAAAGAAAAACAAAAATGGAAAACAGGCAATGAAATATACCAATCCTAACAACACTCTCTCCTTAAACCTTATCGGCCTTGGAAGCAGTTGCAGCAGCTTGTCCTCTAAGACGACCAGTCCTCCTAGCAGCAATGAGACCAACCTTCTGTCCAGGAGGAGCATCACGCCTGACAGTACTGGCGTGACCAATGTGCTGGTGGTTACCTCCTCCGTGAGGATGCTCAACGGGATTCATAGCAACACCACGCACCTTGGGCCAGCAATTCCTCTTCACTCTAAACTTGTGGTAAGCATTTCCAGCCTTAAGAAGAGGCTTCTCAGTTCTTCCACCGCCTGCAACTTGCCCAATCATGGCCCTGCAGTCACTGGGAACAATCTTCTTCGCACCAGATGGAAGCTTAATCCTGTATCAAAGCAGGAACCACAGTTAAACAACACTCAAATGCCCCACCATTTCAATAACAATCCACAAACCCTTAAATCAATTCACCAAAACCCTCAACCATTCTCATCACTAAATTGTATGTTATGCTGTGCACTCACACAACAATCGAATTGGACCTAACATATCAATTAAAACTCTTAAACCAATTCACCCAAATTCCCAACATTTCTCGTCAATGAAATAAACATTGTGGTAAGCACTTCAATCAACCCGCGACCAGATGCTCCAGAATTACAAATACAATAGAATCCAAACTGCAAATACAGAATTAAAATGCTCCGATTACATACAAAATCCTAAACATTTCTACCCAAATCCTGAACCAGTAAATTATAAATCACGTTAGGCAACTCAAAAAATGCAATTATAACAGAACAACAAAAACGTGGATGCGAACCTAGATGTGTCATTATCAGGGTTGTGACTGATAACGATAGCATAGTCGCCGGAAGCCCTAGCGAAGACACCACGGTCACCGACATGGTGCTCAACGTTGCATATAACAGCTCCTTCAGGGATAGAGCGAATGGGCAAAACATTACCAACTACGAGAGTGGCCTTCTTGCCGCAGTAGATGAACTGACCAGTATAAAGGCCTTCGGCGGCAACGAAGAGCTCATTTTGCTTCTTGTATCTGAAGGGATGGCGGAAAGTAACCTTGGCAAGTGGGGCACCGCGGCCAGGGTCGTGGATGACGTCGGTGACGACACCCTTGAGGTAGCCGTTCCGCTCCCCAAAGTCAAGACTGCGGAAGCGAGCCGGACCCTTGCGGTGGTGAGTGTGGGACTTGAAGACTGAACCCGCACCCTTACGCTGCGCACGGATCACACGTCCCATTGCAGCTCTGCAACCTTCGATAACCTACCTCTCAGATGGAAATGAATTCTAGGTTAATGGAGGCTTATGTTAGACTATACCAAGTTTTCTGGGCTTAGATCCATTTGGACCGGCCCAAACTGGAGGCTTACATTAGACTATGGCAATTGCTTCCAGGCACCCAACACTTTTGAATCTGCATCCAACACTTTTTTGAACCTGCACCCAATATAATTTCAAAAATTCCAAAAATACCTTTTATTTTAGAAATAAAATTTCGGAATTAAAAATACTGCTTTCTGGAAAAGTAGAGCCGAAATAGATTATTGTGTTCCGGATATAAAAATCAAGAAAAATAAATCAAAATCCCATTCCGGATAAAAAATAATTCAGAATTAAAAATAATACATTCCAACAAAATTTATCCAGAAGAGATTATTGTGTGCAGTTGTATGGTGCAGAAAGCAATTTCCTTAGACTATACCAAGTTTTCTCTTTCTGGACTTAGGTCAATTTGGACCGGCCCAAACCCATAAGATTTCGATTCTGTGAGGAAAATAACGTAGAAATTAATGACTAAATTTGAGGATGATTATATATTTTTTTTTCTGATTTCATAGGAATATCAAAGAATAAGATATGTTTGATAAGCTTACCCAGAAATATTTGTACACAGGTTTTTTAATATGAAAATAATTTCAAAGTGATGATTTCAAACCTTTTACCAAAGTTTAAATCAAATGCAAACATAATTTCACTAATTCAATTTATTGTCGTAGTACAATCTAATATTTTATTATATTTTCTATAATGATGTAACATAATTTTTTTTTTATCATGTACCATTTTCTTATACAATGATTTTTCAAATGATTTTTTCTATTCTGAATTTTCTTTTTCGAAACAAGATTTTAATTTTCGAATTCGGCTCTAAAGTTTTATTTTCAAAATACAATAATCTATTACAAATTTATTTATTTTTAAATATTTTTTGAATTTTAAATTTTAAAATCAGAAATAGAGGATAATTTTAGAATTGTCAAGGTGCTGGAAGAATTTATCTTTAATTAAATACACAAGCAACTCTGATCTGACTGACGAGATGCTTTGAAAATTACAAAACCAACCTTCAATTCAACTAATCTAAAAAAAATTGAACCGTTAAAAAAATCAAATAAAAATGGTAAAAAATGAAAGTAGGTTAAAGATATTTTTTAATGCCATTTTTATTTTAAAAATAAAATAAAGCATTTGTTATTTTAAATAATATAATTGTGTATGATAGAAACTTAAATCTAAATATTATACTATATTTTGATTTTTAAGTGTATTTTAAAGGTTAAGAACATAAAATATATTTTTTTAAATTTTAATATTATTAAGTTATACTATTATATATTTTAGTGTTTATTTTGATATTATTTAATTATTTATACTATTTTATTGATATTATCACAATCATCTTTTAATCAATGATTCACTAATAAAATTATTAAATAGTAACTAAATCACCTTAGAGTAATAATTACATTAAAAAATCATTAAATAATAGTTAAATTTAAAAGTAAAATATAATTAGTTTTTATATTAATTAAATAAGATATTATCTTAAAAACTAACAAACATATTTAAAATTATTTTTATTATTAATAAAAAATTATAACGTATTTTTTATAAAATAATTTTTAAATTAACTAATGGTTAAATATTAGTTTAGAAATTATTTTATAAATTTTTATTAGTAATAAAAATTACTTATAATAATTTTTTTAATTTATTAAATAGTCTCAAAATTAATTAATATAATAATTAATTATTTTGATTTTTAATATTATAATTTTTTTGTTTTACTGTTAGTTTGTTGACTTATTTAAAGTTCAAATGATTATAAATATCGATAGCAAACTAAAAGTAATTAATAATATTAATTATAATACTTAAAAGATTATTCACTAAAAAATAATAATGAAAAGACGAAGGGAACATATTATGGTCGTTGATTGAAGTGGTCTATCAGAAATGAAATTTGAAAAACATATCACATGAAAACTATTGACTATAAATCTCAAAATGTGTATACCTAAAATCCGTGTTTGGATGGGAACAAAAGCAACTCAAAGAAGACAAAACACACTCACTTATTTCTTGTCTCTTTGAATTCATGCAAGTAGAAATCAAAGATGAACAATTTATAAATACTTAGAAATGGTTTAGTTTTCATGTTTGGTATAGGGTCTCTTTCATGATGCATTTTTTGTGTGTGAGAAAACAACATTACCTAACATGGTGGGTTATTATCTCTTTTGAATCACCAAAAGAAAATGCAATCCCTTTTGCTAAAGGTATTCTAGGGAATAGATACACACTTTTCAAATTTTACTTGGAATAAAACTAAGAATATAAGAAATACAAATTATCATAATTAAACTCATAATAGAATAAATAAAGCTAATTATCACAACTATTTTTGGAACATGAACAATTCATAATGTACATAAATATGTGATATCCTCAAACTTATATTCCCAACACAATGAAAACATCCTTAACAACTAAACCCTAAAAAAAAAAATAATAAGGTGTCGTGGACTATATTTAAATGAATATATAAATTTATTATTTTATATATCAGCTTAGTCGATGTTACATATAGTTAATGTTGTTTTAATGGTGGTAATAAAATCTGCTAATTTAAGTGTGATTTGGTGAATAATGGAGTTTGTAAGAACTGTTAAGTTGCAGTGATATAGATCCAATCTCATATATATATGCACTATAATTCTAAGGTGATGAAAACAAAATGATGTCAGCACTTCTGTTTTGGAGCTTTCAAGTGTCAATGAAACATTATTATTGAGATTAAGACTCTCTAACTTCCTTAATCATGCTTCTCATGAAATTCTAAACTCATACTATTTCCTTAATCATACTATTTTCTAATGGTAGGATACTTTTCCTACTTTGGGTTATTATATTCCATAATAAAGCTTTTCCTTTCAATGACAAAAGAGAATGTGACATAATTGTCAATTATGTATCAATTATTATGATATTTATGCATGATTAATCACCACCAACAAAGTGGTGGCCGTCAACTAAGCCCTTATTCACAAGTTATAGATTTTGTTTTGCAATTTTGTGATGGTAGTAAAAAGTTGCAATTTCATGATGATATGTTATTATTTAGATGAACTATTCTTCTTTTAAGGTATCTTTGTACGAGTATGGAGATCTCCGAATTGTTTTATCGAATGGATGAAAATATTTTTAGAAAATTATTTAACATTCAAGTTAGTAAGAATATTTATAAATAAATATAAAAAATTATATGTCTGAAAAAATAAGATATTTATAAATTTTTAGATCCAAATAACAACTCAATAAAAGAAATTACAAAAATCGAATTGTGAATAATGTGGATTTATATTTTAGTTATCAGTAATTTTATCATATTTAAATACAAAACCATAAGTATATCAGTCGGATAATATATTTTAACACCCTACCTCATCTTACCTTCATAACAAAATATTAAAATATTTTTTAAAATTATAAATAATTAAAATATTAATATTTATTGAGTATTGGTAGACATTAATTAAATATGTAAAAAGAAAAAAAAAACATTTTTCAAATTAGTTATTTGCTTTCCTTCGAAACAACTTTTGACTGATAAAGAAAATGATGTGAGAAAGGATGAAGTTGAAAAGCAGCATATACTTTTTCGATAGTATCATCAATAATGGCATCCATTGACAACCAAAACTTTTTTTTTCTTTTTAATTTTAACCTTAATAAAAATTATTCGGCTCAATTCCCTATCTAACACCATTTACATCTTTATTTTCCTATCTAGCATCCTTTTGTTTTTATTTCCCTATCTAACACTCTTTTATTTTTTATTTCCCTATCTAGCACCATTTTAAAAATAAATAAATAAATAATAAATTATTATTTTTTAATAATTTTAATTTTGAATGCATTAAAAAATAAATATTTTTAATGTTTAAAATAATTAGAAATATAATTAATGAATAAATAAATAAGTTTTTACAAAATAAAAATAAAAAAGTAATAAATTAAAAATGTTTACTTTAAAATTATTTTTTTTAAAAATGAAGAAAATAAAAAATTAAACTCTACAACAACATAAAAGTTGAATCTATAAACATAAATTAGTATTTATTTTTATTATTATTGATGATGTAATCATGTTAATTTTAAGTAAAAATACAGGACATATTTATAAAAAAAACCAAAGTCAATTAGTATTAATTAATAGTGGACACATAAATAATATTGAAGTGTTTACCTAAATGCAAAATTCTAAAAAAAACTAATACAAATGTTACACTTAATGCTTAAAAATGAGACCAAAAAAATAAGTATAGAAAATAAAAACAGCAACAATAAAATAAAAACAAAAAATAGATATAAATAAAGAATGACAGAAAAAAAAAACAACTAAAAACATAAAAGATATAAAATAAAAGCAAAACAAAATAAGATAAAGATAAAATATAAAAAAAAAATTCAAACAAGATAAAGATAAGAGATATAAGGTGATATTAAATAAGTATATGTTGATCATAAAAAGGAAAATAAATAAAAGATGATCATTCATTTGATATTTTCATTAAATAGTTTGTGCAAAATGAAACATAATTAATGACGAGAATTGCACAATCCAGTAATTTTTTTTATAATTTTAATTTTGAATGCATTAAAAAAATATATTTTTAGTATTTAAAATAGTTAGAAATATAATTAATGAATAAAAACATAAATAGAAATAAATAAAGAATGCCAGAAAAAATAATAATAACTAGAAACATATTAAATGAATGATCATCTCTAATTTATTTTCCTTTTTATGATCAACATATACTTATTTAGTATCATCTTATATCTCTTATATTTATCTTGTTTTGATTTATTTGATTTTTTTTATATCTTTTATCTTATTTTGTTTTTTCTTTATTTTATACCTTTTATGTTTTTAGTTATTATTATTTTTTCTACAATCTTTATTTATTTATTTATGGTTTTTGTTTTTATTTTATTGTTGTTGTTTTTATTTTCTAGACTTATTTATTTTTGCATTTTTTTCTTCTCATTTTTAAGCATTAAGTGTAACATTTGTATTAGTTTTTTTTTAGAATTTTGCATTTAGGTAAACACTTCAATATTATTTATGTGTCCACTATTAATTAATACTAATTGACATTGGTTTTTTTTATAAATATGTCCTGTATTTTTTACTTTGAAATTAACATGATTACATCATCAATAATAATAAAAATAAATACTAATTTATGTTTATAGATTCAACTTTTATGTTGTTGTAGAGTTTAATTTTTTATTTTCTTCATTTTTAAAAAAAATAATTTTAAAGTAAACATTTTTAATTTATTACTTTTTTATTTTTATTTTGTAAAAACTTATTTATTTATTCATTAATTATATTTCTAATTATTTTAAACATTAAAAATATTTATTTTTTAATGCATTCAAAATTAAAATTATTAAAAAAATAATAATTTATTATTTATTTATTTATTTTTAAAATGGTGCTAGATAGGGAAATAAAATATAAAAGAGTGCTAGATAGGGAAATAAAAACAAAAGGGTGCTAGATAGGGAAATAAAGATGTAAATGGTGCTAGATAGGGAATTGAGCCCAAATTATTCATCGAAATCCCTTTTAAGTGGGATTAGACCCTCCCCAAACTCTTTAATTTATTTTTACATACATTAATAAGATAATGATTTTGGTTAATAATATTGTTTAACAAAATACTTTTTATAATTTGATTAGAGATAATTGTTATTTTCATGCTTTTTAAATAAAATGTTGGGATATCATTTATTTTTCTTTTACAATGTTATTATTATTAGGTTTAACTAATCATTCCTGATACTATATTTAATGAATTTTATTTCCTGTTCATATATAAAAGGTTATTAATTATTTGATCCTTATGCACACTATTTTAATTCATTTCAAATTATACTAAAAAACCATTAAATAAATAAAAAAATTAATAATTTTTTTATTATTAATTATTATATTAATTAACTTAGATATTATTTTATAGAAAAAATTATTAGTATATAATTAGTTTCTATTATTAATAAAAAATTATAAATTGATATCCAATATTAATTATCAATATTTTAATTATTAATTATTTTTAATTCTAAATTATTACGAAATAATTTAATATTTTTCAATTGCTGACTATTATTGTCCTTAGATATGATTTAGCTACTAACATAATTTATTCAAATCTAATCTATTTTTAAATATACTACTAAATTTTAGAAAAAAAATATACCCATATTTTTATAAATTCAGTTACATATGATAATTATAATTTTCTTAAAAAATATTTAATATCTTCCAAGTAAATATATTCTTTTATGTTTGACCATTTAAAAAAAAGTATATATTCATTGAATTTTGGTGGTTCAGACTTTACATTATCATGTAGTTTCTAATGCACACAAGTAGGATATTTATTTCTCAATATATGATATATTTCATTCACAAAGTGGTATCATCTAAAAAATTGATTAAAAATACAAGCAGCTACTACTACAAACCGATTTGTAAATTACAATAATTTATCCTCCTAAGCTTTCTTTATGGAAAACTAACATTTTCCATGTTGTAATATATTATGAAATGATATTTAAACGAAATAGACTAAATGAAGTGACTGATATTTAAAATATCAGAATTTTATGTTGGTGCTAAAATGGATAAATATAAGTAGGCTTAAATATGATTTTATTTTTAAATTATATTTTTTTGAATTTTTTTACATTTTTTGTCTAATAATTTTTTTTTTATTCTCTAAATTGTTTAGATAATGTTTTTAACCGTGAAATAAAGTGATTTAGACAAATATAAAAAATATTAAAGATAAAAAAATAATTTGAAACAAAAACAATTGTGATTTTTTTTTCTAACATGAATTGAACTTTTGCATGCATCAAAGGTTTTACATCAGAATATTATGGTGTTGATGTATGGCAAGGAGGTTATATGATTTTGATATGGAGTAGCAAATATTTTATAATGTATTACATAATGAATGCAATGATGCATTTACGATAAATAAGATAAAGTCACTGTCACAAAAGTATTTACATATTGTGTATCTATGAAATGTATTTGGTTAATGAAATATAAAATTGTCATAAGTTTTAGTAGGTATTTGTTATTCAGGATAACATGTTAAAGTGGACAAGAAAGATTGTTTGTGAGTTTGACTTTGTTATTGTTATATTAAGGTAAGATAAATCGAATGACCAACGAGAAAAAAATACATGTGTATTATTAGGTTGTGAGAAGTGAGGTACATTCAGACAATATGCAAATGACCTAGAGGTTACTAAATATGGAGGTAAAAAATGTTATTGTCCTTGTCGTTTTAGATTTCAAGGGAAATTGGTAAAAGGTGATAAATGATGGATTATTAAATTATTTTGTGTTTCTCATAATCACAATTTGACATATATTTTTTAGTTAAATATATTTTCTCATCAAATTAATATGAGAATTCTTTTAGTTAAATATTTTTTTTTACTTAAATGATGAAGTCACATACAAAAATAAATTCTTAAATTAAAGTAAATTATTATGTGAAAGAGAAAAATGAAGAATTTATTATTCGTCAAAAATATGTATCTTCAATTTGAAGAAATTTTATTTTATATATGATAAATAATAAGATTTTGAGCACCAAGGATTATCTAGTTTTATTGGACATTTTGTGAATGAGACTGTACAATTTTTTCACAAAACACAACAGGAAAGAATCTCATGGGATAAGCTTGAATTTTTGTATGCTTCTGCATCAAATAGTACTTAGAAACATTTTTTTTTATATTATATATATATACAAATGAACACATTGAAATTTTTAAAATTGGATTAAGAATTTGAGTTAAAATTGGTTTCTACCTTTTTTTTACGTTGGCTATGACCCCACAAGTGAAGATCTCCCCAATAGTTTACTTTAAATTTGTTAAAAAGTGATATTAATTGTTAGATAGAAGGTTTATTATTAAACAAAGAATCATCATATTTTATCTTTAGTTTTAAAATAAAAATTCATACTCATCCTACACTCATCCAAATATATAAACATAAAACTTAAAGTAAACAAAATATGATGTTATAAAAAACCGCATAGTTTCTTCTCTTGGATGCCAAATATCAATAAAGAAGTTATAATGACATAAATTGAAAACTTTTAAGATGGAACATCAAACAAACTATAAAAATATTTTAATAACTTTAAGAAAGAAGGATAAATATTGTTGGAATTTCAACATTAGGACAATTCATGGTATATAACTGGTGTAAATCTCATTTTATGAGCCAGTTTTAAGAGATCGAGTTAGACTTAAATATACTTTTATAATAAATACATATACTTATTTTCAGTAAATATATATATTTTCTTCAGTATTGGATTGAATTTGGATAATATTTCCGGATATAAGTTTATTTATAGATAGAAGTAGATGAATTAAAGTGAAAAATAAGGGTAGGAGAGAAGTTAATTAAGAAAAGAAATGAGAAGCATGAAGGTATATACAATTAGAATTAGAATTACAGAAGGAAAAGTAAAAATGTTATTAGTGGTTTAGAGATGGAAGAGATGAAGTAGTTGGTAGATTCTCATCTAATCATGGAGGTAAGAAACTCAAAAACAAGTTCATCACATGGGATTGTAAGGCCCATGTCATGATTGAACCCAAACTCCTCTTCAGCTCTTTGGAGAAGAGTCTGAAACTGTGGATGAGGCAACCATGAAATTGGGACAATATATCTTGTCCTGTTTTCACCAACATACACTGCAAAGTGCCCTTTTGGCACATCTTCAGGAAGACCCTCTTCATTGTAGCCCTGTTTCTTTCCAAAACTTGAACACCTTCTCACTATTTGCTTCACCACTTCTGCTTGGTTGGATTTTCTTATGCCCATTTTCTCTTTCTGTTACTCACTTTCAAACTTCTAACTTCAAACTTCAAACTTCTCTTAAGGGAAAAGTGTGGAGTGGAGTGAGCCATTTATCATTGCACATTGCTGAGTGTGGAGAGGAGAATTTCAGCAAGAGAAACAGGGTCACGTGGTTGTGGGGACATGTACCAGACCACACCCAAATTGCTCCTACATGTCTCTCACAATTGCAACCATCAAAGGAAAAACCTTCACATTTTTCCTAACAAATGTAGAATGCACCAAATTCAAACATTTAATTATTAAAAAACAGTTAGTAATTACTTTTGGATCTAATGATGACAGGAAAAAGGATAGAATGAAAGATAGGTAAATGTTGTGATGGGTATCACAATGCTGCTTTATACAACTCACTTCACTCTGTCCCATCACACTATGCTTGTCTAAGGATTACTGAATACTGATTAAGCTCAAAGTCACACCAAATTATGTAATTCTCAAGTGAATCAAGTAAGTGTTAAAACAAATCATTGCTGAACTTAAACTTAATACGAGTAAAGGTTAAAATACAAATAGTATATGTTTCTACTAGAGAGATGGACTAGGATTCTTCTCGTCTTTCTACTTCTCTTTCGGTACTCCATATCGGGTGAACATCGGATGGTAGAGTACCTGTGAAGACACTCCGACGCTCAAGTCAGTAAAACGAGTGATGGTGTTCTGGTAGGTGAACAGTAATAAATGACGTACCTTATTCCTTGGGATGCGTGTTATTTATATTATTTTAATGGGTCTACCTTGTTGGGCCTGTTTATCGGAGTGGATACCGCTTAGGATTGTATTACCAAATCCTTAATGACGAATTAACTTCACTGACCTTAGTTTGAGCATTAACGGTAATATGGGTCGGCCGTCGGTCAGGATTCCATGGTCTCGGTCGTCTTGGCCAAGTCTTTAAGGTCTCAGCCAGGTTTTCCTAGTCTCGATCCGGTAGGCCGTCGGCCTCGGCCTCTCGGCCAAGTCTTAGGTCTCGGCCAAGGTTCTCTGGTTTTGGTCAGGTAGACTAGGTCTCGGGCAGTCAGGTGGGTCTCGGTCAGAGAGACGAGGGGTCGGTCTCGCCCATATCGGTACAGCATACATTATTAAGAAATAAAATTTAAAATTAACTCAAATTTATAAAATTGACTTAAAAAATAAATTTATATTTACTTATATAGTGTTTTGATCTTAAGTCTGAGAGATAACATCACTGGGATCAATCATCGCATTTGATGTATTGTCCACTTTGGAGGTCGATGTTCCGTCACGGTTTTATCCTTAAAAGGCGTTTTTGAAAACAAAAATGTGCTCCCAAACCCTTTAACTAGGGGAATCATTCCCTTAGACTTCGATTGAGGGACTTGTTCTAGTATGTCCAATATAACCTCACATCGTTGTTGACAATTTATATACATTTTTCTCTCTCGATCCTTTGAGGCGTCTTTTAAGAATAAAACCGTGATAGAGTACAAACCTCCAAAGTGGACAATATATCAGATGCGGTGATTGACACTAATAATATCTTTTTTAAAAGAATTGTATTTTTTTTAATTCAATCTTATAAAATAAAGTTTTGAATCACTTATATATTATTAAATAATAATTTTATTTCAATGAGAGATATCCAATGTGATAAACATCATTGATATTAAATCTGATTGAATTTAAAATAAATATGAAAGAGTGGAAAGCAAGGTAAAGACACTCTCCTTATTAGACTCATTTCAATTATTTGATACTTCCTTCTTTTCACACTCGTCACTCCTCCTATAATTTGCGTGCCAAATCTGAACTCCTAATATTATCTCATTTTTCAATACATCTCTTTCCAAAATATATTCACTATGTTTGATTTTACGGAATCTTTACTCTACTTCTTAATTTTCTAAAATATTCTAAAATATCATTTTCTTCTGTCTTTTTTTTTTCCAGAAACTAGATGTATTTTTCACTCCAAATGTTTAACTCGGGATAGAGTTGTTGTGAATGGCAAAATTTATTCTTTAAGCATTTAAAAAGAAAGAGTTAAAGATCAGAGGTTAAATTGAAACAATATATGGTTACTCATCTACAGTGTAATTTAGCATATTCTAACTTAAAATTTGATACATAATATCGTTAAATCAATCATCATATTTAAAATATTTTTCTTAAAATTTAGTGTTTCGTGGCTTTGTATTGTAAAAGAGTTTGAGTGCATGAAGTTGAACGACAAGAATAAGCAATTTGGCATTGAAAAATTGAAGTGTCCGATGCATGAAGTACAATGAAATCCCACTTGTGCAAATGGGAGCTGTGAAAGATTGCAATCACCATAAATCCAAGATTCACTACTAAACAAAACTTTCTTCACACTCACCACCACATGGGATTCATCCAAAATTTTAAACTTATATATTTCATCTTTTACATATGTTTCATTTCATTTTCTAACTCTAACAAAAGAGGTTTATCAAAAACCCCACACGTAAATAATATTTGCTTTTAGATTTTGTTTGAGCAAAAGTTTCATTCAATAATTAAAGAAAAAAGAAAATATAAATTAATTATTTTTTTATAAATTAAAATTACTTTATGATTTTAGTACAAATTATTAATTATTGAAAGAATGGTAGTCAAATTTGAGATTATAATGAAGAAAATATAGTTTGATAACTTTTAGAGTTGTACATTACTTCTCTGATGAGTTTAGAAATAAATATATATAATAAAAAATAATTTGTAATTAAGTGGTATAAAAAAATATTAAAATAATAATATTGCGAGTTGTAATGTGGTTGTATAAAAAATTAGAGTTGTCAATGTATCATTATCCTTATAATAAAGGGATCACAAAATTATAAACTCTAAAATTGACATTTACACCATACATCAAATATTATGATTAAACTTTAATTAATATTTAAATTCATAACTATAAGAAAGTCAATAACTAAAACTCCATACAAATATCATAAATCAATAGATGACAGAAAAAAAGCAACTTAAGATATTGCACAATTGCCTATTCTTATAGCAAAACAGAACATCTGAACACTTTAAATAGACCTCTAAAGTAGATAATCCAAATTAAAATCGTAATCACTCAAGATGTCTATAACTATTCCATCTTAGTGTCTTTGATGTTTATTATTTTTCCATCTTATTGTTTATTAATAATGTCAGTGATGCGAACCATTTTGGTGCCTTATTTAATATAATTTTATTTATAAGTAGTAGCATAATGTGTTATCTTCCACATTTTTATTTGATTTTAGTCTTTTATCGAGCAAGTTACATATTGTTTTTAGTGGTTTATATGTTATAATACCTTAAAATGGAATTCAGAATTACTGGAGCCAATGAAATCATATTCATCCATGATATATAATGTCTTGTGTTCACTTACTCAAAGACATTAATCCATTAGTGAAGCTGTAGCTGGTGATCCATTATCTAACTAATATGATATGAAATGTTATGTATAAATTTAGTTTCTTATTCTTTCTAGGTTGCAAATAAAATATATTTTAGTCACATACAATACAATGCATACTATTTATTTATTGTTAAGTGATCTATTAACATTATTTCTTCTTCTTTCATCACATTATTTATAAATTTTGTTTGTTTTTTTAACTTATCACATACTTGTCTTAATTATTGTAGAAAAATCAGGTTTAGGGTTACTTATATTTTTTGTGAAGGGAATGTGTGTGCTGATAAGTTGACTAATTTATGATTTATTCATAGAGAATCCTTTCATTGGTATAATAAGTTTCCATCTAGTCTGTTCTTAGAATTATTTATTAATAGGTATAATCTACCTATGTATCATTTTTGTTAACATATGAGTTTTAGTCTAATCCTCCCATATTTTTGTATTTTTTTAATAATATTTTTTTCATGTGATGACAAATGATTGTTGTTACTTGAGATGTCAGCCTAGCTGAGATGTCAAGTAGCACAGTGATGCTTAACATGGAAGTTTTTTATAAAAAAATATTGGTTCTTGATATGAAGTGGATGAGGAAGTTGATTATGATATTTCTCATTAATTATATTCCATTGAGTCACATAGCTAAATAATGAAATAAATTTAGTAAGACTTTGTTTTTGAAATTAAGACAAAAACTAATAAATCATAAATAATTTAGATAACACTATTACCTTTTCTTGACATCATTCAACTCATTTTGAATCTTCTCCTTAGCTTCTACCACTGCCTCACCTAGAGGTCACATGACTAGTTTGTCATCTTAATCAACCATTCAAAACACTTTGATAAAAAGGAGATTCCCCCACAAATTAATTTTTTGTTATCCAAAATCACATTACCCATGATCTCAATAAGAACCCTAAGAAAGGAGTGATGTGCAAAATAAGTTAAATCCAATATTTTCAAATCTTTTCCTTTTGTCGCATAAGAGTGATGAGATAAGTTCTTGAATAAATATATATTCTATTTTTTTTAGCCTTGAAAATTATCTTATGATGAAGAGGGATCTTTTTATCAAAATCTTTCAATATCAAATCTATATAGTGTGTTGCAAGATTTTATATGGTATTTTCAACAATTTCTTCAAGACCTATATGCAATCGACATGAATATTCTCGTTCCAATATAGTCTATTCCATATTTAAAGTGAGATTACTCATATATCAACTTTAAATCTTTTGGTTAAAAAATACAAGTCCCTACCACCTATACCTACCGATATTTCGTATTCTATATAAGTTAAGAAACCATTTTATCTAATTTTAGTTTTATTTTATTGTCTTATTAATATTTATTAAAAATTATCCAATTTACTAAGTTAAAACTTGAAGCTTAAAATATACGAGAAACTATTTTTTTTACACATTGACATTAAATTCTGCAAAATTATAAACAAAACTTGTCAAATATGAAAACAAATTATATGATTTTATAAATCTTAATAAATAGGTAAAGAAGCAATAAAAATATGTTTAAAATGTGCTTTGAAATATTTACAGCACATAAGACATGACCATTACCTAATAATGGAACATTCAATTGTAGTGTCCCTTTGTTGCATTGGCAAGTACTATGTTAAGACAATGAGAATAGAGATTCCTAAGGATCATTGAAGTTGACATTCATCCACCTCCCAAACACCACATCCTATGTCTGCCTCCCCATGTCCCTCTCTCCAACAATCCTTCATTCATCTATTGGCTGCACTTTTTCTTATCTTATCTTACACCTTCTTAATGAAACCTCCCACACATATAATAACTAATTTTAAAAATAAAAAATAATCACTCAGAACACTTATTATAAGTTATATACTATCTTATAAACTAAAAAATTATTGATTAAAAAAATTTATATTATCAATAAAAATTTATAAAATAGGTTCTAAATTGATATTCAACATTATTACCAGTATTTTAGCTACTAACTACTTTAGGTTCTAAATTAGTCTTTAATTTAAAATTAAAAACCAATATAGAATCTAAAATATTTAATAACTAAAACATTGATAGCTAATGTTGGATACAAATTTAGAAAGTATTTTATAATTTTTTGTTAATATTAAAAATTATTTTAGATACCAATAAATTTTTAGTTTATAAATATAATTATTTTTTGTCTCTAAGTTAAATGATTTTATTGTAGTGTATATATATGTCATTTTTATTTAAAAAAAACATTTTGTAGGTTGAGTTAAACTTAAAGTTCACTTCTTAATATGGTATTAAAGTTTAGAGCATATCATAGCGAGAGTTTGTTGAGTTTATAGTGTTACCCGCTATCAGACCACTTATTATATAATCTCACACATGAGTTGACAGTCTCGGCGTCAAGGAGTAGGTTGGAGATCTCATATCGACTAGAGATTAAAACATTTCATAGTTTATAAATGGGTGTAAAGCTCACCTTATAAGTCAGTTTTTATAATATTTAGTTAAGCTTAAAATCACGTGGATGCAAATATCACATTATAAGTCGATTGTATGAGGTTGAGTTAAACTTAAAGTCCACGTCTTAATTTATAAAATTTAAAATATTAAGTTCTTATATTCCTTCCTTTTCAATTTAAACCAATTAAAAGTTTATTTCTATAAATTGTTAGTGACAAAATATTTTTGCATAAGTTCCAAGTAATTTAGCAAATTGAAAAAAACGGTTATTTACAATGAAAATAATATCACATGACACAAGTACATAATAATTTTTCATTATTATTGTATGCTTTAATATTATTTTTAAGTTAAGTTATAGATTCTGTTGTTTCCCTTATTTTGGAGTAGATCTTATGGTTTAAAATTTCAATGGTATTTCTGAACTTTTAATTTATTTTTTTCATTCGACACTTAATTAGTAATGATTGCTACTTAATATTATTTTAATTACCAAAAATGTACTAAAAATGTCTTTCTTAAACTTATAAACATTTATTTAAAATGATACTTCTTTTATAATTTTAATTTCATAGTAAGTCCTTATAATTTAATAAGAGATTAACAGCAATGTTACTAAATGAGATTGAAAGCATAAAAAGTTTAAGCATTCTTATATTATATTATTTAACACCAAATTAGTTAGTTATACATGATAATTTTTCTTATTTCAAGTAACATCAAAATTTAAGTTCATATATTTTAAATATTTTTTAATGATGACCGAATAAGATATCAATTTTAATGTATTTGTATTTTGCAATAAAATGTAATACTATTAAATATGCATGTATGCTTAGTTGATCAAGGTGGCCTTGGTTGATTGATCATTATGTGTGGTGAATTCTTGGATCAACCAAAGTTCATTCTAGGTTATTGAATTAAGACTTATCAAGGCTTTTTAATATTGATTTGTCTAAGAACAAATAATTCCAATAAATTATTTCAATGTAGCCTAAGTCATCTTCATGTCATTATCAGTGTCCTTAAGGCTGATATTCAAATTTGTTAAAAGTTGGTACTTCAATGTGTGGAATCTTAGTGTGAACAAGGGAAATACCTCACCCATATTCAAATCTTAAGTCCAATATTAGGTGACTAGGGATTAAATGCATTTGGAAGGTAAAATTATCGATTTTTTATAAATCACTCCATTCTTAATAAAATAGCTTGGAATAATATAACATTTTTTTTATAAAGATACTATTTTTTTTTCACAACAGCAAGGTTATACACACCTAAACAATAGAAAAATAGAAAGATAAGGTGTTACATGTTTTTTTATAATAACATTAGTAGTTAATGTTATTATTGTTTTCGAGAGTAGGGATGGAAAAAAAGACTAACTTAACCTGTTTTGCTCTGATCCGTCACTAGTTCATTAAAATCGAGTGGGCTGGACTGGCCCCCCAAAGTTATACAAACTGAAATTGGTAACTCGCTTTGTCATAGAGTGAGTTGACAGAATCGCTCGCCACTCTTTAATTTTTTTTAAAGTGCAAAAAATAAAGAAGGATGTTGACCTTCCCGCTTGTGACTTGGTAGGTTGACGAGTTAAACAGACAAGACCAATACGAATTGGTGGGCCAACCCGACCTACTTTGTCCTCCCTAACGACCTAGCTGATATGCCACTCTTGGAACCTATCATTTGTTTGGTGGAGGTAGGTTTGAACATTTCTAATGTTGCTTTAGAGAATAGGTTTGTTGAAGATATTCCTATCATTCATACTTTTAATGTTTTAGATCAATAAGAGGCCATATTTAGCTCTTAAATAATATTCGTAGTTTGAGTAACAAGGATCCTTAAGGTGAAGCTATTGCTTCTCCTGATGTTAAAGCTAGGGCTATTTCTTCTTATATGGCTGATGTTGAATTTGGCTCTGTTGTTAAAGAATTGCTTCCAACTCCAGGCTTGCTGTGGAAGCCAATTTGGTTTCCAAAATTCTGGACTGATAGAATGTAGCAGAAGGAAAAGTCCTTAAGTGAATAAGATGATATTGAAGATGAGACTATCTCCTTACAAGTGATCCCATCTAGCATGAAACCTGACAGACCTCCTAAGAACTTTTACATAACCAAAGAAGACCACTAAAATTGGTCAAAAGAAAAAGTCTCAGATCTTAAAGGGTTGCTTTGAAATGTGAAGGGATTGCCAATGACAGAACCTTGAACATGTTTTAGTATATCATTCATGAGCAAAAGCCTGAGGTTATTTTTATTGTTGAACCTATGACTCCTTTTACTAGTTCTCATGGTGCTTTCTTCCAAAATTTAAATTTTAGTTTTTGTACTACTAACGAAATTAATAATTTGGTTCCAAACTTATGGTGTATTGGCAGGTCTGATGTGAATATCATCATCATACAATCTTCTATGCAATATATTACTGTGACTATTTCTTTGCAGGGGAAACCTTGAACATGGTTGGCATCTATAGTTTCATTTCAACATTTGCAAAATAGAGTTTGATCTAGTCTGTTTTATCTTGTTTTCCAAGTTGAAAGTACTTCACGTGCACAGTTCAATTATCCTGGTATTATATGTCTCTGTTATGTTCTGAGAATACCAACACAACATCCTTCAAGCAAGTGAGAAATAGAGTGATCCTGGAGCGATATGACAGTGCAACTTGTTCTTGCAAAAAAATGTAATTAAAGCATGAGGATTATAGAATGAGAAATTATTGGATGTTCTGAAAACAACAGAAATCTCTTTATACCATTGAATCTGTGTATCATCTCATTCTAAAGAGCCCTCAACATCTCTAACTACATTTTTAACACAGGCTAAAAGGTGAACACATTTAATGATACACAGCAAAATACTTCTTTTGCGGCGAAGAAACCTGGGTATTACCAGTATAGAACAGAAAAATCTTTTGCTGATCTCAAACATTTGATGGGTATATATTTGACCGGGGTTTGATGACTCGGTTTCTGGTTTGAACATATACAACGAAGAGACACGTCTTTTTCTCATTAAAAATTACGCCGAGTTTACATTCTAAGGAAAAAAAAATCCGTTTTGAAAGAGGCATTAAAATGGCAATCAGAAATTAAGATGAAAGGCACTGATGATGTTTATGGAGCCCTCCATGGATGATTCCTTCTGGATTAGAAGACCTCTGACAAATGGTCATTATCCTGTAACGCTTCACTTAGAAGCCTCCAGTTGTCAACAAGAAAGAGCTAAGCCAGCATTTTGTAGAGTGCAATGGCATTTACAGGTTTGAAGAGCTCAAGGCCATCATTTTACACTGTTCATTCAATGCTAGAAGTTGGGCCTCTTTCTTGTCAAGCATAGCACTCAACCTCACATTCTCCTCCATAAGTTTCTGAACTTCAGCCTCTTTCTGCATTTTCTCACCCTCCAACTGAGTAGTCTTTCCAACTAGTCTGCTCAAGAGAAAAAACCGAGCAGTAAAACAAATAAATCTTTGTCTTAAAAAGAAAACATAAACGCACTATGAGAATTGAAATTAAATTAAACCCCATTAGCAGGAAAATATGTGGATATTAACACGCCTGTGTTACACAATCATGTATTAATACTGCATAGGCACATACACACTGTCCATCCCGTCCTACCCAAGATATCTTACATATTAACATACTTTTGGGTCTCAAACTTGTGCTTCAATTGGTGTAGTAATAGCAGTAATACAAAAGTTATTTTGTCTTGTATGGCTATAACCAGCCTCCATTAGTACAAACCCTGACAAGAACCGGAACAAATTATAGACGAAAATAATGTTTGTTTATGGAAAACAGTGTTACATCGCAGGTATTCAAGGGACCTGATTCTCACCCAAAGATTTACCAAATCCAAAGACAACTCTCCCCCTCAACCGCTCTTATTTATAGGCAACTCCTAACTAACGAACTATGATTCCCTCAGACTCTCCTAGCTAACTAATGGCTATCTATAACATCCAAGAAAAAGCCAACAAATACAAGAACATTTGAAGAATATAATTATCCAAATTCAAAAGAATTATAGAAGGTATATTTAATGCCATCCAGTATAAATATAATAGGTATATTTAACCATAAGAATGTAGCAGGAAGTGGACCATCTATGTCAAACAATTTGAAACAGGTCAAATAAAGATAAAAATCCAAACTTAAACATAAGCAATTGCATATATAAATATTTACCGTTCAAATAGCCTTTCAATAGTTTGGAATTGCTTCTCTGAAGAAAGTAAGGTTTCTCTTACTGTGATTAAACTACTAACATATGACTTTAGAGACTCAAATTCCCGTTTCACTCGAGAAAGCTCTTCTTCATTTTCAGAAGCACGTTGTCTCTGTCTAGTTGTTTCTTCAACCAAATCTGCAACTCTTTGCCGCATGTCATTCAAAATACCATTTGTACCCAAAGCAAACCGCTCCATCTCCTCTAGTTTCATGGACATACTCTCTAACTGAGCAGACTTCCGCATAACTTCTTCCTGGCCTAAACTCACTTTTTCCCTCTCCATTGTAGTTTCTGATTCTGCCAATAAAACCCTTTTGACAAGGACTTCCATCACATCCGTGACCATCTGAACAGAGTTGAGTATCTCACCTATATAAACTGCATCTTGTTCGTCCAAGGAACCAAGCTGACGGCTAATTCCTAACCAAGATTCTTCGTCTGGATCATCAAATGAAGAAAGATCAACATTCCTAGACCAACCTGATAATGGAATCCCATCTTTGTCAACAAGCCCTACTACATCTAACTTTTTTATGCCACAAGATGTATGGGCTAGATGAGGAACCACCATGATTCTAGCTTTTGATTTTAAGTAGGACAACAGGGTAGATGTAGTCTTGACTCTTCGCCATAGAACCTCTAACTCCTTTCTTGCATCGTCCTCTGAGCCATGTATGCAAGCCTTTACCTCCATTATCCTTGCCTCCAACACATCCACTTGAGATTGACTTCTTTCGATCTCCTGCTTCCAAGTTTCATGTGACTGACTCAGCTTAAAATTCAAAGCTGACATACCATCATCTGCTGCCATGTCCTGCCCAATGTTGAATAGAACAATATGAGAAAATTATAACAAAGTTGGCTGTGATAATGTAATCATAAATGTCCATTAGGGCAAAGACATGAGCCTTGGATTTCAAAATATGAAAATTCGTAACAAACCGTTGTAACTAGAAATATATGGTAAAACTCAATCAAAGACAAAGCAAGAAGATATGAGGCATCTGTAACTGGGTTTCAATTGTAAGAACCAATTTCAGAACTGACAATATAAGGATGCAGCCATGTGCATGCCAAGTATAGAATAAAAGTAAAATGAAAGCACAATTCACCAGAAAATCATCAACCTTTTAATCTTATAGTTATGAAGCTCAGAAACACTCTTCAATACCATGTCTCTGAGACCAACACATGTTCAACACCAGCACACATACGATACCCATACAACATATGTCAAGCACTTTGCTAAAGTGTCAAATTTAAAAAACGTTTTTTTGCAGCTCCAACATTCCTCAAGCATGCTCCAACACCATTCGGATACAACATTAATGAGGGCAGACACAATGATCTCTTTAAGGAGTTGGAAAGTAAGAAACTTATTGTGTAAGTTTCTATTTCACCTTTAAACAAACAAACTGTCTATTTCACATTTACATTTTGTATTTCCATCTTCACTATATGAATCTAACTTAGAAGCTGTAATTTTCAATGATGGTGATCAACAAAGGGGTGAAATGTCATAAATGAATTAGATCATCTTTTCACCTTTTGATTTTGAGAAGAATTGATTGATCCATTTTTTCTATTAGGAAATAATGTGTTCAGATTGTTCTATTTGACTAATTTTTTTATAAATGATTTTGAATATAATCTTGATTGTCAATTTAAATAATTCATAATAATGTTCAACGTGAGCGTGTGTATACATATTCATGTTGCCATCATCTACTACATTTTTTAAATTATAGGTGTTGCAGTGTCCGGTGCTTGTGTGTGTCCAGGCTTCACAGAGTTTGCCTCTTCCAAACTCATATATATCACAAATATTAAATACAACCAAGAAATTATGCTGCAGTGTTATCAATGGTGGAATACAGAAAATGAAGGGAAACTAATAATCTGCTATATCATAAGCCAGATAGTATCATGGTGATTGAAGTATATGACATATATCATTATTATTCATAAAGAAAATAAGTTGTCTGCTAATAAAAATAAAATGCATAAAAATTGACATAATATAACTCAAAAGTTCAATTGTCCAGAGACTTGCTAGAGATGACAAGAGGAAGCAGAACACATTATGACACCATAGCAACCGCAATAGTGAACAAGGCTACAATCATGGATCCAAGAAATTGCACTACGCAAGAGCGTTATAGCAGCTACACATAAATACAAACATTATGTCTTTTATAAACAGTAATTCGTACATAACATACATTTTTGGGGTCCTGAGGCCTTTAAAAGCCAGAAACTAGGAAGTTTATAACATCCACCTACTCTAACAATGAATAAGTACATCACCGATATTAGACAAATAGCACGGCATAGTTCATGTTCCCCAGATTTCAAATCTCATGCAACGACCAGGACTTCTAATCAAACCTAATACAGAATTGATTCAAACCATGCTGAGCCATTATTCTGCAGGAACTATTGGCAAGCCAACTACCTACTTTATAACAACACATGCCCATAAAATTTAACAAAGTACAGTTTCTGTTTGAAACTAGGTTCAACACCAAGGAAACTTAATGCAAATGGGTAACCGTAGTATACCTTCAAAATTAAAACTAAATCAACAATGCTACTGGAAAAACAAGCAACCGACAAAAAAGTTAATTCTTTCATATGCTATAATCCTCCGGACATTGTTTTCAGCAACAATTATTCTTAATTATTATTATTATTGTAAATAATAAAAAAACCCTCATGCTTAAATCTATTGCATCTAACAGTTAACGATCAAAGCCATGCATCAAACGATTATCTCGACAAATAGAACTAACCCAAACCTAAACACTATCAACTGAGATTCCCCTATTTTTTTCCTTGAATACTTTATAGTGATCTACGAGAAGAAGGGGGGAATCGAAATTGAAGCGAAAGTTGGATGGGAAAAGGTGCAACCGAAACACCAAACGGGGGAAAAGGGAAAAGAATTGGAGAGTTTGGATAAGGAACAAAGGGTGCTGATAAAAAATAAAAAAAAAAAAAAAAGGAACAAAGGGAGAGAGGAAAACAATAAAAAGAGGAATCTTGTAAAAGATAAGAACCATGAGAGAGAGAGAACCTGGTAGGATGAAAAGCGAGTTAAAGGAAGAAGATGATGATGACGAAGATGAAGGTGTTACGGCTATGTGTGCCTATCTTTCTTTCTCTTTGTTGGGAAGAAAAAGAGAAGAAAGGCAACAAAAACCCATTTCTGAGATAAGCAGCATGTGCTTTATTCATTGTTGCAATTTCTCACTTTCCTCTTTACCCTCTGTTTTTTTTTGTTTTTTTTTTCTTCAAGATCAAATTAATCCACAAAGATTTGTCGTACAAGGAAATTCAGAATATTCCATGTGGATCCAACAACAATACAACATAATCACTCAAAATTTACCACCAAGAAGTTCCCAATTCTTTGGAGTTAACTCTTAATTTTTTATTAGTTACAAAACTCAGATAATTAAATGTCAGACTCTTTATTTAATCAACTATTGAAATTTGTGATGAACTCTAATGAACTCATAAATCAATAATGAATTAAAGAGTTTGAAATTAAATGTGACTTTTTTTCTTACTTTTATCACAAATACAATATTTCAATAGACTTCTTATTTAAAATTAACTCTTGAATCATTTTCATATTAACAACTTATGTTTTTTTTGTGAATTTATATATAATTTAGTTATTCATATAATTTCACATTAATGTGCTATAATATTTTATTGTTGTGATTTACTACATTTCCTTTTAGTATGAAGTAGAAATGTTAAATTATTATTCTATTAGGAGTACAATGTGATGCATCAATGTCATTAATAATTTGTTAATATTATTTATATTATTTTTATATTAGATAAACTTTTACAGGTTTACAAATTAAATTTACAAGTTTTGAAAACTTTCACATGTTCGTAAACTCTAAAACCTTGATGATGAGAATAATTTAAATTTATATCACAATATAAATCTGTTTTACAATTAATGTTAATGAATAGTCATAAAAACTTTCTTCTAAATATTTTTTAAAAATTAATGCAATTTTATTTTAGTAAAAAATTATGAGAAAGAACATTAACTATTATTTAAATAACTTCATCTTTTTATGATAATCTGGTTTGTTATCTCTAATGAGACATTATGTAAGGAGATTGAGTACAACTTGAACACTTATTACTTATAATTAATTATTATATTTTTAATGCAATGGTGATAATAGTATAATAATTCTACAATAAATAAATAAACTTAAACCAAATTTTTATAATTTTATTAAGCATTTGCTTAAAAAATGTGATATATTAAATAATGATATGTTGACTTAAATTTATTTAAGTATAAAAAGAAAAGAAATAAGCATTCCATTGACTGTAATAATATAACATTTGTGAGATTCTAACTAAAATACCAAAATTTATTAATTGGTGAAGTAACTCGGATTAGAAAATAAAGTAATAAGTTTCAATTATTGATAAAAAAATTAATTAATAATATTACGTGTACATTCCTTATAAATCATGGATGTTTGAAAATATCAATAATTAATAAATGTTGTTCTAATCAGCTAGCGAAGCAGATAAAGAAAAGCAGAACCTGTTGCTTCATTATTGGTCATTATTGAAGATAAAGAAAAACACCAAACAGAAAGAGTGTATTCACAAGGTTAAGAAACGGAATCTAGAAGTTCTGTACATAAAGCATTATCTTGCATCTCTTAATAAAGTAGAAAAGCTCCTTGTAATGAAGGTAGGTGTTGATGCCAAACAAAGCAAAACTTTTGGAAGGGTTTGCTAAAAAGTTATTGCTATCTAAGAAGGTAATACAGAAAAGGGTTATTTACATATGGCACAAACAGATTTGGATGATACAAGTTCTAGAAGGAGAATGGTACAGTGGAACTGGCAACTAAACCAGACAAGAGAGCAACAAAGAGGGCACTATTGTATGTTGTTGGTTCACCTTGCATAGAGTTGTTTCTGAAATCATTGTATGTCTCATTAAGGAAAGGACCACCAACTAGTGCCCCAAGTGCTACATTAGGATTGGGGTAAGGTGAGTAAAGCCACTTGAATCCATCCTTGCAACCAGTTGTAGCATTAACTGGAATAGAAGATCCTCTGTGATGTATGTAATTGGGGTTGTGAGTTCCATATCCCACAAGATAACTCATCTTCATAGGATTTTCACCCAACACATAATCTGCCTGAAATTGTTCAACCATAAATGCAATATAGAGTCACATTCATCCTATACTAATTATAGGTGCTTACTGACTAGGAGATTTTGAAGCTAAATACAGTGATGGTTAAAAGGATGGAAGATGTTTCTCTCATTTTATAGGACTTGCATACCTGAGAAATGGCAAACTTGCGAAGATCTACTGGCTTATACAATTTCCCACCGCAATATAGTATTTCGGTTTGAGATGTCTGCATGTAGTCACTGTAAAGAATAGCCAAGAATGCAGAAGCCACTGAATGTTGCAAAGAGTTCCATGGCACCAGCCATATCAGTCCACCTGTTACATGACGATAGTTGGTTTGGTTCATCCAATGGGGAAATTAATATTTGATATGTTCTTTGCCATCTTTTGCATTGTTAACATGAAATTCTAGGTACCCTTTTGCCTGAATTAACAAAAAAGAATAGGCTGACACAAGTTATGCAAATGATAGAGGGAAGAAATCAATCCTACTTTCAGTTCTGTTGGTGGTGGCTGTTGGTGAATCAGGTAGAAGCGTGCAGATGAGGATTTCAACACTTTCTCTGTACATCTGAAGGTCAAGGTTCTCCGTATCTGGGATGTTTCTTGCCCCGAAGAAACTTACTCTGGACAAAAGAACCTAGTTCAACATCACAAAATGCATGAACAGAATATCTATCACAAGAATTAATATGCCTAATTCATCTGAGAGCTACCAAGGAAAAGTGAACAAAAGAAAGTGTTCAATTTTTACGTACTTTTAGAATAAAAGAAGTTTTAACACTAAGAATCAATTAAAAAAAACATGGTTAGCATGACTTTTTAAGGTACTAAGGAATAAAGTCTATAAACTTATCATACACATGGACTATTTACTAAAAGCTAAAAACACTGTATCATAGCTGGTACCTGAGTTGCAGCATGTTTATCATCCCAGCTAAACCACGATAAGCTTCCTAAACTGCCAAATGCTTTCTCATTCTGCTCTGTCACATAATTGAGATATGATGGATCCTTAGTTGCATGATAGAGCCAGACACCTGCCCATAACAGTTCATCCCCAAAACCAGATGAGTTATAGTAGTTCCTGACTTGAGGGATGCTGACAGAGTAGGAAACTCTATATGTATCAGCAAAAATAAACAGCTGTTGAGCATGTCGTAGGAGAATCCTAGAATAAGTGAAGTCAATCTCCTTAAAAACAAGAGATGCTGAGGCCAATGCAGCTGCAGTTTCAGCCGCAACTTCTGTTCCTGGAGAAGACGAGTTAATTTGAGTGAGTGGCCTTTCTTCATGCATGTCTTCAGGCCTTTCCCAGCAATTATGATCCACCTCAGGATCCCCCACCTTCAATCAAGAAAACAAAAGCGTGTTTCATTCAGCTTACCAGAGTAAAAATGGCAAGAAAAACAAATTTATGTTTGATTTGACTCATTTTCTTTATAGTGTTTGATAAGAAACTTGCCAAAACCCTGGTACAGTGGAAATTGAGAGCCCAAGCAATAAAGTAAAGTCACACTAAAATATTTGAAGAATCACACCACAAAACTAGTAAATGTAACTAGAAGGATGAAGATACTATATAAAACTCACTAGATTCTCTTATCTTGCAAATGGATCCTAACAGCAACTCCTAAAAGAGACCTATTATTTATACAAAAAAAATCAGAAACCAGTAACATTAAGTGGAAACAAATAGTTGACCTGAATGTAGAGCACTTCTGGAAAAGGGTGTGCATTAACAAGATAATCAGTGATCCACTTTAACGATTCAAGTGCATAGTGTAGCTGCTTCACCGCATCCATGCGATCTCCATATTCAAGAATCGCCCAAGACAACACGGTTGCAGTGAAAGCCATGGGGAACCCAAATTTGATTTGGTCACCAGCATCATACATTCCTTTCGACAAATCCAAATCCGCTTCACTCCCATCTCGCAGCCCTGAATCCCCTCGCCACAAAACCCTCTGATTCTCCACTTTACCCGCTACAAAGCACAATTTTTCAACAACAAAAAATCAACTTTGGGCATTTGCAAATCATATTAACAATCTTAACAATATAAAGTCCGTGTTATAATATTATATGCAGTGATTACATTTCTGGACGTAGAAAAACTGCAGAGCCAATTGAAGAGCAGAGGCGTATTTCTGAACAACGTTGGTGGGGTGAGAAGTGAGTTGAGCTGAATGAGAGTGACCAACCTCAAACTTGGTTATTAAAGAAAGAACAGCAGCAGCTACTACGAGAACTGCGATCATGGACACTGCTAACCACAAAAACAAAGCACCAACGTTGTGGTTTTTGTTGGGTTCTTTATACCGGTTCAGTTCCATTAAGGTAATTACTAGGATTTGTAAGTTAAGTCATGGCGATTTTAAACCACGGTTTTGTTTAATATAGAAGAGAGTGTAGAAGAGAGTGTAGAGTAAGACAAGTAGAGGGTGTTGTTCTACTTTGATGTTGTAAAAGTGATAGTGAAGCACAAAATTGGAACTGCTAAATTATTATTATTCTTATTAATTATTAAATAAAGCTTGAGAATCCAAGACGCAACCGCAACAGGGTGATTGTGCCGCCGGAGAATGGTGCCACTTAGAACGTACAAACAAGGATTTCAGGTTCTTATGCATTATTTGTAGAAAGGTTTGTGTGTGCTCAAATTATGCAATTCTTTTTAGGCGAAATATTTGTCTATTCATATTAGTTTATAATTTTTAATTTATAGAGTATACATGTATACTTGTTTTTTTTCAAAGAATTAAATAAATTAAAGAAACACTAGGAGTGTTCTAACCTTATAAAAAAATTATTATTTTATTATAATATAATATTTTATTTTAAAAAAATTTATTAAATGATTTCTTTTAGTAGTTTCAAAGAAATTTTATTCTTTCTTAGATGCCTCTCTTCCCGTTACAAACTCGCCAAACCATTTTTCATGAAATGTAAGCAAAAAAAATTTAGAAAACTCTAAAGATTATATATATCTAGGCAGCAAAAATTCTGATCTAACAAAGTGAAGCTACAATGCATTTTGATCTACAACATTATGCCCATATTGCCATGACTGACATGCCCCCTGCACCTAGCAAAACTGCGGAAAGGCCAAAGCCATCATCTTTTTACTGTCTTGTAGCTTAGGCCCCATAAAATCAGAAGCCAGTAGTTCAACCAGTGCCATGTAGTTCAAAAGTCCTGCAGATACAGCATTCAGAATCCCCTCTACAATAAGCGATGTTGAACTCGTATCGCTATAAACATTCGACAATGCTATCCCCAATGCAATCCCAAAAGGTGTTGTTGTTGAGAAGAAGAAAACCATTGTACCCTTCACCTTCATTCCATATTCACCCTGCCACAATCACTCACTACAATCAATACTTCCTTCTAAATTTTCTTGAATGACGTTAACATACAAAATGAATAGATAAGATGAATGACCTGAAGTATGCAACCACCTAAACCCATTCCTTCAAACATTTGATGGAAGCATAGCGCAGCAATGAGAGGCTTAATCGTGCAAGGGTTCATGGAAGCTCCCATTGACAAACCAATCACCACCGAGTGCACCACAATCCCTACCTCCAACACCTAAACCATTCCACACCACATTAAACATTAACTGCTAAAAATTAAAATGCAATAGTTTTTTGCTTTCATTTTGAAAAGGTAACTAACCTGAGCCACAACACGATACCGCAACAACTGTTCGGCATCTGCATGTAGATCATGTCCATGGCCATCACCATGACTGTGACCGAACAATTGCACTTCCTTTCTCTCTCCGGCTTCAGGGCAAGTTGAAGCGTTAGCGTTCGTAGCAGCAGCGGCAGAGACCTTCTTCTTCAAGCAACTGACGCAGCAGGAATCAATTACGAGAGTGAAAACCGCGGAGAGCATGGCGATGAAGGTGGTGAACGGAAACTTCCGCCACGGCCGTTCCGGCAGGCACTCCGACGTGAGATCTTCGAAAGAGTCCGGCAACACGTGCATGTAACCGGTGGCGAGTATTACGCCGGAGGCGAAAGCCTTCACGAGGACGAAGAGGTCGCGGTCCGGCCGCAGGGCGGGAATCAACCGGGAGAACAGTGGAAGCGAAACCCCGATGACGCTGGTGGCCAGTATGCTGAATATTGCTATCACCTTCAACTTCAAGGACTCCACCTTGTCGCGACAGCCTCCCTCTGATTTAGCGTCGCATTGCTCCGCCGTGGTCGGAAGCACCGCCGTGAGGAAAAGTAAAAGAATGGCCGTTATCGTAAAAGAAAAAGAAGGTGCCATCTGAAACTAAAATTGAGCGTGTGTGAGTGAGAGTGTGTAAAAGCAAATGGTGTTTTTGAAGAGATTAATATTAAAGTATATGTGAAAACAAATTATTAAATAGAAAGAAAAGGCTTTAAATAGACATTTGAAACTAAAATACCTAACAAACTCAACACAAGTTAATAGTTTGAATGCTCGTGTCTGAATGTGCTAGGTGTGGCTCCACACACACTTTCACTGTTTCACTTCCATGGTGAAGCTAGTATTACACATGCTAAAACTTTTTCGCTTTCAAAATAGAACTCAACAACTACTATAGTTTAAAACAATAATCAATGCAATGTTCTATAATTAACATTGTTAATTTCATGTTTATTGAAAACATGAAAATAAAAAATATATATCTATTATAGTTCAATTTTTTTATAATTAAGATTTGTTAATTAGTTGAGCTTTCATTGTTGAATTGCAAAATATGTTTTAATATTGAAAGTCTTGACACGATTATATAGAGTTTCATAAATAAATAATTCTCGTATATACATATGGAGTAATTTAAATTGAATTTGTAAATGACTATTTATATAGTTTTTAATGTTATAATTAAGATTTTATAAGAAGATAGTTTGTGAGATATGCCTTGTAAATATTTGTGCTTTTAATGTAGAATAGTTTGCATTTTAATTAGTTAGGTAGAACACATCACTTTCTAAGGTGGAAATTTGTTTTTTGTTTTTTAAAGAATTATGACCATTATTTTCGATTTCGTGAAGTGCGTTAACCATTTAGATTTCAGTTATTCAAACTAGATTTTTGTTTTCTTTATTTAAAACGGTTAATATAATAATTAAATAAATAAATGAATCTAAAAATAATTTAAAAATAACTAAAATATATTTATTTCAATATAGTAATATTACAATTAATATATTGTTTAAATAACTACGTGGATGATGATACATAATTGTTTACTAACAAAAAAAATTAATAATTAATTTTGATTAATTGAAAATTTATTTATTTGAGAGTTAAAGATGTAAGGAAATAAATCACACCAAATTGAAAAACAAAATATAATTGAAATAGAATTTAGATAAGGAAGTTGAATCATTTCCTAACTAATAATCATTTACGTGAGATTCGTGTTAGTTTTCATTTATACAAAATAAATGCACAGTCTTATGATTAATTACACAAACAAGACATTGATAGTTGATTTTCGTGATCTTTTTATATTCTTTTATATTATATTACTTATGTTATGTTGTGTAATAGTTTTTGCTGAATTGTGAGATTTACTACTAGTCATGTCTTGTTTATTCTAAAGTTGTATTAAAGGTTTAAGAAGATGCTCATTCAAAATTAAACACTCATAGAGTGCTTGAATTGACAAGAATAGCACATGGTTGTGGTCGAGGAGATGATCAATACAAAATAGGTTCAACCAATTACAAAATTTGTTGTTAGACTAGATAAAAGGTAGTGCCATTGTGAAAAGTTTTAGAAACCTCACTTACCATATTTCCATGTGCTTGTTGTATGCAAATATATTCACCACAATTCTAAAGTCTACATAGGTTGGATGAATTGAATAAAATTTATGACAATAAAAAACTTAAATAAAAATATTAGTGACTAACACATGAAATTTCACAAGTCTATCCTAATCTAGTCAGGAGACGAGAATTCAAAATAGTTAAGCATTTAGATTAAAATGAACATAAAAAGAAATAATGTTGTACAAAGTGATGCTCTTATTATATCAAACCACATAATTTCAAATAACTTTGCCGACAAACTTAACTTCCTATCAATAACTTAATTGTATTTTTCTAATATGTCATTAATCATTTACTCATACATTTGTTTTATTCAAATCCAAATTTATTTTTTTAGTTGTTCATTTTTGTTTGCTTTACTTAATTGTACTTAAATCCTTATTTATATTATTAATTTTAATCAAACACGAAATTATCCAACTTAATTCTTAAATGTTTTACATTTTCAAATTTATTAAATATAACAATAAATCTTCTAATCTTCTCCATCATATTTACTAAACACATATTCCATTTAATCACATGCTACATAATACAAAAAAAAAAAAAAAAAACTTTGTTATCCAATAAATTTTTAATATTTTTTGTTACAATTTTTTTATTATTTACAAAAACAATTATTTTTTACATTTTAATTACTTATTTTATTTATTTAAAAGTTTTCTTCATTTTCTGTTTTTGAATTAAAAACAAATAAACATTAATATTACATATTTGAATTTCAACAAAAAACTAACTAATTACTTTACTAAATATTTATTTTTCTAAAAAATATTTTATAAAATATATAATTTTCTAAATGATGATTTCTTAAAAATAATTACTTTTAAAATTATTGTTTTTTTAATAATTAGTTTTCTAAATATATCTTCTAAGTAATTATTTTTTATTTTTTTTCTAATTCTCTTTCCCTCACTTTTTAGAAAAAAAAGGAAAAAATAAATAAAAACTACTCAAGAATTTGATTTTCCGATAATCGAATATCAACCCATATTTCGGCCAAATTCGTAAAAGTGATTTTCATAATTAAACTCCCTCAAAACTGAATTGCTATACCTGTAAATTTTTTTATACAAACCACGCTATCTATGTAATTTTTGTTATAAGACTTGGGGAATAAAAATAAAAAAAACTCTGCAACTTTAGAAAAAAAAAAAACACCTACATGCTTCCTTTATTTCAGTGGTTGTCTTTCAAATATTTAAGGGAAAGCAAAAATAACATACGATATGTATTTTTTTTTCAGAAAAAAAAAAAAAATAATAAAATAATCACTTATTATAATTATTAATATGTTTGAGTAAATTTATTTGAAAAGTCTTTTTCGTGGTTTGCTGTAATAAAAAAGGTACAGGAGAAATTATGAAGGTTAAGAAAATAAAAACCATTTGACAGACCCATACTTTGGATTTCTAATTAGGCTATTTCTCCCTGCACACCCAACAAATGACTGCCTGCACCCCATCATTTTTGGAAAAGACCATTTTACCCCTTTAAGAAATGACTTTCAAATTATTCTTTATTGAATATTTCTGGAACATACTTTCAAAAAAACATTTTATGAAATCCAGATTTACCATTCTATAAATTAAAAAAATGTGTTTCAGAAAAGATATTTTGAAATGATTTTTTACCTTTTGAATTTCCTGTTCTGGAAATATTTTGCTTACGGATCTCTTATTCTGAAAATACTTTTTGCTTATGGAATTCCATCATCCAAAATTATCAAAAATAATTTTTGTATTGCATAGAATGTAGAGGTGCAGGAAGAAAAATGTAGGGATGCAAGAAGAAGTACCCTTCTAATTAAAAGGAATTACGGAGGCCCACTAGGCTAGAATAAAGCCAGTATCCAAACTTATAAAAATTTCCAAAAGTATAAAGGTTTTATGCACCCTCTCAATTTGAACCTGTAGCCTCACAAATTCTGAAATATTAAATTTGCCCTTGCGAGATTTGTTTCAAAGTGAAAACCTCCATGGAAGAGTGGGTTATAGTGGTGCTGGTCGAAGGTTAATGTTGGCTCAAATGATGAAAATGTCGTTAGTATAAAAAAGACTTTTGAAATAGGCATTCCAAAACACGCTTTTGTGACACCGAGTGACTTTTGGGGTCGAGTTTCCAAAATTGTGGGGTGCATTTTGAAAATGTAACCCAGAATAATTTGTGGTGTTTGCCATTGTATTCCATAATCATCTTTCTAAAATCTTATGATGTTCATTTTGGAAAATAATTTTTGGAAGCTGAGAATATCTGTTCAAAAATTTGAAGTATTCATCAAGAAGGTTATGGTTGTATGTGCTATGGAAGTCAATTTTCCAAAATGAAAAAAAAAAATCAATTCTAGATTGAGAAATATAAAATGCTTGAAGTGTAATTTTCATTTTGCAAATAATATTTTGGAATAGAAAATTGTAATTCTGGAAAAACATTTCATGAATTCATATTACCTATTCCAAATTTTGAATTCTATAATTCATTTTTCCGATTATTCAATGATTTTTGCATAAATATTATGGATCAAATGTTTTACAATGAAATATTATATGATGTTAACGAACTATAAGAAAAACGCGAATTACATACGGATCAAAATTCGTTCATAAAATAAAATTTGCAATGAATGGGATTCGAAATCAGGTTCCTTTAGTAACCAAATAAAATTTAACAACTCACCAAGCACATTCTTTAGTATTATTATGATTTTTATTATACTAATTATTATTAATAATATTAACAATATGAATATAATATTAATAATATAAATATAATAATAATAATAATAATATTATGAATATAATATAAATAATATTAATATAATATTAATAATATTAATATAATATTAATAATATTAATATAATATTAATAATATTAATAATCTATACCTCTTAACTGCTCTTCATTTTTTTTCACATTTTATCCTTATATTAATATTTAATTTTATTATTGTATTATGGTCATTGTGTCATTTCTTATTTTTTCTACAATATTTGGTATACGTAGTGGGGCGGTTTTGAATTGAAAGAGAGGTGGAAGAGTGATTTTGAATTGAAAGAGATGTGGAGGAACAATTATGAATTAAAAGAGGAGTGGATGATCGGTTTGATTTATTTTCAAAATCACTTACATTTTATTAATATTTTATATATTAATATTTTATTTTATTCTTATTTTTATTATTTTGTAACTGCTTTTTTTATATATAATTTTTTAAAAGAACAGTTAAATATAAAGAGAATTCTCCTAAATGACCTTGGTTATTTCGTAGACAGTTTTGAATTTAATTTTCTATTTGTAGTTTTTCTTTTTGAATCAACAGAACGGTTTTTCATTTTATTTACGAAACAATTTGAATCAGCAGAACGAAACAATTTGAATCAGCGAGAGCAGTTCTCGATAATTTGATTCAAATAGATTTTTCATTTCCTCATTTCTTACCTTTTTATTCATTCAATCAACGAAATCTAATGTAAACTCTCATTGACTCTCTGTTGATGTTGTTCCGTCTCTCTGTGGATGTTTCTTTTGATTTTCCAAAGAAAGTGGAGAACAAGATCGAGAAGTCGATGTGGTTTCATGCGATTAGTCCTTTAAACTTTATTTTTTTCAAGCTAAAAGAAAACCGTGAGGGGGAGTCTGAGAAAAAGAGGGAGCAATCCAAGCACCCGAAGTCACGCGAAGATTTCATCATCTTTCTCAGTCACATTGCTTCGTTGCAAGTTCGTTTTGCATTGTGATTAACAAGGTTTTGTCTTTAATTTCTCGATTAATTTTACTCCAAAGTCAAGATGAAGACTAATGAAACTTTTTATATGCTTGAATTAATACATCATGACCTGTGCAGGCTGGACTTGCTAAGGCTTATTGAACTCGACTCGTGTGCTTGCTTCTGCATAAATAAATCCATGAATTATAGTTTTTTTTTATTTAATTATAGCTTTTATTTGTTTTCTATTTTTTGGTGTGGTGAGATTTTAAGACATTGTTTGCAAACCCAAAAAATACTTGCAATTATAACAGTTTTATCTTTGTATTTGTGAGAGGTTTGTTTTGAATTTTCCTGATATATTCAACCTTGGTTGCTTCATGAAGAATGGTCAGTGATGCAAGTATTGTTGCTAAAGAAAACACAAAACCTGATATGGAGATTGTAACAAGGGTAATGGGACTTGAAGTTGGATATCTGATCACACCAATAATTATTTTCCGTGTGCAGCCCAACGCAACAACATTCTAAATGTTTATATAATGAATTGGTGGTTGTCTTGCCATGTTTGAATTTAGGTTATTGAAGCAATTGATCAAATCCGAGAAGAACTCTGCCTCATTTGTAGGATATAGTCCTTGGGGTACCATATAGACCATATGGAGGTAGCCCTTTTGTAATGGCTTTCTTGAATTGATTAGGATTAGTAATTTATTTTAAATAATGAATAGTTGTAGTTATTTTTATATTTTTATGTTGAAAGGTGCTCTCTCTCTCCTCTTCCCTTTCTATCTTTTTTTCTTTATGTTGGTTCTTCTATAATATTTTATTATTTACGTCTCTCTCTTCTCTTCCCTTTTTTATTTTTTTTTGTTCGTTCTTTTATAATAATTTATTATTTACGTCTCTCTCTTCTCCACTAACTATACCAACTTTTTTTAAAAATACCATTATCTTTGAGTTGATATGAGTTCTAATGGGATCATTCATTTTTTTAAATTGTTTTTGTTCAATATTTTTGTAATATAAAAATGTGAATATTTAATTGTTGTTGGTAGATTTAAATTTTTTTAAAACAAAAAGAATTTAACAAAAAAAAAATCAATAGATACAAGTTTATTATTTGTTTTTTTTTATTCGCTGTTAGTTTGAGATTTTATAGAAAAGGGTGTTGATTATTAAGGTAGTGTTAAAAATGTATTGATTATTAATGTTTTTAAATATTATTTTGAAAAATTAATATTTTTTGATGTCATAGATGAAAATCTTTTATGGTTAAAGATCAACTTTTTTTTGGTGAGTATCATTTGGAAGTAAAATATTTTATTTGTTCTCACTTAATGGAGTATCCACATATTTGTTATCACCTAACTGATAGGATAGTGGAGAGATTGATTACTTTTCTGTTTTAAATTGATATTCTTCTTTATTAAATAAACATATTTTTAATTTTAAAATTTTATTTTATGTGTTCTCACTTAACTAACAGGAAAGTGGAGAGATTAGTGCCTTTTAGTAGGGAAGAGTGGAGAGAGGGGTGAAGTGTGGATTTATGAACTGTTACTTTTATTAGGTAAAAGATTGATATATAAGAAAACTGTGAGAGAGAAATAATATAAAAACATTTTAATATCTCCAAAAATCTTAATTTTGGGATTTTGAAACTCTATTGTTGTTCTTCTTCACATTTCATCACTGGCACTTCACCAGGTCTTCTGTCTCCTCAATGCTTAAAAACCCTAATGTTGAGATTCTGAAATTGTGAATGGCTAATTTATTTCATCTCTTTTATTTATCTTATTTTGCTTTTCCTATTTCTGTAATGTATACATTTTATTTTATTTTTTTATATAGAGATGTTTAGTTTTTTTTATAATTAAATTAATAACTTCAATTTCTTTAGTTAAGAATCACATTCTTAAAATATTAAGTTCTTCAATAATATTACATTTGATTTATAATTGTTTTAAACATATTTAATTAAAAATAAATATAAATATAAGTAATAAAAAAATTAACACAAATAATAATATATTATTTCATTTGATTAAATTTTATATTTAATTATATAAAAATAAAAAATGCTGACACTAATGGACTTTTTTTTTTCTCATATATACTAATGCCTAAATCAGTAAAATATAGAATAAATAAATAGGTAAAACATCGGTAAAAAAATAAATAAATTGAATAACCGTTTTTCTTAATTATTAGTGATCCAATGTTTGGTGTGAAACTGAATTTTAAAATATTATTAATTTAATTAAATTTTATATTTAATTAAAATAAAAACTAAATTGAATAATCAGTTTTTATATTTGATTTCATTTTTTTTCTTTCTAAATCGAACTGATTTGATTAACAGTTTTACATATTATTTAATTTGATTTGATTTTTTTTTTTCAAATCAAACTGATTTATTAATAATTTTATATTTTAAATATGATTTTTAACACAATTATCATAAAATTAGTGAAAACATAAGTGTGACGTGTCTGTATCCATATCTTTATTTTCATAAATTTATATGAATCTACATTCTATAATATTTGATATTTTGAGATGATGTTTTACAAACAATAAAAAATTGTTTCATTTACTTTCAATGTGTATATGGATATTTTATATGTATATACGTATATTTTAACAATTGACAGTGTTTTGTGTATTCTCATTTGTTAATCTTAAAAAATAAATACATAGATGATGTTAAATATTTAGAAATACATATACACAAGTGTAGTGTTGTCAAATATTTGATACTTATCGTTGTCAAATAATACAGATACACAAATATTGTCAAATACTATAAAATACAAATACATTGTCAAATATTATAGAATACATATACACATAAATTTATGAAAAAAATTAAAAAATATGAATACACATAAATCTATAGTTTATTTAAATAAATACCAATATACATATAATAATAAAAAAAATAAAAATATAAAAAATGCGGATAGAGAGCGCCTGTGTTCCCGCTAGTATTAATAATATGAATATAATATTAATAATATGAATATAACATTAATAATATGAATATAATATTAATAATATGAATATTAATACTAATAATATTAATAATAATATTAATTATAATATTAATAATAATATTAATTATAATATTAATTATAGAATGTATTAAAAAAAAATATTTTTAGTATTTAAAATAGTTAGAAATATAATTAATGAATAAAAACATAAATAGAAATAAATAAAGAATGCCAGAAAAAATAATAATAACTAGAAACATATTAAATGAATGATCATCTCTAATTTATTTTCCTTTTTATGATCAACATATACTTATTTAGTATTGTCTTATATCTCTTATATTTATCTTGTTTTGATTTATTTGATTTTTTTTATATCTTTTATCTTATTTTGTTTTTTCTTTATTTTATACCTTTTATGTTTTTAGTTATTATTATTTTTTCTACAATCTTTATTTATTTATTTATGGTTTTTGTTTTTATTTTATTGTTGTTGTTTTTATTTTCTAGACTTATTTATTTTTGCATTTTTTTCTTCTCATTTTTAAGCATTAAGTGTAACATTTGTATTAGTTTTTTTTAGAATTTTGCATTTAGGTAAACACTTCAATATTATTTATGTGTCCACTATTAATTAATACTAATTGACTTTGTTTTTTTTATAAATATGTCCTGTATTTTTTACTTCAAATTAACATGATTACATCATCAATAATAATAAAAATAAATACTAATGTATGTTTATAGATTCAACTTTTATGTTGTTCTAGAGTTTAATTTTTTATTTTCTTCATTTTAAAAAAATAATAATTTTAAACTAAACATTTTTAATTTATTACTTTTTTGTTTTTATTTTGTAAAAACTCATTTATTTATTCATTAATTATATTTCTAATTATTTTAAACATTAAAAATATTTATTTTTTAATGCATTCAAAATTAAAATTATTAAAAAATAATAATTTATTATTTATTTATTTATTTTTAAAATGGTGCTAGATAGGGAAATAAAAAATAAAAGAGTGCTAGATAGGGAAATAAAAACAAAAGGGTGCTAGATAGGAAAATAAAGATGTAAATGGTGCTAGATAGGGAATTGAGCCTATCATTCTCTTCATTAAGTGATAACAAATAAAATATTTTACTTCCAAATGATACTCACAAAAAAATGGATCTTTAACAGTAAAAGATTTTCATCTATGACATCAAAATATATTAATTTTTCAAAATAATATTAATTATTTATTTTAAAACATTAATAATCAACACCCTTTTTAACACTACCTTACTAATTAGCACAATTTTTCTATAAAATCCCAAACTAACAACGAATAAAAATAATTAAAAAAACAAATAATAAATTTGTATCTATTGATTTTATTTTATTTTGTTAAATTCTTTTTGTTTAAAAAAAAATTAAAATCTACTAACCGTTTCTGTTATTACACAAGAATTAAATATACACATTTTTATATTACAGAAATATTGAACAAATACAATTTAAGAAATGAATGATACTCAAATCAACTCAAAGATAATGGTATTTTTAAAAAAGGTTGGTATAGTTACGGAAAAGGAGAGAGAGACGTAAATAATAAATTATTATAAAAGAACGAACAAAAAAAAGATAAAATGGGAAGAGGAGGGAGAGACTAAATAATAAATTATTATAGAAGAACCAACGAAAAGAAAAAAAGATACAAAAGGAAAAGAAGAGAGAGATGTAAATAATAAATTATTATAGAAGAAGAAAAAAAAATGATAGAAAGGGAAGAGGAGACAAAGATGTAAATAATAAATTATTATAAAAGAACGAACCGAAAAAAAAAAAAAGAAAGGAGAGTTGTTATGGCATTAGTAAGCGGCAGTAGCGTGCACCGATTGGAGAGAGTAGCGTGCACCAATGATTGAGTCACAGAATTGCGCCTGTCTCCCTTTCAATTAGGTGTCTGACTCAGTGATGGTACCTATTGCATATGTTAAGCCTTCTTTCCAATAAAGCCATCATAATTTTAAAATAAATCATATCTTTCAATTCAAAATTGATAATCTATTCCAAATACTTTAAAAAAGTAAAAAATGACGCAATAAACAAAATAATGAAATAAAACCAAATATTAATCTAAGGATAAAATAGGAAAAAAATTTGAGAGCGGTTAAAAAGGGAATCCCTTTATATATAGGTACAGATAATATTAGTAATAATATTAATAAATATTAATAATATTAATAATATGAATATAATATGAATAATATTAATAATATGAATAATATTAATAATATGAATATAATTTATTTTATTATTATTAATAATAATTATATTAATATGTATAAATTATATTAATAATAATAAGTATGATAAAAATGATAATATGACCAAAAATAATATTAAAATGATAAATTATATTATTTAATCTAGTGGTTAATCTTTTCATTGTCTGATCTAGTGGTTAATGTTTCCCAAGTACTTGAATTCGAGATAGGTGTGACGTGTTATGATGTTGACATAGTATAATACTACATAATGAATGTGGGTACATGAATAATAAATGAGATAAAAGACATTGACATGAAAGTATTTACATATATTTAGTTTCAAAGAAATTTTATTCTTTCCTAATGCCTCCCTTCCCGTTACAAACTTGCCAAACCATTTTAAATGGAATGCAAGTAAAAAAATTATAAAACTCTGATCAATATTATATATGTAGGCAGCTAAAATTCTGATCTAACAAAGTGAAACTACAATGCATTTTGATGCAGATACAAAAAAGAATCTATGAGTTTGTAATCTACAACATTATGCCCATATTGCCATCACTGACATGCCCCCTGCACCTAACAAAACTGCAAGAAAGGCCACAGCCATCAACTTTTTACTGCCCTGTAGCTTAGGCCCCATAAAATCAGAAGCCAATAGTTCAACCAATGCCATATAGTTCAAAAGTCCTGCAGATACAGCATTCAGAATCCCCTCTACAATAAGCGATGTTGAACTCGTATCGCTATAAACATTCGACAATGCTATCCCCAATGCAATCCCAAAAGGTGTTGTTGTTGAGAAGAAGAAAACCATTGTACCCTTCACCTTCATTCCATATTCACCCTGCAGCCACAATCACTCACTACCATCAATTTATACTTTCTTCTAAATTTTCTTAAATGACGTTAACATACAAAATGAATAGATAAGATGAATGACCTGAAGTATGCAACCACCTAAACCCATTCCTTCAAACATTTGATGGAAGCATAGTGCAGCAATGAGAGGCTTAATCGTGCAAGGGTTCATGGAAGCTCCCATTGACAAACCAATCACCACTGAGTGCACCACAATCCCTACCTCCAACACCTAAACCATTCCACACCAGATTAAACATTAATCGCTAAAAATTAAAATTACAATAGTTTTTTGCTTTCATTTTGAAAAGTAATTAACTAACCTGAGCCACCACACGATACCGCAACAACTGATCGGCATCTGCATGTAGATCATGTCCATGGCCATCACCATGACTGTGACCGAACAATTGCACTTCCTTTCTCTCTCCGGCTTCAGGGCAAGTTGAAGCGTTAGCGTTCGTAGCAGCAGCGGCAGAGACCTTCTTCTTCAAGCAACTGACGCAGCAGGAATCAATGACGAGAGTGAAAACCGCGGAGAGCATGGCAATGAAGGTGGTGAACGGAAACTTCCGCCACGGCCGTTCCGGCAGGCACTCCGACGTGAGATCTTCGAAAGAGTCCGGCATCACGTGCATGTAACCGGTGGCGAGTATTACGCCGGAGGCGAAAGCCTTGACGATGACGAAGAGGTTGCGGTCCGGCCGCAGGGCGGGAATCAACCGGGAGAACAGTGGAAGCGAAACCCCGATGACGCTGGTGGCCAGTATGCTGAATATTGCTATGACCTTCAGTTTCAACGACTCCACCTTGTCGCGACAGCCTCCCTCTGATTTAGCGTCGCATTGCTCCGCCGTGGTCGGAAGCACCGCCGTGAGGAAAAGTAAAAGAATGGTGGTTATCGTAAAAGAAAAAGAAGGTGCCATCTGAAACTAAAATTGAGCGTGTGTGTGTTTGAAGAGAAGAATATGAAAGTATTAAATAGATAGAAAGAAGGGCTTAAAATAGACATTTGAAACTAACATACCTAACAAACTCAACACAAGGTAATATATGCATGCTCGTGTCTGAGTGTGCTAGCTGTGGACTGCACACACTTTCACTGTTTCAGTTACATGGTGGCGCTAGCATTACACATGCTCAAACTTTTTCGCTTTCAAAATATAAGTCAACAACCACTATAGTTTAAAACAGTAATTTTAATGTAATATTCTATATAATTAACATTGCTAATTTAATGTTTATTAAAATCATGAAAATAAAAAATTCATATATATATCTATTGTATTTAATTTTTTTTATTAATTAAGGTTTGTTAATTAGTTGAGCTTTCGTTACTGAATTGCAAAATATGTTTTAAAATTTAACGTCTTAACAAGATTATATAAAGTTTCATAAATTACTAATTCTAATATATACATATATGGAGAAATTTAAATTGAATTTGGAAATAAGTATTTATATATTTGTTAATGTTATAATTAAGATTTTATAAGGAGATAGTTTGTGAGATATGCCTTATAAATATTTGTGCTTTTAATGCAGAATAGTTTGCATTTTAATTGGTGAAGTAGAACACATAATTTTCTATGGTGGAAATTTGATTTTCTAAAAATCGAATTATGGTAATTATTTTCGCTTTTCTGAAGTGTGTTAACCATTCAGATTTCAGTTATTCAGACTGGATTTTTGTTTTCTTTATTTAAAATGGTTAATATAAATGAATGTCAAAATAATTTAAAAATAACTAAAATATATTTATTTAAATATAGTAAATATTACAATTAATATATATATATAATAATAATAATTGTTTAAATAACTACGTGGATGATGATACATAATTTTTTAGTCTGATGAAAACAATCTATTACACATAAAATGTTGATAATTATTTTGAAATAATTTTATTTTATAAATTTGTTGATAAAATTTTAAAATGGTTAATAGTAAATAAAGTGAAAATATTAGATTTTAAAATTGTAAAAATTGGTATACAATAATTATTTAAGATAGAATTTGTTTTAAAATAAAAGATGATAAACAATGGATTGTTAAATTAATTTGTGATTCTCATAATCATAATTTGATGTGTACGTTGGTTGGTAGGTCATCCATATGTTGGTAGGTTAACACTTGACGAGAAATTCATGCTTTTTTATATGAAAAAGATTTCAAAGAAACCTAACAATATTTTGCTAACAATGAAGGAACATAATGATAAGAATGTCATTGACATAATGCAAGTTTATATTAATGTGTGTCAAAGATGAGAACAAGGTCACATAAATGAAATGTAACAACTGTGATGTTACTTCAACGAGACATGTATCTTAGCTCGTGTAGGTTTTTAAGAAGAGTATGTATGAATGTGGTGCTATATATATTTTAAACACACCCTGATTTAATGAATATGATTTGAGTCAACCCCTATCTAATTTGAGCCTCCAATGAATTATTTCAATTAAATGTTTGTTAAGGTAATAATTCTTATTTAACTTACATTATATATAATTTATTACACATGAAATTACAAAAAGGTTGTTGAATTTCACCAACAAATATATGTTGTGGTCTATCCACTATTATCTGACTACCCAAACTTAATAATTATATTACACCAGTCAAATACAAGTTTTTACACGTACAATAACCATTAGATGACATTTCTAATCTACATTTTGTATTTAAATTTTTGAACACTTAGGAACTTAAGTTTATTAAGCATACAATTATTTTTTTATTGTCCATATATAATCCACACCTACCCCTATTTCAAAATTCAAATTTCAGCATTCTTCTAAACCATATTTCTAAAAAGAAAAAAAAATGGCAACTACAACCCGACTAGAAAAAAAAAAAAATCACGAACCAAACACAAAAGATAACCAAAGCAACGTGAAGAAGAGAAAAGGCGCAGCCACAAATGCAACAGGAAGGAAGATATGGAGGGATGAAAGAAGACCAACGTGCTTTTTAATTATAAACCCTTAAGGGCATTTCTGTCATTTGATTAACATGAGGGAGTGCAGTTTAAAAAATGGGGGTGCAGGAAGCAAAATCCATTGAGGTTTTGTTTCTGACTGCAGTAAATTAACAAGAATTGTAAAATGTTATATATATATATATATATATATAATTTAATATTAGTATCTGCGAAGAAGCGAAAACAAAAATCTGTCTCCGGTGTGGTTTGGTTTGTGCGACACACAGAGAGACAGAGAGAGAGAGAGAAGAGAGAGAGAGTGGTGGAGTTGAGAGGGGAAGAAGATGTTGAACGCAAAAGGAGGTGAAGGTGGAGAAGGGAGAGAAGGGGATTGGGAGTGCAGCAGTTGCAACAACAGGAACTATGCTTTCAGATCATTCTGCAATCGATGCAAGCAACCCCGCCTCCTCGTCGACACCAAAACCCCCGCTGATTCCAAGTGGCTTCCTCGTATTGGCGATTGGATCTGCACCGGTTAGCCCCAACCACCCTTTTTTCTCTCTTTTCCATTTCAAATACCTTCTCTTTATTTTCTCCTTCATCCCCTTATGTTTTCTGTAATGCCTGCTTTACTTCTTCCTTCTCTCTGTTATCTTGGTGTGAAATGGAATTGGAAAATTACACCTTTCTTCAATCATCTTTTATACTGCCTGACCTAGTATGCTTCTTTCCATTTCGCCCATATATGAAACACTCACTACAATTTATAACTGGATAGATACTTTTTATTTTTTAAATTTTATTTTTTTTAATCATTAGTTCCTTCCATGTAACAATCTCTCATTCAGGGTTAGAAGCACATAGGTTTTGTAATTTGTGAGGACTGAAATTGAATAGAATTTAAAAAGGGATCTAGTTGAGAAAACAAGTTATTAGTTTTCTTGATTTAGTTTCTTTTCTTTTAAGTGCTTCTTGAGAAGCTGATTCGAACTGGTTCATAGTGTAGATTTGTTAGTGTTTCAGCTTTGTGTGTTCTGTTTCTGGATAGCAGTACTCTTAAGGACACACGTTTGCCACCATGTGTTTTATGCTTTATTTATTTCATGCATGGTTGGGTTTTAGCAAATGATTGATGTTAAAGATGCCCGACCTAGCATGACATTTGATTTTGGTTTTATGATATTCTGTTTCAAATTGAGATGAAGAACTGGCTATCGCCTAGGTTGAGATGTTTGTGCTTTTTGTATGTGTATTTTGTGTGGGATGGACGGGTTGGTGTGCGTGGGACGTGTTGGTGTGCGTATCCTTGGCTTCCTTTCCTCTCTGGCTGCTTTCTGGGGCTGGGTTTGTATGCATGGAACAATAGGTTGCACTAACAACAATTATGCATCAAGAGAGAAGTGCAAGAAGTGTGGACAACCAAAGGAAGTAGCAGCCATGCCAGCGATTGCGATGACTGGAGCATCTTTCCCCACTTATTCACATTATTATTCCAGGGGCCCAGGAGGACCAGAACAAAAGATGAATATTGGATTGCTTGGCAGTGGAGCACCGCCACTGTCACTACATTTAAACTCCAATTGGCCCATTCTTGGAGCAGATAAGTATGGTGTTCAGCCAATCTCCATATGGCTACCAGGTGGAAATTATGGCTCTGGACATCCTCTTGATAATTCCAACAACCAGAACCTATCTGTTCCAAAGGGATGGCGCAGTGGGGACTGGATCTGTAACTGTGGCTTCCACAATTACTCCTCCCGCTCTCAGGTATGTCTTGAATTACTTGAAAGTGTTGTTGAGTTATACACTATGCAAGAGTTGAGTGTTAATTATTTTTCTGATTCTATGTTGAAACTATTTGCAGTGTAAAAAATGCAATGCTTTTCCACCTGGTATGACTTCCTTCCTTTGTATATGCTGTAGCCTTGTTGGGTGCAAATTAACTAATCTGTGTCTTCTACCAAAGATAATTTGTATATGTGCACAAGTCTTGGAACACACCTTCTTATGGTGCTCTGTTGTCCCACAGATAGTCCTCCCGGTCTTTGTTGCATTCATAAGAATACTTTTGGTTATTAAATATAAAAAGTGGTTTTCAATTTCTAGCAATTCATGTTAATCTTCATGCTGTTTCCACTTTTTGGGTGTGAAGCACTTGGGACAAAACGGCTAGCCTCTGAAGAGTTGGTTTATGACTGGGACAACAAGAGATTGAATGTAGGAACTGTAAGGACTTTGTTTTTTAGCTAATTTCTGATGCACTGCTGTGGTTTTAAAATTTTGTTTTGACAGTTTTAGAAGCCTCTTACTGTCTTCCATACTTATTTGGCAGACAAATGATCAGCAAACATATACAAGTTTAGATCAAGTGGTTGGGACAGGTGCAGATCCAAAACCTGGAGTCTTCCCCTCTTATGCCAGCATGAACTCAAGTACAGCTCCAAGTTTGCCATTGGCCACACTTCTTCCACCTCAAGTTTCTACACCTGCCCTCCTTGGAAAAGGGTAATTAATTTCTCTCACATGAGCATCGTGTAATATTATTGAAGAGTGAAGACATTTATTATATTTTTTTAATAGTACATCTATAGATGCTATCATACTCTGAAAGGCTCTAAATTTAAATACAATTTTTTACCTATTGTACCTATTAGAGCAAAGCAATGGCGCAGTGGAGACTGGATGTGCTCAAATTGCAATAATCATAATTATGCTTCAAGACTACAGTGTAACAGGTCATTATGTCATTCGTATTATTTTTTATGTTTTGGGGTGCAAATTAAATGCTTTAAAATGAAGACAAAATATGTACGTTTTTAATTCATTATGTAGCAATCAAACATGTTCGCATTTTCTGTTGCACGTTGTACTGAATAATCAAAATCGATGCTCGTCATTTGCAGGTGCAAAACCCAAAGAATGGCCTCCATGCAACCTGTTAATGTTGTGTAATGTTGAATTCATTAGTTAAATTGCTGTGACGTGCCCTAGTTTGGCTGAGTTTTGTTTTGATTTTCTAGCGTGTATTTTGCCAGCAAAACGCGTTGAGATTCTGACATACTCGTTATGTTTACTTAAGACATAATGGTTTATGCTTTGTACCATCATATCTTCTAGTTTCTGAAAATGTATTGCTTACTATAAATATTCTATTTAATAGATGATTGTGGAAGATTTTGAGTATTCTCTTCTAGTATCCTTTGTTTTAAGTTACAACATTGGTTCAGAAGTGTAAAACAAGGATTCAAAATGTCTAAGAATTAAATTGATGTATACCTGATATTTCATGTATCACACGGATTTACTTTGAAAAGCATTGATTCTAGTTATTTATTACATAGCAGGCTGCTTTCAGCCCCGTATAAAAAATGATGATAGACACCAATAACAACAATGTTACCCCACTAAACAAAAATGATTATATGGATCATTCATATCATTAGGTTTGATTAAAAATCAAATTCTCTGCTTGTGGTCTCATAATTTGGTTAGAGTTGTGTTAGTTCTACTGTAAAACTAATGTGAATTCCAAACACGAAAAAATGTCTGTATACTAAAAGAAGATGATGTGGCCTCTAACAAAAATGTCTGGTTTTGCGCCCCTGGATTTATATATATAACATCTGTTACACACAGTAATACTAAGTAACAAGGTAATCTTTGTTGAGAGAGCAGAGAAACATAACTGCAGATGAGTTGAGATGCTAAAAGCTTTTTGAGTAACTGATCAAGTTCAAAACTTGAGATGAATCACTTGAACACATCAGTAGGGGAGAGTGGAGGGCCATCGAGCTGGTAAAGGTTGAATGCAGGACCCACAAACCTGAACACTATCCACCCCCCAATCATGATGAAGATTGAAGCATATGCAGATTTGTTGAGCCAAAAGAGAGCACCTTTCTCTCCTACATAAAGCTCCATTGCTTTCTCACTCAAAGTCATATCCTCCCATTTCTTGGGAGGACTCTCAACCCTTCTGTCTGTAGATTGCATGCCGTTTTCCCTCTCCCTCTGTCGTCTAGCTTGCCTTCTTGACCTTCTCCTGAAGCTCAATTCTACAGGATTAGCCGGTGCTGCACCTGGTGCTTGAACTGAGTTTGCATCATCATTGGTTGTGTTGCTGCTGCTGCTACTACTATTGTTATTATCAGTGGTGGTGCAGCATATGGGGTTGAACCTGAGAGAAGCGTGACGGTGGGGAAGGAAGATTTGGCTGTGTCTTGATGATGGCAGTGAATGTCTAGTGAGAACGATGACGGAAGATGAGTTTGGAGAGAAAGAGATGGTTTCCATGGCTTCCTGGAATGTGTGGTTATATTTTGCTTATCCACTTCCCTTTTATAGTCCTCTGTTCTTATTGGGTTGGGCTATACACCAGCCTTTATGAAAAACTACTCATATTTTCACACTACCCACTTAATAATTTAATATTTTAATTACATTTATTTTATTTTTTAATTTAAAATATTCTTATATTTTTGTAAAGGTTGTGAAGTGAATGTTTTTATTGGGGAGAAGTTTCTACCACACTCAAAAAGAAAAAGACATACATTTGATAATCAATTATAATAATATTGATTAGGTGTAAAACTATATTTTTCTTTTATGAAATTGAAATGCCTAAAAAATATACAAAAATAAAAGATAAACCATAATTTAAGTTTTCTTTTATTTCTATCCTCGGTTTTGATTTTTTTTTATAAAATTTAGTTCTCAGGGTTTATAAATTTTATGAGTTGATCTTACTCACAATTTTACATTCATTTTATCTATTTATAGTTTACTGCAACCGATTGTAAGTTTAGCATATTCATATAGGGTATGGTTAAGAATTAATTTAATTAATAAAAATGAAAATTAAACGTATACAAGATTGAAAATTGAATCAAAGTCATATTAGTCCATACAATAAATTGTAACTGAATATTACTATTAAGGATGCAAACATCCACATTTAAATCTTAATAAAAAGTTATTTGTCACACTCGATTTTAAGACAGATTAATACATAATCCATAAAAAATATCATTAGCAAAAATAAACTTCAGTTTCTTATATTAAAAGTGATTATGTTATAAAAAATCTTAATACAAGGATCTTATTCAACTTCTCACCACTCAACATCCTATCTACCTATCTATTTAATTAGATTATTAATGCAAAATGTAATATATCATTTTAATAATAATTTTTATGCTTAATACTACCATTTTGGAGGTCATAATACCATCTCATATTCTCATCACACACCCATAGTGAACCATAATTCACCCAAAAGAAGCATCACAGCCATAAGGATCACACCCATAAAAAGATCATCATATCATATAGAAGTATCACATACAATATACAATAAATGTATATATACATTATGCATCTTATAATCATCAATAACCATCAATTTGGAAAAATAAAAAAGGAACAAGAATGATTCAATGAATTTAAAATAACAACAAAATCGGAATCAATCCAAATGAATTATGCATTCAAGTTAAAAACATTTGTTTTTACAAAAACGAAAAACACACATAAGATTTGATGTGACATTTCATCATTACCATGAATCATGTCATGTGTTCACATTCATCACATATCACATCGTGCATTGATGTCCTTCCTTATGACTACTTCATAAATAAAGGTTATGATTTACATAACTTAATCAGTCAAACTTATTTTTACAAAATAAAAAATTCAATTGATATCTTATCAGTTGAAAGATCAAAATATGTTTCCTACATCAAAGTCCAATTTCGACTGACACTGCATATGAAGTCCAACTTTCCTTGACACTCACATGTGAATTATGGTTTCTTATGTAAAGGTTTCTACACCTTGCATACCTGTACACCAAGGTTTCGACACCTTGCATACCTGCAGACCAAGGTTTCTACACCTCACATGTTGCATACCAAGGTTTCTACACCTTGCTTTACCTACATACCAAGGTTTTTACACCTTGCTTCACACTTGCATACCTACGTTTATGCACCTTCTTTCTTTGACATTCATATGTTTATTTTCTGCATAAAGTCTAGCTCATACTGACACCTGCAAATGAAGCCAACTTACACTAACACATGTTTAAGCCCAGCTTCGACTGACACCTGCATCTATTAAATTCTAGTTCAGGACTTCACTGTTTATTTTTATCTTTTGGAATGGTCATTGACTTTGTAGTCTTTTATTTTTTGGATTTTTTGGATAGAGGCATGCTTCATTCATATGATTGGTGATCAGCTTCGTTATTTTTTATCTTTTGGATAGAGTCTTGTTTCATTCAAATGAATGATCATGGACTCTGTAGTTTTTACTTTTTGGATAGAATGCTTCACTATTTTTTAAGTATAATATAAAAACATGGAATATAATTAGATGAAACAGGGAAAATAAAGAACGATCCAAGCATATTAATTTTAGATCACCAAAGTTTATTGATAAATGAAAAGCAACATTATTTGCTTCCAACCAGCATTAATAAATCCCTGAACAGATTCAGGAACAAAACAATGGCCAACCAAAAGAGGAAAGTGGTGTCAAGAAAGACAACCGAAGCAACCAACCCACAACTCACAGCAGCATCATCATCATCATCACCAATCAAAATCACACACTACAGTTTTCTTCTTCCTCCTCAGGGAAGCGAAGGTGCTTTCCTTTGGGTGTTGGCAACCCCTTCAAATGCACAACATCAGAGGAAGCACAAGACTCAACCACCTTCTCCACAAGCTCATCCTCACTGTCGTAAACAAACCTTGTGTGCTTCCCACAACCTTTCTCATTCACGCTGATGTTGTTCAACCCAGCACACAGTTCATCAAGTAACAATCCTCCATCATCCTCCTCCTCAGCATCCTCGTAATAATCCCCTTCTTCCTCCTCCTCGCCACTTTCCTCCTCCATTTCATCTTCATCGTGTGTGCTTGCATTCACTTGCATCGACCAAACAGAAGCCCCATCATCCTCCGTGGACACACCACTCCCATGTGTCACAGAAGAGCATTCAGAAACCACCTCGGATTTATCCGAGAAATCCAACAGCAAGGACCGTGTTATCACGCTCTTTTCACATTCAACCTCCTTATTTTTTTCAAATATTTCATTCACCACCTGCCATGACAAAAAGAACAAAACCCCTTTATTATTTCGATTCAAAGAACACCACATAAAAATAAGTACAGAGAACGAGACACAAATAACTGGTCTAAAAAGACAAAAAGCTGATTCTGTTTCTGATAAGCAAAATATTTAGTTTTTTTCTTCCTTTTCCTCAGATTCAAATTTCATATCAAACACCAAAAACAATTTCATTTCTTGAAAACAAAAGGAGCAAGAAAACAAAACCAAATAACGAGGACTAACCCGCGTGATCAATTGTTCTTCAATCACACAAGAAGGAGGCGACACCAAAGCCAAAGCATCGCCGTTGGGTCCAGAAAGATTGGGAATCTGAGGAGTGTTTGCAGGAGTGGGTGCAAGAAGTGACATGGGGGAATTAGCGATTTGAAGAAAGGGCGAAATAACTTCCATGGTGAGTTTCGATATCACAGCCTCTTCCTCCACTTTCTGCAAAAGGGTCTTCACCTGACCCCTCAGCAAGGCCTCTCCTGAACCCGGCGTTTTCTTCACCCGCTTCTGCTTCGCCATAGACGACAATGGTGTCTCAAGGTCGTTGCCGTTAGCAAGCCCCACAATCGGAGAATCGTTCGATATGTCAATGAGGGCACACCGATCCTGGTTCTGCACGCCCTTTCTTTGCTGGGTTTTCGATACGGCCATTTCCGAGTCCTCGTTCTTTTTTCCTATGAAACCAAAAGAGAAAGAAAAAAAAAAATCAATCATTGATGAAGAAAGATAACGGTGGTGGTGGTTAACGGAAACAGTAACTTACTTGAAAGGGGAATGTTGTTGGAGGTGGTTTGGGATCTTGTGACTCTTCTTGCTGTGGATGATGGAGTCTCCATTGTAACTGAAAATTTCACTGTGATCTTGGTTTTTGGAGTGAGAAAAGAGAGATTAGAGAAGATTTTATGAATCAGAAGAGTGAGGATTTACAAGACTCAAATGTGGGGTTTATAAAAAGGTGGTGGCATCAAATTTGACCGTTGGCGCGTGTGAATATTTGCTTATTTATCACCTAAATTAAGACAGAATGAACTAGCCGTTGGCTTATTGTTTTGAATTCTGAGCCCTTTGTTTAAGTTCGGCCCGCAGTAGATTATGGGCTTCAAATGCGGGCTTGGTTCAGCTCATTTGAAATGTACTGCTGAATTATAAATTTGAGCAATCAGTGGTTATGTATACATCTTAATAAACTTTTATTTTCAATTTTTTCTTTTGAAATTCAAAAAATATGTTTTAAATGTAATCAATTTTTTAACAATTTAAAAAAAATAGAATGTTAAACCTTTTAATACTATTGTAAAAGAATTTTGAAGAGGAGAGTTGTAACTTCAATTTTTTTTCAAATTTATGATGTGGGTAAACTTTTGTTAAAAAGTTTATGATGTATACAATTTTTTATCCTTTTACCACTTAAGTAACCCTTTTTTAACCTAAAATAACTACCTACAAAATAAATAAAATCTACTTACAATAAATTATAAAAATTATTATCTATAAGGTTAATTTTATCATTTAATTTTCATTTTTTAAACTAAAATTAGTACCTACAAAATAAATAAAAAACACTTTTTTAATTACTTTTTATTGTATAATTATTATAATAATACTTTTTTTTTGTTATAATAGAAAAGAGTAGCACATGTCTTTCCATTTGTCATCATCTACAATTGTATAAAAAAGAACATCATTCGATAACTTTCTTTTGTATTATATTTTAATTGAATAATTTTTTTTTAATAAATAAAAAATTATTTATTTAATAAAATTATTTATATATATATACACACACATATATACACTGTTAAATTGTATCATTTTTTATTATTATTTTCTGATGCATTACTCATAAAAATAATAAAAATCTATAACATTAATAACAAAGATTTTCCTTTCTGTATATACAAATTTTTACCACTACACCTTTTAAGTAATAAATTTTTAAACGAAAATAATTACCTAAAAAATAAATAAAAGTTGCTTATAATAAAATTGTAAAACTATTTATATTTATCGATAACATTAATAAAGAAAATTGCCTATGCATACCTATTTTAATTATCTTACCCTTCAAATAACCATTTTTTAGACTAAAATTCATAGTTATATAAAAAGGATAAACTATTTGATAAATTTCTTTGGCATGACATTTTAATAAAACAATTTTACCTTTTAATAAATTAAAAATATTTTATTCATTTACTTAATAAAATAAACAATTGAATAATTTCTCTTTATTTCAAAATATCTAAATAACTTTTTTTTTTTCAAAAATATTGGCTATGTAATTTTTTTAATACTGTTTTTACAAATTTATATGAAGACTACGAAGAAAGGAAGTTCCCAAGATCAAGAAGACAAATAATTTTTGAAGTAGACAAAATACCTAAATACAATGTAAAAATTTCCCAAGTTTAATGGGAATTCAAATCCTGAATTGCATATTGAGTGGGAAGGAAAGTAAAACAGATTTTCTTTGCATATAGACAATGCAGTTGAAATTGCTACTTTAAAGTTTGAAGGTTATGCATTAATAATATGGTGAAATCAAATCTTGTATGATGTGACAAAAGGTAAGAAAAGTTTATTGTTCTTATTTTTGGTAATGAGCCTCAGCTCCCTAGGGTACTCGCTGACAAACTAAATAGGCTTTTGCTTTGACTTCGTACACCAAAACTAAACTAAAGGCTTGGTTTATTATACAACAACAATTGAAATAATATTATAGGTTTTGATAGAACGGGAGAATGAGATAAAACTCAGTGAGTTTGATAAAGGATTTCTCACGTCTGGTTCACTCCATACACTATGATTATTAGAGCCTAACATCACATGCCAACCACAACAAATCTCATTACATTTCTATCAGAAATGGGTTACCAAGTATGTGATATTTACTTCTACCGGAAAATTCATCCAACGTTTTACCGTGTGATTTTTGAACGAAGGAAAATTGATGTTTGCAACTGCGCAGTCACCACAATTCTGTGTTTGAGTTTGAGGGGAGCGACATTCCTTCGCCCTTTGTATAAGAATCCCCTTGAATCAAGGTTATAACAAATGTCTAGAAAAGAAAAACAAAGCACAGATCAAAATTACGGATAACGTTCTGTTCAATCAACAAATGCAGTCAGATTTAATTTACCAAGCATCCAAGGTAAAAAAAACAGACTAAAAGTACCAGGAAGAAAAGAAACAACAAATGTGCAAAATCATGCAACTCTTGGATTTTGTTCCGTTCAATGATTTGCATCCATGTAAGCCAACTACTCAGAGGAATCCCAGAAGACTGGGAACCACGAAAAATGGAAAAACTCCTAGTTTCTCTTTTTGACCACTGAAATCAGTTCTTTGCCTTCATAGAGTTATTCTCCTTGATCCTTGCCCGGTTATCCAGCTTAACAAAATGTTTTAGATTGTCATAAGATAGTGTTTCAACATTCTTCCTACGCAGTTCACTAAGTGCAGGGCGTTTGTCGAGTAGATGCCACAGCCAGTCAGGGTAGTCTGAATCAGGCAGGATTTTTGGATCAGTTCCTTCCTTCAGAATGTTAGCACCTACAGTTGTGCTTGACTTGATTTCTTTGCTAAGAGTTGATGCCTTGGGTGCATCAGCAGCTCCACCCCCTTTAGATCCTTTCTTTGCTTTACCGGTGGCAAAAGTTCTTTGGCATGCAACCCTAACTGCCTCCTTGGTTGTAATATATCTTATACATCTGGCATGGTTCATTGCCATCACTTTCTTCTGAAAGACAATTTTATTTCAGTTCAGGGTGGAACATTACTGTATAGAAAAATTCAGTATGAATAGTAGTTCTCTTACAATTTAAATTCAACACCTTGATTACTTATTAGAGTTCAGATACCTACTTTATAAATAAGATGCAGAAAGTGTACAACACATAATCTGAACTTCTAATAATACTATCCTAGTGTGTGTTTGATTCAGAGAGGAATAATTGCTTATCTTTCCTAATTATTAAGAGAATAAACACTTATTCTTAAAAAGTAACAGACTAAACATGCTCTTCATTAATAATTGAATAAAATGTAATTTAGGTCCCTCAATTCAGGTCAAAGTTGGTCTTAATCATCGAACTTTAAACACGGGGATTTAGATTATAGTATTTTTCATAATTGGAGAATTTAGTCAATCACTCCAGTGGATGAAGTTTCGTAAAATTTCATCCAGAAATGTTTAAATAACAAATAAATTATTTATTTAATTATTTAATAAAATAAATAATTGAATAACTCTTCTTTATTTCAAAGAAAATTAAACAACATCTCTTTTTAAAAATTAACGGGTTTCATCTATAGTTGTTACCATGTCTCCATTTATGGTTATTCCTGCTGGACCCTACATGTCTATGGATATGAAAAGAAAGTAAAAGAAACAATATCCCCAGACTTAAACAAGTATACCAAATTGGTTTCTGTCACATGAGATAATTTTATTTCAGTCATAATACCACTACAAGGAAGAAATAGTTCCACCTAAGAGTATTTGTTTTTGGATTATTTATTAGTGTAATTATTACGTTTAGTTAACATGTATCAAAACTTCATCTTTATTTGATACATCATGTGTTCCCCCTCTAGCTGGGAATTTTTCTTGCACAAAAACGTCAAGTTAAAATTGCTCAATCTGAAGGAAAAAATAAACAAGAAACTGAGAGATCAAAATGAGGAGAGAAAAAAATCCAAATGTTCACCAGGCAAGTACCACTTCTAGCCCACACTTAACTTCCTCAATACATTATTAAATAATGTGGCTTTGAAAGGTTCAGGTAACTCCTTTCTCCATTATTAATGATGGGTCACCAATTCTTTTTCATGTAACAACTTCTTGTGGTTACCAGTTAGGTTTAAAACATAACAGAGGCAACCAACAATTAGGTATCTGCCAATGAATACACCTAGGGGAAAACCAGCTTCTGTACTTGTGTAAATTTGCATTCAATTGAGTTTAAAACAACAAATTCATGTGAAGCCACCTAATATCAAATGCACCAACCTTATTGACATTGTGATTATGATAAACAACAAATTACTAGTGATGTAGATAATCAAACATAACTCTCCTTCAAACCTGAAATCACTAGTCCCAGTGAAACAACTCTATCCAAATAACGGTTATTTTAGTTGTTGGGCAACCCAAGCCAAACCCCCTACCTCCCCTTCAAAATATAAAAACAGCAAATTCCAACTGGATAGAGCATGAAATTTTCAACATGCAATTCATCTCACATCCACATGAATCAAATACCAGTGCACTCGGCACCAAAAAAATTGACAGCAAGCCCTGGACACCATTCTTCATAAAATTCATGTGCTTCTCACAAATAATATATTCCCAACATAAGATCATTCTACCTTTGAAAAAACAAAAGAAAGCATATCACTTCATTTTTGGCGAATCTAACCCAATAAGGTGAAATATTGATTAACACAGAAAGGCATCTGTACGCATAGTTTTGGTTTGAATAGTGAAATACTATTATCCTGTAAAGGCGATTGAGGAATAAAACAAAGAAAATAACCACAAAGAAAGGAAAGGAGAGACATATGGTTATAGACAGCTACATCTTGCTAATAGAAAATTGCAGGTGCCTTTAAAATGAAAACAAGTTCTTCAGCAGACTTCCCTCCTAAAAGGAACAATCATCAGGTTCACCCCATCCAACATTACATCTACATATTTTTTGCATCGCCATATTTAAAGTGAAAAATGCACAAATCCTTCTCTAGAAGCTCCAGGTTGTTCTGAAAGAGCATTCCAAAAGACTTAAGGTCACTCAGCAGTCACAAGTTACCACAGGGGCACTCAGCACTAAGACCTGTTCTCTACTTAATCCAGACAGTTAGTGCAAGTAACATAATATATCCAAATTAACTGTCCTTGGTTAGTAATTCCAAACAAAATATTATTCCCAATTTCATCAGCTCCAGAAGTAAAATATCTCCCTGGAATTCCACTTCCCAGTTCCCACAATCCACCACAGCTAGAAATTTATTTCTTACAATCATAACCATTAATTAAAATATTAACTTGATTATCCTTCTTTTTCCTATATGTCATCAGAGAAATTTTGTTTCTCGGCACCAGGAAAACACACAGCAAACGTCAAAAATCCTTCACACCCAAACCTACTATAAATTGATTCAAAATCGAAACTCTGAGAAGAATACATTACAGTCACACCACAGAGAATCAAGGTAAAACGAAACTCCAAGGATCGATGACTGGAAATGAGGATATCGTACACAGATCGAAAGAGGTGTACGATGAATCCGAAGCAAATGTAAACCTAACCCTAACCCTAACACATAGTCACATCGAAGTGAATAAATATTAATAAAGCAAAGTCAAAGAGGGATTAAGGGAAGAACCTGAGAGAGTTACGGTGGGAACGGTAGATGAAATAAGCGGTTACGCTATGACAAATATATGGATGATCGGAAACTGAGTTATGTACCGCGCTATTTGCAACAGAGCAGCTGCAAGAAATTTTCTTTTGCTCTCTGTTGGAGTTTACCTTCGTCCTTTTTTCTTTGTTAATTTTTGGTTAATCATAAAAATTACCTTGTCATGTTTTTTAGACCTAAAATCTATATATGAAATTTTTTATAGATCCTATGTATTGCAATGTTATAAAAAATGGCATAAAAATAATCTAATAGTTTGTTGAACTTTATAGATCCTATTTATTAATAACAATTTATCCACGTTATTTTTTAGATGAGTGTGAAATTCAACACAGTAAAATAATAATTCAACCAAAGCAATAAGTAACGGATAATAATTTTTTCAATTTGCAATAATTTGTGAAGAACAAGAATAATGACCGCAACAAAAACACACTGAAAGAAGATACAAAAATTTTAACGTGAAAACTTTCTGAATGTGAGAAGTAAAAATCCCGAGCACAAATAGTCAATCAAGCTCTCCACTATAAATTAAGGTTACAAGAGAGTCTCAAATCACTACACATATTGTGCTCAATAATAAGCTAAATAGCAAGACAACAAAGATTAAACATAGAACAATAAACTAGAAAATTCACAAAAACCGCAGCCTCAAGGTCTGTTCCGATGACTTTTTAACAATTTGAACGGTCTCAGTCTCTGCATGTTCATGTAGAACCCACAATAGAGTCATCTTTTATCATTATGTAACCTATATTTAGGATTTATGTTTTCCAACAACAACATTAATGATGAATCCTTGTTAACCTTTAAAATAGGTAGTGATCAACCATTTGAAGTAATGAAGTGCAAATATCTTTATTGGTATAAATTATGTGTCTCTTTTAATTTCATCAAATAAAAATAAATTATGTTGATATCCTAAAAAATGACCGATAATCATGTCATAAAAAATTTCAACATCTTCATTTTTTGAGATAATATGACTTTTTAAACAATATAACATGCATTCCATATATGAAATTCAAATTTGGGATTTTTTTTTATTAAATCCTCTCATTCTCAATACATTGGTAGTTCATGGGAGCACTTTTAACATATCATCAAGATTTATAGGTTTAATCTCATATCTTATGCGTACGAGATATTCTGCAAAATTGTTTGTAATGGTTGCATGTTTTGTTGTAAATGCAATACATTCGTGTTATTTCATAGGAGACTCAACAATACATGCATAAATTATGCCTTTGTACCTTTTTAAATAACAAACAATACTTGATGAACATTTTCTCCTAATATCGTCACTTTTCCCCAAAATGGAGCATGACAATTTAGAATAATAGAATAATGTTCGATTTAATGCCTCCAAATCAATTTCTTTAGTCATGAGTGTTTTATCCTAAATAATTGTCGTTGTTTATGTTAGTAACTTGTTGTTTACTTATTGAACAAAAGAAATCCGTCTCTACATTAATATGAAAATATACAATTCAGTCACCGTATAATGTGGTAAAAAGATATTTAACTTATTACTTATGGTCTATAAAAAAACATATTTGACTTTGCTTATAATTAATTAGATCTAAAATGGTATTCAAAGCAATCAAATCATTATTCAATTTGTGTACATTGTCAAACTATCTATATTAATATTAATAGCTCTTATTGTATGATTCTTTCTACTAGAGTATTCTCAAACGTATCCGAAAATCGAGATCCTTAATTGTTTGACCATACTAAATAAAAAGGTCATTTAAAGCCCTCAATAAAATATTAGTTAAGTCAACGTCCATAAAAACACATGTGTTTTTATATAACATTAACAAATGGGATTTCTCTCTGATGAATACAATTTTTTACTATTTTACGTGTTGAGTGTATTTGTTTTCTTATATTAAAATAATAGTAATAAAAAGACTACCTCCAAAATAAATAAAATCTACCGACATAAAATTATAAAAATTATATATATATATATATATTAATTACCTTTTATGATTTTTTTATAATTTAATAATATTTTTTATTTTAATAATTATCTATACCATTATATTTAGTAAGTTTCTTGGTGTCATCGTTTAATTCAACAATTTTATCCTCTAATAAATAAAGATAATGATTTTATTCATTTAATAAAATAAAAATGTGTCTATTATGTTCTATGCGCATGTGTCAAATTATTATCCTCTTAACAAATTAGTATACTCTTAACATCAAACGAATCCAATCAAAGCAAATTGTGTCATTTTAACAAAATTAGATTTGAGGGAAAAAAAAATTATGACACAACATTGAATAACTATAACAAATATTTGAACCGAATGTGGTATTCAATCTAAATATTTTATTTTATTTTATTTTGATTATATATATTGGTTCTGCAATATCAACTTACACTAGTATAGTTATAAATTTCATTATGAAAACCAACTATGTACTAATTATTTTTTAATTTAACAGCTAAAACTAATTATTCATTGGAAATATTAAATGTGTTAGAGTTTATTTTTTCCAATATGATAAGGTTAACTTTGTTTGAAACGATTCTTCTAAACCGGATTAATGTCTTACTCAATAATAATACTAAAAATGGTTATACTCATCTTTTAATTCTTGATGCAAATCAGAGCACGCTTCATCCACTTTTTTCCCCATCACAACTTACTTAACACAAGGAACAACTTATATAACTGGAACAAATTGCACAACTTAACTTAACACCATAATCATGCATTTTTTTCTTTGCACTAAAACTCTTGAGACCAAAATTGTACGACATTCAAATTTAAAGCATAAATTTTTTTTAAAAAAAAACTTGACTTTTATGTACACGCTTATGATTATTTTTCAAAGATGCTTGAAATAGCTAGTACACTAATCGGTGTAGTATTTGAAAGATTTAATTCAATTATGTCAAAATATTCTGCTAATTAATCATGGAATTTATGTCACGAAAAAAAAGTTGATCAACAATAAACTGATTTGTCGACAGCACGTAACAGCGGGTGGTTCTAGAATATATATACTAGTAATTTCTTTATAATAATTTTTTGTATATACATAAAGTAAAGAGAGGAAAATAAAAGAATTATAATTATGATAAGTTTAGATATATTTTAAATAAAGAGAGTAATAATAATTTATTTTTGAGATTTGTTTGGTTTATAAGTTAGTTATATCTAATTATTCAAATAAAATTTGAATTTGTTGGGGGATTGCATTAGCAGGTAAAACCTATACAGCATAGTGTCAGTATAATTTCTAAAATGTAAGACACGTAGACACAAATTTATATATTATATAATTATAAATTATATAAATTGGCAATAAAGATTTATGTACATAAGTATGTTCCAGATTTTTTTTAGCAGAAAGATGTTTTTCATGATACAATAAGTTTGAGTTTTTAAAAAATTAATGTATTTTTCATTTTTAAAATTGTGTTAGAACCGTGTTAGAATTGTCAGAAATCCAATAAATATTTTTTGAATTGGACACTTAATGGATACTTATCCTATAAGTGTCATACGAGTGTCGATGTTCGATACATGTATCTGACACCGACACGCCATTTTAAAGGAGTGTTCAAACTTCACAGGTTAAAACTAATTAAGAATTCAAAAATTACATAAAACTAAGTTTTGTTGAACCTCGACCCATTTAAAATATAGTTATTACAACACATTTATTTATTTCTGTCACACACAACTATCCTATATCAATAATAATACTGGGATTATGGAATTATTTAATAAATTATGAATTTATTTTTAATTATGTTACGTGTGTGTAATAGTAACTTGAATAGTAATCTTCGGGTTAGCAGTTTTCACACCCTTACCGATCTGGATCTGACTCCGAGTTACGAGCTTGAAGGGATAAAAGAAGTGCAGAGAGTTAGGTAAGAACGTGAGAGAGACTTAAATAGAAGAGGCTAATAAATAAGGAGAAAGCGTAGGAAAGAAAGAAAGAGGAGTAAGTAGGAGCTACCACTCTACGTGGCCATGCTCTTTAACACAACACCACCCAATCTTCCAATATTCTACCAATCCTTCAACACTCTGCATTCTATTTAACCTTCTCAACTCCCACAAACTCCTCAGTCCCACACCGCTCAACACACCAAACTCATTTCACCATCATGGCTCCCACACCCAAGACTCTCACGTACCTCGCGCAGGAGAAGACGCTGGAATCCAGCTTCGTCAGGGACGAGGACGAGCGCCCCAAGGTTGCCTACAACCACTTCAGCGACCAGATCCCCGTTATTTCTCTCGCCGGAATCGACGACGTCCATGGCCGCAGAGGGAGCATTTGCCAGAAAATCGTCCAGGCTTGCGAGGATTGGGGTATTTTTCAGGTTGTTGATCACGGCGTCGATCAGAAACTCGTCTCCGAAATGACTCGTCTCGCCACCCAGTTCTTCGCTTTGCCGCCGGAGGAGAAGCTTCGCTTCGACATGTCCGGTGGCAAAAAGGGTGGCTTCATTGTCTCCAGCCATCTCCAAGTAACATTCATTCTTCATTGTTTTCCATTTTTTAACCTTTTTTTTCCCTTAAACATGCAAACTTTTTATTTTTTCTTTATAAATTATTTATTTTAATATCTCAAATCGAAATTATAAGAGAAATGATATATTCACAACATGTTCTACTATATAACTTCTAATTGATGATATAAAAAAATATTTTTGTAATTTCATAAAAAAAATTAAAATTTTTAACAAAGAGAAAGAGTTATATATTGAAACAAGATTATCAATATATATTTTTTAATTATAAAAAATAAAATAAATTCTCTCTACGTAGATAATAAGAAGAATTTGAAAGAAATGATATTTAAATGTAAAAAAAACCTTCTGTTTGGCGCATAGAAAAATTATGAACTAATACTTTATTTAGATTTGATAATGGAAGGTGAGTGAAAACAAAATGAAAATGAATGAAAAGTATATATTATTACTAATTTATTTTATTATTTTAATAGTATTGTTTAATTATTTATTGTTGTTATAATAAAATAATATTAATAAGATGTTTATGATATAATTGATAAATATCAATAATTATATAACACTTTTTCATAAACATAAAAATGAAAAGACTTTTATAATTTTGAAAATAATTTGAAAGTGATTGTCAAAAAAACTTATTTCTTATTTGTTGAGAGGTTACCATTTTTCAAGATATATTGGTTGAAAATTTCACATTATTTATGCAAATACAAATATTTCATAATATATAACTTATTAATAGTCTAACTTTGAGTTAAAGTTGGATTTTTCTTCTTAATAGCAAAACTCAATTTATAAGCAAATTCTATAAAATAAGTCAATTTTATAAAATTAAAATAGTTTAAAATTCATTTCTTAATAAATTATATTTAAACTTTTTGTTTGTATAAGCTCTTTTTAGTTCATTTTTATTTTGAATATTTTGCAACTTCTCCATATACCACATACTGAATTACACTTTTTATAAGAAGGGAAAAATGGATATAGAAAGTATTTTCAGACAAGAGGATTGATGGTGTAGGAATAATTTTATTGGTAACATTAATTGATCATTTAAGTGCCAATAACCAGCCATTATGGCCCTTTTAATTATTAGATAGAAAATGATACTAATTGCCGTTATAAACACTTTAATTGTATTAATTTAGTTTGGGTAACCTAAACTTAGGCTTAGGCACAAAACAGAAAAGTTGGAGCTAAATCCACCATTCATTTTCTTGTCCATGTGTACCATGCACTGCCATGGAAAATTTTTGTGCTCATTTATTTTTGTTTTTGTTTGCTCCTAAAATGCAAACACCTACCAAATGTTTATCTTGCGTTACTCTTTGTCCTTGCATGTGTTTTCAAGATTGTGGAAAATTTTTGTTTGACACTTCAAACAGCCACTTTGCCGGTACTTATAATAATATAATAATATTTTAAACTAAAAGATAACATAAAAATAATTCAAATATTAGTTTATTAAGATTTTGACTTTTTTACACGATTCTCAATATAATTATTTTAATATTTTTTATATTATGTAATTTAAAAATTATTTTTTATTATATTTATTTTTAAATCCATCATATCAAAAAATTAAATAACTCTAGAAAAGTTGTCAAATATCATTTTACATGTATTTATCGTTGAAAGTTTGAATATTCAGCTTGGTTTGAAAATGAACGATGTGGGGTTTTTTTGGACATGTCAGGGAGAGTCGGTGCAGGACTGGAGAGAGATTGTGACATACTTTTCGTACCCGAAGAAAGAAAGGGACTATTCGCGGTGGCCGGACACACCAGAAGGGTGGAGAGCGGTGACTGAGGAATACAGTGAGAAGCTGATGGGGCTGGCATGCAAATTGTTGGAAGTATTGTCTGAGGCAATGGGGTTAGAGAAGGAGGCTTTGACCAATGCATGTGTTGATATGGACCAGAAGGTTGTGGTGAACTACTACCCCAAATGCCCTCAACCTGACCTCACTCTCGGTCTCAAACGCCACACTGATCCTGGCACCATCACCTTGCTGCTTCAGGACCAAGTCGGTGGACTTCAGGCCACCAGAGACAATGGTAAAACCTGGATCACTGTTCAGCCTGTCGAGGGTGCTTTTGTTGTCAATCTTGGCGACCATGGTCACGTGAGTACTAATCATTCATTTCATTTTATATACATCAATATACGATTACATCAATCTTAAAAAAAAACATTGATATCGTTCTTGCATATGTATGCAGTTTGTGAGCAATGGAAGGTTTAAGAATGCTGATCACCAAGCAGTGGTGAACTCGAACCACAGCCGTTTGTCGATAGCCACGTTTCAGAACCCAGCACCAAATGCAACTGTGTACCCTTTGAAGGTGAGGGAGGGAGAGAAGCCTGTGCTGGAGGAACCCATCACTTTTGCTGAAATGTACAGGAAGAAAATGAGCAAGGATCTTGAGATTGCAAGGATGAAGAAGCTGGCTAAGGAAAAGCAATTGCAGGACCTTGAGAAGGCAAAGTTGGAGACCAAGCCTTTGAAGCAAATTCTTGCTTAATCAGTCTTCAAACATACATAAATAATTATCATTTCCCACTAGTTTGGTGCTTTGTGTTTTTAGTTTGAACTTGTCTTTGAACCCTAGCTAGGATCCTCCTGATATCTACATGCAAATAAGTGGCACTGCCTTATTGGTTCCATGATGGTCTATCATTGCACTCACACCACCTTATTTGAGCAGAGGATTTAAATATGTAATTCATTTTGAAATCACTACTTTGCTAAGTAGATTCTCTATTGTAAAACCAGCATTGTGATATTCCAAGTAAAACTGAATTCGATTTTTTAAATTTGAGTTATATTTGAAACTAAATTTTTCATTAAAAATATCAATTAACTATTTGAGTAGAGATTTTATTAAGAAAATTGTTAGATACACATAGGACATTATAAACATATTGTAATCATACATACGCATTAATTATAGAAAAAGTGCAAACATAAAATATTCTTTAGTAATATCTTAATATAATGACACCAAAATTAATTTGAAAGGCATTTTGTGTCTTTATTGAGAAAATGTGTTAATAAGATGTTTTTTTAATCCACGGGTTGTCTTCAAGGGACCCATGTAAAATAAAACCGAAATTATGAAAGTACCCGAAAATTCTGTAGTGAATTGAGCCACACTTAATAAATATTTGCTTATTTTACTTAAATAATGTCCAAAAAATAATCACCAGATTTTGGGACTGAACATTCAGCATGTATATATTACTATTGATTAAAATATTTAATTTCTGTAAAGATAGTCGAGTGTTGGGTTGCTCGGTTTCTACTTCCTTTTAAAACGAACTTTTCTTTTATTATTTTATTTTTCGTTCTCGTAATCTTTAGGTTCGGATTATATTTGTAAAAAGACACTCCTGTCGTTCAAGTAAGAATTCGATATTTGACACTCGACACTATTAATATTATGTAATGACATACCTGATTCTTGTAATTTGTGTCTATTTATATGACTATCATTGACCATTTGTTATTAGATTAGATTAGGGAGTTGAATCATGCTTAGAAGTGCATTACCTAGTGTTTGATCTTTGATTAATTTCATTAATCCTATTTAGGCGTAATGATTTTGGTGATGTCGATCGACGAGTCATGATCTCAGTCGTCCGGATCGTAACAGTACACTTAACAACATTCTATGTTTTATAAAATATTTTTTCATTTTCATTTCTCTAAAATTTAAAATCATTTTAAAATTATAATATTAATTTTATGAAAAAAAAAATTATAAATCTTAAGAATATTTTGAAGTATCTCAAGCTAATATTTTATCACAATATTTAAATCTTAAATTTAAATAGACTATGAAAATAGTAGATATGTAAACCGCTTGAATCTCAACCGTTCACTCTACCTAACTCTCCATGTCCCCATGCTTATTTGTAAGGTACTAGTTAATAAAAACAAATTTATATTATATGAAAATATAAAAAATAATATATTATTTTTTATAAGTAAAATAAGCTTCTATATCCGTATAATAATGAGCATAAAATCTAATGGTAGAAAAGACGTGTGAGTAGACACTATAAAACATACGTTATATTTTCTGAATTTTTCGTTTTTATTTTCCCTTTTTAATCAACATTCAATTCTTGAATTGATTGTCTTATTTCTTTTTCGTTTTTTACATTCCATAGTTATATGAATATGTGTTTTGATACTTTAATATGTTAATTTTAAATGTTAAAGTATTTTGATACTTCATTAAATAATATTTTATAATAAACACTAAAGAGAGAAGACTTTATTTTACAATTTTATAATTTGATTTTTGCTTTGAAAATATTTATGAAACTAATTCATCAATATATTAAATCAAAAGATGATGACAAAATTAATATTTTGTTCCAGATAACTCAAAAATATTAAAATTAATTACATTATAAAAAAATATTTTTTACATATATTTTTTTATACAAAAACTGGAATAAAAATAAAATAAAATAACGTAGAAGTATACAATTTAAGTAATTAAAAATTAAAAAAAAGTGAAATAAAAAAATGAAAATAAAATAAATTAAAGAAAGATAATAGTTATCATTAAAATTTGTCTTAAATAATTTGTAATAAATAGTAAAAATATATAATTACTTATCAATTTATTTTTAGACTCTAAATTGAAAAATGAAAGTCGATGATTTAAATACTTTTTTATAAATAATTAATTTTAAAAAAAAATTGGTAAAATATATATGGTAAAGATTTTTTTTTATATTTTTTATTATTTATGTATTGTAAGTATTATATTTTGTTTGATAAATTAAATTTTAATTTTAATTTTTTAATTTTGTAAAACTTGTTTATCTATTTTAAAATAATATTTTTTTAAAAAGCATATAAATTAGACAAAATTTGAATATTTTTTAAGAAAATATAAATATATTTTATTATATAATTTTTAAATATATATATATATATATTAATTATGATGTTATCTGAAATTTATCCTTGCAAAATAAAATCTTAAAAATAATTTGTAATGAATAGTAAAAAATATATAATTATTTGTCTAAAATTAATTTTAGACATTAAGTTTAAAAAATTATATCTGATGATTGAAATACTTCTTATATAAGTATATTTTTTTATAAATCTTAAGAGTATTTTGAAGTATCTCAAACTAATATTTTTATCACAATATGGTATATTTAAATCTTAAATTTAAATATAAATAGTCTATGAAAATAGTAGATACGGAATTGCTTGAATCTCCACCGTTCATTGTACCTAACTCTCCATGTCCCACGCACCCCTCAAATTCTAATATCTAAAGGTCTGCTTAATTATTTGTAAGGTATGGGTGTCCCATATGACTTATTTAGAGTGATCTTTCAAGTTTTATTTAAACTTTTAAAAAAATTCATTTAATTAAATAAATTAGATTTTTTTACTTACGATTTTTTTATTATGGTAGGCCAGTATGTTTGTTTATTTAATTATAATAAAATTAATATATAGATTATAATTTTACATCTAATATTTTCATAAATTCAATATTTCATATCATAGAAAATGGATTATTATGGTTGAGTTCATGAACCACTTGAACTATTAAAAATTTGACCAAACTCTAGGTTTTATCCACTTTCTTTGCACATATTAATTTAAATTGATCCTTTTATGATTCATATTTCAATAGTATTGACAGAAAATGCCTTAAACAGTTGGATAATGATAAAGAAATTTATTAAGTATTCATGCCAAGTCAACTGCATCATTAACACCAAGTTTCACTAATCCATAGATGATAAAGCACGCATATCAATGAGCAAAAAGAACACCATAAATATGCCATGGATGACTTAACTAAGGCATGAGCCCAAGCACATGCTTTAGAAAAAAGATTGAGAAGAAGAGTAAAAGAAGTGGCTTGAAACCGACAAAGTAAGTGGCTAAGAACTTTGACGGGGATTTCTCAATTGTGATTAAATTATAGGTTATAATATCACATCACAATTTGAAATGTTCTAATTTGTACTTCATTAATGGAAACATAATTTATAATTTATTATAATTTAAAAATAATGTTATTAAGTGATATTTTTTTATTAGTGCATGTGTCTCAATTGAGGTTCTTTTATTATTGGGGGTTATTTTTTTCCTTTTTATCAAAATGGGGTTCGTTTAAAAAAAAATACAAAAATGGGGCAAGTCGTGCCAACTTGACACGACTTCATATGTGGAAGTCGTGCTAAATTGACACGACTTTGACACGTCAACCTGAAGTCGTGCTAATTTGGCACGACTTTGTCAACGTCATATTTTTTTATATATATATATTTTTAAAATAAATATATATATTATAATTATTTAATTATAATTAGAATTATAAGTTATGTAATATTTGAAATTAAATTGATAAATAATTTTTTTTACGAATGAATAAATACATAGGTAAAGAAAATTAGGAAATTAATAATCAAACTTGGAATTGAATTTTATTATTAAACCTGTCTGTGCGAACAATTGTTTCTATTGTGACATTCAGTTCTATAATGTGAACATCTTTTTAGCTTATTTGAATTGAATTATCCACAAAAATAATTCTCTATTTATTTTCAAATAGCACTTCTCAAATAAATATATTACGTTACCGTCAATCATGATCCATATACGATTATCTAATTTTTTTATTGCTTAAAACTAACACCCTTGAAAAATTATGTATCAAATTAATTTAAAATATTACATAACTCACTACTCAATATAAAAAAAATGACGTGGACAAAGTCGTGCCAAATTGGCACGACTTCAGGTTGACGTGGCAGTTTCAGGTTGATGTGTCAAAGTCGTACCAATTTGACACGACTTCTGCATATGAAGTCGTGCCAAGTTGGCACGACTTGTCCTATTTTTGTATTTTTTTTTAAACGAATCCCATTTTGGTAAAAAAGCAAAACAAAAGCCCACTGTGGGAAAAAAACCGTCAATTGAAGACTTTGTGATGGAATTATCAAAAAGAGTTGTACAAAACTTTTTTGTGTACATGTCTTGACTTAAAATCGTAATGATGTTTAGAGTCGTAATGGGGTTTACAAGCATCGTGTGCATGTCTCAGCTCAAAGTCATAATGAGGTGTACAAACCTTGCATGCATGTCCTACTCGTAATGAATATTAAAATCTCGATTAGAGCCATAATGGGTTGTGCAAACTCTGCATGCATGTCCTAGACGTAATTAGGATCAAAATCCCAAGTAGAGTCGTAATAGGAAACCTTGCGTTCATATAACGACTCAAAGATGTAATGACATGTACAAACCTCGCGTGTGTGTCTTAATCGTAATAAACCGTAATGGGTGTACAAACCCATCGTGCATGTTTTGATCTTAATGAGAATTAAATTCTTGATTAGAGCCTTAATGGGTTGTACAAACTCAATGTGCATGTTCTAGCCATAAAGAAGATTAAAATCCCAATTAGAGTCATAATGTGGTGTACAAACTTTGTGTGCATGTCCTAGTTGTAATGAGGATTGAAATCTCAATTAGAATAGTAATTGGGCCTATAAGGCTCATCTGCTCGTTTTTGTGTTGTTTTGATTTGCCTTTTTAGTATTTTTATTATAATAGAGAGAGAATAATTTTCTCCTAAAGTGCAAGGCCTGCATTTTTTTTAATCAAAGTGACAATTAGAGTCATGTGTGTTTGCTTAAGGACCAAAAAGTAGCCATTCCACCAACGCCATAAACTAACTATCGCTAGTCGTTGGTGGTAAAGAGATGGGGAGTCACCTTATGAGAGGATTGAGAGGAACTCATAGCTTACAATATTATTGACATTGAAGACGATGAAAGAGGGGCTACCATCGCTAGGGATATTAGAACCTAGGTGTGGTGGTTGACACTGAGTTCGTTGCCAACACATGTGAAGCCGTTGAGGCTGAAGGAAGAAGGATTTGGTAATGCATATTGCAAACCCATTGAGGAGGCAACTACTATGACAATCATGCCAAAGGTTTCCAACAATGCCTTCACCCAAATGTTGAGTAAATTCAAATACCAGCCTGGCCAACCTTCTAAAGAACACGCTAACTATCTTCCATAGGCAGTGCCAAAATGTTTTAGCCAAAAATACCTCTGTTTAATTCGTAGGGTTTCTAACTAGAGCATCCATAATTGCCCTTTTACATATTGAGAGAGACATTCATAAGTCTTAGTTAGTAGCTATGTTATCATTTGAATCTTAACTAATATTATCTAATCTTTAAAGTTTGAATTTTCCTTATCGATTTTAACTAAGATTCAGGGTAGTTTTATTGAATCTTTCTTTTAATGATTAATAAGCCTTGAAACTAACTCTTTATAAAAGTTACATTCCCTTTCAATAGAAGATCAAACTAACTAACTATGTATATGGCTACAAAATTGAAAAGACATTGTTGTATTTTTGTTGGTGAAAAGAAGTATAATTATCCATCATCTTCATACTTAAAAATATCATAAAGAGGTGTAAAAGTTGAAGTAAATATGATCAAATTAGTGATTGAGAGAAAGAAAAAAATTTATTTTCCACAAATAATGCAAATTCAATACTTGAATATTTAAGAGAAAGAAAAAAATATTTACTTTCCATAAATAACACTAATGTTATACTTTAATTGAATATTCAAGAAAGAAGTCTCATACTTCACGAGGATGATATTAATCTTTAGTAAATTAAGTTGTAGAAGGTTTTCTAATATCAACAAAAGAAAATATTTTTTGACAAGAAATCTAACACACAATTATACTATTACAAATTCGAGGTTAAGAGTTAGGCTACACTAAACTATAACCTCATAGAAAATTAAAGAGTTATAGTCATACTTTATTTTTCAAGTGAACAAAATATAATCCATAAAATTGATTGAAAAAAAATCAAAATTTAAAGAAATAAGATTTCAATTACATTTATTTAATATAAGAGGTTGTTTGAACCCATAGTTTTGCATATTAATATTTATTTAAGCAAGTTTAAGATTTGAATTTTATGAACAAAGAAACATTCATTAGTGTTGTTGAGTGGTTATAGCAATTAAATTAGTATATTTAAAGAATTAAAAACAGTATTTAAAGGGTGTTTAATTTCCATAGAAGGGGTTGATCTGTAAGGGGGAGTTGATTGGGGAAGGGGTGTCATCCCGACCCCGTCCCGTTATCGCTCTAATCCAAAGGTTTTCTTCCGTTATTCCTTTGCATCACAGTTCACACCCCTTTGTCTTTCTTCCCCAAAGGGATCACAAATGCAACTACTTTAATTGCTGTTATTGTAGATAGATATTCTAACTTTTTTTCCAAGCTCCTCGTGATTTCTATCTTTTAAGCGTGTTCGACCCTCTCCGACCATGGGAATTTGCTATTCCGCCACCAAGGTCAGCGTCTTCAACGGCTCCCCCGTCACCGTCAAGAAAAACCGCAAGCGCGCCGCGGCACCCGAAAAGAGGACGCCGACGGCCAATACCGAACGGCACAAGGCAAGTTCGCGGCACGTGCCGTGCGGGAAACGCACGGATTTTGGTTACGAGAAGCATTTCGATACGCGGTACACGCTGGGCAAATTGCTGGGACACGGCCAATTCGGTTACACCTACGTAGGAATCGACAAAGCTAATGGCGATCGCGTCGCCGTTAAGAGGCTCGAGAAGAGTAAGGTATTTTCGCTCGTGTCGTATAAGTCATGAATCTTGCGATTGCGAATGAATTGACTCGAATTTAGTGCTTTAAATTCGTTGGTGTGTGTAATGTTGGAATTGATTTCTGATTTTTTTATTCTTGAATTTGGTGGCAGATGGTTCAGCCTATTGCCGTTGAGGATGTTAAGCGAGAGGTCAAGATATTGAAAGCGCTCACTGGCCACGAGAATGTGGTTCAGTTCTATGATGCGTTTGAAGATGATTCTTACGTGTACATAGTTATGGAGTAAGTTGCTTTGGTTGCCGTTTCTTCTTTTGTTGCTCTGATTTTTCAGCACTTGGATATGTTCTGGATTTGTGCTTTGGGAGCTCAATTATCAAATTGTAGTTTGTTTTCTTTCCATGTGATTTATATTTGTGCGTGCTTCTTAGGTTATGCGAGGGTGGAGAACTGCTTGATCGGATATTGGCCAAGTAAGTATTGTTTGATTTGGATGTGATTGCTATTTTTGGAGCAGTAACCTCAACACTTTAGTCCCAGAGATTGAAAGTGTTGGTTACTCCAGTGCCTTACCTTATACAACTTTTACTACAGTCCCCGACTTATCTTAATGTTACAAACTATATTATTCAGTTTTAAGTGAAAAATTTACTGGACACGTACTAAAGCGATGAAACATCAATCCTTTAATTTGCTTCACGTATTAGCATCCGATACTGATACTCTTGAATATTTCCAATACTTATTGGTGAAGTATTCAATCCTTTAAAAAAGGTGATGAAAATTCAAGAACTTGAGACATATAGAAACATTGCCCCTTGATGAATCAAAAAATAGAAATTGTTCTCTTCATGGATTACCTCTAGAAATGAGTGAGATTGATGGTACTTTTCCTATTTGTAGATGATATCAAGTAATATATTATGACACTGATTTATACTCTTTTTTTTTTTGTATTTGGATTTGAAGAATTACAATTATATTTTACCATGTTTTGTATATTTATGTATACACTTATATTTCTTAATTATATTGTATTAGGGGTGTAGTTGGGCTAGAGATGTCATAGTTTTGGCCCAACTTGAAATATTGATTAGACCATTTATTTAGGTAAATTCTCCCTCCACCTTTATACTTTCCCCTTGCACCTTCATATTAATTGTGAAAAGTCGGTTTTATCCTTTTTAAAAAGTTTAATTAACCCCAAATGAAACATAACCTCACACTTTTAAATAACCTGAGTTGCACTCCCCGCACCCTCATACTTCCTTTCCAATCGTATCACTTCCATTCTTCTTCAATCGCAATGTTCGAGGGAACAATTCCATCAATTGAGCGTGTGTGATAGGGTTGTCGAGAAAATTTGTTGTATTCGACATTTCCAGTGTGAAGATAATTTTTTTTTAGTTCTCCATTTTTGCACCTTGCTTGTTTGTTTTCTGGGTTTTGTGACTTCCAAGAAAATGAAAAAAACTAAGCAACGAAAACACTGCCACCACCAGCTACCACAAGCAACCACCACCACTTGAAAATGAAGAAGACGACACCACACTCACCATATTACTCAAAAGAGTATTATTGAAATAAAAAAAAATTATGAAGGTGCAGGGAGAATTTTCCTTTATTTATGTCAAAAAGATCCAATCAAGACTCCAAAGAATTATACTATATAACAATTTACATTATGTGTAGTTAAACCGTGGAAAGACAACCCGAACTAGTCTTATAAAATGCACGGTGTCTATTTTCAAATTCAAACTCATCCAAATCCACTTTAGCTCAGACTGGACCGACAGTTTGGGTTGGGTCATGCTCATCCCCAAGGTTGTCAAACTTGAGTTTATGATCTTAGATAGAGAAAATGAGTTAACTCACTATCAAACTTTTTTTCTAAGTAAACTCAGGTAAAACTCTTTAAACTTGTACTCACAAACTCTCGAGTCAGGAAGTGAGTTAACAAGTTTTGAAATAAAATCAAATGTATTTTTTGTTCGACTTTTCCTCCCTCCCACAATGCCAATATTTTATTAGACTCAAATTATATGAAGAAATTAACTCCATTTTGAACTGTTTTCACATTAAGAACTTATGTTTTTTACGAATTTATATATGATTTAGTCATCTACGTAGTTTAATCTTATTTAGCACTAATGTACCGTCATAATTCATTATTGTGATTTGCTACTTTTCTTTATTGTGAAGTGGAAATATTGAATTACTGTTGTATTAAGACTATTATAATATGCATATATGCCATTAATAGACTTTTAATATTATTTATGTTAGGTACAGTCTACGAGTTTACAAGTTGATTTTATGAGTCAAGTTTACTGAAGCTCCACGAGTTTATCTAAAATTTTTAGTTTGACAACCGTGCTCACCCATTTATTGTAAATAATTTTAGAATCATTGTATCCAATAAATATTTGTCCATTATTGACCAAAGCTAATTAAACATATTATGAATTTGGGGAGTAAAATGAAATTTTTGTAAATTTATAGACCATTCTTCCTAACCCTTATAATCTCAAGGGGGGCAAAGTGGAGGTTTACTCATTTTGGTTATGTATAACTTTTGAAATTCTAAGTTGAAATTGCAGAACCAGAGTCAACAATGATTTGTGAGTCTATGTTTATGTGTACCAGAACTTACTTCCTCTTCTTTTGCTTCAATCAGGAAAGAGAGTCGTTATACCGAAAAAGATGCAGCGGTGGTTGTAAGGCAGATGCTCAAGGTTGCAGCTGAGTGCCATTTACATGGTTTGGTGCACCGAGACATGAAACCAGAAGTATGGTCAAGCACTTTACATATCTGACAAATTTGTATAAAGTGGTAGTTATATGACTAGATGCTATATGGTGAATTATTTTTCTTCTGCAGAATTTTCTTCTTAAATCCACTAAAGAAGATTCACCTTTAAAGGCCACAGATTTTGGTTTGTCGGATTTCATTAAACCTGGTGAGGGAGAGTCCTCATTTGCATGACCAATTTCTTTCTTTTTCTTGTCTTCCATTTTTTGTTTCGGACTTATTTTCCTGTTTCTTTGGTAGAGTTTCAAGACATGCTCTTGCAATTTTTATTTGAGAATTATAATTCTCTATCGCTGAAAATAAAAATCCTGCAGGAAAGAAGTTTCATGATATTGTTGGTAGTGCTTACTATGTTGCACCTGAAGTATTAAAACGCAAGTCTGGCCCACAATCAGATGTGTGGAGTATTGGTGTTATTACATACATATTGCTGAGTGGGAGACGCCCATTTTGGGATAAGACTGAGGATGGTATTTTTAAGGAGGTATACTAGATTATTATCATGTAATTTTCTGATTTTACCTATTTATGTGGGATTTTTTATCCATTCATGTTTCCTAATGACATTTTAAGTCTATGACCTTTACTTTAATTGTCCACATAATTTTTAATATTTACAAAGGAATTTGCTAATGTTTTTGTTGTCGTGTTTAATTTATAATCTGATATGCAGGTTTTACGGAAAAAGCCTGATTTCCATCGGAAACCATGGACAACTATAAGTAATGCTGCAATAGATTTTGTGAAAAAATTACTGGTAAAGGATCCTAGGGCAAGGCTAACTGCTGCTCAAGCTCTATGTATGTATCCTGTTGTTTTCTTACAGTTCGAAGACTGTTTATTATGTTATTTGAGCCTTTAAGTGATTTTTGTCTCATCATAATAGTAATAATGATGATGATAATAGCAATATTATTTTTGGGTGGTTGTTCTATATAGCACCTAAAATTTAGGCATTGAATTCATAATGCACCCCATTTTAAATGCTACTTTATTGTTAGAACTTAGAAGATTTTTAAATTTTTTGATTTAATGCTCTTAGAAAGTTTATCTCGATACAAAACATGTTGAACCAAAAATATGTGAAGGAACTGGAAAAGACTATCGAACATGTTCTAAACTTGACACCATCTTTTGCAATTTTGTTAACTTGGGATTTCCTAATTGAGCATGAATCATAATTGGAGAGACCGTAGCTGCATGTATTGATGGTAATGGATAGAGATAGTAAAGACCATGTGATTGGGTCAATCGGGCAACAAACAGTAAATTAAAAGGGCAATTAGGAACATAGAGTCAAATGTTGAGAAGGGTTGGGTAAAACCAATGCCGCGTCCGTGAACCATTGATAACAATAATAAAAAGAAAATTGGCAGCTTTAGTAAAAGAGGAGAAAAGGCAACAATTGCCAGATATATGTGATCAGTTGCATCAGAGTCAATAAACCAAGGCCCAAAAGAAGGGGATTGAGAAAGACAAGCAGATGAATTATCAGTATGTGTAACTAAAGCAATGTTACTAGTGAATTGACATGTCGCACTCCATTTGATAAAATCTTCAAATGTTGTTGAAGATGGATCATTTGGGAATGTAGGAGCAACAAGTGACTCAGCAGTGGAAGTGGAATAATTAAACTCATTCATCTTCTCAATATAAATAAAACACATGTGTTGTCTTAGAAACACATGTGTTGTCTTAGAAACACATGTGTTGTACATAACCTCACACTTGGTTAAGATAAACTTTCTAAGTTGATATCAGAGTCTATCTTAGCGAAGTTTATTAAGCCTATCGTGCAACCTATTATTGGGCCCTTCTCTATTTTCATGTTTGATGTTCTCATCGTGATTGGAGATCTCATATCAATTAGTGATATGACCAATATATGACCAAATTATAATATATAAGATGAGTGCAAACCTTATCTTACTAAGCGAGTTTTGTGAGATTGAGTTAATCTTAAAGTCCACTTTCTAAGAATTACAAATATATAAATTTAGAATGATACCAAATATTGAACACTACCATGGTTTAAAATTTTGTTTTTATCTTTTTTCAGTGAGATCAATTTGCCTTTTAATGATAAGTAATTGTTCAGTTATTTGTAATAATTGAAGTTATACATAGTCTTGTTACCACAATCAATTTGACTTTGAAGGTTCACTTAAATTGGTATATGTAATTAAATGCTTGAGTGAATTTGTGTAGCATTGCACTATGTTATCGACAGCCTGGGAAAAATATAAGAATTTGTACGAGAGAGAGTTGGAATGTGAGATGTACCTTTTAAATCAACATTATGTTACGTTTTAATCTGATGATATGTTTCTAAAACTTAGAGCAGTAACCCTATATATTTTTAACTAAATAGTAAACAGATCATGAGAACCAAACAAGCTAGGATGATTGTCAGGACTGCCACCAGGCAAGCTAATATTTCTGGGAAAGCCAGGAGGCCAAATTGGGTAAAGTTGATTTTCTCTCTATATTACAGTACTTGATTTGAACGAAAGAGGACAGCTTTGAGTAGAGGAGGTCATGGGTCAGGTAGAGAAGAGAAAGACAGTGCCAAACAGCCCTAGAAAAGCCACAGCTAAGGATGCATGGGAACCAAAAATTGACAAACCAAGTGCACATCAGGAGGCAAGCAAGATGGTGAGCCAATAGCTATTAAGAGTTGCTAGAAATAGAGAGAGATGTGACATTGTTCACAGCAAAGGAAAAGGACAAGTGAAAAAACACGCCTCCAAAAATAGAACATGAGAGTGGCTTTGGCAGGAAATGAATTCACAGCAGTGATGGTGAAACAGCCGTTGTGAGACTGGAAAAGAACTAAACTTGCTGAAATCATGACATTGCAAGTTGGGGGGATGGGGAATTATGTAAAATGTAAAAAAATGTGGTGGACGAGATAGGAGACAAATGAAGGGCTGAGAACTGTTTGAAATAAGCCAGAAAAATACTCAGTGGAAATTGAAAACTTTTGGGATACTTAGATTAGAGCCCGAATCAGTTTTAAACACACTAGAAAACATCCATAAAGAGAGGAAATCAGTGAAGGAGATGAAGAAACACAAGAGAAGTTAATTTAAAGGAAGAGTCGTGAAGATAATCGGTACCTTGTTGAAATTAGGGGATTTTGTGCCTGAGAGGAGAGATTGTTGACTGAATATAAGATATTGATATTATCGTTATATATATATGCATAATGTATAATATGTATATATATAATTTACAAATATATATCCTTTGATGCCTTAGAATATGATGATGTGTTCATATAACCTAGAGCACTTACCTTTATTCATACTAACAATCCGAACTAAAGAAAAAAATCATGTGACGAGGACAAATGATAATCAATTCTAAGAGATGTTAGGGAAATAGGGAAGTTAAATCCTAAAGGATATATATAAGATATTCTAGGATACAATCAAGATAATATTGGCTATTTTTTATATTCTAATTAAAAGAAAGAGAAGAATGCTTCTATTGTTGAATATTTAATGACTATTGAGAAAAGGGTTTTCCTCGGGTTTCCCTTTCTTGGATAAAGCAAAGTTCCCTTCCAACTGTAATCACCTCATTACTATAAGTACTTTGAGACTAATTATATAACATCCTAATTTGAAACCTATTAATTGGCTCCCCCATGAAATTCCAACTTGTCACATTGTTGGCAATCGCTGTCCTCATCTAATTGTTAACCCTTTGCTAAAATCGTCACCTACATAATCTTTTCTAGGCATTAGTGTATTAGAATTAAGAGTTAGTCACATATTGCTCCTCTTTCCTTTGTTGAACATGTTGGTAGGGAAGATGCTGTTATAAGAACCACGAGAGAATCACATCACAAAAGTTAACTGTTGTAGTTGGAGGGCTCAAAACCTTATGAACCCTACTAGAATCCTATTAAGGCTCAACTCCAGTACCTTGTAATTAGATCCTAACATCTCATCATGAGCCGTAGTCCTAATGCCCATGTGGGATAGCTGACCACCAGTACTGTGCAAAAACTGCAATACTGGTGACCCCAACCACGAGTTTCAACAGACATATGTTGTCCTAAGCGATATCGGAACCAGTAAAACCTTTGTGCTGTCCATGCTGATAAAGGCTATCCTCTATCATTTTCGTTTGATGAATCTAAAGAACTTGATTGTTGCTATCCAACATAGTCAATTGCTCTCTTTAAATAGGAAACTTTTACTTTCCTTGCTCATATTCGACTGTGCCCCCCCACACCCAATTTTTCATAACCAGAGTGGTTCATTGCAATTTTCACTGCCTCCTTATTCCATTCAGATGACTCTGAACTGCACAACTTGAAACATGTCTTCTTTGTCTCTTTTGTCTACCATCTCAAAGCCTTGTTTTTCATCCATTACCCTAGTTTCAGTTTAATCACATTGATGTTATCAGGCATCTTGATGTATGTGATATTAGATTCTGAGGAATGCAGCTGCACACCATGTTCTCTTTTTCTAAGGTTATCTTCTCCAAGGCTTCAATATGTTGCTCCATCTCACCAAATTATGGGTATGGTTGATTGGACAAGTTGTTACAAACCTGGAAACAGAAGAATGAGAATTTAGTGAGATTGAACAGAAGAGTATAGGTTAATGTTCTTGAGAGAAGGGGGATGTAACTGTTCCTACACTGGTGGTTGTTAATAAACAGATACACTAGCTTGAAGTTTCGAAGCTCTAACTGCTTTCTGTCCTAAGTGTTCAGTCATTCTAGCTTTGCTGAATGACCTCGGCAGTTTTTTCTGAAGATTTGCTTACAGTTATGTTCAGTAAACACGATGCATGATGTTTCTGGACAGTGGCAATGCTATATAAACATCACTTTACGTAATATAAAATCTCAGATTGTTTTTGTGCCCATTTACCTAACTATCTTGCACTAAATGGAATGCATTAGCTCTGCATCATGTCTTTAGTCGTCAAGTAGCATTATCTATTTACAGAATTTGCAAAATCAAACTGTATTATTCTATCTACAATGCAAAACATTTTCTTAAGTAAAGCTTTCCCTAATGTTTAACTGTTTCAATTATACCTGATAATTCCAGCACATCCATGGGTTAGAGAAGGAGGAGAAGCATCGGAGATTCCTATTGATATATCCGTTCTTAGCAACATGCGGCAATTTGTGAAATATAGTCGATTGAAACAATTTGCACTCAGGGTAAGAGAAATTAGTTCTTGACTTTTCATGACAGAAGCATGGAACTTTTTGACATCCAGCTTTTTTGACAACTGATTACTGTTGGAATATATGGAAATATCTAATCATATTTTAGATTATCCTTTTAAATTAGTTTCCCTATTTCTTCTTTATCCCTTTGGATTAGTTACCATATTTCTTTATCTTATCAAGATTTATTTCCCTAATTAGCTAGGATTATGATTTGTATAAGGTTAATGCTACAGGTTTTAGGATTATATGAAACACTTAATTTCAATAATTACCTACCTGCAGGCATTGGCTAGCACACTTAACGAAGAAGAGTTGGCTGATCTAAAAGATCAATTTGATGCTATAGATGTGGACAAAAATGGTTCTATTAGTTTGGAAGAGATGAGACAGGTAGTGTTTAGTTTACTGGCTTTTTAACCAACTTAAATCTAAAAACATCACTTTTCTATTGATGAGCAAATTATTCCCCTAAACATTTCCCTACTTTAGTCTAAAGGAAAGATTTTGTGCAGGCTCTTGCGAAAGATCTTCCTTGGAAGTTGAAAGAACCACGAGTACTAGAGATATTGCAAGCGGTTAGTATGTTTGATCTTTTACAAGCAACAAATGTAGTTTTGTTTGCTGGCAGCTTCTTCTCAACCTTTATTCTATGTCTAAAATTACGGAGTTTCTTTGGTAATTGATAATATTTCATTTACTTCTATGAAGATATATGTGGCTTCCCCAAATTACACTTTTCTACTAATGCTGCTTTGTCATACTCTCTAGCTTGCAAAAATAGTATAATTCAATCTTGTGTAAGCAGATAGACAGCAACACTGATGGGCTAGTGGATTTTAGTGAGTTTGTAGCTGCTACATTACATGTGCATCAGTTGGAGGACGACTCTGATAAGTGGCAGCTACGGTCACAAGCTGCTTTTGAGAAATTTGACATAGATAAAGATGGCTATATTAGTCCAGAGGAACTTAAAATGGTTGGTATCAACTTTTGTAAAGGCCCCCACTCATTTATTGCGAAACTTTCTCAAGAAGATTCAAAATAGTTCTCTTTTAGTTTACTATCCTTATAAGTTTATGATTTTTTGGGTGAGGGGTATCTGCTTCTCAGTTTTAGGCGGTGCACATTTGTAAAGATAACGTAGTTGCTATTACTAATATTCCTTTTTGGCTTTTCAGCATACAGGCTTGAGAGGCTCCATTGATCCTTTGCTGGAGGAAGCTGATATTGACAAAGACGGAAAAATCAGCCTATCAGAGTTCCGTAGACTTCTAAGGACTGCGAGCATGAGTTCTCAAAAGGTTTCAAGCCCAACTGTCTATAAGCGGAGAATCTAGAATAGAGGCACTTCCGAGACATAAATTTGGAGATGCGAGTGGAGTTCCTCTTAGTAGTATCTTTTGTGTGATTTTCCTGAAGCTCTTAAGATTATCTCTTCTTTTATGCAAATTTTAATCACTCATCTGTGCTGACAATCTGTGAAACTCCACACCAGTTATTGACTGCGGTATCCCCTTTGCGGTGATTATGTCCACAATTTGACGAGGACTACATCAAGAGGTGTTTGGTAGAGTTTATGTAGACCATGCGTGGATGGGCTTCAGGTATTGCAGTTTCAGCAGTATCATTTATGCGTGGATTGACTTCTTGTATAAATAAAATCTTCTGGCCAAAAATGAAAAGAACAACACTATAAATGATGAAATGAAATACGGATCAGATTCTGTTTTTTCTCACTGTTTTTCCATCTCTTTCTTATTTTCTTTCCCTGCAGAAAGCGAATGCACCCTGCTGTTCTTAGTAAAATGATTGTATAAATTTGGTGTACTGGTTTGTATCTGAAATGTAATTATGTATAGTGCTCATCTCTTAAGAATTAGCGGGAAGATGCCGTAAGAAGGAGTGGTTGAAGTCTTTGATGACTTGCGTTCTATGTACTCTAGACACTAGACATTGATACGATACAGACATTGACATGTAGATACGTATAATTTTCTAAAATGTAAGACATAAGGATACAAATCTATATATTATATAATTATAAATTATATAAATTGGTAATAAAGATTTATGTACACAATTATATGTTTCAGTTGTTTTTGTGGCAGAAAGATGTTTTTCATGACTGATTCAAAATGATTTGTTCCTTATTTTTATAATCATAATAAAAATTATATAATAAGTTTGAATTTTTAGAAAATTAATGTGTTTCTTTTCTTTAAAATTGTATTAAAATCATGTTAGAATTGTCAGAATCACAAATATTTTTTAAATTAGAAACTTCACGGATACCTGTCCTACGAGTATTGGTGTCTGATACGTGTGTTTGACACGGACACGCCATTTAAGAGGCGTGTCCGAACCTCATAGGTTGTGTTTGCTTTTAGTTATGTGATAGGTTTCCTTTCGTAGTAGAAGCGATAAGTAGTCGGGATGTCTTCTGTATTTTACATGGATCTTTTGTTATATCATATTTTGTCACCCTCAAACAGAATTGGATGGATTCTAAATGATTTTAACTATCTCATAAACTCAATTTATAAGTTAGAATTTATATCCATTTATATATTATAAAATGTTTGAATATCTTGTCAATGTCATCTCTTATATATCATAAACAATTCATTGTTAAAATGTAAGCCTTGGGATAAACCTAGGACACTTTTTGGTCTGGGAGCATGATAGAAAGATAAAAGGTAATATTAATTTTGAGGATACTAATAATAGATCCAAGTAAGATTAAGTTTGAGGATACTAATGGATTCTGTAAACCATAGTGAGGAGTATGAATATTATTTTCAACTAATCCAAGTTATGCGACTGTATGTACCCTACAAAAATGTACAGGGTTTGGGGACAATTTTGTCATGTTTTGTAAATAGAGGCATTTTGTCAAATAATAAGGGACACCCTCATAAAACTTGTTTACAATGTACTTAACTTTTAGTATTTCTTTAGATGAAGAGATGGAAAGTTAGGTAGTAAAAAAAGAAATAAACTAAGAAAAAAATTAAAAAAAATAGGTTGCTTAAATTAGAAAAGAGTGGAAAGAGAAGAATAATGAATAAAAAACTTAACTGAAGTTATTACTAAAGTGTCTTTGTTTTAAAAATTATATAGAAATAAAAGGGAAATGTAAGGTGTGTAGTCATTGTTCTTAGAAATAGAAACATAATTGATTATATTTTTTAAAAGAATGGTATATGATATCAATTGTGTAGGTCTCTCTTCACATTAATTTTTTCATTTCATAGAAGTGCAACTTGTATGGGTTTTACATGTTCACTTAACTCTTCTTCACACAAGAACAAAATCAAATGTGTCACACCTTCAACAATTTGTCTTCTTCCTTTCACTTCACAATACCAACTATCATATTCTTATCTCAATCATTCTTTAGTCCTAAAAGAAAGTATCCAATGAAGTAATTAGTAACATTTTCACAATACTAGTTGCCACATTCACAGTTTAACAAGATTAATCACTTGAATAACATGAATATATATGGATAATCTTCAACTAGCCTTATGTTACTTAAATATTTCTAAATATTGTAATGAGAATTTCCTTCTACCATGAATTTACAAGGTGTGTTGGTCTATAGACAAATTTTTGTAATAGGTATAATTTGTGTATGATTAAAAAAAATCATTTAAAAAAAATATAATTTCTCTATTCTAAAATCGTGTAAAACTGACACATTTTACTATGAGATCAATACAGTTTTAATTAAACATTAAAGTGGTAAAGACAACTTTAATTAACATTTAATTAAAAATGTGAAAGATAAAAATGATTTTTAGTTAAAAAAAATATTTGTATGGAAAAAAATTATGTAATTATCCCAAATTAATAGGAAAAAATATTTAAGAAAACTAAAATTAGAATGGTAATTCTTTTAATAGAATTTATGCTGTCACAAAATAAACAAAAGCAAAAATACTTTAAAAGGAGTGTATACTAAAAAATGGTATTAACAAAATCATGTTATTGATTTTTTTCTTAACAAAATCATCGATTTGGTATTTTAAATAAATATCTTAGTTCAATAAACATAATAAAATACATATAAAATTGAGAATTTGACTAAAATATTATAAAACAAAATTCAATTTACCAATAATTACATCTAACAAAAGATGACAATATAGTATAAAAATATTTGGAATTGCCCTACTTTTGTATTTTCTTTTTAAAAAGAAAAAAAAAATGCAGAAATAAGCTGTTTGTGCAATGTGTAGGTAGGAGAAGAGAAGAGGAAGGGTACAGAGAAGAAGGGAGAAGAAAAGAAATTTGTTTGAAAATGTAAATTGTAATGTGTGTGAGAGAGAAGAAGAAAGTGTGGAAGAATGAAGATAGTGAGTTACAACGTGAATGGTCTCAGACAGCGCATAGCGCAGTTTGGGTCTCTCCGGAATCTGCTAAATTCATTCGACGCCGACATCCTTTGTTTTCAGGAGACCAAACTTCCGAGGCAGGAACTTACGGCGGATTTGATCATGGCCGACGGTTACGAATCCTTCTTTTCCTGCACCCGCACCTCTCAGAAGGGCCGAACAGGCTATTCCGGTGACCACCCTTACTTAGTTTCTTATTTTCTTTTTTTAGACTATATTGTTGTTTCTTTGTGTTTTAGATATCAATTGCTGGTTAGCATATCAAACACATTCTTTATTATTGTTTAAAATTTATTGGTAATTAAAAAAATACTAGTTTCTTGAACTCTTTCTCTCCCTCTCATGGATTAGGATTGATTAAGGGTTTACACAACTTTGTTAATTAACTTTTACTGATTTTGTAATTTTCAATACATTTTGATCAATAAAAGAAAGTGGAAGAAGAGTGTATTATTTTATAGAAAAATTCCAACATTATGGTACCATATAAGGTTGGTTCTATCTTAAAGGAGGTAGTCTCTCCATCATGGTGAGATAAGTTTCTAGCTTATTGGCACCTCACCTTGTCTCAAACAGGATTGTCTAAAAGGAGGAAATTTATGGGAAACAAAAAACAAGATTACATTATCATGAGTGAAACCTATTTGATAAGAAGTAAGACTCCACAATTTTTTAGTTTTTAATAAAATTTTATTTAAGTATAAAGAACTTTTTTGAAAGAGTGTGGTACAAAGTGTCTAAATCATACTTATGAGGCTGTATATTGTGTTGCGTGTGTGCAGGTGTTATTACATTTTGTCGTGTAAAATCAGCATTCTCTAGTAATGAAGTGGCATTGCCACAAGCAGCAGAAGAAGGCTTTACTGGACTTCTGAAAAACTCTCAAACTAGCAAAGATGAATTGCCGTTCATGGCAGATGATCTAGAGGAATTTTCAAAAGATGAGCTTATAAGTCTTGATAGTGAGGGGCGATGCATTATCACGGATCACACTCACTTTGGTGAGTACAAGAGAAAAAAATTGAAACCAGTTGTGTGAAGCATGATACAGTAGTGTGATTAAATAAATATGTTTATATTTGTTTTGACACATTGGATACCTGTGTTCAGTTCTTTTCAATGTGTATGGGCCTCGAGCTGCAAGTGATGACACAGAGAGGATTCAGTTTAAGAAATTTTTTTACAGTGTATTACAGGTATTTGAAATGTTTATGTTAATGGAATCAGTAAATGATGCGACTAAATTCAAAAGTTAATAATTAGAATGTATGTTTGAAAAGTTTGAATAGGTTCATCCAATTGCATCATTGCTAAGAAGATGTGACCTGAACATTGTCTGTCTATTAGAACATGTTCAGAGTGTAAGAAACTATAAAGCTAGTTTTCTTAAAGTAGTATTATTACTATTTATTTTGTTTTACCTATAAATTAATATGATTCAATGAATATTAAATATCAAAAGAGGAAAGGCTATCTCTTAAAAAATAGGATCTGGCATAGTTTATGTTTGATGTTCATTTCTTGTGCCTCTGTTAAGTTTTTCAAAACTGAAAATTTTCATTTCTCTTGTTTTCTGGTTGATTGATGTTGATACTCTCTTTAATAGAAAAGATGGGAGTATCTCCTGCATCAAGGAAGGAGAATATTTGTTGTTGGTGATCTCAATATTGCCCCATTTGCAATTGATCGATGTGATGCAGGACCTGATTTTGAAAATAATGAGTGAGTTTACTACCTGAATTCTATGAAGTATCTTTGGTGGTGTTAAATCTCACATGCTAATAATTGTCTTAAATTTTTTTCCTGAATTTATATGTAGATTTAGAAAATGGTTCAAATCAATGTTAATTGAAAATGGCGGTCAATTTTTTGATGTCTTCAGAGCTAAACATCCAGATAGGTATGGATACTCTGTTTTGCTAAATATCAAAATCAATTATGATGTGTTGGTTTCTTCTGGAAAACTTAATGATATTGATACTTAATGAGAATTAATCATTTTATTCTTAAAATCATTTTATTCAATATGATCAGTATTAATCTTGTTACATCATATCTGTACATTTCGAGATTGCATGCAGAAGGGAAGCATACACCTGTTGGTCGCAAAATACAGGTGCTGAAGTATTTAACTTTGGGAGTAGAATTGACCATATTCTGTTTGCCGGTTCATGCTTACATGAATCATGCGACCATAGTTTTGTAAGATGTCATGTCAAGGAATGTGACATTCTGACACAGTACAAACGGTGTAAGCCAGAAAACACACCGAGGTAAAATGCAAGCCTTGTATGTGAAATCCTAAGCTCTTTTGCCTGTGAACCTAGATGGTTATTATTTTCATGGATGTAAATGTTATATACTTGGTGAAACTTAACATGCCCTTGTGTTTTGGATCTTTTATCATTACAAATATGAAATTTGCAAAGATTGTACTTTCATAACTTGTTTTATCTTTTTCATAGTTTTCCATCGTATTTTTTTAATAGACTTGTTTATTTTGTTTTCAACTCATAATGTGGTTATTCACCTCTACTCTGTTAAATGGTTCAATATTTGAATGCATATGTGCTGCATGTGTCTTTCTCAATGTTAGGATAAAACTTAGCTTAATGATCTGATCAGTGCCCATAGGTGGAAGGGAGGGCGCAGCATTAAACTGGAAGGATCTGATCATGCTCCAGTTTTTATGTCTTTACATGAAATTTCTGAGGTCTCTCTGCATAGTACTCCTTCCTTATCTGCTAGATATGTTCCTATGGTTCACGGCATACAGCAAACTCTGGGTACCAAACATGGTTTCTTCTTTGGATGAGTCTCCGTTTATACACAATTTTTGTTTCTGAACCTTTTCTTGCAGTGTCAGTGTTGATGAAAAGGAAAGTTTCTGAACAAATTAAATCATGCAAGATGGCACCTGAAGACGATGCAATGGATGTTACTTGTGAGGGAGAAGAACCAGTTAACAGAGCTGCTTCATCTGCAACCAGTCCAAATGAATGTCGTTTTCCTCCAAGTCAGGTTTATAAAGGTAGCATTTTGAAACCAAATGAACTTTCCAGAGGTTCTTCTCAGGAGGCTGTTTCCAAATCACTAAATGAAAGTGAAAAATCAGTAATGCACAAGTGTAACAAACCCCACAAAAAAGGTAGAAATAGTCAATGGTCCCAGCTCTCACTTCGGTCATTTTTCCAAAAAAGTACAAATCTTGACAATGACGTCAATGGCTCCTCATATACTGATTACTCAAGTAGTCAGGCTGAACCTTCTCAACCCAACCCTCAGTTACATGAAACTCCTACAGTGTCTGATCACAGTACCAGTCCCAAGCAATGTTCGTTGGATACTGATGCATGTGATCAGGATTTAGCTGGGCCAAAGGATAGTTCCACTAAGGAAGAAAAGAGTAATGTGGCTTCATTAGAGTGGCAAAGAATACAACAGTTGATGCAGAATAGTATACCTATTTGCAAGGGCCATAAGGAACCTTGTATTTCTCGGGTGGTGAAGAAACAAGGACCAAATTTTGGCCGAAGATTCTATGTTTGTGCTCGTGCTGAGGTAATCTGTTTCCATTGAGTGGTTTCGGGCTCTGTGCTTCTTACTCTTTGACAATTATTTTTCTGCATTGAACTATAGTTTTGTGAGGTCTCAACTCAATCCATTGTCAATCCAAGAAAGATAGTCACCTGTTAAAATTAAAACAGTCTTGATCTTTTAGTTGATTTCAAGGTTGTCAAAGTCGATAGTTTATGAAAATTTGTAGAGGGTTGGTAAACTAGATTCGTAAACTCATTAGACTTTACCAAATTACCACGATGCAGCAATTTAGTTTTAGGTACTAAGTTGTAAGGTCATATATTAGGACCAAAATGAGGATTCAGTCTTGTAAGAAGTAGCATACTTGCACCATACAATGACACAAGAAAATAATCAGCATTCCTTGTTTTAAGGGAGGGATTGGGTTTTAATGACACCTTGTGTTTTTTGGGTTTGTCATTTCTTAATTTGTGTAACACCAACCTATGATAGGTGGTGAATATTAACGTGATTTCCACTTACAGGGCCCTGCGTCTAATCCTGAAGCAAACTGTGGTTACTTTGGATGGGCTTCTTCAAAGTCTAGGAATAAATAATGCAAGAGAATGGATGATTGATTAACCCTCCTCGTCCAACTTTCTTTCATAACGACAATGTGGAGAGGAAATACCAGTTTTGCATGATTATGATCATTACCAAGTTCCTTCAAGGAGCTGCCTCTGATAATCTGTCCACCCTCTAGGCAAGTATTCTTCTAGGTTTCTCTACAATTCTGAATTTTTGTTCTGTACAATCAGCTAATGCCACCAAAATTATATGATAAGTTTGACCCACATAATTTTATGGTTTTGAACAAATTTTGACCAATAGAAAGAAATCGATTAGCAGAATCTAAACATTTTAGTCTTGTTCTATTTTTAAATAAAAGAAAGACAACAAGATCAATAAAGCTAAACAACACCAACTCATAACTAGTCACGGTTAATAAATAAGTTAAGGACTTGCTATGGCTAATAAAAAACGTTCTTACTAATCTAACTATAAATTTAAGAATCACATTTATCATTATTTAAATCAGAAAACTCTTCCTCAATTAATTTAGTATATTTTCCAAACTTAGTCATAATTTAAATTAGAACAACTCTTTGTCAATTACCCTACGTGTTTGATGATATATTAGAAATTGGCACGTGCTTTATATTGTGGAAATATTTAGAGTAATTTTTCAATGAATTAAAAAACATTTACATTTCATTATATTAACCAGAAAATATTTAATAAGAATCTATTGTTATAAAATTATATAGATTTAAATACTATTAAATATGAATAGATTAACTACATATTGATGTGATATAATAGAAAAAGTTAACCACACCTATAATACATTTAAAAAAATTAATTAAATATATATTTTTTCTTTAATTTGTTAAGATGGTTTTTAAGACTCCTAATAGAATTTCAAATTTCACATTTGACAACACTTCAAATGCAGTTATTACCTTGACGATATTATTTGGACAGAGCTGCGAATTCTAAGTTTTGTCAATGGAAGAAGAAACCAACTTCATTTAAGTAGACAATATCTACGATTGCAGAATTACAGCTACTCAAATCCATAATCATGTATACTCTTCTTTCGGTTCATTATACATTGAAATATTTTTGTTATATTTCCTCTTATTTTATATGAACAAAATTAACTAATTTCACCTTTAATAAAAATGGTAGTTGAGCTTATTTAATATTCTTGATTTCATGGGTATATTCCCTAAATTAGTCTGGAAGATTATTTCTATAATTGAATATAAAAGTATTTTTTAAATAACATTAGGTACAGTGAACATATTTTCTTTCTTTTTATAAATGAATGCAAAATGTCTTGCCCTCATCATTTAAAACCTCAAACAAACAAAATCTGAATGAAACAATTTGTTCGAAAAGTGAATTGCATGTTTTTATACTATTTTAAAACCGCCAAATGCATTGGTTATGTATCTAAGGCAAGTTATCTTCCACGCATTATCAAAAGAAACAATAAGATAAATCAGATAATAAAAGAAACTGAGTTTTTTGTCCATTAACTTGCATAATAGAAGAAAAAGTCCATTAGCTTAAAAAACAAGTCCATGCCACGGAGTTGCAAAACGCGGTCTTCTTAAAATACAACGTCCAGAAGCAGAGAATAAAAAATGTATGTTCAACTAAAAGAGAAGAATTTCTACAGTTCCCTGATCTTTTTTTTCTTTGTACAAAAGGAAAGAGAGACAGATTAGAGAAACATATACAGGAAGAGTTGAAGTGACTCAGTACAATTCTTTAGCTTGCACCCTCCAGTAAGATAAAAGAAAATTGTTAATTCTTAAGAAACTTCAACCCAGATCATGCCACAATTGGAAAACATTACCAAGATCCGGTGATGATGAGTCTCAGATACCACTTTCAATTTTAAAATCTGAAAGAGTGGCAGATTCTCGAGCCTCAACTGTTGATGGTGCTTCCTTCTTGTCAAACCCAAAAAAGGAGCAGTTCTGAAATGCATCCAAGCTGCTTGCTATCAAGCGATTCAATCCACTAAGACTATCACTAAAAATTAGATCTTCGGTATGGTACTTAGTTGATGATGGTATATCCAAATCCAAAGGTCCCAAGGAATCAGGCTGCCACATGATAGAATAAAAAATCATAGTGAGAAATAAAGTCAGACGCACTGTATATTAACTGTTCAAAGAGTTTTTGAAGATCAGATTAATTATTTTGTTTGATAGTTCAGAGTAGCAGGATGTAAATATGTTGGTAGTAACTCCCTAACATAAGCTTCCAACGAACTGTCTTGATGTAAGTGAATCTAAACAGCTACAAAGAAGCCGTGACTTTGACATTAAAACTGAAGTATAGAAGAAAAATACCCAATATATATCTGTTAGCGCAGTAAAATCCTTTCCTAAATGATCCTGGATATCTGCGTCAGACTCGGAACTGTTGTCCATAGGCAAAGGGTCTGATTGAACAAAATCTTCCACAAGCCTCTCTCTTTCGGGTGAGAACTGCAATAAATACCATGAAAGTTAAAATTTCACTTCGCAAGCAATATCTACTAATAATAATTAAGATGCTCTACCTCGTCCAATTTCTCAAAGCTTCTTTCAGGAACCTTGTTCTCAGACTCTAAAGAAGCAACTGGAGACAAACAAGGACGATCTACATGAAGAATAGGATCTTTTCGAAATAAAAAGGCATCACAAGTTTCTTCAGCATCCCAGATGGAAGACATATGGGCTGCCAGCGATGATTGTCCCATCTTGTCTTGGTGTCTGGATATGTGAGCAGCAATAGCAGCATCAAAAGAATCACTACTAAAAGGAATTTGCTGAATATCATGACAATTCTCAGCAATAGGAGGATTGATGCAGTCATCTTCGAGATCCTGGGACACTCCTGAAAGTAGATCCCCCACACTAATGTTGGTAAGGCTGTCAGCCCATTCTCCAGCGGACTGTCCTGTTCCACTGCTTAATTTTAACTCATCCTGAATACAAAGAACTTGAAGTTATGGAAGTTGATTAAACAAATAAAGCAATTTAACTGACCAGATAAAATAGTCTGGTTAATGTATACCACTTGACCTGGAAATGCTTAATTGAAATGTACCAATCTAAACAGGAGGGAATATATGCCCAAAATCAGAATAAATGAGAAAACTTATTTCATTAGAGGCAACAAAGTACAACAAAGCAACCCATTAAGATCCTATGGCACAAGTTGAAAGTCTAAAGTGAAACTACAGGGCTAATAAAAGAAACAAATTGAGATTATTAAAATTACCAAGTCTTCTAACTGCGTAGTTACAGCTCCATCCCTAACATCTTTTTCATGCCACAATGAGTTGGCTGTAGGACGACGAGATTCCTCAGAGCTTGTATTTGGGTGAGCATTGTTGCCTCTAGTGTTAGGCACATCAGGTGAAGAGGTCATAAGAGTATGATTTCTGTTCATGGATATTCTGCAATCTTCAGAGAGCTCCAAGGAATGACTATTAGTTGATGGTGTAGGAAATGAAACCGAATTCATAATCCGATCCTTAGAATATACACTACTTTTGGATTGTGTGAGCATGGAGCCGGATGCTACAGTCACTTGCATATTTAATAACCCAAGTTCAGTATTGGAGAACCAACCATACCTTCATAAAGATAAGTGAATATGATCATTACAATGTAACTACACACTAAAACATACACAGACACTCCTGCTTAAGGTGTCAGGAGTGTCAGGTACAATATCAGCATGATTACACAAAACAACTTATGTCCAGCGTTGCTCACTAGGTGTTCTAAACATTTAGAAAACTGAAATAAATATAAATAAAATATATATAAAAAAATAATGTCCCTTATCATTTTAGGTTCATTATCATAGGATGAAGGAGAATCAAACTACACTAAATAATGCCTCTTTGTCATCTTGTCAGTTTCATTATCATGGGAAGGTGAAAAATTAAATTTTGATAGTCAATTCAAAATATTTGCCATGTTGGTCATATTTTTTCTCTCTCTAATTGATGTATGTGTATGTCTGCATATGTCCCAGTATCCTACATTTTGGGTATCAGGTGTTGAAATATCTGTCAGAGTCTGTGTTTTGTTGCATAAGTTGACCAAAGTACAGGCTATGGGTTTCTCAAAGTGAAAAAAGAGGAAAGGAATTTTTTTTCTACAAACACTAGTCACGTTAACATTAGTACAAGTATTGCACGTGAAAATTTTGATTACAAACAATTTTATCTATATATTGAAGCCAACGAATCAAAAGCTAGGAATTGGATATATTCAAATTATATTCTATATATCTTAGCAACTCAGTTGGCTTTCCATTCATAACATTTATTGTATGTAAAGATCCCTCAAAACTTTTTCTTGTTTATATAACAAATGGATTTTCACAAGTTCTTTTATCTAACCAATTATATTACGAACATTACAATTAAATCAACTGTCTTACATGTCTCTATTTAGTTACTTCAAATATAACAATACACCAAGAGGGCAAGATAAAAGAGGTACCTTAACCGAAATATGGGTGGACTTCCAATCATAGCATATATATCAGCTGCACTCAGAATAGATTCCTGGGTCCATCTCTGATAATTAACCAAGTTTTCCCTCTGAATACCATAAGGAAAAAGCATTAATTCTCCAACTGCTATGCTTGAATGACCCCATTTACGGTTTAGATGTTCCAAAATTGATGATATCTTCTTTCGAGTACTAAGTGTAAGCTCCAGGTGTGGATTATGCTTATCCTAAAAGGAAAAGAAAAACATATATATAATAGTTTCCAAAAGCCCTTATACATTGCTACAGTAAGATGTTCATTGATTTTCTTTATTCTCACCACTTCCAATGCTCTTCGAGTAGGTTCGTCGATTGGGAATAACTGGAGCTTAAGTTTCATATTATTCACATTGTTATCAACAAATTGATTTTGTGGACATGTGGGTAAAGAGGGCAGGACATAATCGGTTGGATCAAAACACTTTTCTCCTGGAATAAAAATCAGAGTGAAGTTACAGAAGATCTGAGAAAGCCCTTGTGGAAGCAAGGATAGGATAAAACAAAAGTGTGATAGCTACCTGGATTCTCCTGATCTTGTTCAATCTCTCTAACAGTTGCAGCTCGCTCCAAATGCTCTGCAGCATCTGCAACTAAAGAAACACCAGCAATTGCAGCCTTCTCCCATTTTTTATATGCAGCTGTTGAAATCATACCTGAGAGAGAGAGAGAGAACATTTTTTTTCATCGTAAAGGAAGTAAAAATATGATTTATGCAAATTTACTTTGAATATCAATTATCCAATAGTCATGAAGGAAATCTAGTTCAAAGAAGAAAACAGGTAAAAGATATCTTGAAGGGAATTGAAAAGAATCACCAGATTTCTTTCGTTGCCTTGTTGATTTGATGGCATTTGAATCTCCTTTTGTGTTACTACGGCTAACACCCATGTTTATATTGCGCTTCATTGATGATTTTGAAGGTCCCAATTTAAGAATATTTTGACTGTCAACAAGAACAAGTTTAACTGCACGGGCCTCATTTCCTGATGCTCTACTTTGATTTGAGACTGTACTAGGCAGAGGAGGAAGACAATTCCCCCCCTGCAAGGGTCGCTTCCTTACATTCTTCTTTCGGTCCTTCAATAGTTGGTGCTCCTTTCCAACAGAAAACATAGATCAGCTTCAGAACATATTAAAAAAAAAGAAGTTCCCTGAAAAAATAAATAGCTTTCACTAACCAAGGCTTCTAAAAATATTTTAAATCTCCGAGGCTTCAGGTGAAGCTTTGAGGCTTTGCAGCTATACTTTTCCAATAAAGACCACCTGAGTCACAAGTAAAAGTGAGAAACTTTCAATGCTGTAAACTCTCATAAAAATAGTAGAGTATATCCCTGCTCTTATTCAGGATATTACATGTAGGCAGGAGATTCAAGAGAGAAAAAAAAGGAGATTCAAAAGAATTCGTTAGGAGGTTAGTAAAGAAAAAGGGATGCAAACAACAGGAAAGAGAAAGAGGAAAGCCCTGATTCCCCTTTTTTTTCACCATTCCTCTACAATTTAATCCTTAGGCAGAGGGATACCTCTTGTATGGAGCTTAGTCTCATTTATTTCTATGGTCAATTCCAAATTTCTATTGACTGCAATAACATTTGATAAGGTTTGACATCTCATGTTGCTAACAAGCATTAAATTTTGTGACAATACATCATTGGATGATGGGGTAAGCTGTAAAACTCATTTCACTTAGTGCATAAAATAAAACTCAAATCACAAATCCAACTAGTTATCTTTCAAGGTTATACTTCTTTAACATTCTCACATTTCCATAGCATAGGATCTCTGATGTAGACAGTCTAGTGGTTACATTCCTAATATACCTTCCAGTCATTTGAGAAGAGTTGAACACAAGAAAATGAAAGGAACGTGGAAATGTAATAATCTCTCATCAATTAAACCTTCTATAATTACAGAGACACTTAAGAGTGATGAATGAGGGTAAATGACTAGATAATGGATCCAGACAATTTCAGTCTCAATAAAAAATCAGTCACCAAGTCATTAAACAGTCCAGTCTAATATCAAATTAAAAAGGGTCTTTAAGCAGGGCAGTTATGTAATTTTAAGCACGTTAGTCAAGAATTTCACCCCTTAGTATTTTCTTAGTACCAAAAATGTTTACCCTTACAGTCTAGGCTAGACACATTTCTGTACAAGGACATGTTCCCCTCCCATTATCAACCTGTTCTTTCCATTATTTTCCTTATATCTATACAACAAAATCAACAAAATTACTGTTCCTCACCCATTCACCATCATAAGCCCTTGATATCTTTAACACAAATAACTTCTTGGTGGACAAATTTTCTAGTCTTGCACACACATGCACATATGAAAATAAAGTCATTTAACAAACAACTAGTCCAAGTAAATTGTTACCAGCGAAGCATTGCAGCATTAGTATCTTTAGAGTTTTTGGCATCCAAACATAGTCCTGGACCAAGAAGTTTGTTCATCCGCCTCACAAGCCGGTAGTAATAATGCCTGACCTGCAAGTCAACCCCCGGACAAAGAGAAGAGTGAAAAAATTAAAACAAGCCATGATATTATTCACAATAAACTAAATATAATGAATGGGAAAAGGCAAAGGGTTAAGAAGCCACATAGAGTTGTAACGGTTACCTGATCCTTGTTTTTACTTTGTACACGGGAAGTGATTTTCTCAAAATTCTACACACGAAAATTTAAATCAGCAATCATTATGATACCATAAGAAACAAACATATTAAAATTTAAACAATAACGCCAAAGATACCGTACCTTCCTAACTGCATTAATTATTAAATAATAACGCCAAATATACCGTACCTTCCCAACTTGTCGTAATGCAGTGAAGAAACTCTCCTCCTCTTGTCGAGTCCACGCAGCCCACTGTCTGGTCGGTTTTTTTGTAGCTATATATGACACCAAACAGTTAGCCCTTTAGCTTCGCATCACGTGTCAAACTCAACTGCTCAGTAAATTAAAACTAGAATGATGCACAGAACTGACCTGGCTGCTGAGGGATAACAGCATTTGCCACATATGAGGAAACACCAGGATCCCCATTTTGAACTGAGACAACAGGCTCTGGCTGAAATTGAGTACTTGAATTGTGAGAGATTTGCGCCTCAGCCTCCATTTTTTCCTTCGCTTACATGCTCGTCTTTCTTCTGTTGAAGTTTGAAGAGAGAAATGGTATACATTTATGTCATATAATCCTCTAGTATTTCAATGCATAGCTGACGAGCATATATACACACAAAGCATTACATAGGGATGAGCTCAAGCCCGTATAAAAAATGTATCTAACAAGTTTCAATTTCTAATTCAAATTAACCAAAACATTCAATTTCACTGAAAATTAAAATTATTAGAGTACCAAATCATGCCTCAACTGCAACACAGGATCATAAGTTATGAGAAACAGGGATCACAATTATTGAATACAGGTACATATCATTACGCACAATGCAGGTTACAAGCACACAAAATTAATTCACACTCCAATTAGTTTTCCACACAGACATTTAAATGATACATGAAAATTATTTTATTCGAATTTCGTAAAACTGACAAGCAAGAATCAAGTATTAACACGAGAAACATAATCAAATTGAAGCTCAGAGAACGAAATATTTTACCTTGTGGGCCGGTATCTTTCAATTTGATGAGTTTTGTAAACGGAACAACAGAGGAATTGTGAGATGCTGAGGGTGGGAAGGTAGCGAATCGAAGAGAAATTGAAAATCTGCAAACCCTAACGCGATGTCGAATGATGATAGAAGAAGCAAGATCGACGAAGCTGCATCTTCTGTTCTTCTAAATCTAAACGCTTCGTTTTCCAGTCGTTGCAAATTTTTTTAAAAAAAATATTAGAAAGTCCTTTATTCCTTTTGTATTACACAATGGTCCCTTAATAATAATTTTGTAATATTGATGATTTTTTAAATAATATTAAATAACTCTGATTTATTGTTAATATTAATAGAGAAAAAACCTTCCACATAGTATATGAAAAAATTTATAACCCATTATAATGCAAAAATATGTGATAAGTTTATTTACTTTTCCAGTAAATGTTGAAAAGTCACAATTGTTGTATACATAACAATACAAAATTATATACACTAACCTTGTACTCACTATTAAAAAAAGTGTTCAACCACCAATAATCCACCCTCAAAATATGTTTTGTGAGTAAAAGTATGTTTTTGAATTCAAATTATGAACTCATTTTTAGAATTTACATATTTTCATTCATTTCTTATTATTTTTCTAAAATTTGTAAACTTTTTAATTGATATGTTGTTGTAATTATTAATTTTTTTATACTTAAGTTTAAATTTAGTAGCATTTTACTATATTGAATTGGGTTACTCTAATCACATTAGAGTAGTCTGACACAACTTAAGTACACTGTAATTTTTGTTGAAGTCATTTGATACAATTAACATCATAATTGTTAGTATTTTAAAAACAAATAATTATAAAAGTTGAATTGAATTATTGTATTAACTTAGGTTTTTCAAAATTGAATAATTTCTTATAATATTATTTAGGTTTTAAAAATTGAATAATTTTTCATAATATTATGTTGCTTTTTTTTATTTTTAGTTGGGTTGTTTCAGTTTTATGGACCTTTGCTTCTCGGTCCATGTCTTGCATCTCTTTTATTTGTTTGTACCTTCCTTTAGACGATAATAGTGGTGTATTTCTTTTGTGTGACAAGCGTCTTATATTTTATGTGTCTTTTGTACTATATCAGACTTTCTCTCTCAAAACTTCTTCTCATTCTTCCATTGTTTCTTTTCTGTTAAGGGGTTCATTCTTGATCATTTTTTCTTATGTTTGTAGGGCTGCTTCTTATACTTCTTGATTATTTCATGTTTTTTATATGGTATCAAAGCTCTTACTCATGAAAAGCTCGGTTGTGTTCACTCTGATTTTATTTTTTGTTATTGATTTTGTTTCTTTGTTTTTGGTACAGTTTCTTTTAGGCAAGGTTGACAACAATGATAGACTATTGGATTAGACAATCCTATTTCGTTTGATATGGCTGACGAGAATCTTGCTTAAAGTTACCTGTACTTTCACCCTGAAAACCTCGCGACTCCTCTTGTCTCCCCCATTCTTGATCCCTCCAACTACCATTATTGGTGTAGGTACATGGTCACGACTCTTAGCGCAAAGAACAAGGTTGAGTTCAACCATGGTACTCTTTCACAACCCGCAAAGACAAACAGGACTTTTTCGGCCTAAACTCATTGCAACAATATGGTAGTCATGGCTACTACATTCACTTTCTATTCCTATGCAACAAATCATTATATGGATGGACAAAGTGGTGGATATCTAGAAAGACCAAAAAGCGTGTTTTCCTGGATTTTTGATCTTCAAATGGAAGCATCTTCCCTTAGTTAAGGTGATTTTTCTATTATCGAATACTTTACTAAGTTGAGAATCATTTGGGATGAATTAGAAAACTTTAGGTTCGATCATGTCTGCACATGTCAAAATAAATGTTATTGTAAAGTTTCCTTTATCATAACTCAAAGAAAGAGGACTAAGGTATGCAATTTCTCGATGGTCTTAATTATCAGTATAATAATGTTAAGGCTCTTATTCTCTTTATGAAACAGATTCCCTCCATAGCCAAAAAAATATCCTTTCTTGTTCAACAAGAATGTCAGTTAAACAATAATGTCTTAGTGGTCAATGAAAAAACATGAATCCCATCCTTAGCAAGACTGTCTTGCAAACCACCATCACCTGTTCTTTATGTGGCAAAAATGGTCATACTGAGACATTTTTGTTTTAAGGAACATGGTTTTCCTAATAAAGATGGAAAGTGTGTTAGATCTACTAACAACAATGAAAAGAGTTGTACTCACTATAACAAGACTAGTCACACTATAGAGACAGGTTATAAGAAACACGATTACCCCCCGGGTTATAGGTTCCAATATGGAAAATCTTCTCAAGTCAATAATATGGTTGTTCAGGAGGACAATTTTTTCAATCAAGATCGGGTCAAAAATGACAGTGGAGACATTTGCATCACACAACAATAATATCAAATTCTTTCATATCTTTTCAAATTTGCTAATAATTCAAATGGTCATGCTCAAGTTAATCAAGTTGGTTCAATTTTTGCTTATCATCAGAATCAGAATTCCTCACCTAGAAGTAATATCTAAAACTTAAAAGAGTTTTAATTTAATTAAGCATTCTTGGATTTTAGATTTGATGCTACGGGCCATGTTTCTATCTCTCTATCCAAATTTTCTTCCTATAATCATATTAAACCTACTCTTATAAAATTTCCTAAAGGACATTTTATCACTGGTTCCTACTTTAGAATTGTGCGTTTTATCCACAAGTTTTTCTTTACCAATGTCCTATATGTTCAAGACTTCTCTTTTAATCTTATTTCTATATCTAATCGTACTATTTTCTTTAAATATGAACTGGGTTTTTTCCTTTTACTAAGTGTTTTATATAGGACTCCAAAACCAAAGACAAGATTGGTTCAATTGACATTGTTGTTGGTTTGTATGTGTTTAATAATTTTGATCATCAATCCACTATTTTGATTTGCACTGTGAAAATAACAATCTCTGGCATTATATAATGGAACATCCCTCAGATGGAAGATGAAAGGTTCTAAAAAATCATTACCCTGACATTTATATTGAAAATTCTTATATATGTGATACTTGTCATCTAGCCAAAAAAAAAAGAAAAAGACTTCCTCTTTCTCTTAGTGATTCTCATATTTTTCAAACTTTTGAATTGTTACATATTGATATATGTGGACCTTGTTCTGTTTTTTCTATTATCATCAAAGATATCAACATAAACGAATTTATTGTCTCAAGGGCTAAGATATTATCTGCTAAGACAAATGTGATAAAAGACAAACCAGCTAAAAAAAGTCAGAGAAAAACTTGATCACAAGAAGAAGAAAAGTTTAAATTTTCTCATCCCAATGGATTTAACCCCACCTTCAAGAATGGAACTTTTTCGTTTGTGGAAAGTTAGGTCATTATGCACCTCAGTGGCATAGAGTCAATAACAACAATATTCCTAAGGCAAATACAACTCGAGGGGAAGTTACAATTATTGAAGTTGTTTCATAAGTGAACGTTGTAACCAATGTGAGCAAATGAGTAGTAGAATTTAGGCCTACTAGACACATCTATGCAAACAGAAATGCTTTTATGTCTTACACTAATGTGCAAAATGGATAAGAACAAGTATATCTCATTGACTCCAAGACAACTTTGATTCTAGGAAAAGAAAAAGTTCTTATGAAGCTTTCATCTAGAAAGACTCTAACTTTAAGCGACGTGCTACATGTGTCATCTATTAGAGTTAATTCAATCCATGGAGCATTATTGGGAAAGATTCAGGTCAAAGTGTCATTTGAGTCTTACACAATTGTTAAGAAAAAGAATTATGCGTTTATGCGGAAGAGATATTGTGATCAAGGTCTTTTTGTACTTAACATTTCTGACTGACGTTGTTAATGAATATGCATTTGGGTCTTCTACTTATATTGTTGATTCTTATTATGTGTGGTATGCTAGATTAGGACATGTAAATTCTTCGTATGTTATTAAATTGCAACGACTAAGACTAATTAACATTCATGTCAAATAAAGTAAACATATCATTTTGTGGAACGTCAAATTGAACTCCTTAATTTAATTTGAATTGATCTTGCTAACTTAAAACATATAATATGTAAAGGTGGTAAAAATTATTTTGTAACATTTTTAAATTATTATTCAGGATACACCAAAGTGTACTTAAATAAAGACAAGGATGAAGTTGATATGTTTTTAACTTATAAAACCAAAGTAGAGAATCAATTAAATAAAAAAATTAAAAGGAATAAATCAAATGGAACCAAAGTAGAGAATCAATTAAATAAAAAAATTAAAAGGAATAAATCAAATGGAGGTTGTGAATATATTTTGTTTAATGATTATTGTGTAAAAGAATGTATTATTCATTAAGTAACTCCATTATATTCACCTAAATCTAATGGAGCAACTAAGAGGAAAAATAAAACTCTTAAGAAAATTATGAATGGTATGTTTATTAGTGATAGTGTTCCTGACAATCTTCAAGCAAAAGAACTTCTTACAACATTTTTTATACAATTAAAATACCACATAAGAAAACTAGTAAAATATCCTGAGTTGTGGAAAAGTTATCAATATAATCTTAAATGTCTAAGAGTGTAAGGTGTCTAGATATTACCTGATCGTAAGAAAAAGAAAATGAGTTCTAAAAATTATTAAACTGGCACTATAAATTATTCTTTTAAATTCTGAAGTAAAATTAAATATTTTGGCTGCATTCAAAAAATATATGCAAAATTTCTCAATTTAAAAATTAAAAACACATAAAATTAAATGTATGGAATACAAAATGTTTTTAAATGTAATATTAAATTAAAAGTAGACTTTAAATTAGATTTTTATTCATGTGAAGAATGTAAATAAGTAAAAATATGACAATATGAGAGTTTAAGGACTAGATAGATCTTGAAGATCTTCTTCATTGTTATTGTTTTGATTCATTTGATAAAATAAAGATGTGGAAGTGAGGGACATGATTTTGTTTGTTCTACTTATGAAACTAATGTAACATGTATTTTGTTCAAATAAAGCTAAGATTTGAAAGGCATATACCAAATCTCATAGTTGCATGTTGTGTATAATAGTTGCATGATATATGTATGCTTGGTTAAATCATGTTATGTATGTTTGGTTAAATGCAAGACATTGCTAACAAGATTCAATAAAGTTTCAAGTCAAATCCTTTACTCAAATCTAACATGTATACAAAATTTAAAAACTTATTTTATTACTTGCACTTTTCTCTACATATTTAAATTTTATATGATGACCTCATGTTAAGCAAATAATGAAAATGAAAGTGAAGATAAATTACAATTACAATTTGTAAAAGATGGAGATGAAAAACATGAAAAATAAGAAATGTAAGAAAAAAGAAAAATAACAATGTTTTTCTTCTAATAATTTATAGGTTATATAAAACTTAATTAGAAATTAATAATAAATGAAATAGAAAACTAAACTAAAAATATCATAACGTAATATCACAAGTCTTAAAAACACAATCAACTTCTACTTATTCATGTTAATTAAATTATTGTAAGTAATCCATATTTACACCATTACCGTCATGTAGATGAATAGCATCAATGTTAATTTTAACATATCCAAGAGTAAGATCAAATTGAAACACATTTTTCATTCCCGAACGATGTTATAATTTGTGTACTTGCAAAGGCAAAAATTGATAGCACGTCACGGGGACAAAATTGACTGTTTATCCTAAATTTTAATGTTAAATTGTTCTTGATAAACTGTTAAGTAAAAAATAAATAAAGAAGGCATAAATGAGATTTTTTTTTGTGTGCAACTTTCTCTTCAAAATTCATAAAGGTTGAAATCCAAATCTTACAATGCCAACCTCCAAGGATTTGATTAGAGAAAATACGTCATAAAAATCCTTAATTTTTCTTTGAAACTCTAATAATCCAAAAACTTTTAAATATTCTCCTTACATGCTCTTATATAGATTTGAAGCCAATTTCCTAAAATTTCTCACCAACCACCTTTTCAATTCTTCGACATAGATTGCAGAGCACATTCCAGTGCACCCACGAGAGAAAGTTTTTTTATCAATCATTGTCTTGAACAACAACAGATTTGAGAGAAGCATAGGACATAAAATTGAAACTAAAGAACTGCCCATATAGTTTCAAGAAGTTACCTGAAAACAAATACAAGAATGTCAGCATGGAAATCAAGAGATACCAGCAAACAAATACAAGAATGTCAGCATGAAAATCAAGATGGAAAAGAAAACCGAGTGCCCACAATGCGGCCTTATCACTATGCCTTATACATATAACCCTGCTTTATTTCATAAATATAGAGGAATCCACAGCCAGAAATCAGGCTTCCCCAACAAAAAAGGGGTAGTTTTATGAGGGAGAGAGAGAGAGAGAAGTGGGGGATGATGGAGTTGTGCCTTCCATCAGGGGAGGTAATCAACTGATACAAATTGTTTATAGTCTTGTAGAAATTGCCATAAGGAATTGGGCAGTTAGATTTACTGTTAGTTTTGGTTTTTGTGAAGGATCATACCATTGTAGTACAAAATTGCAAGAGATCCCTTTCCTACAAGCCTTGTCCCCATTTCCGTACCAACAAGACAATCACAACGAAGGACCACCCACCAGGATCATCATTTAGATCTCAGTCGGAACTGGATTCTCTCAGCTTTTACCCTCCCAAATTACCACTATGCCCTCACCTACCATCCACGATAGACACCTTTCTCCCTCACACACATAGTAGGCAGAGACTAGTAAATAAACATACTACATAGTTATGGATGTATATGTATAATACATATATAACACAAGATTTTGATGAAAGGAATGGGATCTTAGAACAGCGTTTGGGTTGGGGTTTGCGTTGGCTAGCTAGTGTTATTAGACAGGCCAGGGATCATAGGAACAAAGAAATTGGGTTCGCATTGGCTAGCTAGTGCTTGAGAGAACATTCATTGCAGAACAAATAGGGCGTGTTTTTAGGATACGTGAAACTGTCACTGTCACCTAGTAGTTGTGCTGGTCCTGCCTAATGTCCCAGACATAAAAGCAATATGTAGATTAAGGATCTGAAATCTGAACCTGATTTAGTTAGATGTACTAGTTAACAGGCGTTTTGATATTTTGATTAACATTTGGAAATTTCTCTCTTGGAGTGACTTTCCCCAATTTCCAATTCCAAATTAAGGGGATAAATACACGGAGTTAAATATGAAGCACTAGACACCCAAATCCAGTGCAACACCTCATGGATTCACATACTTTCTCATTACTTAACAAAGAATGAAATAACTGAAATACGACCACACAACTATGTACCAAGATATCTGAACATGTACACTTTTTCATTTACGATATTTAAACTAAAAGTAGCCTTCAAAAAATAGTTACTTATCGCTTCTAATCTATCCTAACATAAAAAGTGATGAAGCATGGTAAGCTCTCTAGCTTCTAATCTATCCTAACATAAAAAGTGACGAAGCATGGTAAGCTCTCTAGCTTCTAATCTATCCTAACATAAAAAGTGATGAAGCATGGTAAGCTCTCTAGCAAGGCGATGGAGGTTGTTGTATCAAATAAAAAGAGACACTGACAAAAACAAGAATACAGCCATGTCTCCTCCTTTGTCTTACACTGTGCAGTACACTAATTAATTAAATCTTAATCCATGTATCATACTCATTCGTTGTTTGGGAAAGATATAGGAATCCCGGGAATGATTTCAGGTTATCCCAAAGGAGAAAAACCTCTGCAGGTTTATTATAGAAAAAGGAAAGGGTTAGCGAGGAAAGGGTGAAGCTTGTAATTGTTTTCACACGGGTCTGAGAGTTTTTTAAAAGGTTGATGTAATACTTAACAGGCCCATATATTTTAGAATTGAGAATTTTGGACATATATGAACTATTTTGACTGGACAAATATCTAGTGTGAAAGGAGAGGCTTTCTTGTTTTTTCTTTTCAGCAAAGAGGTAATTTCAGAGATTCAGTGTTTCTTCCCCTTATTCTTTGAGCTGTTTGAGTTCTATTGTTTTCTCTTCTTATATATTATAATTTAGTCATATCTCTAGTCAATATGAGATCTCCAACACACATTCTCACGCTTAGGATTGGACTTTTCAAGCTCGAAACTAGATATTTGTGAGTGACACGACAAGCTTAACAAACCTTATTAGGACAAGCTTTGATACCATCTTATAAAGTGAATTTTAAGTCTAACTCAATATCACAAAATTAGATTGCAATTACAAAACTGGATTGCAAAGTGAGGTGTACACTTATATACTATAATTTGACCATATATATAATCGATGTAAGATCAACATTATCATTGAAAAGGGTTAAGAGAAAAACAATATGCTGCAAATAAATTGTAAATAGCCTCTCAACCGAGAAGGCATCAAGAGGAGAGGAAATTTTAAGGTTATTTAACTCAAAAATAATGACAGATATTTTCCATTGTGCACTACAAATACAGAAAAATAGACATTAAAAATCAACACCATGTTGCTTTTTGCTGATTTCCTGTCAAGATTTCTTCAAATCACTAAAGATACAATACTTAGCAATTAGTATGTTAAGTTGGATATTATTTCAACTTTAATATATTCCAGGCTTCCCCACGAAAAGATAGAGCCAAAACATTATAAACGTCATAGACTGATAACCTATAAATCTCGACCAGAAAAGACTTGTGAAATAAAGCAACTAGCATGTTAACTCACCAATTAGCCCTAGAGGAAGAAGAAGAAAAATGCTTGGTTAACTTCAATTTCAATGGCAGTTTCTCAACAATAATATGAAGAATATCCTGATTGAGCAGTGCTTTGTAAGCATCATTCAAACAAAAATGCTGCAAATTAGACTGTTGTGCAAGGAAAAACAATATCCAAATCATTGATACTGAGACTCATCCTAGAGTACATTAAATCTTAATGGTGTGACAGCAAGCTTGCGTATAAATGAACGTTTCACTTATGATTAAGCATGAAGCATATTGGCCTGCAACAGTCACAGATTACTACAAACCTCTAGAAAATTATATCCACAATAAACTAAGGTAGAAGCAGATTCCATAGTATCTTATAACATCTATCACTCCTTCCAAACCGGTAAGGAAGAACACCAAAATCAAAATCGACAAGAACCAAAATAGTCCACAAAGCAAGCCAAAATCAAAATTATCAAACCCTACGACCAAAATTTTGAGTGATGAGAAAGTTAGCGAGTATCTTTAAATGAGAGAACGTGAATGCTAAAGGGTGTGAAAATGGGTGAGTAGGCAAAATTCTTAGAGTGCTGCATTGTCAGAGGGTGGAAGAGTGAAAAAGGTGGTTTGAAATGACTGATGAGTATCTATGCGAATGAAAGTATCCACAAGAGAGAAATGGTTACTATTTACAACTCAATATAATTTTATGAAGTGTATAAATGAAGTGGGAATGGTTAACGAGGAATCAGCTGCTAAAAGGCGGCAACTTCTAGAGATTGGATTTGCTTTATTTATTAAAGTAGTTAGTTTTTTTAAAGTATTTTCATGACACAAAAAGATGTTCACATGGTGCCTTGTCACAATTTGGTACAAAAATGTCTTAAAGAGCTATTTATTTGTTAATGTAAAAAAGTAAATTATTAAAAAAATATACATATTAGGCTGATATAAAATGTATATTCTTTTTCATAGTACTACTATATAGCAGCTTACGTTACTGTAAATTGAACGCCTTTGTAGCTTGGAAAACACAACCCTCCACTAGTAAAGGTGCAGTTCTTATTATAATATTCGTGGTTATAAAGTACAGATATTGTTTGTGCTCACTAGAGCCTAAAGCAAAAACACTAAGCATTCAGCAGAGGAATAATTTATATTCATTACACAAAATACCAAATTGAACATCAAGGTAATGAAAAGTTTTTATTCTCAACCTATCAATGCTGAAAACATCATATTAAAACCCAATTCTTGAGAAATAATTAACAGAATATAAAACATCTGGGAGTGACATAAAAACCAAGTGCAAAATCCCTCACCTGTACAATTATCAATTTGAGATTGATCAGTTTAACAAACTTGTTAATCTTCATCATCAGAGCTGACATCATCACTACTATAATCACTCGTATCACTTCCTCCAAGGTCCAAATTAACTGGCTGCACTTGAATAACTTCTGGTTGTTTGGGCTGAGGAATGTGAGGTTGCATTTGTTGCTCGGCAAATCTAAGCGAGTCCATGGGAGGCAATGGCACAGGATCCCCTGGTTTCCACCCAGGCGGGGGCAGTGGCAAATCAATAGGCAACTGCACAGGCATTCCGGGCTTCCAACCAGGTGGAACCGGAGGCAGCAGTCCTTGAAATGCAGACAAATTTGGAACTGCATTAGTATCCACCTGTGATGGAGGCTCAACAATAGCTTCAACAATTTTCTCTTTGGTTTCGACTTCTTTGGGCAATCCAACATCAAGGTCAGCAAAATTATACAACTGTGAAGCTCTCATTTGCTCTTCTTGTGGTGCAGGTGGCATTGCGCCGCGAAGAGGAGCTTGGCCAGCCCCAAATTCCGGTGGTGCAAAGGTGGTGTAGCTTATCTTGTGGGCATACGATAATATATCTGACAGCTTCAGCTGAGAAGAGACAGTTGATGAAGTCATGGAATCATCATCCCCAGACTTTGATCGCTTGGAGCGGCGATAATCAGAGTAATCATCGACAAGAATGTCTAGGCAGCACTCAGCCTCTTTGAGTTTGTTGGCAAATGCAAGTAGCATTGAATCTTGGGAACGAATTTCACGGTCCATCTTCTGCTTGGCATCTTGGAGGTCAAGAATCTCTTGGAGTTCCGCAACAGCTTCGAAGATTTGGGTTTGGAGAACAGTAAAAAGGGAAATTATTTCTTTTGCAGTGGACGGAGAAGAGTCAAGCGGGGTAGATGATTGAGAAGAGAGGAAAGTTGGAGATCCACGGAAGGCAGTGACCCAAAGAGACCTGTTAGGGGAAACTTCAAAGAGCTTGGAGGCTAAGGACGCCATTTGGTGAAGAAGTGCTTGGGCTCTAGTAAGGGGTGGGAGGAGAGACAGAAGAGCAGAAGAAGGGGTTGAAGAGTTGCGGTCTTGGGGTTGCTGGGTCTGTGTTGGAGGGAGCTTCGGAGGGGTAGGGTTCGGAATTGAAGGAGAGTTAGGGTTTGCTAGGCCTAGCCTAGCAGGGGACTGCACAATTTGATGTTGAAGCATCTTCTCTATCAGGAAAACAAATTTCTATGAAGGGATGAAGAAAGATTATTGCAGATTGAAGGGTATTGTAACTTCAAAGCCCACACAACATTTTTTCCATTCACCAAATCAAGTGGCATAAAAGCATTACTCACACTGCAGAAACACAAGCCGGAGATTATCCTCTAACACTTACAGGGGTTTACATGCTGAGCTTTGCTCAAAATCCTTCAAAAAAAATCAAACATCACCAGCAAAAAAATTTAGCAAAGTCAAAATATAGGATAATCAATTCAATGTTAAAAAGGAAAAATCCACGCCTCGGATACAACACAGGATCATAAGTTAGAAGGAACAGGGATCACAACTAATGAACACAGGTACATCATATAGCAACACATATACGTTACAGGCACAGAAAAATTAATTCACACTCTGCAATTAGTTTTCCACAATGATAGCATTCGCAATCAGAGAACGAAATCTTTCTACCTCGATGAGTAACGGAAACGGAACAACGGAGGAATCACGAGATGCTACGAGTGCAGGGTAGCAAAATGAAGGGAAATTGAAATTTTGCAAACCCTAACTAATGATAATAGAAGAAGAAGCATGATCAGTTCTTCTAGATCTAATGCTTGCTCCCAGTGTTGCAAATTTTTTATTGTAAGAAGGTCCTTTATTCCTTTTGTATTACACTTCAGTCCTCTAATAAACTTTTTTTAAGTATTTTTTTATATGGTAATATTGAATAGCTCTAATACTTTGTTTAATTGACATAATATAAAGCGAGGGGTTGAAAGAAAAGAAGCTAAAAAATGTTTATTCAAGTTATATATAATTTTCTAAAAATTAATTTTTAATTTGAATTTTTTATGAATTATGAAAATTATTTTTAAAAAATAACTAAATTTATATTTTATTTATATAACTATTTTTATAATGTAAAATATTACATAAGATTTTAAAATTATAATAACCAGCTTAAAAAATATTTAAATTATTATTATACTTAATAGTTTAACAAATAATAGAATTTAAATCTATGTATCAAAATAATTATAAAAATCATATAAAATAAATGTTAAATAAAAAATTATGATGTAAACTAATATTATCAAAATTATATACAAAAATTATTCATTTATATAGTTAATTTTATTAAAATTATAAATAAATTATGATTTTTGTAAAATTAATATAATGACGCGAATACTTTTATTTAATATATATATAATAAGAAATATTTTTATAATTTAATAATCATTATAATTTAAATTTATTTGTAAAAATATATATATAGAAAAAGACAGAGTTTCTCTTGTCATGATAAATTTAACTCACTCCTTCCCTTGAGATAAAAATATATATTATATCAATAAAATAAAATAATAAGATAACATTATCATATTCATGTTGACACGGATATCATATTATTATCATATTATATCCGTCAAATGGACTTATAATATCAATTATTTTACAACAAATATTATGTAAAACCTACAAAAATCTAAAAATTTATACGTTAATTATAACACCCCATAATTTACATATAACTATTATAATAAAAAATTATATCAGTTTTTATACCAATTTTGAGTTTGTTAAAACATTTCTAATTATGATTTATAGAAATACAAATATTTACATATTTATAGTTCAAAATAAAACTTTGAAACCTCTAAGGCTCTCCTGCACCTGTATGGTTGGTTATCTGCTCTCAAACCGCTTAAGGTAAGTTAGTGAAAATATAATTTTATAATATACACACTTAAATTCAAAGAGAAAACCAAATTACATGATCAAATTCTCAAATTATTCAATTTTCTTCAAATCTCAACAATAAAACAATCACATAGATCTCACATGGATCTACACATTCAGAATATTCAACAAACAACGTTTTCCGGAAGACCCGTATTAAGTGAGTCCTACTAGAGACTAACACCTGATCCAAATATTACCATCGAATCCAACAGAAAGGATCAGGGTAAGTTCAATACAACCCAAGTCGTGTATCTCATATGTCATGGTGTGCATGAACTCCCCCATCAGCTTCTCACCACCTGATATCTTAGTCTATGTGACTTAGATCATCAGTGAAACTCTAAGATTTTTGTTACCACATAGGCATCAATACTTAATACACGACAAACATCAGTGCATACATTATCCCAAATGTATGAATTCAATTACATACCATTCAGTCATACAATATCATGCAAAAAGTGATCCACAATATTCAAAAATCTATTTGACATAAAAAAATAACACTTTAATACTAAATCATCAAAACCTAATATTTCCACAAATTTAAATAATATAAAACAAACAACCGAATATATATAAACACACAACATCCATGCAAGAGAAATGGAATATTGGGACCACGTCCCTTCCACATCCAGATCTTCTAGCTTAGGGTTCTTTTAAAAATTAAATTTAGTTTCTTTTACCTCAATTGCTTACTTTCTAAGCAACTTCTAGAATTTTATTCCCCACAATTTGGATAAGCTTCAAGATTTATGGGCTTAATTTCAAAATATCCAAACAAAACAAAAATTCATTATATAATAGAATAAGTTGAGAGGATTAAACTTCTCAATTGACCCCACCAAGATTGATGACTAAATCCTAGAAAAAACAGAGACCAATGGACTTACTCTGTTTGAAAATTTGATCGGGCGGGTAGAAATGTTCCTTAACTCCTCAGCTACAGCGTGGTATGATCAGATTATAAAATAGATGAGGTATGGAGTGAGAAATTAAGAGAGAAGATTGAGGTTTCTAGGGCTATTTTGGTTATTAAAGATTTAACTTGTCTAGTGGGTAATTTGTCTAAAGCTTCAATGAAGAATGATATGTTCGATTTCAATGTGCTCAAGTTTTTTGGTATTAACACTCGTACTGGTAAAGTTTTACATCCTCTTCCTGTTAGATGGGAGTTTCCTTCACCAGGCTGGGTTAAAATTAACACTGATGGGGCTGCTAGGGGGTATCATGGTTTTGCTACTTGCAGAGGTATTTTTCGTGGGAGTATGGGGGAATTTATTGGAGCTTTTTCTGCATTTCTTGAAGTTCATACTGCTTTGGTTGCTGAGTTTTATGGGGTTATACATGCTATGGAGGAAGCTCAAAAGATGGGGCTTACTAATGTCTGGTTGGAATGTGATTCTGCTTTGGTTTGTGCTGCGTTTACTACTAGGACAACTGTTCCTTGGATGCTTCATAATCGATGGAATGCTTGTCTTACTTACTGTGGGAAAATTAGGTTTACGGTTACTCATATTTTTCGTGAAGGAAATGCGTGTGCTGATAAGTTGGCTAATTTAGAATTTTTTCATAGAGAGCCTTTTCTTTGGTATAATAGGCTTCCACCTTGTCTATTCTTAGAATTCTTTATGAATAGGTATAGTCTACCTATGTATCGTTTTTGTTAACATATGGGTTTTGGTATAGTCCCCCCGTATTTTTGTATTTTTTGTATTTTTTTTATTTTTCTTTTGTTCAATAATATTTTTTTCATGTAATGGTAAATGATTGTTGTAACTTTAGGTGTCAGCCTAGCTGAGATCTTAAGTTGCATAGTGATACCTAACATGGAAGCTTTTATTTAAAAAAAAAAAAGGAGAGATGGAGAGGGAGAAAGAAGAAAGAAGGAATATTTATTAACAACATTTTATTATTAAGTTTATGATATTAAGTTAATTTTCTTTTACACATTTATAATTCTCAACTCTTTCAAAAAGTAGATTGGCATGGTCATTTCAACTCTTTAAAAAAAAGTAAATTGGCACGGTCAAAAATCAAATTTTTCATTTACTACTTATTTTAAAATAAATTTTATAAAAAAAATATATAATAACATTTTAAATTATATAAATATTAACTTTCATAGTAAATATTCATTAATACCTAATATAGTGTTTATAAAACAAAAGGATATCTGAAAAGTATATATATCATCTAGAAAATTTTAAGAAATATTCATTAAATTAATATCTCAAAGAAAAATTATTTGTACAAACTAACTTTTTTCATTCTATTTCTAAACATATTATATCTACAAATATATTTATTTTTAAGATAGTAAATATCACGTACAAACCCTTATAGACAATTTATATCGAGCATGTCTCGTCAAAGACTAACATCTAAACACTTTTTACTTACACACAAATCTAAGCCTCATAAGTAAAGGTTCATTGTACAAGTAATTATATATCCAAAATGTGTATCGGTGGTGTAATAAATCTCTTTCATTTTCTCATAACCTATCTTAATCTACATGATTCAAAATATCAATAAAGCAAAGATATATCTTCTACATCTTCCAACAATAACCTGATGTATCTTAATAGTCACAAGTTTTGTTATCCTTGAAATTAGTAAATAGTATGTCAGTTTAATTAAAAAATAGTCATAATTTTTCTTGTAATAAGTTTAAATCATGATAATGCATCAATGTCTCTGATTGGGAAGCCACACTTTTGGTACATTGTGGGATGAAAGTCATGGATCATGATTTTGTCTAAGGAAGTACTTACAAAGTACGTTACACCCTTATTGCCTATATTGTATGTTAAATTTATTAAGATTGATATTTAAAGCTTACAAATACCTTACATTTCTCTATTTTTATTTCATTTGTGTTTGTTGTATGAGTAGAAGGAGAACCCTCTCAGTAGAATGATGACTCATAAACAACATAGTTTTAATATCCTTGAGAGACATTAAAATATATAAATAACCCTCCATTGTGGTGTAGAACTCTTATTATTGTGCAAAACTTATATTATATGTTTTTGTTATATACTTTGAATTATTGTAAAGATGTAACATATTGATATACATTATTATATGTTTTTGTTATATACTTTGAATTATTGTAAAGATGTAACATATTGATATACATATTTGTATATAAAGTTATGTTATAATTAATATTCTTCATAAAAAAATCTTCACACACACAAAAATTACTCAGAGTTTTTAATTAAGTAACAAATATTCATATAATAGTAGGTATTACATACTGTTGAGCGAGATGGTCGATGTCTTTCTTATGACAAATAAATAGCTTAAGTAAAATGAGTTCGTTGAAGCAACAATTTGTTAGAAAGAGATTATTTTATGTTGTGTTAAATGCTTTTATACATGTGGATATATATGGATTGACCATGGATGGGTGATTTATATGATCCTTGATGTGCCTTGGGTGACGATAATAAACATGAAACTTACGTTAACAATGATATCATAACTTCATTGATGATCTAATCACGTAGACCGAATTTCAAGTGATGAGAAGTTGAAGGAGACTTACACTAATTTACATCTGACTTGGTAGCAAGTGTACACCTAACTTGATAGCAAATGTTTTGTGTCACCTTAACATCCTAAACATAAGTCAGATAAGGTTTGGTGAATTCAAAATATGTTAGGTGTTAACCTCGTTGCAACTTATTTATTATAGTTTAAAGTTTTCAAAATGACATCTTACTTTATCTTACTTTCGTCATGATTTAAACATGAGTTCATCATCATTCATATGCATGATGATGATTTTGTATAATGTTACATTTTTTTTACTTTAGTTAATTGTTACGTGTTTACTAGTATGTTAATTACGATGATCGTACGTGGTATAAAATAACATTTTATTATAAGTGACAGTAAGATCAAACAAACTTCTATCTGATAAGATATCTATATCAACATATGACACATGATATATATATATATATATATATATATATATTATTAATATGATACTATTTGTTTGTTGGTAATAAAATTTACATATGCAACTAAAACAAGAAAATAAAACTTTAAATTTAAATGAGGGAAAAAACTTATTTGATTTTAAAATTTGGTCAATCAATTTTTTATCTTCACTCAATAATCATCTTACTATTTTGAAAATGATCAACTTCGAAATTGGTCGAATACAAGGAAGAATCGTTTTTTTTTTCTTTTTGTTTGTGTTGGAATTATTATTATTTTTTTTTATGAAGATTGAAATGTTTATAATTGACTTTAAATATATTAAAAAATTTATATATTTCATATTTTTATTTAAATAAGATGTTAAATATTTAGAATTTGTTTATTTAAGATTTTAAATATTTTATATATTTCATATTTTTATTTATATAGAACATTAAATATTTTGAATTTGTATTTATTTAAGAATTTGAACATTTTAAGAATTTTATATTTTTATTTAAATATGACATTAAATATTCAATATTTGTATTTATTTAAAACTTTAAATATTTTAATATATTTATATATTTCATAATTTTATTTAAATATTTAGGATTCATATTTATTTAAAATTTTGAATATTTTATAAACTTTATACATTTCAAGTTTTTAATTTAAATAGGACTTTAAATATTTAGAATTTATATTTTTTAAAAAATTTTAATATTTTAAAAAATTTAGATTTTTATTTAAATAGGACATGATATATTTAAAATTTGTATTTTTAAATTTTTTAAATATTTAAACTATTTATTTTGATGTAATAATTTATAATTTTTACATATATAATCCTAATTACATTAAGTAAGTTGTATTTTTTTAAAATAATCATTCAACAATATTTTCTATAATAATTTACAGCAACTTAATTAACTAAAATCTACAAAAACAACATCATAATTCACTATTCAAATAAATAAATTTGTAAACTTGCCCTTTATAACTTAATTTTTTTTTTTTAATTCTCTCTCAATCAACCATCGTCTCTCCATAAACTTCAATCAATCATCTTCACGAATTTACTTTAACATTTTCAATACAAACAAGTTTATCTTTACACATTCATTCTTTCTCACCTCCACAAATCTTGTTTCCAATCTAAACGCAAGTATTGCATATATCCTTCAAAAATTTGTAGAAGATGTACACAATTTTTTCAGGCTGCGTTTGGCAAAAGAAACAACGTATACCAGAAATTAGATGCAAAGGAAAAGCTATAATGAAAATTATTTTGGAACGTGTTTTAATAAGTGCGTTTCTGGCCACGTCTTGCCAAGAGACCAAATATGATTTATACCTAAATTAGCTGAAAAAAAGGATTACGATGAAATCATTTTGAAAGGATTTGTTTGGCCGTGGTTAGGTTTTAAAACCTAAGTTTTTTTAAATAACAAATTAAATGCTTATCTACCCTAGAAAATGATAAGAGTTTGAGTCGTGATCATTTAATATATGTATTCTTTTCAATAGTTTTATTATAAAAAGTGGAAATAGAGTAAAACAATGTGTATCCTGCATTTTCTATTTTATTATTTATATATAACTATGTTTAATATTAAATTTAAATAAAAGAGAGTATATATATATATATTATTTAATAAGATTTATTAAAATAAAATATTTCAATTAAATATGCAAATGAAAAATAATATTTTAATAGTTTTAGTGTCATTAATAATGTTACATCAAACAAATACGGATTGTTTCATCTTTCAGTAATCATCTATTTTTTTTACATTAAATAGTAAATGAGAATAAATAAACACTCTTCCATAGCTTCCTCCTCTTGGGTCTTCTTTATCCTTAATGACTTCTACACCTTCATATTTAAAAACTCCGAAAACAAAACAAAAACATGTAAATAAGCTTAATAAAACATTTATCTTTTTTAGTTTTAAAGGCTTAAAAAATGATTTTTGAAGACAATAAAAAAGTAGTGAATGGTTAATGTTTATAAAACAATCATTTTAGTGCTCTTGGTAAGAAAAAAAAACATTTGAGTCTTTGATAAAAATAAATAAATAAAAAGGATTTAGGGAGAAAATAACGAAGAAATAAGCAACAAACGTCATGTGAATATCTTATTATAATTGTAGTGTTTTATGAAAGAAATAGAAACTGAAAAGTTTACTCATTTGAGAGTGAAAGAAAAGAGTGAGTGATGGGAAGTGGAAAAGAGAGTCCGTTGAACGAAAAGTCACTTGTCTTAACTCAACCAATAACCAAACTTCATACGTTTGTATATAAAATTACGTACAACATTTTATATACAAAAACGCAATGCATGTAAAGAAGATGGAACAATTGGAACAAAACCAGAAAAAAAAATTAAGACGAGAGTAAGTAAGTATCTACAAAAAAAGAGAAAAGAAAAAAAGTGAAAATGGGTGTGTCTCCAAGAGAAAAGAGTAAAAGACTTAAGGGAAGAGACTGATTTTTAGATACATTAATATTGTAACTGATTACTCCCAATGAAAAGAGAGAGAAGTGAGAAGTTTTTGATAAATTAAAAATGAGAAGTTTTTTTTTATAGAAAGACTTATGTGAAGTTGTTAAGAAAGTTATATTATATATAATTAAAAAAATAGAGTATTTTTTTTAAAAATAACATAAATATAGAAGATAACAATAAAATGATAAAAAATCTCTTATTATATATTTTTAATATAATAAAATAAAATATTAATATAAGAATAAAATGAAAAAAAGTAAATACGTACATAAAAAGAATAGTTAGTAGGAGAATCTTCTTCATATATAAATATATAAATATAGAACATGAGATATTATTTTATATTAATAGTTTACTTATATTTATTATTATTATTATTATTTAAATATAATAACTTATTATTAAAAACAATTGTGAAGTAGATATATACTTGAAAAAGTGGGTCATGAAAGCATATTTGTCCTAAAAGTTTGTCCATTCATCCATTTTTTAGCTAATGAAGAGAGGTTTTAAAATGGAGTGAGTGAGCCCTTTGAGGCAATACACATTATCATCTTATTCTGTTTATATAAAAAATCAGTTCCTCCTCAAAATTCAAAACCCTCAACTTTTAAATTACAAACCCTATCACACAATTCATAACATGATCACAGCACCTTTTTCCACACCCACTGCTACTTTCTCCCCTCAAAGCGTCTCCTCACGGCAGCGCCACATCAAATTCCGCTCAACTGTATCCTTTGCCGCCGCAACCGCCACCGCCACCTCCATCGATGTTCTGAGCCCTCAAAGCATGGCTTCCTGCACCACGCTTTACGAGGTTCTTGGAGTCCGTCCCGCCGCGTCGGAAGGAGAAATCAAAGCGGCGTACCGGCAACTGGTGAGGGTCTGTCACCCGGACGTGGCTCCGGTGGGGCAAAAGGAATCCTCTGCGGGCAAGTTCATGAAGATCCATAATGCGTATCGCACGCTTTTGAACCCCGAGAAGCGTGCCAAGTACGATAGAAGCTTGTTTCCACGTGGGCGAGTGGTCTCAACGGCGGCGTCTAGGGTTTCCAGCTACGGTGGTCGGAGATGGGAAACTGATCAGTGTTGGTAGAGATTGAGAACACGATAACTTCTTCTTCGTTAAAAATATTAGTTTATTATAGATATTATCGTAACTCAATTATCTCATATTTGTATATTAAATCACCTTCAGTGTATGTGACTATTAAGTATATAGTAAAGAGAGTAATTGAATTTTTTAAAAGGAAAAAGTTAAAATTATGCATTTAATTTGTTAGAAATAGCTTTTCTATATTTTATTTAAATATAGATAAAATCATACCAGAGTATAAATTAAGACAAGAAGAGAATACAAAAATGAAAAACACTATAACTCTTATTATCATGTTATTGTAAGAGTTATCATTATTATTTCCAAAGTCATTATTAATTGGTTATAAAAGGAGAAACATTCTTATTATTATTATTGTTGCTTTTTTAATGTTATTTATTATTAAATATTGTAATTAAAAAATATAAAAAATATTTTATCAATTTATTAAATATCTGAGAGATGTTTTCAATAAAATATTTATAAAAAAGTTATACGTGACTACACAATTCTTAATTCATTTTAGTAAGAGTTTGTTAGGATTAACCTCTAGTAAAACTAGTAAGACACAATAGACGATATTTTTAACCCCTCTTAAATTTCCACGGTTTCTTAATAAATTGCATGCAAAGTATTTTTTTTTTTAATTTTAACATTAATATCTCTTAAAGAAAACTATTACCTGGATTTTTTTTACAAAACAACACACTTAGATGGTACACGTTATCATACATTTGTTTACAAATCACAAGTTCATCTTGTTTACAAAATGAGATTTTTCATTGTATATCATAATCTCCAATCTGATGTTCTCTCATCTTGTGTCCTAAATTATTTTTCAAATTTGATTTTTATTTTTCTACATTTTACACGACTTAGATCATTTTTATAACTATTGTATTGTTTGTTTTTGGGAACAAATTATTCTCTGATGCATTTTCGTTCTAAATTGTAATAATTATCGTTTAAAAAACTACCATGTATTTTGCGGGTTTGGTGACTCGAGTCTCTTGTTCGTCTCTTGTTTCGTTTTCTTTACTTTGTGTATTCTTAGACCTCAACACTTTATCTTGTTGGATTTATTCATTTATTTTTGGATTTTTACACTCGGAGAAACTTTATATTTATGTTTTGCTTTATTTTTTGATGATTTGTTTTTTATAGTTTGTAGAGCATGTTTGGAACACAAATAGTCTCAAAGACTGAGCAAATTTATTGAAAAATCAGTAACTTGATTTGACAATCCTTATAGTTATGTAAAACTTTTGATGTGATGGGTTTAAAAATAAATATACATTAAGTTTGGAATTAAATGATATAAAAAATATTAAAATAATAATATTGAGAGTTGCAATGTGATTGTATACAAAATGTGGATTGTCAATGTATCATTATCCTAATCTCAATTATCTCATACTAGCACGGTACCCGTGCACATGAGATTTCTTAAAAAATATCAATTATAATATTAACAAATAAAATAAAAAATAATAATGCAACACAATACTATTTTTTTTAAAGAATATTTGTAATTAATTGAAAATAAAAGTAAAAATTAAATGTAAAAATAATAATCACATTTAATAATATAAATTAGACTATTTTAATGTAGTTGACAAATTTTAAGTGTTTACCACATGACAATATTCATTGTAAAAGCAAACTGAAAAAAAAAACATAATTATATTTATAGAGAAGTAAGTACCAAAATATAGATGTGTACATGAAACAACATTACTTTAAAGCACTATATTATTGAATCAATAAAATTTAAAATAAGCAACATGGGATCATTCGAAACAAAACATTATTAACGAATTTAAAAACTAATACATAAAGATATTAACAAAAACTTGCAATAAGTCACAAAATATAAGAGAGAAAAATCAATATAAGTGACAAAACATGTTAGAGTCGACAAAATAACAAATAATTTAGGATTTGTGTTTTTTACGATTTTGAATAATTTACATTTTTTATTTTATTTTATATCTTTATTAGCACATTATATAATTTAGAATTTGTATTTATTATGAATTTGTATAATTTATGATTTTTTTTATTTCAGATATTTTATTTGAGTATAACATTAAATAATTAAAGCTTTCTATTTGTGTAGAATTTTGAACCATTTAAAAATTGTATTTACTTCATATTTTTATTTAAGTATGACATTAAATAATTTATGATTTGTATTTATTTAAATTTTTTAATAATTTATAAATTTTATTTATTTAAATTTTTTATTTAATTAGAAAATTATAATTTATGATTTGTATTTATTTCAGATTTTGAATAATGTAGGAATTTTACTTATTTAAATTTTTTTATTCTAGTACATTAAATAAATTTAAGATTTGTATTTAGGTTTAATGAACATTTTGGTCTCAACGTTTTAAAAAAAATGCAAATTCATTCCAGTTATTTAATTTTGTTTTGTTTTGTATGATCCTAAAGTTTTATAAACAATTGACTACAAATTTTATTTTATTAAATTGTGTTATTGTAATAGATTTACTTCAACGTTTCCTCTGCATATTAAATTTAAATTATATGTGTTGTAATCAAATTGAATTATATTAAAATATTTCTGGGATCAAATATATATATTTTTTTTAAAGTGGATATGAGATTACATATTTCTAAAATGTAAATTAAATTTATAAAACTTTATAAATTTAAACATTTCTCTCCTTTACAAACGGGGAAACGAAATAAATGCATACATATATTTAAAAATAGATTATAATCTAATTATGATGACTAATTAGGTATTAATAAATTTAATTTTGTGTATGAACTTAAATATTTTAAAGATGAAAATTTTCACAAGTTTCTGTTCATGTTAATAATCTTTAAATACAGGAAAATCATAGTTAAAAAATATTTATTTTTAGAAAATAGTTTTATAAAATTTAATTACTCTGGAGTGTCCATTTTATTTTTTAAATATTTATTGTTATTTATAATTTCATATTTTTACCAATTTTTATTTATATGATTTTCTAAAAATTCATATATTTTAGAAGGAAATAAAGAAAATAACCAATATAATATAAGTACAGATCAACTTAAATATAATTTATTTTTTAACTTCAAAAATTGCTTTTCAGAATTATAATTTTAAATATTTTTTGAAAAGTGTTTAAACAAAAAGGATATTTGTGGAAAAAATGTTATAAAAAAGGAGGCAAATCAATAAAACTAGAAATTAAAAATAACAGATACGAAAATTTAAAGAGCTGGGCCAAGATGGGTAATTTGGGCCTGAGTTTTGGGCCTTTGTAAGTTGGTCCGGTGGAGTTGTCTCAGGGACCAAAAAATATAAAGAGAAATGAATGCATGAATTGCGATTAGGGTTTTAAAGAGACGCAACTCCTCTGCTCTGTTTCTTCAGTTCGGTGGTGCCGTAGCAGGGAGCTTCAGCGTATCTCTCAATTCCAGAATGGTTCGTTTTTCTTCTAACCTATCATTCTACTTTAGGGTTTTCATGTCTTTTGAATCTCGTTTTCATAATGGTTTTGATCTTAGTCCTTTTGGCATTTTACTTTATCTCTCTAATTTTCTTGAAATGGCTTGCTTTACTCTATTTTCTGTTGCATCTGAACTTATCGTTTTGTTCTTTGCGACAAGAGTGCTGTTATTTGTTTACAATTCAGATCCGTTTTTGAAATCATGGTGTTGGCATTCGATTAGAAATTGCTTCAAGCCTTTGAAGAGTTTAATGGGGTTTATCTAGGTTTCGCTTTGTATATGAAAGTGGAAGAATGTTGCGATTTGAATGTGATCTGTTCTGTGTGTGTTATATGTAAAGATAACTTCGAGGCGGATGAATCAGTATATTGTGGCCCGGGGTTTTATTTGTTTAACGTAGACTTGATGATGAAGTATTGTGTTTTTTTTTTTAAATTGATTTTTTGTTTGAGCTTTGGATTTGAATGCATGACTGTGACAGGCTAGAGGATTGAAGAAGCATTTGAAGAGGCTCAATGCCCCAAAGCATTGGATGCTTGACAAACTGGGTGGTGCATTTGTAAGTGAAAATTTCATCGTCTTTTGATCAGTTTTCAACGGAGAATTTCAGAGTCTGATGTGTGTTTTTCCGTGTTTAGGCTCCCAAGCCCTCATCTGGACCACACAAATCTAGGGAATGCCTACCACTGATTCTCATTTTGCGAAACCGGCTGAAGTATGCCCTGACATACCGTGAAGTCATTTCTATTCTGATGCAACGACATGTCCTCGTTGATGGCAAAGTCAGGACAGACAAGACATATCCTTCTGGTTTTATGGGTATGTATTAAGAATTACTTTTGGTGTGTTTGCTGAGTTGGGATTGTATGATATGCTATGATAATTCGTTGCTATCATTATTATTATTTGCTTCATGAGTTTTAGTCTTTATTTTTGGTGTGTTTGCTGAGTGGGGTATCATATGCTATGATTATTCGTTTTTATCATTATTATTATTTGCTTCGTGAGTTTTTGATGTATTTCCCTTTTTATGATGAAATGCAACTCCCGGCTAAACCTAGAATATAGAAGAGATTTTCTGCTCAATGTAATACTTTTTTGAATTATATTTATATCTTTACAGATGTTGTATCCATCCCTAAAACAAATGAGAACTTCCGCCTGCTGTATGACACTAAAGGCAGATTCCGTCTTCACTCAGTCAGGGACGAAGAAGCTAAGGTACTTTTGCTTGATTACGCGGAATAACTTTCGTTCTTAACTACTTTATGAGATTACACTACTCTACTATTATACAATAACAGACGTGGATTCATCGTGTTAAGTTCTTGTTTATATACTATTAACCTGGTGCAGAATGTTCACTCCACCGATCTAGGTTGTTTAGTTTTTTGAATTTTGCAGCTGCGACCTAGTTTTCACTTTAGTAATTATGTCCACTTGTTTTCCTTGTATGATGGCAGTTCAAGCTTTGCAAGGTTCGGTCAGTGCAGTTTGGGCAAAAGGGCATCCCATACCTGAACACCTATGACGGGCGCACTATCCGCTACCCAGACCCTCTCATCAAGGCTAATGACACCATCAAGTTGGACTTGGAGGAAAACAAGATTGTTGAGTTCATCAAATTTGATGTTGGGAATGTAGTCATGGTGACAGGTGGAAGGAATAGAGGGCGTGTTGGAGTGATCAAGAGCAGAGATAAGAACAAGGGAAGTTTTGAGACTATCCATGTCCAAGATGCTACTGGGCACGAATTTGCAACTCGTTTGGGCAATGTGTTTACCATCGGCAAGGGAACAAAACCTTGGGTATCTCTTCCCAAGGGTAAAGGTATCAAGCTTTCCATCATCGAGGAAGCTAGGAAGAGGATTTCCGCCCAACAATCTACTGCTGCTTAAATCATCATTAGGATATCAATAGAATTTTGAGTGCTTTTAGTTTTCATGCGATGCTTTTTGCTTCTAATTTTTATTATCTGGAGATTTTATCCGTTGAATTTTGTCTCTTCAATGCACTATAGAACTTTTATTGCTGCTGCTATATAGTCATGAAGGAATCCTTCCATTCCATAGTTTTTTTTAATGTTGTTTTAGCTGGAACAAGTCTCTTAAGCAAGTCCACTCAATGCATCTTTTTAAGAAACTACTCTTGTTTCTATTTCAGATTGTTTTTCCCTTCTAAAACGTTCTTTCGTAATAATTCAAACTGTGCGAGAGATAGTAGAGATTGATTTACTCTACTCTCGCGAAGGTATAAATAATTACACAACAAAAGTATACAAAATTCCTCTTAATCTAAGCCTTTTATTGAATTTTAAATTAATTAATTAACAATAATTAAGTGTATTATGTTTCTCTTTCATAAAATGAATAACATTTTGAGGTGATGTGTAAAGAGATATTATATGTTTTTCTCAATTCATGCTAAATGATATTCGTGCCTCTTCTAGTTTTCAAATTAACATCTGACTTTCTTATATTTTTAATAACATAATATATAAATCCTTTTATAATATTTAAAGTAAACATTCTGTTTCTTATAATTTTAATAAATTGATATTCACTTTCGTTATTTTATTTAAAAACTTATATTAACCAAATTTTAAAAAAATAAGATTTTAAAGTTTTAAAATATATTTTTTGGTTAAAGAACTAAACATTAATTTTTATAGATGAAATAAGAGTAGTGAGTGTGATGACTTAAAAATAGGTTTAGCCAATATATCAAGAAAAGTACCAAGGTTCATAAAACAGTTGTTTAGACGTTAAATTTCCATTAGTCCATGTTTAGAAATGTATATCTTATTTATCGTTATCATTCATATGAGAAAGAATACTGAGATCTATACTTGAAGTAGGCTTGAATACAAGAATTATAGGATAATTTGCACTTTGAACGTTTTTTAGAGTTTTATTACAATATTTTCAATTCCTGTTGATTTGTGAACCAATACACAAAATTGATAGGATTTCTAAGGTTTGGATTCACTGTGGTTATGGTATGATTGTGTTTTATTTTAGTTCTTAAATAACCCAAACTAGAGAATTCATCTAAAAAATTAAAATTTACTTTTAGTTCTTATTGTCATATGATATTTGTAATAGTGATACACCTACTTATGTATCTCGGATAGTTTTTTCATTAAATTTGAACTCAATTTGACATTAGGTCCATAGACAAATGCTTGAACCCAAATTGTTCATTACAAATGCAAGAAATCAGGCCACTTCAAACCAAAGTGTCCTGAGAAAGAGAAGAATAAAGACAAACAAAGATGTTTATTTGGCTTTGAGAAGGATGTCAATAAACATGGAAAACCTTGATGAATTAGAATCTAAAATAGAAGAAGCAAAGGAAGTTGAAAAATCTTTGTCTTATGTGCAATATATTATCTGATCCCTCATTGGAGGAATTTGATGAAGATGTAGATTTAATAGATCTTTATTTTATCACTGAAGCATATAATGAAATTTTATCTAGTTACTCTATTCTCTCCCAAGCTTATAAAAGCTCCAAAAAGATAAGTAAAGTTTTTGTCAAAACAAATCAAGTCTTTGAACAATAAGTCCACATTCTCATACAAGATCTTTCGCATAAACATGTTAATCTATCAGATGATTATAAATAATTAAACAGAGAACATCAAAACTTGAAACTAAGTTGTGACTGACAATCTACTCTTAAAAAATGAAACTTTGAGAAAAGACATATTCACAACTATAAAAGAAGACAATATACTTAATCTTCTAATAAAACCATCATGTAAATCTTATGACAAGCATGATTTAAGATTTGAGGAAGAACAATCTTCAAAGGTGAAAAACACGCAACATTTCTACTTGTTAAATGAGAAGTTGTTAAGCTCTTGATAATTATCAAGAAAGGATCCAAAGTCTATTTGGGTATCTAAAGATAAAATAATTTCTTTTGATTATTTACTTCACAACAAGAAGAAAAATATGTCATGATACTTGGAGAGTAGGTGTTAATGATACATGGTGAAATACAAATTTATATTTTGAGACTTTAAGAATAAAACCAGTAAAGAAGTCAAATTTAAAGAAATAAAAAAGGAATGATAATAATAATAGGAGTTGAATAAATAAGTATGGTTCATTCCTTATATATATTTATTTTAATTAGTATATGATAAAAAATATAATATTCTTATCAGAAGTTAATTATGTGATAGTAGATACAATGTTTTCTCTAATAAAGACCTATTTGTAATAGAAAATGATGACACAACAATAATATTTTCTACTAAAAACAAAGTAAGTTGTACAAAATAGATTTTAGTAAACTACCATATCAAAATTTATCTTTCTTTTCTTTGTATCTTTTAAAACAAAGATCGATGGTATGATATAGGAAGTGTGTGATTATTCTAGCTTGATGTTATTCTTAAAACTACAAAAACTCAATCTCGTGATAGGGTTACACATGTGAGGCATGTACAACTTACTAATATTTTAAAAGATTATATTTTTTAAAAGATTATATTTTAAAATATGATATTTTCTACCAAATATCATATATTTATTTTTTGCATGTTTGAGTTAATTAAACTTTCTAATATATAATATCCATAATTACTTATATTTTTTAATAAAAAATTAAAAAATATAATAAAAATAATTGTGTTAAATTGAAATAAATTTATTAAATATATTAAAATTTATGAAAATAATATTTATTATTATATATATTTGTTATTTTATATAATTATATATGTTTTGTTGAAATTATAATTTTATTTTATTATTTTCATTATTTATAATTACATGTTGTTATTAATAGTATAATTAGATGTTTTTTAAATTGTGAAATAAATTTATCTAATATTTAATTTGTATATTATATATTATATATATAATTATGTTTTGAAAATACATGTACAAATATATTTGGATAAAATACAATAAGAATAGGTGGAATCAATAATGTCAATTGTGAAAAAAATAATAAAAATGTTCTCACCTTCTCCCTCATCCACTTCCTTACTCTCAAAATCAGTGAAACAAACACAATAAACATCCTATGGCCACTCCTTCCTCATTGATGAAAACAAACACAAATGTGTAAGGAGAACAAAAATATTTTTTTTTATATATTTTTAACTAAAAGAGTCACAATCTTGAAAGATGAAAGAATGAAAATGTTCTCAATTGAAAATTGTTAATTTTAATCAATAGATACTCAAACCCAAAATTTGTTCCTTCACCATTTTCACTTTAAAAAGAAATTGAAGTCAAAGATAATTTTCATGAATAATTTTGTTAGATAAAAATGGGTATTTTTATTTTGCTTTTCTTAACCTGCCATCAAAATTTGCTCAATTTTGCTCAAAATTCAAAGACGACCCTTTTCTCTGTTGGAGATCCCACATGGATTAGAGATTAAGACATTTCATTGTATATAAGTAGGTGTAAACCTCATCTCATAAACCGATTTGATAATGTTGAGTTAGACATAAAGTTTACTTCTTAATATTCTCTCTTTCTCATCTTCTAATAGTTTTTTTATCAAACAAGTTATTTTGTTTCAACTTATTCTATAAAAAAATTATTCAAAATTGATTAATAAAACTATTTTTAACAACTAAATTAAATACGCAATAAATAATCCTCTTGTTATATTTTCTTTAAACAAAATTTATAAGAATTAAATCAAGATTAAATGAAGTTCGAATTCATCTTCAAAATTTATTAAGGAAAAGACTCATTATGAATAATAGAAATAAATAAAAATTTATAAGATATTAATTATTATGATTACTTGCATATTTATTATCCTGCTCACTAGAAGAGTTAAGAAATAAATACAATATAATGAAAGTCGTCTCAACTTTGTAAAAAAGGAAAAATACTATTACGAAAAAAATTATATAAAAAAAAGTTGAACGAACTATTTCGGCAAAGAAAAAATTTCAGACTTTTATGAATTTGAAATTAAAAATGTTTGGTTCTCAATATTGTATTTATATTTTAAAGACAACATCAACAAATTATGTTTTTTTAAAGTGTCTTTTATCCACGTTTTCCTTCAATATTGTTATCATGTGATAAATTTCAATTAGCTTTTTTTCGAGTTAAAAAAACAAAAACAGTTTAAAAATTTAGTTACTTACACAATGACTGATTTTTACATTCAACATAATTAATTGTCGCAATTTTTTTTCAAGATTTAAAATGAAAATTTCAAAATTTGAATATTAAAAATTATTTATTGTACATTGCTGGATTACACGGACCAAAACGTTAAAATCACGTAAAAATATGGCTCAAGTGAATAATTATAAACTTTTATTTTCTACACATGTTGTCTTTGCAACTTCATGTTCACGGCTACATATTATTAGTTTATTTGTTTGTATAAGGGGTTTCAATTTCCTTTCGAAGTGTGTAAATTTATATATGAAATCACTTTCATCACGTTTGGGTATCACAAACACATAACAAATAAAATAATAGATTAATTGTGCTATTTTATTGAGTTTAATATTTTGAGTACCATAAAAGTACCATGAAAGAGTTGAATGTGCATCACTAAAGTTTTGAACAAATTATTTGGAGTCCTCAAATCATAATGGTTTTGTAGAAGAAAAAGGTGAGAATGGGTGTGAAATTGTGCACATGAAACATGACAATGACAACTTACTTTTCCATGATAGTGTTTTCATGGATAGTCCAAAAGGGTGAAGCTTCCACGAATGAAGATTGTACCAACAAAAGTTAGAAAAAAAAAGGATTAGATTGGTTTGTTTGCATTGTTGGTGCCACAAAGTTGGTCTCATATTGACCCTTTGTCTGAGGTACATAGATTTTGCTGTACTAGATAAGTTGTGTACACACTTGTACAGTGCTTCACATCTACACGTCAATTAATGGTTTTGGAGACAATGATGTCAATTTAATTTAGTGTTCTTTGTCTAATAAGGACATTGTAGGACATAAATGCTTCAACTAAGATGTATCATACCATCAAATAGTGAATGTGATAAACAAATCAACATATCTCCCAATATGAAATTGTTCGTTTACAAATCCAAGAAGAGAAAACACAACATTTTTATTCTCAAAGAAAAATTGAAAGCAATTTGCACACGGTAATAACTCAAATGATCTTAACAGAATTCATGTTTCACAAAATTCGTGTTTCAAATTCAAAGCAAACATTTGAAAGATTGACTTTTTGTTATTTTTGAGGATCAGGGGTCAGAAATATGAAGATAAAAGATAATGCACAATTTAACATTAACCAATTTGAGGATTAAGGGTCAACTTAAAAGAGAGATATGAAGAGATTGAAGGAGCATAACAAAAGGCAAGTCAAGCAACAAAGTCATATTAGTAATCTTGCTCAGAATATAAAAGAGCTGTAGTGAGTGTCTAATCTAGCTATTAGAGTGTCTAGTCTATCGAGTTAAGTGTTGAACCATTGTAATTCTTTACATTGTGAAGTTATACCCGTATGAACTTTTTTGTGTTCTATTTGAAAGTGCTTTATTGTTCTTTGAAGAGTTCTTAATCTTTGGGGGAAGTTTTGTAACCTGAAGAGGTGTTAATACTCAATGTAACTTGGAGAAATAAAAATACTTGTTGAACCTGGAGAGGTGAAAATACTTATTGAATATGGAGAGGTGGTGATACTTGTTATAACCAGTTGGTTAGTGGGAGATATCTTAAGCAATTGCTTAAAAAGACTAGACATAGTCTGAGTTTGGGTGAAATATGATAAATCTTTTGTGTTGATATCTATTTACTTTTACTATTATTTTAATTTTCACTATTCGACGATTTACTAGACAATCTTACTAAACAATCTATTAGACGATCTTATTATATGTTTTTGTTAGATGGTCTAATAGACAAACTGATTATCTAACGCGAAAAAAGAGTTTAAAGACTTCGTTCAACCCCTCCCTTCTAGAGCCAATTGCACCTACATCAACAACATACAATGAAAGCTAAAAACTCTCAAAAAATCTTGAGAATCTTCATCTCCAGACATCATTATCAAAACATCTTCACTTGGGTCTTCTCTTCAATTCCAATTGTTTACACTATGGAATTGTCTTTTTCGATCTGATTTTAAACTTCCTATAATAAAAAAATCTACCAACCCGCAATTGTACTTATGACCCCTTAAACATTTTAAGGTTCTTCATGTCGAACTTGTATGTGTTGGTCTTGTTCTTTATTAGGAACCTATTTGTTCTTGTTTTTATTTTGTTGATTTTCATGTGTTGCTCACCTTTCTTTGCATTTTCGTTTTGAACAAAGTGAACAAGAGAACTCCCATCAAATACTCCCATCAAAATATTTAATTGGACATCGGTACATCAAATACTCCTATAAAAATGCTGACAAGTATTAGACGAGTTGTGAATTTTTGGATGATACTCCCATCAAAATGATGAGAGTTATAAGACGAGTTGTAAATTTTTAGATGGTGATTTTTTTATGATAGTATTCAAGTATCGAATATAAATCCACTAACCAAAAACTCTTTAATGCTTTAGTTAATAAAATTACAAAATAACATTAATATGATAATCAAGTTACTTTCTTTCTAATATGTTTGTATTTATAAATTTTTGAGTAAGAAAAAACTTTTTTTTTTATTTGTGCTCTTTGTACTTTATTTAACTAATCACACACTAAATCTTGATTTAGGAAAAGCTTAATTTTTAACGTGAAAGAGACTTTATGTGTCGTGTTGTTATTGGAATCCCAACTCATATTGGACCCAAAGAATCTCACTTCCCATTTCCACTTTTCTTCACTAACCCTAAATCAACGTCCACGCCAAATTTCATGCTTCTAACATAATTCTTACTTTTTTTTTTTTTTTTATCATCACACTAAATCTTAAATTTTAAACCCTAAATTCTAAACATATATCACATGTGCATTGATTGGTTTGTTGCAGTCAATAATAAAATCACAAAAACAAATTCACCATAAAACATATAGACAAAATATGATATTTAAGAAAATAATAATATGTTTAAATAGTTATTTTATTTTATTTTTCTTTTGTTTTACACACTTTAATAATAATAGGAAATAATTAGTATAAAAATAACGTTTTGACAAAAAAAAAATCACTCATTTTGTATCAAATTGAATTGAAAATAAGTTATTAGTTTTCTTTCATGGATTAAACATATGCAGAAAGAAAGAGTAACATGAAAAAACTATTTTTTCATTACAAGAAAATTATTAAATAAAAACCAATTTTATAGACAAAAATAATTAGTTGCTATAATGACTAAATTATATACTATTTTATATACTAAAAAAATTATTGATTTCTAAATTATTTTTTATTATTGATAAATAGTTTTTAAATTGATATCTAGTTAGCTACCAAGATTTTAACTACCAATTATTTAAATTCTAAGTTTGGTAACAAAAATCTTGATAAATAATTAAATACCAATTTAAAAATTATTTAAAAACTAATAATTTTTGTAGTCTTTAAAATAGTTTTTAATTTAGTCACTATAGCCGCTAATTATTTTTTGTCTATAAATTAATTGTTTTGGAATGATTTTTTTTTAATGTTTTTAATTCATGTGTAACGTAGATTTTTTGAGTGGTAAATTATATCATTAAATGAATGATTATTTATATTATTTTTTATTGGGATCATTAATATTTTATAACTGTTTCATCACTTATATTGAGTTATATCTTATAATAATGTATACGAATTTTTGTATTAGTGATTAAAAAAAGAAGTTTTTGGTTTCCTAGAATGAAGACTAGGTATACGTTATAGTGAAAAAAAAGTACTTTTTGGTGATAATAAATCTCTTTAACCTAACTTGCTCCATGATTTTCACGTTGTTAAATGCATTTATTTTTCTCACGTTGACGAATTAAAAGTGTGATGCACTTTTGTACAAACAATTCATTTAAGCTAAAAGTTTCGATCGATAACTATCCAATGTGCTTCTTCGAAACGGACTTAAATGTATTTTTATTCCATACATTTTTATTTTAAATTTTCAAAGTATTGACTTTACTTTTTATATATTTTTTAAATATTTTTTTTAAATTAGTATGACGTGATACATATCTAAATATATTATTATGTCTACAATCATGACAATCATCTAAAGTTACATATAACTTCAACACTTTTTTTTTCTGAATTTAAATATAAAAGAATTTTGTTAATTAGTGGAAAAAATACATTAAACCAATTCAGTTCTATTTAGTGTCGTTATTACTTAAAATACATTAAAATTATTCAAATGAAAATATCATCTTCAATAGATATAATCAAGGGTAATTTAAAAAATATATATTTTATATCAAATTAAAAGTTAAATACTTATTTAATACCTATTAATGTAAAATTATATATGTTAAAGATTATATATAAGAATATTTTATAGCATATAGAAATGCAAAATTTTACTGTTGACAAAGAAAGAACAAAAAATAAGAGAATAAACACAGAAATTAAAAAGTCTTTTTTATTTCAAACTTTCTTAGCTTCTTATAAGAGATTTGCGAAGAAAGTTTTAAATATATATATATATATATATAATTAACTATTTATAATTTATTTTTTTTATTCTTTTCTATTTTAAACTCAAATATTTTTTATTCAAAATAAAATTACATAATTAAATATAATATAATAAACAAATAAAAACATTAAATGTTAAATATATTTATGTTATAAAAATATATAATAATTAATATTTAATAATTAATAGTTATTATAAAATTATAATTATAAATAATAATAATAAATAAAAATTTTATGATAAAAAATAAATATATATAATAATTATATTAATTATAAAAATAAAGATAAAATCAATAATGCTATTTAATATAAAAATAAGTTTTTATTAATTTTTTTTATCAAATTTTATATTATTTTTTATTTTTTCAAAGTTAGTTCTGATATATTACCAAAAGTAATATTTCAAAATCAAAGAAAATAATATTTTAATTAAAAATAATTATAATTTATATATAAATTAATCAAATTATATTTTTAATAATTTTTAAATATAAGGGTCATTTTGTAAACTTATATTTTATCAATTAAAAAAAATATAATTTTAATTTATTCGTCACATTACTCCCAAACTTTCATAAACTTTCCCTACACTTTTTATTTTATTTAGCTTAATCCAAACAACCTCACTTTCTTCACACTTTCTCTACAAATCATCTTAAATCCACTCCCTAATCCAAATAAAACATTAGAGTCTATTCTAGTGAGAGTGTGTTGTGCTATTTCGGTACCAGGAGTATGTGTTGGATATCCCACATTAATTACAGATAATAATACTTAATAATAAATAATCGATACAAATTTTATTTTATAAGTCAATTTTTAAAGTTGAGTTAAATTTTAAGTATATTTTTAATAAGATATATATTTTTTTATATTTAGTTGAAAGCTATTTTTAAAATTTAAAATTAGTACATGTACAATTTTATATAAAAAAAAACTAAATTTATGAACGATGATTGATACATGTTATGTTAGTGGCTGAGAATATCCACGTGTAAGGCATAACATATATGAAAAATAATTGCAAAATGAAAAAAGTGGACCAAATTAATGTCTATGTCATCCATCATAGGAATCATAGAAGTGTCTTATGGCACCAATTTATAAGTTTGTGGTATTGAATGCATTATTCTAAAATTGATCGAATCTTTTTCACTTATTTTCCACAAAGCAAGTTGCGTAGCCTGCAAAGGATTCTTTTATAATATGTGGAATCTTTGACATAGAAAATTACTTCTGAAAACAATTTCTCCAACAAAACAAGTGGTTTTGAATAATATTTTTTTTTTTGCTTGTAGAATCTTGTTTTGATAATTTTCAAACTCACCTTACAAGTGGTTTTGATAATCCATCAAAATAAAGAATTTGAGGTTTATTTTTCATATCTTTATTATATTTCAAAATGTGTATAATTAACATAAAAACAACAACAAAGTGTCCTTTGATTAATTTAAAAGGAACAAATATCAATGAAAAATAAACTTAAGGCAACGTAAATTTTATTTGTTTTAATTAATGTAAAGATAAAAAAAGTAAGATGAATGTTTTATCCTAATACAAGAATAAACATAATTGTTTTTGGGTTATATAAATTTTCTACATTGTTTAAAATTAAAAACACATATTCAATTTCATTATCATCATCTTCTAGGATGCTCATAATTGTCAAAGTTAGATGTTTAATATACAACTTGAGTTTCTTTTTTTTAGAGGTAGAACCACCAACCCTCATCAATGAATTCATCAAATCATTTTATATCTTCGAATGTATCTTAGTGTCCCTTCTCTCCTCTTTCAATTGGAGTTAAGGCGCAAAAGCTTTATTTTTTCTTAATAAATTAAATATATATGTCCAAAGGAAAATTTTCTTACTATGGGTAATAATAAGTGAAAGGCTTCCAACATATAGATTTTAAAAACAACCTTTTCAATAATAATAATAAGATGAAGATGAGTGATGAAAAAATTGAGTGTTAGAACCAAATCAAAGTACACACTTGCTAATGAAAAAATAGGATTTTAGGCATGTAAAAAAAAAATGAATTACGAGGGAAGATGAATAGAATTTAATACCAAACCAAGAAAGAACAAGTATAATTGGTATGAAATAAACTTTTTTTTTTAACAAATTGAATGATAAGATAAAATGGTACATAATAAGATAAACATAGTAGCTCAATTTACAATAAACAATGTATTTGACTTTACTCAAACCTTTACACTTGTATTTGAATTAGTCATAATTATGCTTGTAGTTACTACTAACGAACACATCAAACTCTCTTAAATGGAGATGAAAAGTGTATTTTTTTTTAAACTATGGTGATTGAGAAAGAAATATATGTTAAACAATGTTTAGTTTCCAAAGTATGGAGTTGACACAATGTTTTCAGATTTATAAAAAGTCTACATGATTTAAAACAAGCACTTCATGATCTATCAAGTTTTCAATCAAAGCACACATACATTTTATTACCAAAGAAAAAGTTTAAACACGAAAACAGAATTTCCAATTAATTGTTAATACTCAACTAACTCAATCCAAATGCTTTTAATAACATGGTCACACATTTATTTGTGAATCTATGGTGACCCAACATTATACAGCTCGGACCACTCTCTTTTTCATGCAAATTAATACCTTTCAAATCTCAAAACCTACCATTATTATATCTGTTTAAGATGTTTGTCTCTTCTAATTTGATTACTGAAGGGAAAAAAAGAAGGGTTGATTATTCCTAAAGAGTTGAGATAAGCTATTATTAGAGTAGAGAGGGGAAAGAAAGCGCGTTGGATGTTGTAAGACCCGTCCACAGAAGCACTTTGACACAAATAAAAAGTTCCAAAATTTGTAGAAATCATGCCCTGAAGCCCGGCATAAAGAACATGGTCATCACTTCAAACATACACATATTTCACTCACAGACAATAGCCAGATCATAAGACACCCCATTCTCTTGGCACCTTTCAACAACTTCTCCGTTTTCCCTCTCCATCAAACCCCAGATTCCTGTTTCAACCCCTTTTTCGCTCATCACTCGTTCCTTCAATAAAGGCTCAAACTTTTGCAACTGGGGTTTTGGATCGGAGCGTTAAAGAAGAGAACCATGTCAGACATAGTGAAGCAACTGTTGGCAAAGCCGATCCAATTGGCTGACCAAGTCACCAAGGCGGCGGAAGAGGCCAGTTCCTCTTTCAAGCAAGAGTGCTTAGAACTCAAATCCAAGACAGAGAAACTCGCGGGGCTTCTTCGACAAGCAGCGCGTGCCAGCTCCGACCTGTACGAGCGTCCCACGCGGCGTATAATCGCCGACACCGAACTCGTGCTCGACAAGGCCCTGTCTTTGGTCCTGAAATGCCGCGCCAACGGCCTCATGAAGCGCGTGTTCAGCATCATTCCGACGGCGGCGTTTCGCAAGATGTCGTCCCAGCTCGAGAATTCCATCGGGGACGTGTCGTGGCTCCTCCGGGTTTCGGCTCCGGCGGAGGATCGCGGTGACGAGTATCTCGGCCTCCCTCCGATCGCCGCGAACGAGCCCATTTTGGGCCTCATTTGGGAGCAGGTGGCGACCCTCCACACGGGGTCTCTTGACGACCGATCTGACGCAGCCGCCTCGCTCGTGTCGCTGGCACGTGACAACGACCGGTACGGGAAGTTGATAATCGAGGAAGGTGGGGTTGGACCTTTGTTGAAGCTGATAAAGGAGGGTAAAAAAGAGGGTCAAGAGAACGCCGCCAGGGCTATTGGGCTTCTGGGTCGTGACCCTGAGAGCGTGGAGCTTATGATCCTTGCCGGGGTGTGCTCTGTGTTCGCCAAAGTCCTGAAAGAAGGTCCCATGAAAGTTCAAGCTGTGGTTGCCTGGGCCGTGTCTGAGTTGGCAGCTAAGTACCCAAAATGTCAAGATCTTTTTGCTCAGCATAATATCGTTCGCTTGCTTGTAAGTCATCTTGCTTTTGAAACCGTTCAGGAGCATAGTAAATACGCAATTGTTAGCAACAAACCCACATCAATCCATGCTGTTGTGATGGCTAGTAATAATTCTAATGGCAATACTTTGAAAAAGGAGAGTGAATATGAGGACAAGCTTATGCAAAGTCGCATGCAGCATCCCTTAGGTGATAAGTCCACAAATCAGATGCTTAAAGTGGTCACAAGTACCATGGCAATGCATGCTGCCAACAAGCAGCAGCAACAGTTAAGTCAAGACAATGAAGGGACTCAGAACTCACAGGGTGCTCCGCCAAAGGCCAATGGGAATAGTAATGGCAAGCAGAGCCATCAGTCCCACCAGCAAAGCTATACCTACTCTGGAATTAACATGAAGGGAAGGGAACTGGAGGACCCTGAGAATAAGGCTTACATGAAAGCAATGGCAGCAAGAGCCCTCCGGCAGCTCGCCAAGGGCAACGTAGCCATTTGTCGGAGCATCACTGAATCGAGGGCTCTGTTGTGCTTTTCCATTCTTCTTGAGAAAGGGTCTGAAGATGTGAAGTACAATTCTGCCTTGGCAGTGAAGGAGATAACGGCAGTGGCAGAAAAAGACGCAGAATTGAGAAGATCAGCTTTCAAACCCAACTCTCCCGCTTGCAAGGCAGTTGTTGATCAAGTGCTTAAGATCATTGAGAAGGAAGATACAAAACTCCTGATTCCTTGCATAAAGGCTATAGGGAATTTGGCAAGGACATTCCGGGCAACGGAGACAAGGATAATTGGTCCCTTGGTCCGGCTTCTTGACGAAAGAGGGGCAGAGGTGTCAAGGGAAGCAGCAATCTCTCTCACAAAATTTGCCTGCACGGAAAACTACCTCTGCCTTGATCACTCCAAGGCAATTATAAGTGCTGGTGGTGCAAAGCACTTGGTCCAGCTTGTGTATTTTGGAGAACAGACAGTTCAGATTTCAGCACTAGTTCTGCTCTCCTACATTGCATTGCATGTGCCAGACAGTGAGGAACTTGCTAAGGCCGAGGTTCTTGGAGTGCTTGAATGGGCTTCCAAGCAACCTAACGTGACGCAGGATGAAACTATCGATGCTTTGTTGCAGGAATCCAAAGGTAGGCTGGAGCTTTATCAGTCTAGAGGTTCAAGAGGATTCCAAAAATTACATCAATAGGAACAATTAGTAATTCATTGGTGTGGTTGTGAGGTTTGTCAATCATTCGTGTCTAATCCATTGTTCTTGTGAGTGTATATACAATCAAATGCCTTATCCAATTGTTCAGATTTGTTTTCAACTATAAAGAGAATTGTTTGCCTAAACCATTTGTTCTAACTTTCCTTTCTACCTCTCAAGTTGACCCTCTCATAGAAATTGTAACCAATGAAAACAGTTATAAAGTTATACTTTGTAATCGTGCCTTCGTAAACACTCTACTGTTGCTCTTTTCTAATGGGAAAGTAAAATGTACAGCTGAACTGTTTTCCTGAGTTATTCAGCTACAATGGGTTGTAGTAGTAGCAAATTTTTGTTTTCCACAATGGCCATTAGACGTTAATTTTCATAACGAAGGACCTATTAGTCTAATTAAAGCACTGAGGCTGATACATGCATGTTCTAAAGATGTTCCATTTTCCATGTCAAGGAACTTATATAGATTTTAGATGAAAAAAACAGTGGCCGGATGCGTAGTTAATTCCAAAGCTTTCAGGGCAACCAATCGAAGTTGATAATTTCCCAAACCTTCAATTGCCAAAGCAATCTGTATAATTTCATCAGAGAAAGTTCAAAGAAAATAATAATGATTGGGGGCAGATGAACCCTCTGACACGATGATATTCGCCACTGAATTTTAGTGGCATGGGGGCCAATAGTAGATTATGATAATTTTTGGCATGCATATATTCATTTCAACTGGCCATATTATATTGTTTGTATACAAGTATCACATGTAGGCCATTTCATCATGGTGGATAAATTGCTATCATCTAGAAAAAGTGTTGCTAGTACCTCAAACAACGAGGAATCAGGGCAAAATACAGTAAAAGGAATGGCCATAATGATCTTGAAAAGATTCTATATTATCAATTAAGAAGCTCACTACTTAGGCATACGGAAAAACAGCTAAGAAAGTGACATGGTTTATTTTATGACAAGGAAATCTGTTAAGATATCAAAGGGAAGCAATACACTTTAATATCAAACAAGTGAAATCAGAGCCCGTTAATTATACAGAAAAAAGTCATCAAGCCAGAATTGGTGTCTTAACAACAGCATCCCATGAGAAATTGAAAGGTTTTATATTTCTTTTCTCATCTGTAATACTGACAATAATGATATTTTTACTTTCTAACTATCTTCTTCGTCAAGTCGGTTATCATTTTATTATAATTATCTTTCTTCTCCTCTATTATCATTCTTCACAATAGAAACTATTGTCCAATCTGACAACAGAAAAAACCCTCGTCACAGTGGGTAGTTCGGCTAAGTGCATCAATCTGTACCCTACACTACTCTTTCAAAACCAACATTTAGGAATGCTGAGGGCAGAGTTACAACTAATTCATACTCCTATTACCACACCACGCACAGTTTGGCCACTGGTGTATTCTTCACTTTCAACCAATAATGATAGAAAATTAAAAAGTAAGTAGGCAATTTGTCTTCAAAAGTATTCATTTGTGTCAATTTAGATTAGAAGTATGCAATTTCTGAATTTGTTTGTTAACTAGTAATAAATATTTGCAGTAAAGTTAAACTAACTTATCACAAATATAATGATTTAAAAGACTAAATTTTCAAAGACGACTAATTGAAGAATGAAATTCTATACAAACTATAATTTTAGAAGTATTAGGAAAATTGGTTAAAGTTCGAAAAGTTTCTTCAGGGTCGGATCGGATTTGTAACTATCTGTGTAATTAGTTTTTTGGGTGATCTTTGTGCATTGTGAGGATATCAGAGAAGAGAAAGAGATTTTGTATGATGAAACATACAAAACATATTGTATTAGAATAAGATAGGGAGAAAGAATATATAGAAATAGAGTTTAGGGTTAATAGAAGATTGTTTTCCAATAATTAATTATTCACTTCAAGAATTCTCTACTCTATAAGTCAAGAATTTAATGGTGATCCTAAAGACACTTAAATTTTTAGCTTAATGTGAAATAGACTTTTAACTATAACAAAATCAAATCAATGAGAGACCACTACTTATTTATTCAAAGTTAATCTTTCTATTATCGAACACCACGCTCATTGCTCATCCTAATTCCTCCTAGTGATTGCTTACATGCATCACATTCATTTCCTTGCGTTCACGCAATGTTGATTAGAAACAGGATCACAAAAACACGGGAGAAACAACAATGAAAAAAAAATCAAAAACCGAAATCAAAATCATATATTCTGATTTACAAATGAGAAGTTATTAAGGAATATATCACTAATTATTGATATTATTAATTATTATATAACTTAATTAGTTATTAAAGAAATTGTATATAAATTATTATATGATATATTTAGTTGATTAAATAGACATGATTATGTTTTATATTCCTTTTCTAAAGTTACAATTTTGTTTTAGTATATATATATACTACACTCCAAATTCATTCTATTTGAAACCAATATATTTATTCTGGTCATGGTATCGTAGCATGACCTTAGTGCTCTTGTTATCAAAATTTTCATGTATTCTAAAAACACCAATACTGCCATGGTAGACGATTCGAATGGTTTTGGATCAGATATCAAAACCACTGATCCCCCACTCCCGTTCTATATTCATCATTCAAATCAACCAGACCATCTCTTGATTCATATCAAACTAAATGACATCAACTATCAATCCACGAAAAACATGACAAAATCTCAGGAAGTATATCATTCAACTTCTTCTAGTGCAGTACAAAGATTCATCGTGGAGCACATCCAAAAATTGGCTCAAGCAATCAATGCATTAAATCAAAACAATTTTGGTAATGTTGACGCATACGCAAATTTCACAGGTTTGATTCCATTAACTCTTGTGTCGATTAATTCTAGTAGCGCAAGTTCTTGGATTTTGGATATCGACGCCATGAATCACATTGTTTCCCACATGTCTCTTTTAACTAAACCCAAATCTTCCATACAAGTGTCAATTTACCGAATTGTGCTACAACACAAGTCACACACGGCCACCGTTATTTTTAATGTCAAACTCACACTTAAAAATGTCCTACGTGTCCCATCTTTTAACTTGAACTTGGTTTTAGCTAACAAACTCACAAAAGGCCTAAATTGTTGCATTTTATTCTTTCCTGAATTTTGTATTTTGCAGGACTTGGTTTCGAGAAGATGATTGACTTGGGTAGACAGTGTGGTGGTCTATACTACATGCATCCATCAAAGAATAAATCGACTATTTTCCATGTCTCTCAGTCGTCCAACTTATGGCATTTACGCTTGGGACATCCCTCTTTTTCTCGTTTTTAAGTAATGTGACATTTACTCCTTGATCATCCTAAAGAACTAGGAAATAGTTGTACAATTTTTCCAAAGGCTAAGTAGACACTCATGCCTTTTTCCAAAAGCTCAATAACCACAAAATTTCTTTTTTCACTTTTACATTGTGATGTCTGGGGTCCTCCTCATAAATTCCTACACACATTGGTTTGCGTTACTTTCTTACTATTGATGATTTTTCTCGTTGAACATGGATTGTTCTCATGCATCATAAATCAGAGACAATTTTTATTAACTAATTTCATACAATTCGTACGACTCAATTTTTTGCTCCGGCCAGTCTGTTAAGACCCATCCGTCACAGGGAATTATTAGATGAATTTTAGCATCATTCAGTTATCAAGTTCAACATGTTCTATGCTACTTTTATTAAATGTTGGGCTTGTGTCAGCCATACATATTATTTCCATAAAAGCTTATTAGTATTCCCAAGTCAAAGTTGAAGGAAACTTAAAAGCTCGGTCAACCATTATCGATTACATAGGCCTCATATTACTGCTTCAACCAAACTATTCCATTCTACTTGGCAACGACTATGTCGCCTATCTCAATGCTCGACAAAATTGCAAATTACATCAAGGCTCAGTCAGCCATTTCAAACCATCACCACAAAAGTTAAAGCTTTAAATTGAACAAGGCAATTGTTAAAGTGTTTTATGCTCACATCCTGGCCCAAGTTGATATGAATAAATTTACAAATGTTGAAATTACAAGGGTTCAAAGACCTCCAATAAGGAGGGTTCAACTTTTCAACGTTCATGAACATTGCTATTTATAGACAATCCAGAGGAAAGAGAAATAAGTGTGCGTTACTTAGCACCGTTGGATCATTCTTAATCCAAAGGCTCACCATACTCGATAATTGAAACAACACAAATTGCCAGCCGTTAGATCAAACAGTGCTCATCGAACGACATTTTGAGAAAAGGAATGTCACATCTCTGACAAACATTAAATGTGCTCAACAATCACATCTCGTCTCGGGGCACCCAACGGTCACATCTCAACTCCTCAGAAATTAATAATTTTCTCGAGCTTGAAGGGCAAGTGTATTGGTCAGTACCGGACAAGTCAATCTCGACCTCGGTGACCAACTAATCGTGTCAAAGAACATCTCAAGGTAGTTAATAAATGGAAGCAACAACAATTACCAAAGTATTTAATAGGTCATAATCACATCTCAGATTATGCGAGAACTATCTCTGAGAAATCAGCTAAATACTGATTAACTGAAAGATATTAAATATATTCTTTAGATATACCAACATATCTTCCTATAAGTCAGTGATCACGATATACATCAGTGCGCAACTGATATTCAACCCATTACAACTTGGACCCATGACCAACATTATAAATAAACCTTTCACAGAGGTGTAAGGTACACTTTATCAATTTCCAAATATACATTTTTTACACAGAGTACTTGATTCTTGAAGTACCTTTTTTCATATTAACCTCGACCAAACACCAGCTTTGTGAGGCCTCAACATTATTAAATTTTTTTTTTCTCAACATTGTTCCTTGTGAAGGTTTGCACTTAGAAAAGGTCCAATTGTCTTCTCTTCCATGTAATTTGCTAACTATCATAATTGAGAAGCAGTAATATACTAAATATAAAATAAGATAATAATAATAATGATTTAATATGACAACAAAAGTGATTACAATTATAACAATCATAGAAGTAATAATTTTTCACCAATCTCATTTTCATTAACAACAAAAAAAAAGGTCTCTTCTCTGTCCTTATTGAACTTGAAGTTGCCACATCAAGGCAATGCTCGTACCCTAAATATTTGTTTTACCTTGCATATACTGAAGAAAAAAAAAAAATCTGCCAAAACACATGAAAAAGCAAACAAACAAATCAATGTTACGTTAATAATTATTTTTCCCAAATTAAAGGGGGTGAAGATGAGAGAATATAGTAGAATGAGAAAAAGATGAATAAAAGTGAAACCTGCTCATGGAGGATTCAAGCAAGCGAGGTCAGAATTGACCTGGATACTTCTTCCGCCTCCAGTTGCTCTTCCAACAATTAAATAATCAAAATTATATAGGCCTTCTTTTGTGCTTCTTTTATACTCTTGTGAGAGAGCATTGAGAAAGAGTGGAGGCTGATGAAAAGGCGGAATGGATGTAGTGGACGTGGGACGGTTACTCTAAATTTTTATAATAGTTGGTTATATGCCCGCTCTCATTACTTGATTAATCTTTTGCTTTCGCCCCTCCAAGAAGTTGAGAAACTCCATTTGCTTTTGACACCATTCCTATCACACAACCTTAAATAATGAATACGCAGTAATAACCCAATTTCTTCAAAACACATAAAATTCATGATGGTGAAAACCCAATTAGAAAAATGAAAATTGATATAGTAGAAGTAAGATCGGAACGGAAAAACTCCGTTTGTTCTTGAAGCGGTGAAGAAAGGAATTTGAAAGAGGGTGCTTTTTCTTGTGGGTAGATAAGTCCTCAATATGCATTTTGTAAGAAAAAAAAATATTTAGAAGTGAAATAAATAAATAAGAACTTGGAAATAAATACAACATTCACATTTAATTTAAACGACACATAAAAGAAAACATAGAAGCATAACAAATGAATTTTCGATGAGTGATGTTGGTGGGTGTTTCAAATTTAAGAGAATAAGTCGTCGGAGGTTCCTCGATTAGCCAACAAAATGAATGAATCCTCATTTTTTTTCCTTGTATGCAGGGTTTAAAAACAAAGAAACCACAATGTTAGCCAAAGATTCACAACTAAATCACAAAACAGGGGAACAAAGATTCACAACTAAATCACAAAATATAATTAACTCTAACATTAGAGAAAGAAAGGATCCAGGAACCGGGACGAAATGCAGAGGTGAAGACGATTAAAAATTGAAGTAAATCCTTAATTTACAATTTGTTTCAATTAAGAGTAAAGAGAGAGAAACAAATTCAGACAAATCAAAAGTTGGAAGTAACCGCTTACGTTTGGTCATTACTTACTCACGTCTCCTAATATCTTTCTTCTCAAACACTCCCTCCCTTTAAGCAACCGCTCCTCTCTTTATTCCAAATATTTTTAAAAAGAAGAAAATGATGCAATACCCAAAATAATGAAATAAAATTAAATATTAATCTAAGGATAAAATAGAAAAAATTTAAGAGCAGTTAAAGAGGGGAACAAATTTATATGTAGGTATAGATGATTAAAAATATAAAAATAATTGTTATCATAGTTATTAAAATATATTTTTTATTAAAATTTATAAAAAATATTATTATAAAAATAATTATAAAGTAAATAATTTTAATAATTTTGTCATGGGTAAATTTTATTATAAATAGTTAATTCAAGTTAAAAAACAATTAAAAATAATAAAATAAAATAATGATAAAATACATTAATAACGAATTATTTATACAAAACTCAGTTACAGAATAGTTATAAAAAATCCTTATAAATATATAATATATAAATTTATATTAAATAAGTTTTATTCTTGTTACTATGAAATTGAAAGAATATTTTTAATTTAAATAAATTTATCTTATATATACTTTTATGATAATTTTAATAATATAAAAACATTTATGTAATTTTATTGATATATTATTTTTTGATAGCTCTTATAAAGAAATGGTTTTCACATTAGAACTTTAAACAAAATGTATTCTAAAAATATTTATCAAACATGTCTTATTCTTTTATATTCCTATGAAGACAGACCTGAAGTTAATGACTCTTTCTTCCTACACCTCCATACCTTCTTGGCATACTAAATATGAAAATACCATTTTATCCTCTTTTTTTCCATCCCTTAAATTTAAAATAATAAACCTATGGATTATGTAATCCAGATATATTTCGGATTACATAATCCGGAAGTCAATTTTATATTTAGAAAAAACTTTCAGATTATGTAATCCGGAAGCTAATAACACATATGAAAAAAAGACTTTCGGATTACATAATCCGAAAGCTAATCTTATGTATAGAAAAGACTTCCGGATTATGTAATCTGGAAGTTAATCACAAAAGACTTCTGGATTACATAATCCGGAAGCTAATTCTGAATCTAGAAAAAGACTTCTAGATTATGTAATCCGAAATATTGAAAAGGATATTTTTGGAATATGAAATTTTTTTGAGGGTGGCACAAGAAGGTATGGAGGTGCAGGAAGAAGCAGCCGAAGTTAATATATGAAATAGCAAACAAAAAAAATTATCAATGGAATTTAGTCATTAATTCCTACGTTATTTTCTTCAAGAAGTCTTATGGGTTTGGGCCGGTCCAAATTGACCTAAGCCCAGGAAGAGAAAACTTGGTATAGTCTAATGTAAGCCTCCGTTAACCTAGAATTCTCATTTCCATCTGAGAGGTAGGTTATCGAAGTTTGCAGAGCTGTAATGGGACGTGTGATCCGTGCGCAGCGTAAGGGTGCGGGCTCAGTCTTCAAGTCCCACACTCACCACCGCAAGGGTCCGGCTCGCTTCCGCAGTCTCGACTTTGGGGAGCGGAACGGCTACCTCAAGGGTGTCGTCACCGACGTCATCCACGACCCTGGCCGCGGTGCCCCACTTGCTAAGGTTACTTTCCGTCATCCCTTCAGATACAAGAAGCAAAATGAGCTCTTCGTTGCCGCCGAAGGCCTTTATACTGGTCAGTTCATCTACTGCGGCAAGAAGGCCACTCTCGTAGTTGGTAATGTTTTGCCCATTCGCTCTATCCCTGAAGGAGCTGTTATATGCAATGTTGAGCACCATGTCGGTGACCGTGGTGTCTTCGCTAGGGCTTCTGGCGACTATGCCATCGTTATCAGTCACAACCCTGATAATGACACATCTAGGTCTGTATCCACGTTTTTGTTGTTCTGTGATAATTACATATTTTTAGTTGCTCAACGTAATTTATAATTTACAGTTTCAGTATTTGGGTAGAATTGTTTAGGATTTTACAAGTGATCGTAGCATTTTAATCTGTCTTTGCAATTATTGAAATTGTAATTCTGGAGGGCTTACCACAATGTTTAATTCATTGTTGAGGAATGTTGGGAATTTGGGTGAATTGGATTACGAGTTTTAATTGATATGCTAGGTGCAATTCGATTGTTGTGGGCGAGCACGTCTCATTACAGTGCACATCATAATATACAATTTAGTGACGAGAATGGTTTAGGGTTTTGGTGAATTGATTTAAGGGTTTGTGGATTGTTATTGAAATGGTGGGGCATTTGAGTGTTGTTTAACTGTGGTTCCTGCTTTGATACAGGATTAAGCTTCCATCTGGTGCGAAGAAGATTGTCCCCAGTGACTGCAGGGCCATGATTGGGCAAGTTGCAGGCGGTGGAAGAACTGAGAAGCCTCTTCTTAAGGCTGGAAATGCTTACCACAAGTTTAGAGTGAAGAGGAATTGCTGGCCCAAGGTGCGTGGTGTTGCTATGAATCCTGTTGAGCATCCTCACGGAGGAGGTAACCACCAGCACATTGGTCACGCCAGTACTGTCAGGCGTGATGCTCCTCCTGGACAGAAGGTTGGTCTCATTGCTGCTAGGAGGACTGGTCGTCTTAGAGGACAAGCTGCTGCAACTGCTTCCAAGGCTGATAAGGTTTAAGGAGAGAGTGTTGTTAGGATTGGTATATTATTTCATTTCGTGTTTTCCATTTTTGTTTTTCTTACTAGATTGTTATGTTAATCTGTTTATCCTCTGTTTTGAGAACCATTTTCTCCCCAGAACATGGAGTTTTTAATAGACGGTCATTTATATCTTTTTAAGTTACATGTCCTACCTATTGCTGAATGATGGCACTGTTATTGTTATGGTGACATTGGTGATTTGTTTTTGGATTCTTTGTAGCTTTTCGGAGTTGCAGTGGTTAATAACTAATACTTCAAGTTCTTTTTTATTCTCTTTGATTAACTCGTTCGTATAACTTAACCGTGATATAAATTTACATTATTTTTAATAGAATCCAATATATAATCATAAAAGATTGAACACAGCGTAAAAGCTCTAGCAATTCTGTATGAGTTTTGATTTTGATTGAAAAGTATATTACCAAACACATTATTTTACATTGTTTATTGTATAAATTCACTCAGGCGGCGTTGATGATTATTAAATACCTTTGTGGAGGTGTTTTTGTGTCTTTGCATTTTGAATGACAGTATTACTAAATTAGTGTATTTAACGTTTTGTCTAGATGAGAGTGCAACAAATAGTTATTATCATCATTTGTGACTGGCAATCTTTGGATGATGAAATATCTGGCTTCTTTTGGATCCAGCTATTAAGGCTTTTTCATGATGTAGGTTGTGTATAGATTGAAGAGATGATTGATGATAAAATTTTACCACTTCAATTGTACACGGATTCTGCAACACAATAGCAAATTTCATGAATGAGACATGTATCTCTCTTAGTGAAAGATAAAATCAGTATTTATTTTCTAATAGTAATTAATTTTGTGGCATCCTTCTTGTTCTACCTTTGGTGGTAAGGAAGGAAATGAAAGAAAATGTGGGACAGAGATATGAATAAAGTGAAAAAATACGATGAACAAAACGTGAAGAAGGAAAACTTGTCCCTTTAAAAAATAATAAATAAATTAGAATCAAATAACTATATAATTATTATAATTACGTAATTATAAAGTTACTGATACATTTGTTATGGAATAAGACTATCACTTTCTTCAATAACTTTTTTTCTCATTCAAAATATCTACTTAAATATATCGATCTCGATTTTATTTGGCAAATTTTTATTAATACACAATTTTTCAGTCTTAAACTAACGTGACGAAACTTAAATTTAAATATCCGATCTATAATTACCATTTTTTTCTTTCAGTTTTTGTCATATAAATCATCTCACATTTTTTCAATTTCTCTTTCCTTCCTTTTAATTTATTTTTTATAAAAAAAGCACTCATAAAAGTAAATAAACTTAGATAAAGAAGATTAATACTCTCTCATACTGTGTTTTATAAACGTCGAGAAAACTAACGGTGATCTGATAAAAAGAAGAATATTAATAATGATTTAACTTTTAAAAATATATCGCACGTAATAATGTAGGTAAATTTAAATACGAAAATTATTCCCTGTGTGTGTGAAACGCCACAGTCCTCCATCGCATTGGTGTCGTATGATAGAGAGAAATGAACAAAACGACATACAGGTGGAAGGTGGGAGGCGCGTAGGGGCATTTTGTGAGGTTCACCTCCCTAAAACGACAACCAAAACTCGTTCCCAGAGACAAAACGCAACACCTGGGCGAGTGGGAAAATGGCAGTTCCAGAGAGGAACCATAACCGTTTTTATCATCTTCATCATCATCATCAACATCAAGTTTTCTCAGTGTTAATCGTTCTATTCCTCATCCACGTGGACAATGCTCTCTGCATCAGATTTCCCGATCGGGTCGCCCCACCCGCCCTCCACCAATCCGACCAACAGCGCTTGCAGGTGGCTGTCTTCGCCCTCGGGAGCTTCTGGCGATCCGAAGCCGTCTTCGGCTGCTTGCCCGGCGTTGTTCACACTACCGTTGGCTACGCCGGCGGATCCAAGTCCAACCCCGAATACCGAAGCTTGGGTGACCATGCGGAATGCGTCAAGGTTCCAAGTTTCTCTAATTTCCCACTCAATTGCCTCTTATTCTTACTAAAAGATAAAATGAACTTACTATCACTAATTGGTTGAAATTGTGACGTCCGTATTCGTGACAAACTGTGAAGTGTTCAAATTTAATAGGTTCATTTTTTAATCAATTGTTTATAGGATGAATCTCATTTTAATTACTAGAGCTTGGAATGGATGAGTAACTGTGATGTCGGTTTGAAATGACTATGTTAATCGTTCTTGTTGAAACTACTCTGATGATATTAGAGTTCAGTTCATTTCCCCGAGTAAAGTTTCTCTATATTGATGTTTGGAATTGGGATTATTGCATTTCATCAAATGATTGGTGAATGAGATTTGTCCAACCAGCAATTAGACTGTGGTGTTTGCTTATTGTTACAACCTTACCCACATTTTCTATGTATTTCCTAGTAGCAGTTCAGGGAATAAGTTTTCTGGCTCGCCATTGTCTTCTTTTCAATAGACGTGTTTTCAGTGGAAACAAGAACATTCTATTCGTCTAGACATTGTTGTGGTGTTGCCCACCTTGCTGAGTTTTATGTCCTTTAGTGATACAGAGTGCTTTAGACTCAAGAAAAGTAAAAGTTTAAAACAATAAAATCATCTCGATATTTTGGTCAACTTTTGAATTTGGCGCTGGTTGACTTATTCCAAACACCCAACCATCTCATAATGATGCCCGGTTGTTAGGATTGGTAAGTAGTTGTTCTGTGTTTTTTTAATTTTTGCCCCTGGTGTATTGCAGTATGTTTCTTGTTCCTAGATTGTCATCGTAACTGAGTTACCTTGCTAGAGTTGAAAACATGAAACATCTAAAGAATCCAACAAAATCCAATAACAGCTCAAGGCTTCTATTTCCAAAGAAATGCTATGTCCTCACATGTGGCAAAGGTTGCATAAAGAGTGCTAATGGTTAGTATGTGTCAAACCAATGTACCAATAACTGAGTGAAATTTTGCGTTCTTTTATGTCTGTAAACTCCAAAGCCCATAGGCGGACTAATGTCTTCCATCACTTTGTTTGATCTGTATATATATCCTTATTATTCTATAAATCATGAAATTGTCAAGCTATGGAGGAACTCGTGAACATTTGACTTTAAGTTGTGGATGGCAGGGACTGTGATATGTGTTGAATAATTTGGAGTCATATGTCCATTGTTCATGAAAGAAAAACTTTTATTTGTGGATCTGGCAAAGAGAGTATTATTGCATGCTTTATCATGTCATGGTTGTCTTGATTCTTGAATCCGTGAAGACTAGTATATATTGATAATATTTTGTAATATTGAACAAATAAGAGAATTTTTTTTATTTTTTGTGAAGAAACTAAATTCATCAATCCATGCTACATCTTAATATTCAGATATAACTGCTTGAATTTATTATTATGAGTTGATGTTGGTCGATCTTAATTAAATTAGCCATCATGGGTTGCTATTACAATGCAGGTTGAGTATGATCCACAGCAGAATAGTTTTAGGGATCTACTGGATGTCTTTTGGTCTAACCATGATCCTAGGCAAGTGTATGGCCAAGGTCCTGATGTGGGTAAACAATACAGGTAGGAGGAGTACTATCGCAACCACCACTTTTGAGATCCTCCCCATATTCAGCCTCACGCTTAGTGTTATGTACTGAACAATGCCTGTATTCTGGCAGATCTATTATTTTTGTCAATGGAACTGAAGAATCAAGAATGGCTTCTGTCAGCAAAGAGCAGGAACAAACCAGGTCAAGAAGCAGCATCGTGACTACTCAAATTCTACAACTTGGAACATTTTACCCTGCAGAGCCTGATCACCAGGTTTCGTTTCCAAAATCGTTTTGATGTTTGACAACACTAATTTGAGTGAATGGTAGTAAAAATCAAATTACGTCTTTTTAAGTTTGTTTGGGAAATAATGTTTGTCTGACTGATATGATTCATGGTCTAATACTTCTAATTTTTTTAAGACGTGGAACCAAAAAGTTTTAATTTTGACAAACTTGGATGACTCAGCAGATCATGAACAAGCTTAGGAGACAAAACAACAGGGCAAAATTCAAATGACTGTATTTCACAATAGTAGAGGCCCCGAGACTCATGTATTCTTCCAATTATCTAAGTCATACCATGTTCCTGAATGACAAAAGAATCATCATTAGATGTTATTGAGCAATTAAAGGATTGTCAAATTTTACTCAAAGTGATTAGTTTGAAAGGATAGTTAAGGATAAATAAAACAGAACTTAGATTATATGAGGGATAAAGAGAAACTTAACCAAAGTTTTGGGAAGCAATTCTATTCCTATATCTGCCAAGGTAATTAGGCAGGTAATTAGGTGAGGAAATTTAAGGGGTGACATGGAAGAAATTAAAGAAGCATTACCAACTATGTGATCAGAAGCACCTGAAGATCATGATAACCTTGACCTAAGAACCAAAGTTCCACAAAGGAAGCCCATGATAGAAAATTGTTGTCCTTTAGTTTCTTTGTTGTAATAGTGGGAGTTTGAGAGATAGACAATATGTGGAAGCCGTTTTGTGAAAAGGGAGAAGAAAGCACTTTTTTTTTCAGACGAAGGCTAGATTTACTCCTTTTTAGTAGAGGCAAAATGGAGGTGAGGCTAGATAAGGAACTAGACTGCACCAACAAACATTTCTGGGCAGATGCAATGATGTTCCAACAACCGAATGGCTGTGTGTGGCTTCACATATCAAACCGGGCACCTGAAGAAGGGGGCGCATGAGGGAGTGTGGCTGTGATTCTGGCCGCATGACTAGTTGGGTTAGGTTGTGCTCATCGAGGCACACAAGACCCTAATCTCATTGGTGATATCCTGATAGCAGACGGAACAGATGGTGGTGAATGGAAGAGACAGCAGGATTGTACCTTCTCTGATGTCAACTTTGAGATTTTAGAGAGCCTGCGAGTTTCTTGCCACTCATTGGTCTATATTGTGTTTGTATTAAAAAAAAGGTAGTGTACAAGAGAAAGAAGAAAAGGGAATAGGGGGCAACCACCCTTCTAGATAAATAAAAAAACCAGCTTTATAAAAGCCTTAACGACAAATAAAAGGATTGTTTTATCGTCTGTACATTGCAATAGTTATTTATTTGTTGGAGTTGTTATTCTGGGAAAAAAATACTACTGGAAATTGCCAGGATACCTGTTTGAAAGGGCATTGAATGGAAGTTGTTCACATTTCAATGGTCATACATGCATAGTCTTGGATTGATGTTACATTGGATGAAACATTAGACAATTTTCTGTAACAGGTGAAAACTAAAATATTGCCTGTTTTGTTCTTAATATGCAGAAATTTGAACTCAAGCAAAATACCATTCTTCTTCAATTAATTGGCAACCTTCCTGCCGAGGAGCTTGAGAGGTCTAGCCTGGCAACGAAATTGAATGGATATGTAGCAGAGCTTTGCCCTCCTAATATCCAAAAGCGTATTGATGCCAAGATCAATGATATTATCAAAAGGGGTTGGCCAATTTTGAGGGAGTTGTAGTTGGCCTCGTGGGAAGTTGCTCAGATTGTCAACGTTTCATTATTCACCTAACTCGCTCGCTTCAGTATTACCTATAGGTTTGTTCAATAGCTTGTATCAGTTGCAGGGCTAGACGTAAAAAATATAGTGCTTGCTGATTAAACCACTGTGTTTTGATTATTGTACGTGTAAAGTCTTTACTCTCCCTCATCTTTAAAAAGAACTTTGTATTTTTTGTTCTCTTTTATTATGAGGACAAGAGAGAAACTAGTAAATTTCAGCTTGGTATCAGTCAAGGGGAAGAGTAACTGATTATGTTGGTGCCTATTTTAGAATCTTATCATTTTTCATAAGCTCCTACATTGTTTAATGGGCTTCTCAGTGAAAATCATAATATTCTTGGAAAAAATATTTTTTGAATTCTTCCCTATATTTGTTGTAATCAAGTAATTATTATGTATGCACTAATAAATCTGTCCACAGGTTTGGATGGTTGCTTTATTTATTTAGTTGTGTTGCCACTACTATTTGTTCTTCTCCCTTGTGGTGCATAGGAGGGGGAGGGATTTTTAGGACTTTCACTGAAGTATATAGTTAAATTATCTTTGAATGTACACTTCAAAATGTGTTTTACATTATTTCATTTTTTTTTTGTATTCTAAACAATGTGGTTGATGGAAGGAAATTTCTCTACAAGCATGAGCTAATTTTAGAAAATATTTTTTCTTCCGGAAATGTTTATAAAGGAATTTCCTAACAATTCTTTTAATGTTTAAATTTTTGTAATTTTATTTTCACGTCTAACCCAAGTTTTTCTACGTTCTTTAAACCAACACATATCTTTTTGAGCAAGAATATCCTGTAGGATTTTTCTTATATGCCAATTCATTATTATCAATATAATCCAATTTCTAATAATCCCAATTCATTATTATTAGTATAATGCAATTTCATATGAATACCTTTTACGTGAACCTCCAGAATAAGTTAATTTATTCCAGTTTAACTAGTGAATAAGTCAAACTATTCCGGTTTGCCTAGTTAATTGATTATATAAATGAATAAAATGTAAACTTTAAAAAATTAATACTATGTTTTGTAATTTTTGTTTTATGTCTATAGAATTTTTTTATCAATGCCACTAATCTTTTTAGTAATAATTCTTATATTTAATATTTTTGTATTCGGCGGTGAAATATTTTATTTAAATAATAAAATTAAAAATCAATAAATTAAATTTTCTTATCAAAACAAAATATTTAAAAGATTCAAAATCTTAAAATGAAAACAATTAAACTATTTTTTTTTCTCACCATATAACTATTAATGTTAATTACTCATTTCTTTTAGTTAAATAAGCAAACTCAAGCCATAAAGTAAACACACACTAAACATTTGTCAATCAAACTCCCATATTCAAGTTGTGACTTCAGCACAAGCATGGGAAAAGACAAATCCTCTAATCACGTATCCAACCTCTTACAAACATGAATCTCATAACCTTAGTTCCTAGGTCCACCACTCTACGTGAACCAACCATTTGCCCAACAAAGAAAATGGTTCAAGTTCCCAAACATCGTTAGTATTTAGCACTTATTCACAAAATATGAAACTGTATATGTTTTCTGTCAAAAAAGTCCAACGTCTTTACATTTAAGCATGCTTTATAGAAGGTAGTTTTTCAATTTTTTCCCAACTAAACTAACTGTCTAATTATCAGTTATTTAACAGCAATAGAGTTTTAATTTATTACAATACATCCTATTAGTTAAAATTCTTAAAGGAAATCAATCCTTACTTGTGTCTTACTTCAATGAACTTGATACTCTTTAAAGGAAGGCTTGGTTTGTGTCTGTTTGTTGATTCTCAAAATTAAGTTTAAACTTATATTTGCTTATTTGATCTTTTAAGAATTGAAGCTTTAATTTTATATGTTTGTTCTTTCCATATGCAATTCGATGCTCTTTCATCATAGTCTCAAGCCAAGTTGATTCACATGCTGATGTAGCTAGGGTGTTTTTTCTGTCTCCTCTATCTTAACACCAATCTGAGTTACTATAATCATGAACCTCTTCTTCTGCATTCTTCTCATTTGAGGATAGAAAACTCTCAAATCTAAAGTACCCTTTAAGTACCTTAGAATTCTCTTTGTTGCTTGAAAATGAGAAGTCTGAGGTTCCTTATAAACATGTTTGTCAACCCTACATTGTATGCAATGTATGATCTGGTATTCCATAGATACCTTAGTGATGCATGAATGAACATCCCTTTGCTTGTCTTAATAAATTCAATGCCTATGAATATGATAACTCTCCTAAATTTGTCATTTCAAATTCTTGCATGATGTTTTTTTAAACTTAATTATATCATTCAGGTTACTTTTCGTTATCAAAAGATAATATACAGAGAGATAAATATCAATAAATTGTTTTTATGATTTCTAATACAAATGCCTTGCTGAATAGTGCATTTACTGAATTTCTGTTGAATAAATAAAGTCATCAATCTCAAATTCCAAGCTCTTAGAACTTATTTATGATCACGTAGAGCCTTCTTTAATTTATGTACTTTTTCTTCTTGTCCACTTACTACATATCTTGGTGGTTGTGTGGTATAAACATCCTCTAGCAGAGGACCATCAAGGAATATTGACAGTGCTTTGCTGCTACTAGAGTAAAAACTACATTATAATCTTGACCACACTTCTGTAAAATCCTCTTTTAAGAAGCCTAACCTTATATAGACCACTCCAATTGGCATCATTTTAGTGTGAAAAACCCATTTTATATGAAGTTTCTTATTTCCATTTCCTAAGTCTTGTTTTTTTAATGGACTTCTATAATTTATGTAGTGAATACTTTGAGATGTTTCTTCTTGACCAATGGTTTTGATTCAACAAGAAAGGCAAAAGGCAGTGCACTAATTCTCCCTCTACATTGAATGATGTATCAAAGTAAACTTCGTAGTCTTTAAATGATTTGAGACCTTTTTGTTGGTGGTCAAGTGATTCAGTAATGTACTGAATATCACTTAGATCCTCAAAGATGCATAAGAATATTTTTGTAAAATATTATATTAGATCGATCCATCTTTCTGATTCATCAATAAAAACTTCTCTATTGATGTGAACTTTCTTACTTTTAGGATTGTACAACTACAACTATAAGCAAATGTTGGATGACAACCAATGAGAATCATTATTTTTCCCATGTCATTAATGTGAAAATAATTCAAAACACAAGAAGAAATGATGAATTTTGCAAGTCCTCATATGATGAATGTGAAGAGACAAAATATATACTTGATTGACGCATTATCAAGGAGTTTTTTTTAAAAGTTTAGTGAGATAAGAAATGTACACAATTTTAATTGACAAACGAACGGTCTAAATTTTTTTTCAAAACTTGTTTTCACAAATATCTTCTTCTAAGATTAGTTAGATTTAAATAATATGTAATACAAAAATATTAAAAAAAGAAAATATTTAGTCTAAATATTTTTATACTAATTCTTCCGTAAAAAAAACTATAAGAAATATCACACAATTTTAATTGACAAACGAAACTCTCTAAAAATCTTTTCAAAACTTGTTTTCACAAATATCTTCTAAGATTAGTTAGATTTAAATAATATGCAATACAAAAATATTAAAGAAATATTAAAGAGAGAAAAGATTTAGTCTAAATATTTTTATACTAGTTCGTCTGAAAAAAAAAACTATATCTAATTCTCAATAAACTAATTAAATTTCATTAAGCAGACTAATATTGCAAGAATACAAACGAGTATGATTTGGAATGTAATCACTTTTCACTAAAAACACAAATATTATTTAAACAACAACCACTATTGACTAAAACTCTTAAGTAGTATTTGGACCGCATGTACTCCTAATTAAAACACTAAGTATTATATTTTTGACTAATTTACCAAGTATTGTTTAAAATATAGTCATACTTGACTATAATCGAAAGGTTTACAAAGAAAGTAATTTAAAAAATTATTAGATTGGTAACTAAAAGAGGGATATGTCTTGCAAGATTTGGTTCACTCTCTTGTTGTTTCTCACAACTACAAAGTTCACAACTACAAAGGTTAAGGGACCTCTTGAACTTGATCTAACAATCAAGCTTCTTTTTAAGTTGACTCACACTTGGCTATACTTCTTGAGGGGTATATACAATTAATTTCTTTGTAGGAATTATGTAAAATGGATTAAGTACCTAAACCAAAGAATTGAATTTTTCTTTTTCACTTCTAGACTCCATGCCACTCCTTGAGCTCCTCAAATCTAGGGGACCAGTGTATAGAATGGACCAAGTACACTGGACTAAAAACATGAATATTCTTTTGTACCTTTAGGCTCTTCATCGCTCCTTAAGTTCCTTAAGCTTAAGGGGTCAGTGTAGAAACGAATTAAATAACCCTTAGTTAACCAAGAATTGAACTCTAATCCTCCTAAGTCAAAAGCTTAAAAAGTATTAGCAAACTCAAACTCTACTGATATTACTTTTCTTGCATAAGCACTTTAAAAGAAAAGAGAAAAAAAAATAGTTTAAAACCTTTTTATAAAAAACAAATACATAAACTATTTTTTGACTTATAATATTAATTTAACATTTACTTTTCACTAATAAGCGCATTGCTAATTGTTTACCAAACACACATTCTTTCCAACAAACAAATAGCTTACAGTTGAAATATAAGAATTTTGGGGAAGGGAGGAGTATTATCAAAATTATGATATCAAACTGTAGGGTCTCATATGTTTCAGCCACATTCACATGTCATTCAAACTTCTAAATGTCATTAAAAATTACAAGCATAACACACGATTTTAATTGTCATGAAAGCAATATATGATCCAATCTAAAACCTGATATATTTATATCAGCAGATCTTGACCTCAACAAGAATCCTGGATATCTTCTACAGATGTTAAAAGGAGATAACTCCGTGTAATCATTTCGTCCTCTTAATAATGTGGACTCCACTGTCGGTATCCACAATGTCACTAAGTTCACCAACTTTAAGAGCAAGGGTTGCATCTTCAAAAGGCTTCTGCATCTGCCCACGACCAAAAGGACCTGCACCCACGAAAGTTATTTCAGTTTAATTGCTAAAATAAGGGATGAAAAATGTATGCTTGTGTGTCACTTAACATATGCATATCATGACTGAAAGTAGATCCCCAATCCATTATGACGAAGGATGAGTTTGGTTTTGGTTGTGCATCTAAAGCTTTACTTACGTTTTTTTGCAAGATTAACATCAAAATTTACAAAAAACTAGTGAGCAACTGTTAGTTACTTCAAAAGTGAGTGACACGTCCACTGCTAAGTACACTCAACAAGTAAAAATGAATTAACTTACAAGTTTGTTGTTAGAAGGAACTGCATTCATGAAGACACTACCTTCACAACCACACAATAGATCATACCAGACAGTTACAAAGATTGAAAGATTCGTTGTTTTAAAAGATTGAGCATAGTAGCCCTTTAAATGACATTCAAGCAACTATTTGATCCGTTTACAGTAAGGCTGGCAGATGCCGATTGCCATAGAAACATCAAGAGGGCAACAAATATATACCATCACCATCAAATCAAAAGCTTTTTTTTCGATACTGACTTGGAACTTATAAAGTGCTTCTCAGTTCTCAAACAAGTAGCAGCCTTTTTCAGGTCTTCCAATTTATATTAAACACAATGACATGAAATGAGTACTATTTTAGATACTGTTTGTGGTACTGAGGAACTAAAATATATGGTTTTGGATACAAAACAATTAAGTTTTTATAGTTTTATTTTGGTAAAATGATAACAAAAACTCAAGGGATACTTTGGAAACATCTGGGATTAATGAACACCAGAAGATGAAACCAAATTACTTTGAAAACTGGTAGAAGTCGCATCAACTTCATACTTGATGCAAGAACAGGTATCTTCTTTTTAGTCTCTCGCATGCTTCTTTGGTGACAATCTTGTTCAGAGGTACAATCGAACACTAAAAGTAGATATCTAAACTCGATTTGCTACATCGTAGAAAACTAATTCCCCATGGCAACACATATATAATCTAATACACGTGATAAGAATCTGGTACATTAAAATAATATGGAGGAAATTCCACATAAAAAGATGAAAGAAAACACAAACGTGATGTTTATGTAAAAGCTCACGAAAGTGTGGAAGATGACATAAAAAGTGAGCATTGGTGAAATATGGGAATTCTTATGATACACAATAAGAAATGTTAATGAAAGTTCAGATGATGTTCTCTTAATAAGAAACACAAGAGAAACAAGTGGCATCAGCAGATTTGGTGCCACTAATTGGGGCAGGCATGTAAAGTGAGATAGTAAAAGAGCATACACAGCTAGTTTGAATAATACATAATGCATGTAAACCTACCCAACTTCTGACATTTAATGAAAACTTTTATTATACGGATTACCAGAGTAAAACTCAAATTCTGATTTAGAAATACGGCCAAAACACCTATGTGGGACTACATCTAAGTTTTTCTCATATAATTAAGCTCATAAATCTTGTTCTGTTTTGTTACATTGCAATAAACTAACAAGAAGTCCTCGAATAACTAAACACAGCTCCATACGTCAAGCTACCTGAGCAATACTTGGGACTATGAAGCCTGGACACCTACTACGACATGGGATACAAGACGACCAAGAATATGGGAACAAGACAAAATTTTAAAATTTAAGATATGAAAAGTTATGGATGCGTCAACAAAAATTTATGAAATATTTTATATAGATTCAGAATATTGGCAAAGAAAGAGACAATTATTCTTTCTCAATAATTGATAACTATAATGATCACAATTTACAAAAAAGATATTTGTGATCAAAACAAAAACATGATAAGTCATGGGTAATAAAAACATGTTTTGTAGACCTCAAAACAGCCTCAAATGCACAAGCATTGTTGCTAAATAACTATTTAATTCTTATAATATCACTATCCTCGCCTTCATTACCATCATCCGGGGAACGCATAGCTTCTAAGTTTGATTAATCAAGAGAGAATTCTACCAATTCAAGAAGCTCAACATCATTATCACATGAATATATCTCCACTAAAGTCCCACAAACCTTGCCTCTCCTTTTTTATAGAATACATATCTTTCACCTTTTCTAGACATAAATATTCAATCTTTTTAAAATCAATTTTGATCCTCTTCAAAACAATGAAAGAAGAAGTATGTACTCTAATTCCACACCTAGCATGAAGAACAATATAAATGCTCAAGAAGCTTTAAGGATAGTATTTCGGAAAATATTCCGGAGTATCAAAGCCATAAAGTCACTTCAAGACAAGTTGATTGTGATCCTGCACTGAGATTTAATAGTAACCAATCTTACGATTCACATTGCACAATTGACCCAAAATTCGGATCACCACTACCGACACCTCAGAAGCATAAATTTTAACTACTAACACGATTTTCAATTATCAAAAATGGTCATCAGAATACTGAACGCTCAAAAACATACACAATAAATCCAAATGCACTTTAATCTTTTTATCCTTATTTAAAAATATTATTATTATTATTATTATGGAAATAGTTATCTCAGAACTGACCGAGATCGCCACCCCGCTTGGAGGAGTTGCAATCGGAGAAGCGAGATGCGACGTCCTCGAAGGTTGCCTTGCCCGAAACGATGTCATCGCGAAGGGCCTTGAGCTGAGAAACGGCAGCTTCTCTTGTGGTGCTCTTGATTATGCGTCCTTCTGGATCCTTCCACGACGCCTTCCTTCTAGAACCTTCGTGCTTTATCAGTATGTGCGAAGCCCTAATCTCACCGCCAACTTTTGACGACGACATCTTCACCTTCTTCTTCCGGTTCTCCTTCTCCGATCGATCCGCCGCCGAGGTGGACGCCTTCTTCCTCTTCCGATCCGACTCAATCTTCGCCGCTCCGGTCACCCTAACTCCCGAGACAGAACCAAACTATGCGAAACTGAACGCTTTACGCTTCACGCTCCGGTATTTATAGAGTGGTCCTAAAACAAGGGTCACTCGTGTTTGTGGATATCTGAGACGTCCGTTTGAGATCCATCGTGCGGGTCAGATTCATTATCGCTTCTTTGTTGATCAAAAACCAATACCCTAACACTGTTTGCGCCGCGTGTCTTCATCTTATTGGTCTTTGCTACTGTTTAATGGTGATTATGCTCTTTTTCTCAGTGGGCATGAATACAAGTAAGTGCAATGGGCAATTCCAACGTCATCTACAACTATTCCCATCTATTTGTACTCACAAATCAATTGTGAAGTGCAGAGCAGTTTCCTCCTGTTATTTTATTTATTTATTTTGCAACAAAAAAACAAAACTTATTTATTATTCTATATATTATATATTATATATTATAACATTTATGACTGTACTTGTTTAAATAAAAAATAATATCTTAACATACTAGTTATATTTCTAGATCATTCATTATGCTGGTGGTAATCACTTAAAATCTTGTTGCTATTAAATAAGTGTTTGTTAGAAATAGTTAGTTACAAAAATAAGTTTCTATGAAATGTGTAAATATGCAAATGTATACCTTTTTTTTATATATGAAGTAAATATAATTTTGTTTAGTTTTATTCAGTTTTCTTTTTTCTTAACAATTGTTCTTCTATGCTAATAATTAGCATTATGAGCTTTTGTTTTGAAAAGAATGATTCATTTTAAAGAATGAAAAAAATGATATTAATATAAAATTTACTATTTTTTTCCTTATTTTTAATGGGAGGAACTATGATAAATGATGTGTTTAATAGAAGGATATTTCTTATTTTAAAGATGTGACTTGTATTATCTATTATGAAAGGAGAGAATGAATTCATTAGATCCACAGGGTACAGGGTGAATTGATTTTAATATATTTTTTTTAAAAAAAAACCTTAATTAAGATTGATTCAAAAATTGGATGCATTAAGAAATAAAATAAAGTGTAAAAAAAGTTATATTGGTTCAGTTCAATCAATCCTACATGAATTTCAATTATTCAACTTTAAAATTGTTGATTCCACTAACTTTCACAGAGTTATAAGTTATACAAAGAATCAATTCATCAACAAAATCAAGAAAATATTGATAAAAAAAATATTAACTCTTATCAACTCTAACAATCTAATAAATGTATAACTTATCACCAATTACAACAAAAACAATGAAATAATATAATATCAAATAAATATGTTACCATTTACACAACAAAAACAGTCACAAGATTAACACCACTACAAAATCTTATTTCAAATCCTTATAGCACAAAATTGAGTATAAGAAAATGATTAGAATTCTTAAAAAAAAAAAACTTTTTGAATACTTGATCATTCTTATTTGAAAGAGATTCAAGTGCTGTATTTATAAATTTGAAAATCACTCCCATCTTACACAGTTAACCAATTATGTTAAATATTGATCAATTATTCTTTGCAAATCGACTAAAGATGATTTGTATTCTAATTGATTACAATATGTGCTAATTGATTAATTTAACTCTAATATTTAATTTTAAAACTCATTTAATAAATTATGTAATCAATTATTATACTAAGAATTATGAAAACACAAAAATTGGTTGAATGGTTTAATTGATTATTGATGAAATAATTGATTATCAAAAGTCATTAATCAATTAAATACAAATTTATTTAATTTATTTTTTTCTAAAAATCTTTTTAAAATATTTTTTCTCTTTTTAAAAACATTTTTAATTTATTTTAAATTTGTTGTGTGTTGGTATTATTAATAGTTTTTTTGAAAGACTCACATAATAATTAAAAAAAAAAATAGACACAGCTAAAGCATCTTCATCTTCATTCTTCATATCAACACACCATTTATTGGAGATAATCTTCAGGTCTAACATTATCAAGACTGAAAATAGCAATGTTTAATATTAAGAGATATAATTAGTAATTAAAATTTGCAAAGACCAATAACATGGAATCATAATTCTTTTAGGGAAGAAGATTTTATTTTATAATTTGATCTTAGATTATTTTGTAATTCATAACTCAATATATTAGGATTTTTTTACTTGTGCCGCTTACTTTTTACTTAAAAATGTTATTGTTTTATTCATCTTGTATTTTACAAAGAAAAACATATTATTCTATTGATTTTGTATCATACAATGCATAAATGATTCAATTTATAATTCGTAAAATAGCCCTTTTAGTATTTGAAAGCTATTGAATCAATTATATTTATTTCCAAAATATAAAAAAAAATAAAAAATTGTAAGCTACTTTTGACAGTCACGTTAATTTATAATTAAATAGTATTTAGTCTAGGATAAATGTTTATTTTGATTTTATATAACTAAAATTTAAAATACTTTTTTAAATTATAAATAAACAACATTGAAACCAAATCTAATTAATATCAGTTATATGAATTATTGTAAAAAGTGAATGAAACTCAAATTTTCTATTATACTAAAAACTACTCTTGTTTGTTTTCATTTCCTTTTTTATTTTCGAAATTCATAAAAATGAAACATTTATCATTTTATATATACCCTATTTACTCATTCCAACCAATTAATATTCAATAGCTTCTAACACTTTATTTTCAATAAAATTATAAAAAAAAATCACAGGTAGAAGTTTGATTGAACTCAACCACCACCTTGAGTTAACCATATCAAACTAAAAATGTATATTTAATTCGGATTCAAAATTTAAAGGCATATTTATTTGCATCCATTCAAAGTTTATGCAAGAAGGCATATTATAATAACTTTGAAAGAATTATGTTAAAAAACAAAAAATATAGTCAGTATAATTTATATGAACATCTTTTATTATATAATAATTTTTTTTAACTTGTTTTTCACTTTCTTTCACTTAATCTAGAAAAAAAAATTCACCCCTTCCTTTGTTTTCATCACACTATCCAAATAAATAAAATAGTATGGTGGACTCTGGTTAATCCAATAAGTCAAATCTAATTCATTTCATTTATATCTTAAATTATTTGGTGGACTTAACTATGAGTGATTAACAACTTGTCATGTATTCAAACAGCCTAAAATCAACCATATATTTAAACAGGCCAAACTTACTTAATATGGTCCTTGAATCAACTACCATATTCGTAAAAATAATGTGCTACGTGGAGCATTTTTCAAAAGCATTATCATTGATTATATCACTCATGCACATGCTTCATTATTTGGTCATTATCTTATTTTATCTTTCTCATGAGTTAAAATCTTGGTATTATTTTATTGTGTCTTTCATGATTTCTTATTATGCAGTGAATTAATTATTTATGGCTAGGTGACATCCGCCAAAGAACTCCACGGATGGCCACAACTTCACTGTGACTGCACAAATCTCTCCAACCTGCAAAATCGAAAATACCATTTTGACCAAAACACTAATTTCGACAATAAAACCCCTTCAAAGAACCATAAAACCCTCCACCTAATTGTTTGAAAGTTCCTGCAGGCCCAAAATTTAAGTAAAATGGCCACCAAAACACTCCCAGAAAACTTCGTAAACTAATCAAATCAATGTCCCACTTTTTACTCTCTCCCCCTCTCTGTATGTGCAAGTTCTTTACGGTTAAACAAAAGAAGCCTTATCATTTTTACCGTTAAAATATGCCGCTTAAGATTTAGTTCTAAAACTAAGGTCCTGATTTCAATCTTTTTGCACTCTGTGACCCTAAGATGTTACCAGCTCCCCACTGAGCTGAAACATCATGCTGATAGGGGCAATTGAAACCATTTCGGCACCCTTTTGAGCTTTTAAAGTATATGCATGGTTTCTGGATTTTGTGTTTCACTTCTCCTTCTTTAAAGTTATGTACCGGTTTCATATCTTGAAGGTTACTATGACGAATACCTATGTGTGGGTCCTGCATATCTTGCTTATCTGCACCATGTTGCCTGATGAGGTTTTTATAGTAGTTGGCATCCTTTACAGCAAATGCTGATGAACCTGTGCTTAGTTTATAAGGCAATGTACTAGCAGTGGATTGCACCGGATTCACAACAGCATGCAAGTTCCTCGTAAGAGATGGCAATGGACCAGTGCTTAAAGTGCTTAATTCACCAGAACATACGGACGCCACTGCGGCGGCTCGCTTTGGCCCAGATGCCAGAGCTGTATCTTGTTGATACTGAGTATTTAAAACAGGGGAAATCCCACTTGACACATGGTGAATTTGATTGCTAGCAGACCTGGGTATATGAGATGCAGGTGTATTTGTGAGCAATGAAACTGAGGGTGTTACTCGCTTACCAGATACAGGCCTAGACATTGGAACTGATGCAGTAACAGGATTATCATGAGCCGAAGACAACAGTGAAACTGATGGAATTGCAGGCACTGATAGAGTGGCTGGCTTGTCAGGTGTAGGACTCAATGCTGCAACTGATGAATTTGCAGTTTTCACCCCAAAAGGCAATGAACCTACTGCACTTGTATGTGTAGCCCCAGAAGCTTTCACATCAGCAGATGTAGACAACAGAACTGGAATGGCAGGCTTTACACCAGGAGTGGTATCCACAGTACTTGAGGAAGCACTTATGGTGGTAGCTGCAGTTCTATGTTCATTAATCAACTTGTCGAGTATTTTTGGATCATTAAATATTTTAACCAGTAAATCCATATCAATCGGGGACCCTTGCTCAGAACTCCTCATAATGGTTGCAACAACCGAAGCTGCCAAATCAGCTTCCAAACCAAAAGATACTCCACCCAAGGGGATCCCTGTACAGGGATCTGAGGAATCAGTATAAAAGGAGTTAGAGGGTGAACGAATGGAAGTTTCAGCAGATATATACTGCAGAGGGTTATCCAAGGGGAAAGGGTTCCCAGCTACTGCCACTTCAGGTAAAATATCCATAGATTCTTCCTCTTCAATGGGAATGATAGGGATGAGGGGAGTTACGTCATCATCATAATCTTCCTCTTCTACGTCCAAAGAGACAGAAGGGCTAAACACCCAATCGCAACTCAACAATGTTAGTACGGAATAAAAAGAAGTACCACAAAAATTTGTACACTAAGGTGAGACATTTTACCAAGGAGGAATGGCTGAAAGACGGGGATAAACAGCTTCAAGCACCCTATTTTCTCTCAGTTTCTGATTCTCTTTCTCCCTACTTTCTTCACCCGCTACAACACACCATTTAGGACTGACAACAAACTGTAATATAAAAATAAAGAAATTGATATAGTAATTGAAGAATGATAACAAACCAGTTGGAGATAATGGCTTAAAAAACAATAAATATTTAACAAGGTTAGTCACTTGCAAAAGGAGATTCTAAATAACATGCGACAAAATTACCGGCAGAGGGCATTCCCATTTTATCGGGGAAATGCTGGAGAAATCAACCTTTGTTTGTTTTAGGAAATGACTGCTTTCAAACCCAGGGGGCAAATCACTAGGATCAATTATAGTGGAATTTGAATTTAGCATCGATGTCTTTACTTGAAGATGATCTTGAGAATGTTGGCCTACTTTTGAGGGGAAATCGTCAGACAAAAACAATTTTACCTGTTCGGCCACAATTATTAATGTTACAAAAGAGGGGTTGATGTGAAGTTATATCAGTACATAATTAAAAAACACTATAAATAAGCAATCACAAAAATACTGATATGTTGGAGCCTCATGAGAAGAATACATCTACAAATCGAAGATAACAAATTCACTAATAACAACATCATACAGTTTAAAAAGAATAGATTATGAGAACTACAAAATCCCATTCAAAGCACAAAATAAAGAATAATATCAGCTGTTGCAACCAGTTAGGTAAGCAGTTAGTTACTGAGAGATCAAAATGAAAATAGACTCTAATCAATCCACTGTCACCCGCTTCCTGAAAAGTTTCGGTTTTAGGTCATTAATCAAACCAGAAGCCAAATTTACATTTCAAACAAATAAGAATACTTAAATTCCAGTAATGAGTTCTATTTATCTCACTTCTATCTGAGAATTGATTAATAAACTGCGATGAGAACAATTTTTCAAGGCTAGGACACATTAAAACGTATTCTTTAGCTGAAAAGAATTCAATACAACCAGTAATAAAACAGAAATATCCAATCTAGTCCTATTCAATGCAAACGTCAAAAAATAGAAGAACAGAACAAAATAACCAAATTCTTCCAATTCCAATGTTGAAATCAACCACAAATCTAACCAAACCAAATCAAACTTACAAACATATAATTACTAATGTTTTATGAAAGTACAATAATATCCATACTAATATATCTATTTTCTTATCCTTACTGAGACCCGAGCATAAAGTTTCACAAAGGGATAAAAAAAATAGAAAATTATATATACACAATGTATTATGTATTATACAGACACACATGTATGCGCTGAAACTTAAAGTTGCATAACCAAGTCAGCAAGTCAAAGTGTCAATTACTGAATTACACAATAAAGGAAACCATCAAATCAAAAACAAGTTTAAGCCTCTGGGGCTTAAAGACTAAGAACAGCTACTAAACATTAAAATCATTCAATTATCATCAACATCATCATCTTAAACCCTCTAGGGCTGGCCGTGAACCCATCATGGCTGAGCAGAAAACACGCAATTTTGTGTTTACCAACTGAGTCTCCCCTGTTTCAGTGGTATTTTTGCCCTTTGACTAAAAAAACTAAGCAGCAGGAAATCTGCTTTTGAGTGCAATTTCAGCCACTATTCTGGGGCAACAGCCTCTACTTACCAAGCATGATGCAATGACATCTTAAAAGAAAGGGTGTCTACTCCCCATCTTCACAGTTGTGGGCAATTAAGTAAATAACAAAAGCCTTATTCTACTAAGTGAGATTGGTTACATGAATCACCCTATATCTTCGGATAATTTGACTGTAATAGTATTTCCAACCAAAGACAGAATGTCATTTTACTGTTTCAAGTAGGAAAAGTGCCCACACTCCTTATCTCAACAATTGTGTCAGATTTAATAATAGGCAGTAAACAACAAAAGCCATACTGAACTAGATGAGGATGGCTACATGAATCACACAATGTCATTGGACAACTTGATTTGGTGAGATTTCCAACCAAGGAGGAAATGTCATTTCTGTCTCACATGGACACAACTTCTATAAATTTAGTCCCTTAGTAATTAAATTTATAGATGCAATCCGTACTATAATCAATGCACACCTACACTTTGTTTAGAGTAAAGAAGGATTGACATGATAAAAAATGGATTGCAAAGGAAAATAACAATCAAAGGGATTTTTTCCATGGGCCCACCAAAATTAATTTCCATCAAACCAAAACTTGTTGCACTCTTATATAAATTTTGATCTCTGTAATCCCCGAAGCACCCAATTCCTCAACTGTGAAAAATTAAAACACTCCACCATCAGCCACTAATTCAGTCACTACCACCTCACCAGCTACTCACAGGACCACACCACTTTTAGTCAAAGGGGAACAAACCAGTCTGAATCACAGCTCACACTCATTACTTCTCTGGTTTAACAGTAAAATACCAATTTAAATCTGTTCATTCACATGTTGAATCTAATAAGTGGCTTAGACCAATAATACTGCCAATTCTCAGTCCATCTATTTGAAACAACCAGTCCGAACCAGTTTATAAAACACTAACACTAGCTTCAACACTTTGACATGGCTAATGTAAAAATTATAAATCACACTACACATTAAAAGTTAAATCTACATAACATAGAACATACAACAAACAAGATTAGTATACTCACCTTCCTATGAAGGTGTCCTAGCAAATCTTTCAAACCATAAGGACACTACTAAAACACTTTGGTATATAGTTCGGACACTATCTATTCTTATTATCATTCTTGTTATACAATTTTGTTAGGACAAATGATATACAAGACAGGTGTAATGTTTGTTATGGCTTCTGAAATTAGCATTACTTAGTAAGACAATTTTTTTGGTTTGTGACCATGACAAGATTGCATCTGTTTCTAGTAATACAACATCAAAATTCATGGTTCAATATTTGGTCAAACTACAATAAATTGTATGATATCTTAATTTAATTACATGTCTTGAACATCACTAACAAATTTATTCCATTACCAACATGATATTTTACTTACTATATACTCTTTTGCAGCGGCGGATTATGAAATTCATCTAAAACAATTACTTCAATTACATCTGGGTAGTAAATTATTATGCACAGATTCGCCCAGATTCCCGCAGTCAAGATCTCACATATCAGTGAAAATATTTTTTATTGTTTTCTGTTTTCACTATTTTCTATACCAGAAAACAAAGTTATTTTTGGTAATTAAAAGTGAAAACAGAAACAAATAAATAAAAAGTTTTCTCAGACTAAACAAACTCTAGGTTCTACAAAAAATACTATACTTTCTGACTAAGTTAATTGTTTTAGAAAAAGTGGGTCAAGGAAGGGCTGAAGCACATCTTCTAAGGAGCCACTTTGTTCTTCATGAACTGCTGGACATGAGCAGTGTCAACAGTGTGGTCGTTGGGGCAACAACAGAGATCCACTGAGGAAATGACTGTGTATCACAGTATTAGCAGCAGAGCATGATGACAATGAGAATAATGATGGGGTTTAGGCTGTACAAATGCAGCCATTATGTTTGTGAATTCATATCAGGGACAAAGACAACATGCATGCATCTACCACTTTCTCAACATGCATAAAAGTTGAAAGCAGCAAATAGTGCCACTATATTAACAGCACAGAATGCTGCAGCAACCAACGGAGATTACACACAAGGTTTTGCAGTGTGCTCTTATGCTGCCATTTTACACCTCTATTTAAAATCATTTATCAGTTCTGTTTCAGAGCACTTATCAAGGCTAGTTGTTCTGTTTCATTGCACTTTTCATTATCATTTTCTTATTATTATCAGTTATTCCTTGACTGTTAACTATGTCTTTAAGCTATGATTTTTTTAGTACAGATAAATTTATCTTAAATCTTGAGTACTTTTCAAGTTTAAGGATAAGTCATTATATAAATTAATTGCACTTTCTTTATCTTTAGTGAAACATTTTTGGGGTGGTCAAGTGCCTCTACTTGCATTCCAAGATTTAACATTTGTCATCAATAAATTGTGACAAACTGAGATGAAATCCTAAGATATGGCTAGCAGTACAAAAAATATTAGTTGTAAACATCCATGCAAAGTTTGAATTAACAAAGTTTAAGGAAATGTTTACTTTGAGAAAATATTTTACTTCTTGTATTCACAATTAATTACAAATGCAAATTACATTACTTTTACTTTGTTTCTACTTTCAAATACTTCTATCAAAAACAATGTAGAGTCTTCTTTTTATGTTAAACAGCATATAAGCCTTTATTTGGTATTAAACAATTTATAAGTCTTTGCAAACAATAAACCTTTATTTGGTGTTAAACAATACGGCCATTTTCTAATACCTATGAAAATAAAATATGAAAGTGAAAAATCCTTTTATCAAACCAAACAAACCCTTGTTTACTAAGGAAATAGAAGTACTACACCCAAGGTTATCAAATAAAGGACAAAGACACTTCATGGATTTTAATCTGTATAAACATTTTAAAGTTTAGGATTATGTCACCAACTTCTGCAAGTTTCATATTAACTGCAACACTCATAAACTCTTTAATATATTGTCATCATCAACTCCCAAGTTGTAATGCACATTACATCTTCACCAACTAATAAAGTTTTATTTTGAAACATTAGTTTCTTATATTACAAGTATCAGTAAGATTTATTGTTTACTTTTGATTGAATTTTTTTTCCGTTTGCGAAATTTAACAATTTTCTGTAATCTAGCACTGATAAAGAACTTACACACTTAATGAATCTTGTAAAACGTAGTATTTAGATTGTAATTTTCTCCATTGAGTTATAAAGAGTATTCTTCCTTGTTCTTTTTCACATTTCCAGATTTTCTGCAGTCATGCGCTACTTAAGTACGCACACATTAAATTTTAAATAATGACATTTTAAAAATTTCCATTGTGAGGTTCTCTCAGTATTTCTTAATTACTCTTTTTCTTATTATTCTTGTTTTCACAATTTCGAATTTTCTGTAAACTAGCATTATTAAGCATTCATCCTCCATTCAAATTAATGAGATGTTTAAAACATATTTTAAAGATTTTCAAACTTTTCAATGGAAGATCTCATAGAGTATTCTTCCTTATTGTATTTCTTCTTATTATTTCCAAATTTTAATTGCGTATACACGCATTTAATTAATAAATAGTTCAGAACAAAATACCTAGATTATATTTTTTATCCATAAAACCTTTTTTTTCATTTTCTTCCTCTTCTCAGTATCATTATTATACATTTCTCTATTATTGTTAATCTCGTAAATTCCTTATCGTTAGTAAGATTACTATCATTTTCATTATTATTGTTTTAATAATAATTTAATAATAAATATATTGATTATTATTATTATTATCGACAGCAGTGACCCCTGTTTCTTGATAGCAGCCTGTGCATAAAATGTCAGGAAACACCGCAGAAAACACAAAACTCAAACCAAATAGGGCGTAGGAACGACATCGCACAGCGACAGCAAAGGAGAAGAAGGATTTGAATAAACGACAAGAAATCACTACAAAAAAAATTGGCTAAAACAGAGAATCTTGGATAAAAAAATCGTCAAATGTATATACCTGACACAGGTTCCCTCCAGTAGCCCACGAAACCCGGTTGGATTTCCTTGCTCGCTTCATATTAAATCCAGAATCAAAGTAAAAAAACACTCAGATTCATAAGAGAAACGGTTAATATGAGAAAAGGCAAAATCAAAATCATTAACCAACAAATGCGTCGCGTTTCTACAACGAAATCTCGCGCGGCACAGAGAGAGAAGAGAGAGAGAGAGATTGGGAAGGGGAAACCCTAGAAGGGAAGAGTGGCGTTTTTGGGGGTGGCTGCTATCCTTATATAGAGTTTGACGGTGAGGGTGAGGGTGAACGGGGCGTGAGATTAGGAAAATCTAGGGAGAGGGTGATGGTGGCTTCTGTTGGCAGTGACAGCGCATAGATGCAACACTGACGAAACGATACCTTCAATTCAAGTTTGTGTGTGTGTGGTTGCGTGAGTTGGGTTGGGCCCAATGCATTTCAAACAAAACAGCGGTGCCAACAGTATACGACCAATGCGCATTTTAGCTCTTCTGCTTTTTTTTTCTAATATAAATTAAGCATTTGCTTTTGAAACCGACGTGTGTGATTAGAGTACATAATCTTAAATAAACAATATCAATTGCTTTACGTCTCTTTCTTCGTACCGTAAAAATCTCTCTTCGTTTATATAATAATAATATATATAGCTTTGTATACCTTTTTTCTTACATATTTTTTTTATTTATACTAACTAAAACATTTGTCGTATCCATATTTTTTTAATTTTAATTACAGAATAAATTCATTTTCTTGTTCGACGTATATGATGATAAAAATTTAACCTTACTATATAAAGAATGTTATATAAATTTTTCATTTTCTATATGTGTTTTGTGGTTTTCTACACGTGAATTTTGTATATGTGAATTTTCAGGATCATAGTAATAAGATACTAAAGTAATTTTATATGAAAAGAAATTAAAAAATAAAAACAAACATGTAAAATAAAAAAATGAGAGTAAGAATGTGCTCTGTCTTTCTTTCTCCACATTATCTTCTTTTTATTCCAAAACAAAAATCTATCTCATAAAAAAAATTATTTCTTAGATCTTAAAATAAGGAGTTAGTTTATTTAAAAAAAAATATCTCTTAACATTAATTTAAAAAAAAATTAAGTAATTCATATAAAATGACAAAAATACTCTTTTTCGTAATTTTTAAATTTTAAAAAAAATAATGAGATGAGATATATTAATAATGATAAAATTGAAAAGAAATTGTGTACCCGAGAAATTCTGTTTGAAATCGTGAAAAGTCAAAGTTTATGGGTACTCAATTCAGGTGCATCTGATAATATTTTTGGTAATACTCATTTTCTTTCATTTCGTAGCGTAGTATATGTCGGTTGATTGACAATGAATCTATGGAACTTTATTTTTTTGCATCAGATCCCCTATATCATATTTTGCATCACCGTATTCTAAACATTTGCACAATTGTTTAGGTTATCTATACTTATCAAAATTGAAGAAAATAGTTCCAAACCTCATGAAACTTCAAATCCAAGAGTGAATAATGTCAATTAAGAAAACATGTTAAATATTCCTATTCCAAAATGAATTAAAACAAGATGTACTCGGTTTATAATTCATTTTGCAATATGGTCCAAGTAGAGTCACATCTTAGGATTTCAATATTTTGTTATGTTTTATCGATAAAAAAAATTCTTTGTACTTTGATTTATTTGATGAAATATCGATCTTAACTATTGTCTTTAAAATCTTTCCTTAATGCAACAAAAATTCAATTTAACCAAATGTATTTTAAGTCTAACTCAATCCCATAAAACCGACTCATGAGATTGAGGTTTGCACCCACTTATATACAATGAACTCATAATATATAGTTTCACACACAAATTGACAGTCTCAGCATGAGGAAGTGTGTTAGAGATCCCACATCGACTAGAGATTAAAGCCTTTCATAATATATAAGTGGGTGCAAACCTCACCTCATTGAACCAGTTTTATGGGATTAAGTTAGACTTAAAATTCACTTTGTAATATAGTATTAGAGTCATTTTGATCATATCCTAACGAGTATTTGTTAGTTTATCAGACCACCTGTTATCGGAGATTTTCTATTCTTTTAAGTTCACATGTCTATCTGTACTATCCTATTTCTCAAAGAACCTTTATTTCATGTCTCTCTCGTATCTTTGTGTGTGTGTTTTGTTTATGATATGTTTTATAGGTTGGACAAAATCTCTGCAAGAATTATCAAATGTGTTTTTTTGAACTATTCTTATATAAAAAAAAAAGTATTTATCTATCTTTTCACATTCAAAATCCATTCACTTCTTGAAGTTCCTCTCTTCCTCTAAATTTACCATAACCATTATCACATCTTTTGACCACTTATCAACGCAAAACACTTTTTGAAGTTTTTCACCACCATTTACCCATACTACAACATTCATAATTGTGAATCAAATTATTAAGGGTGTGTTTGGATTAGAGGGTGTGTGGGAGTGGAAAGTTGAGGGTGAGTGAAAGTGGAAGTGTGAAAAAAGTTGATGTTGTTTGGATTGGGGTATGTTAGAGTGGATATGTGAAGAAAGTTTATTGAAATTTGTGAGTGATGTGATAGTTGTAAGAATATTATAAATTATTTTGAATAGTAAAGTTTGTAAGATTACAATTTTACCCTTGTATATATAAAAAATAAAATAATGATTAATCCTATTTCATATTTTAGTTAATTATAATTTAAAATTAAAGTATAATTTTATTATTTAACATTTTATTAATTAAAATTTATTTTTTATTTAAGTTAATTTATTTACATAATTTTAATATTATATGTGAATTTTTAAATTATGTTATGTTATATATAGAAATATATAAAAAAATTAATTAAGTATTTTAGATGATTAATATTATTTATTATTATATAAATTTATTTTTATAAATAATTATATATATATATATATTTTATTATTAATAAAATTATTAATATTTAATATAAATAAAATAAAATAAAAATAATAATAATAATAATAATTATTATTCTTTATTAAAATTATTTGATTTGCATTTATTATTATTATTTTATAAATTAATTTTAAATATTATTATTATTTTAATATTTATATTATTAGTATTAATAATACTTTACATTATTATTATTATTATTTATTTGGGTATACACAGTTTATTTAAAAAAATTAAATGATTTTAATTAGCTTTTGTGGGTAAAAATGTAATTTAGAGATGTCTAGCTGGCTTTCTCTTCTCCCCTTCAGCTTTCTCTTCATCAATGAGAAGCTCAAAAATTCATCAAACTTTCCTTTTCACTTCCCTTCTCCCTCCTCCATCACTGGAAGCAAACTTGAAACACCTCCTCATGCGGAACCAAACACAACCTAAGGGTTGACATATCAACAATTATATTTGAAATGAAAATGTGTACAGCAAATTTGTAAAATAAAAATGAGATGTGAACAATAAACCATAAAGCATTGTGTAATTTGTAAAATGAAAATGAGATGTGAACAATAAACTATAAAACATTGTGTAATTTGTAAAATGAAAATGAGATGTGAACAATAAACTAAGATTGTGTAATTTTATTTTTATGTTGTTTTTTTTCTTAAATAAACTTCAATTGACACAAATCTTTAAATTAAAATCTTTAAAGATATTGTCATGTAAAATTACTTTGAGATGAATTTTGTATTTTCATTGATTTTTTTTTTTACATTATTGTACTCGTTGCTAAGTGTAATAAAGAAAAAAAGTACAATAATAAAATATTTTATAATACATATTTTTTTCCACATAATATATAATATGATTCATTTAAAATAACCAATGTATTTCAATTAACATTAATAATATATTTGAATATAACTTTAATTCACACAGTGATTCATTATAAAATAACAACACACTAAGTACTTGTTTGTGTACCTGGTGAACACACTAAGTAAAAATATTATTTTAAATATCTTTATTCACTAGTATAGAAATAATTAAAATGATTTAATATTTATTTTTCATAAATTTTGCATGTCCAAGATCACATTTTTTACCGAGTTATATAGTCTTGGTCATACTTGTCTTTATGATATTATTTTATTTGGTATAGTTTGTAACATATATTATTTTCAAACTCATACTAATATTCTACAAGTTTGAGATGAGTTACATCACTTGCATCTAAAATTTTATTTAACATGTCTATAACATATCACACCAAAATATTTAATATATCTATAATACATCACACCAAAATATTTAATATATCTATAATATATTATTATTATAATTAAAGTTATTTACAAGGGCAACAGTGTTGACTGTCTTCCTAATTTAGGAGTTAGGATATATCAAAATAATAGACATTATTTTCTTACCAAGAAGTTATAATAAAATATAATTAAAATTAATTTTAAAAATTAAACTTAACAAAAATACAGTCACAGAATCGCGATAATATTTATATTTTCCTAGTAATTGGCAAAAATACCAATATTAAAACTACCAAAAAGTAAAAGTAAATAGATATAAATCGTGTTAACAAATAAAAAAAATAAAACACTAAAATTACACTTAGACCGACCTATAACAAAAAGCAGCAAGATTATAGGAGAAAATCGTCATTTGGAAGCATTGGAAACAGGTGACTTCACTTCAGTTCTGGTTACGTAGGTTTAGTTCTCGTTCATTTGATCAACGACGATTGATTCATTATTGAATCTTTTCAACCATGAGAACACGAAATGCTGATCCCGCTTCTAAATCCGCAATCCCCAAGAAGACGCCACCACCGAGGAAATCCCCTGCGGCGAAGCGCACCGTCGCCACCAAAACCAGAAGTACAAAGAAGAAAGAGGTTTCACCCGCCCCCGATTCCAACACCGATCAACCTCCTCGTAAGCCCTTCCCCCTCTTCTGTTTCCGAAGCTTAGTTTGAGAGTATAGAAAAGCAAGACTTGCACTGAAATCATTTGTTCAGGGTTTCATGTTTGCTTCATCTATGTCGTAGTATTATTGGGGAATTCATGTTTTCTTTTGTGATTTTGCTGTATTTTCTATTTATTTATTTCATTTAGGGTTGTCCTTGTTTGAAACTGTTGATTATTTTTCAGTGCTATTTTTTTAACCTTATCTGTTGTTGAAATTTATGACAGTGGAACAGAAACCGGTAGCTAGTGGTAGCAGTACAAAAACTGTGAAAAGGAAGGCTCCAGGGAGACCTAGACTTAAAGCAATTGATACTCCGAATTTGGAAGAACAACGTGAGGCAGTAGCTGATGAAACTCCAATTGAAGACAAAACCGAGGCTGCAGAGAAAGTGAAAGATGTTGGAGTTGTTGATGCAGATAGTATCGAGGGTGAGAAAGAGGGGGAACAAGGTGTTGGGTTTTCTGAAGAGAAGTCGATGGAAGTGGATGAACCTGTTGTTGAAAAGGGAAATGACATGATGGGAGTTGAAGTAAATGCTTCACAGGATGTTTCTGTTTCTTTTCAGCGACTAGGGCGGCCCATTATGGACCTCAATATATCTGCAGATAATGAAGATTGTACTGGTGAAAAGGAGGGTGAGAAAGGAAAGGAAGTGTTCAAAAATCAAGAAGGGGACAAAGGAAAGGATAAGTTGAAAGAACAGGAAGTAGATGAAGGGAAGGAAGAGGTGAAAGTGCATGAAGGGGACAAAGGAAAGGAAGAGTTGAAAGAACTGGAAGGAGACAACGGAATGGGAGAGTTGAAAGAAGTCGATGGAGAGAAAGAAAAGGAAGAGATGAAAGAACTCGATGGAGAGAAAGAAAAGGAAGAGTTGAAAGAACTCGATGGAGTGAAAGGTAAGGAAGAGTTGAAAGAACATGAACCAGAGAAAGGTAAGGAGGAATTGATAGAATGTGAAGGAGAGAAAGGTAAAGAAGAGATGATAGAACAAGTAGGACATAAAGGAAAGGTTGAATTGAAAGAACAGGAAGTAGACAAAGGAAAGTTGAAAGAGCAGGATCCAGAGAAAGCAGAGGAAGAGGAAACAAACCTTTTTGGACACGAAGAGAACACTGTTCCTCTTGGTCTAGAAGTGAAAGCCCAGATGCAAACAGAAGATGCTAATCCCATTAAAGATGGTGGTGAAGGACCAAAGAGTGGTGAAAAGTTAGATCTTCGAGAACAAGGGGGGAGGGTGGAGCTTTCTGAAGAGGATCCGGAGGAAGATCCAGAAGAACCTCTAGAAGAAATTGAGGCGTTGGAGCAGGAGCATAGGGAACTGGAGGCCATTGCAAATCAGCGAAAGATTAAAAAAGAGCATGAGATTTTTGTTGGTGGGTTGGATCGTGATGCTACAGAGGAAGATCTGAGAAAGGTTTTTCAGAGGATTGGGGAGATAGTTGAAGTCAGGTTGCATAAAAATTCTTCAACAAATAAAAACAAGGGCTATGCTTTTGTGAAGTTTGCTAATAAGGAGCATGCTAAGAAAGCTTTGTCTGAAATGAAGAACCCTGTTGTATGTTTCTATTACACCTGATTGTTTATTTCCTTGACTTTACAATATTTTCTTTCTTTTGCTATGTTTTTACCTCCCATTGTTTACAGATACATGGTAAACGGTGTGGCACTGCACCTAGCGAGGATAATGACACATTATTCTTGGGAAACATTTGCAATACTTGGACAAAAGAAGCTGTAAGTGTACGCATGTTTTTTTTTGGTTGCAAGTGTTTACTTCCCTGGCGTGTTAACTTATTTCTCAATATATGGGTGGCAGATCAAACAGAAGCTGAAGGACTATGGTATTGAAGGGGTTGAAAACATTACGCTTGTCCCAGATGTTCAACATGAGGGCTTGAGCCGGGGCTTTGCATTTGTAGAGTTCTCTTGTCATGCAGATGCCATGCTTGCATATAAGAGGCTTCAAAAGCCTGATGTTATCTTTGGCCACGCTGAACGAACTGCCAAGGTAGCCTTTGCTGAACCCATACGTGAACCTGACCCAGAGATAATGGCACAGGTGAAGTCTGTGTTTATTAATGGTCTCCCTCCACACTGGGACGAAGATCATGTGAGGGAGTTGTTTAAATCTTATGGTGAAATTGTGAGAATCGTGTTAGCACGGAATATGTCTACTGCTAAGAGGAAGGATTATGGATTTGTTGATTTTCTTACACATGAAGCTGCTGTAGCTTGTGTTGATGGTGTAAATAAGTCAGAAATGGGTGATGTGGCATCAAAGGTATTCACTCTTGTTTGTTACTTGACTCTGATTTTATGAGCGTACAAAATTATTCTCCATTTTTAGTGTCTTCCCTTCTGCCGGTTTTCAGAATGTTGGGAATATCAACTTCTACTGCATTATTTTTAAACTATAGTACCTCTCCCGTCTCATTTTTAAGCAAAAACCTAGAATTTTCTATTTAGTTATTTAATTGTTATCACCTTAAGAACATTTTTTTTGCAATTGTATGGATTTATCGATTTGGTGTAGTTTGAACTTATTAGTCATGCCATGTGCATTACTAAACTTAGTTACTCTATAATTATGGATTTATTGTGATGAAACTAGGATTGCATCATATTGTCTATTATTTTGATTGGTTATGGTGTTGAATGTTGAATTGATATGTATTATATCGGTTTTTTTCATATAATGTAGACCTGTAAAGTTCGGTTTACATAACTCCCATGAATCTATTTAGAGTTTTGAGTCTGATAACCTTGCCTACTCTTGTCGGAAAAAATCTGCATGATTCTGTTGTATCATTTGCCATGGTGTCTACTTGCGATGGTGGAAATAAAGGGGGATGAAGTGGTTGTGTATGTCCTTATAGTAAGGAAATGGGCCATACTGGCCATACTCAAGAAAACTATTTCTCTTTACATGGCTTCCTTGACAAGACAATTGATGCCTCCAATCTAAGTAGATTGAATCCACGTTTTCCAATGAAGGGTACCATGAATAGTTAAGGTTAAAATCTAGCAGCCAAACACAATCATCCACCTAGTCTGATTTGTCAACAACTTGCATTTCTCAAATCGTGAAAAGTCAATGTCTATGGATACTTGATTGAGGTGCCTCTGATCATAATTTTGGTAATAGTCATTTTCTTCCATTTCTTAGTGTAATTCTAAACTTCTGCACGATTGCTTGGGTTATCTATACTTATCAAAATTGAAGAAAATAGTTCTCAACCTCATGAAACTTCAAGTCCAAGAGTGAATCATGTCAATTAGGAAAACATGTTAAATATTCCTATTCCAGAAAGACCTAAAACAAGATGTAACCTTGTCTTTTCTATAATTCATTCTGCAATTTGGGGTCCAAGTAGAGTCAGATCTTAGGATTTCAATATTTTATTATGTTTTATCGATGAAATTTTTCGCTGTACTTGGATTTATTTAATGAAATATCGATCTGACTATTGTCTTTAGAATCTTTCCTTATTGCAACAAAAAATCAGTTTGGTCAAGTTATCAAAATTGAGGGATGATACTACTAAAGAATACTTTTCTTTTGGCTTTTCTATTCTTTTAAGTTCACATGATATTTTACATCATTCCACCTGATACACCTTAGCAAAATAGTATTACAAAAAGAAAAAATAGCACTTGGTTGAAATTGCTTGTACTTTGTTCCTTGGTACTAATATACCAGCTCATGGTGAGGTATTCTTACTATTTGCTTCCTTATAAATAGAATGCTCTCTTCCTTTCGTAACAATCACATTTCCTATACTATCCTATTTCTTGATGAACCTTTATTTCATGTTTGTCCTATGTCTTTGTGTGTGTTTGTGTTTTTTGTTATGATATGTTTCCTGGGTTGGACAAGATCTCTGCAAGAGTTATCAAATGTGTTTTTTTGGGCTATTCTTATCATAAAAAAAAAAGTATTAATGTTATTCTCCAGAAACTAAAAACCACTACAACTCTGTAAGTGTCATCTTTTTTGAGGAGATTCCTTTCTTTCTCTTCACTTCAAGATGCTAGTTTTGTTGTATCACAAGTCTTACTTGTTCCATTTGTTGAACCACAATCATCTCCCTTTTGTCATTCTAAATCCACTCACTTCTCGAAGTCCCTCTCCTCCTCTAAGTCTACCATAACCATCATCACCTCCTTTGATCACTTATCAATGCAAAACACGAGAGACTGTTGAGTTCTCTTCTTGAAGTTCTTCACCACCATTTACCCATACTACAACATCCATAATGTAGACCCTGATTGATCCATAACTTTTTGAAAACGTACTTGCTTTACTTGATAGCCTCATTCTATTAACAATTTTCTAAGTTGTCATCAATTATCTCTTTTTTTTACCTCCTTTGTCTCATCCATGTCCTCTATTTTGATCTCCACAAATGTACTTGAAGCACTTGAGCATCATGGATGGCAACAAGTTATGATTGATGAAATTAAAACTTTTGACCAGAACCAAACATGGGAGCTTGTTTCTCTTGCATCTAGAAATAAGACAGATGGATGTAGGTGAGTTTATGCTATCAAAGTTGGACGAAATAATCAAATTGATGACCTTCAAGCAAAACTAGTTGCCAACGTGTATACACACATATACAAAGTCTTGATTATTGTGATACATTTTAAGCAATCTCCACATGCTTGGTTGGTCAAATTCAATTAGATTGTATAACTTGTGTTGAAACATAGTGAAGTAGATCATTTGGTCTTTTGTTGTCATGTCTCTCTTGGGAAATGCATGTACTTAATAGTGTATGTTGATGATATAGTCATTATGGGGAATAGGGCCACAAAAGTTTCTATGCTAAAGAAACATTAATGAAATCACTCTCAGACCAAAGATATTAGATGTCTTAAATACTTTATGGGTATTGAAGTAACTCAATAGAAGGAAGGTATTATAATTTCTCATAGAAAAAATGCCTTAGATATCCTTAAAGAAACATGTATGATTGATTGTAGACCATGCATTCAAATAAGAAATTAATGACAGAGCATATTGAACCCTTCTTAGACCCAGAAAGATATATAAGATTTGTTGGAAACTTATTTGTCTCATTATTACTAGACATGACTAGTCTTTTGTAGTTGGAGTGGTTAGTCAATTTATGCAGGCTCCTTGTCTTGATCACTGGAATGAGGTCATTCACATCCTCAGATACCTTACAAAGACTCTAGGATAAGGACTGCTATATGAAGATATGAGAGATATCCAATTGACTGAATATTGGGATGTTGATTGGTTAGGATCTCCTATAGACATGTTCCTTCGAGGCAATATTGTTTCTTGGAAAAGCAAGAAACAAAATGTGGTTGTTCAATTTAGTCCCAAAGCTGAGTATAGAGTGATGAGACAACACTCTTTTATGAACTTGTGAGGATAAAACAATTCCATTAAGAGCTAATATTTTATGAAATTCAACAAATTAGCATGTATTGTGATAACTGGGAAGCTATTCATATTGCTTCCAGTCCTATACTTCATGAGAGAATCAACCATATAGAAATTGATTATCATTTTGTTCGAGAAGTTGTCTAAGAAAATTTGTAGGAAATTTGTCACCTCCAATGATTAGCTTGCATATATTTTGACTAAGCTCTTGAGACCTCAAATTCAATTTATATGTTCTAAGCTTATTACATACAATTTACATGCTCCAGCTCGACGGAAATATCAAAATTGTTAACTTATTTGAATGGGTTAGCTTGTTAGAATAGGTTAATTTGTTTCGTCCTGTCACCTATGTGTAGGTTGCTCATATCTTTTTGAGTATCTCTAATTCAAGGGTCTTCATAAATATATGAATCAGCTAAGAGATGATTTATCTCTTAAGCATTCTTTCTATTTTCACTCTCAAGTCTCATTAAATAGGTTTGTGAGCTAAATGAACCTTGTTCTCCTTTACATTTCCAAACTTCTTTAGAAGTGCCATCATTCCAAACCCATAGTTTTGCCATTGTCCTCATCTTAAGGTTTTCTCTCTCTCTTATCCAAATTCTACTGTAGTATGCCAAATTATGTTCTTTCTTTTGGATCTGTACACCTTCCATGTGAGCCTATCCCTTGCCCATAATTGAAAAGCTTATAAAAATCCAGGAAGCTTTGAAATATCTGTAGAATAGTGTGCTGTTGTGTTTGATACTTTTTGGATACGACACTTATTGGATATGCATTCGACACATGCCCAAAACTCCTGAGCTGTGTTCCAATTATTTTCTTTTTCAGCATACATACCTCCTCAACACATCTAAGACACTTTCTCGACACAACTTGAACATGAGTAAAGAATGTGAACTGACACCTATTTTCAACTAAATCTTCCTAGATACTATTATCTTAAAAAAAGAAGAAATTGAAAGAAATAACTTTTACTATAAATAATGCAAGATTTATCCTTTTTTTCCTTTCTCTATTAAGATATATGTTTCTTAACTAGAATTCTATTGTGAGGGTCGTTATTTACTCTAGGGAACCTGTAGCAGATTTGTTTTTACATTGTGAATTATATAAGTCTTAATTCTTGATTGATATTTTTTGTCATATTATATATACATGCATACATACACATATATGCAGTGTCGCCATGTCCTTTATTTTGGACATTAGCTATGCTCTGGTGCCTGTCATTGTTGTGTTGCAGTGGGTGCTTCATATATAAAATCAACTCTCCAATTTCTCATATTTGGGGTCAGAAGTTTCCCTTCTACATCTTTAATACACCTTAATATATTCTTGTTTTCTGTTTGCTGGTTTTGGCAAGGAAATAAATCTTACATTTTTCATTCTTTGTTCTTTTGTAAAACACTTCAAAAACTTTAGTGTGTTTCATTCACAACTTTTCTATTTTTATTTTCAATCATACCAATACCTTGCTCAAATTTTAGCATTTAAAGCACTGAACCAAACACATAAAATGATCTGCAGACAGATATGGCTGATATAACAACGGTTTGTAGATTGATAATAGAACAGGTATTGAAAACCATTTGAGTGTGTTGCTGGGTTCAAGAGTCATGACCCGATTGTCAGCTAAAAATTTGTGTAGACAAATTGTTGGGTCATGATTTATAGGATAAATTTATATTTTTGTAAAACACACTATGTTGAATTGATGGTTACAAATGTGCAGCTTGGTTTCTAATACAGATTTGTTTGGGCAACAAGCTTTCTAGGTCACTAGTAACAAACTGGGCCAATGAGGCAATATGAGGATTTCAACTGTGTTTTCTGTTGTTGACTGGTGCAATGAAAGGAAAAGTACAGCTAAAGGCTCTTTTGTTCTAGGAAATTTAGGGCAGATATTAATGTTAGAAAACAGATTTGTTGACTCTTGTGTGATACTTGCAATTATGTGAGTTTGAGCCTATTGGACCGAGCTACTCATCTACCAGGAAAAGATTAATAAGTTTTAAGAGCAAGTTAAACCCATTTTACTACCTAGAATTGTAAAATCATATGATTCTGTAAGTTAATTTGAGAGTTTGATGACAATGTTCATTGATCTCCTTCACTCCCTCTTCCCCCTCGCTGGCTCTCAAAGATTAATATTCATGACTATCAATATCATTATTTTGGGCTTAATTTCTATTCTACACCCATCTAACATTCTAATATTTTATTTTTCTTTTTATTTGGACTTGGTTTTGCATCTGGTGCAAATATTCAAATTTTGGCATGCTTTTCAGATAAAAGTGAGAGCTAGACTCTCAAACCCTCTGCCTAAAACACAGGCTGTCAAAGGTGGTATGTGTGGTGGGTTCCGAATTGGTCATGCTAGGAGTGCAGCCTTTTCAAGACCAGGTAATTTAGGTTTTTCTCTGACAATTAACTTGGAACCTAAATTATATTGTTGAGTCCAATATTAAATTTATCTAATCACAGTCCCTACCTACTACAGGGAGGGGGTTTGGACGAGGAAGACAGCCCTTCAATAACAGGGGAAATTTCAACAGGGATAGGAGTTTCTATCACAGTGGACACAATCAAATTGGAAGAATGGGTTTTCGGGATGACTTTGATTTTAATATGCATCCGGATTTCCGTCAGAGGCAATTTGGTCCACAAGGTTACTTGTAGAGAGACGTGCTATAATTTTAGTTCAGATTTATTTTTGCATGCATTGGCATGAAGGTTTTTGAATGATTTTATATTTTACTATATTGTAAAGCAGGAGCTGTGAGGGGTGGACATTATGTTGGTAGCCGAGGTGCTTCATTTGCTGGACCATCTAGACCTTATCACGATAGAGCATGGTATGGTATGCCTGATGGAGGCCCTAGTGAGCCTATTCCTCCAAGGAGGACCTACTCCCCTGGTGGACAATTTGACATGCCTTTTGTGGGAAGACATTTTGATGATCCATATCTATACGATGACAACATGCATGGAATGAAACGTCCGTTTTATATGACTGTAAGAATTTATTTTTTTAATTTTGCTTATAAATGTGGTTGTATCTCTGTAGATTTTTTTGTTAATTCCATTCACAACTAAAAGATACTAACTAATTTGAATTTATTGTATTCCTGTTCAAGGACCCTGAACCTGATTACATGGGGCCTAATAGACTTCGTCCCCGATTGGATTATGCAGATCCTCCTATATTTCATGGAACTCATCACAATGGTCTAACCTTTACTCCCATTTTATTCTTAATCAATTGCTCATAATGTGGATTATATTCTTGTTGACTTTTTTCTTTTTAAATTCTTTTGTAGATTCTTTTGGGGCTGGCAGCAGACAGTACCCGCCGGACTATTATGGTTCCGATGTTAGTTAACATTGTCTAACCTATTTTTATTGTTCATATAATTAAATTGTAATATCAGTTACAAATTTTGCTTTTCTTGTTACAGTACGGTAGAGGTTCGTATTCATCTTATTATGGGGGTGATGGCTCACATGGACATGGATACTATTATTAGTGTGAATCATTTGGTAAGGATTATTTTGTAGAATTTTATATTCCGATTTGGTGCAGTGAATTCTCTTCTAATATTTTGTGGACCTTTATTCTTGTGTAGGTGGATCTGGAATTGTGGGACAGACATCTTCAAATATAAGCATGCTGCTTCAGCATGCAATTCTGAAGTTGCATATTTATTTTACACACTTCTCTTATTCCTCTTCCACCTGGTTTGTTTCTATATATCTATATCTATTTGGTCATAGGTGGTATAGACTAAATTGTTTAATGATTGTCGGGTAGGTTGTCTTTCTGGTCCTGGAGTAAGGTATTAATAAGATTATATGGAACGGGCTAGTTTTTCTTTAACAACTTAGGTATGATGAGATCAGGGACTTGTATTTGAGGATGCTTTGTTGAATGAACAATATAAATCTGACTCATCGAATATAACTTTGATGATCGGAAAGTTTAAAGGACTATTGGAAGTAAAAATACTTATCCATGATGGATTTATCTTTTTATCAAGTGATAGACAAGGTTTGGTATTTGAATATACATATTGAGGCTCTTGTGGTTCTTATGGACGACTTTGGAGAGTTTGCTACAGTTCACTTTCATTATTAGGAGCCAATATTGATCTGAACTGAAAGCTTTACCATTTTTGGAGTTCTTATGATTGGCTGGGATCCTTCAAATATTTATTGGTATCCATGCATAAGCAGCAGCCTTGTTATGGTGTACTTTATGCTTAATGAATTTACTGGAAGACTAGACTAGGGACTAAATACAGTGAAAGGCCGACTTTCATTTGGGATGATGTTTCATGGATAATGCTATGCTTATGGAGCAAATGATCTATATTATTGGTTTGATTCCTTATGATACTAAGTTATTACTAATTTGGGTTTCCTTGAGGAGATATCCACACTCAGTAATTGCTGAAACATATTGTGAATCATCAATCAAATGGAACATTTTTGTAGTGAAGATTACTAGGTTGCTTCTCTTTATATAGTGTTTTAGATTTTTTTATTGTAGTGTCATTAGGTGGGCGGTTTTTTGAAACGAATTGTGAAGCACCAATCATATGGAACTTTGGAAAAATGTTCATTTTGCAGTGAAGATTTCTAGGTTGTTTCTCTTTCTGTAGTTTTTAGAACTTTTATTGTAGTGAATAGGTGGTGGGTGCAAAATGATAGGAATGCTAATTTTTTTATGTAGCATGGACCAGTGCCTGTCTCTTGAATATTGAATGATTAAGTTATGAAATATCTAAACGTTCGAGCTGTACTAATTTGTTTAAAAATCACAAAACTCACCTAAAGCAGTTAAAAGTGTAATGTGTCATGCTTAACAGCTTAAAGGTTAGAACAAGACTTGGATTGAAGATAAGTAGAATGCTAGAAGATTTGGTAGTCGTGCATTCCATTTTTTACTAGGATTTTCTTTGGGTGTTTTCTATGTGTGACCTTACATTTCTGCTGTCTTGTCTTAGAAGTGTCGGTAGTGTTGTTTTCTTGTAGCTTATTAGTTTTTAACTGTCTTTTACACTCTAATCTATGGTGACAATTATGTATTTTGTTATCAAGTCTCTTGAATTGAGTATAAGGAACACATTGGTGTGCGTCTCTCATTTTTTGTTATCCTCTTGGCTTCACTTTATTGCATAAAGGGAAATGTTAACCTTCTCCCGACTAAGAGAAGGCTCAGGGATAATTCAGTCTTTTAGTAGGACAAAAGACTCCTTTTTTTGTCCTGTTCAACTTAATTCATACTTCCAAATAAAAAAGTATTAAAAATGAAATTTTATCGAGTACAAATAATTGGTTTATGCCTCGTTCATACAAAGATCTGAAAGTTCTTCAACTCCTTATTTAAATCTGTCTTGTTTCCTTAATGGTTTTCTTCCGAAAGTTAAGCAGCTAAGGCTTTTTTACATTCCAACATTATTAAAAGACTCAGGAAGATTCAATGCGAACAATTTTTAAGAAAATTTTAGTATGGATAATAAGATTATATAAAAAAATGTCTTTAAAGAATTTTTTTGGAGGAGTAAGAACATACACAACAGCTTCCACAGTAGAAGGAATTACCCATTTTGATAAGATAGATAACAAGATGAAAAAAAACTATGAAATTGAAGATATGTAATAATATTAGGAGAAATGTCATATAGAGAAAAAAAGATGATATCGAATTATGTTTTTCAGTTCATGCAGAATATATGTTTCTTGAAATTAAAAAGGAGAGATGAATGAGATATGATACAATCAATTTATATTAGTGTAATTACATTGACATGGCATATTTCCAGATCTCAAGCTAACAGCGAGAATTTCATTATGCTTTAATTTAACAATTACAGGTAATTAAACATCCTCTAGACTAAATGTTTTCTATAAGAGATAATCATATTTAGGAGTTATACTTCTATTTTGAATGTTTAATATAGTCGTATGTTCAGCATGGGTTTGAAATTTAAATAAATAATAACCACTACGAAGAACATTAGAAGATAGATTTTTTAATGATCCTAAAGAGCGTTAAGAGTATAGAAAGTGAAGAAAAAAACACTTTTAAATTTTATTTTGATTCATCACGAAAAAGTTCATCTACATATATATATTGAAGTGTATATTCTATCTCCCAAGATGAAATCAATAGAGTTTTTAAAATTAAAGAAGATATTATCCTCTTCTATTCTTTTCTACAAGACTCAAATTAGGAAATGTTTTTAACAAAAAAAATATTAGAGGAAGTATTTGGTCTCTTATATAAGAACTAATATATTTTTTTTCACTAAATTATTTTTATTGAAAATATCATCAATCAGATATTTTTCTTTCTTCAACAAGTAACTGATTGACTACATTGATTTTAAGTTTTTCAAACCTTGTATTTGAATTAAAATTAAAGGATAGTTTATTCTATAAAGAAATTTAAAAAATATGTTGTTTGAATAGAGGATTTAAAAAGAAATTAAAATGAGAAAAAAATATAAGAATATTTTGATTATTTAAAGTTAGAAAATTTAATTTTTACTCAAAATTCTTCATATTCTCTTTTCTCTTAAATCCATTGCATTTCTCTATCAATATCAATATGAATATCATTTGCTTGACTTTTTATTGGGACTTCATTCATGACAAATTTTCACTGATTTAATGTTGTTTTTGACTAATATAAGAAGATTTTTTAGATTATAGTTGATCGTAATTATTTTCAGAATTATATTTTTGTTGATATAAGTCAATATTATTTTTCTCACCTAAAATTAGTTAAAGATTTTTTTTTGTCAACATCAATATTTTTCAACTCTTAATCAAGCATAATTTTCTTCAATTAACATCAATAGAGATTATTTGCAAGTTAGTCTTAAGTTGTTTTCAACCACAATGTAGGTCAAAATTACTTTTTAACCGATATTAATAAGATTTTTCTTATAATAATATTAGTAGTAACTTTAGACTAATTTATCTTATATTAAATTTAATGATATCAAAATTCAAAGAGAATGAAAAAAAAGAGTGTTTTACTAATATCTCATAACTTAAAAAAAAAAGTGTTTTTTTAAGGACACACCTCTTACTATCTAACTTTTTAGGAACATGGAGTTATCACCCAAATATTAAATTTTGTAAATATAAATCAATCTTACAAAAAATTAGTTTATAAGATGATGTTCACAACCACATATGAATTATGCGTGAAACTATATATGAATGTTCCGACAGAAGCCCAAACTGGTGATAGATAAGTCAAACAAACTTTAAGTAGAATAAACTTTAAATGATTCTGATATTAAAAAGTAAATTTTAAATTTAACTCAACTTTATAAAATTAATTTATAAAGTGAGATTTGCATCCACTTATGTATAATAAAATGTTTTAATCTCTAATCTAATCGTCATGAGATAAAAGAAAAGGTTAACATAATTTTATGTGATGAATTAATATAAAAAAAACATCATATTGTATACGTAGCATCAATGGCAAAACTATTAAGCCCTCCTGGATTTTGATGCACACGAAGATGCCCTAGCTAGGTACATGACGCACGTTCCATTCCATTTTGGAATATAATTTTCTTTGATTGTTCAAAACTATGCATTCAGTTTGCCACTCATACCCTTTCTGCAGTTAAGCAATCAACCTCAAGTTTTTCATTAATTATGAGTGTTGACTAAATTTATGATGAAAGTAGAAAAAAATAAAAGTAACTGAAGGTAATTATCCCTTTTTGGCATAGTAGCACGAAAGAAAGTTTTCCAATAATGGAAAAAATGACACTGTATCTATAACTGAAAAGGGAGTGAGTGCAACAGTATATCTCTCTCTTCTATCAATGGGAGTTTTTATAAGAAATCTTTATTAACAGAAAATATTTTAATAATGTTTATATAAATTTGATTTAATTTTAAAGAACCTGTGTTCCACTGCAGTTTGAAATTGAGTCACTGTCATCTCTGAAGCAGGACTCTGTGGGCAACTCATCTTGTCATATATTTGCCAGTCTTTCTCAATCAAAGGTCCCTATCCTGCCCCATTTTGATTACATGCTTGGAAAGTTCTTCTTCAAATTAATTACTTAATAATTTCCCATCATTTGCAGTTCCTGTGGTCTTTCTATACCAAATTGTTGTTGAGGCAAACCAAATCAAATGTGACATTTGGTGGAACATGTGTGCTTTGTATTTTCAAGTTGAGAAGATGGTAACCCATCGCAATATTAGGGTTCCGCGAGAGAAACAGCACAGAGAGAAAGACCACGTACACACTGGTAACAGAAAAAATTTCAGAACTTTTATTATTAGAAAAAACAAAAACAATGCAATATGATGCTAGAGCAAAACCTATTTCAATACCCTTCCTTAAAGCTGAATGATGTATATTGAACATGTAAAGTTTGGTAACAATCAATTTGAAATTTGTTAGACTTAAAGTTTTTTTTTTAATATGTCTACTAGTTGATTGGAAGATCATATAAGTAGATGATGAAATAGGATGAGTCACATGAGAGTCTATGTCTATGTGTTTTGCACATTCGTGAAAATTAGGATTGTGCGTTATGCAAGTTGAATGATGATTAAAGTAGAAATTTCTTAAAGTACTAGCAGTGAATGTCTATATGTGAAGATCTTGAAAGATATACTCGAGCTACTATAATTCACAAGTTGTATTTGAAACTCTTTATTTGAATTTCAAACTTAAGTGCAAAGAACAATAATTATGTAAGATTAGCTTTGATGTAACGTAGAATATGTTGTTCAGCTTGTTGATGATGACTTGTGGATTCTTGTAGGTATTGGCCGAGAAGATGAATAACAAAACTTACACTAAAAGAAAAACATTAAATAGAAACTAATTCTAGAGACAAAAAATAATTAATTGCTATATGAACTAAATTATATATTATTTTAGAGACTAAAAGAGTGATTGGTATCTATAAATTAGTTTTTATTATTGATAAATATTTTTTAAATTTGTATCTAATTAGCTACCAATGTTTTAGCTACCAACTTTAGAATCTAAATAATTGGTAGCTAAAATCCTGGTAGCTAGTTATGTCAATCTAAAAACTATTTATCAATAATAAAAATTAATCTAAATACCTATAATTTTTTTAGTCTCTAAAATGTTATCTAATTTAGTCAATATATATAATAACTAATTATTTTTTGTTTCTAAAATTGGTTTCTATTTAATAATTTTTTAATAGTGTTATAAGATTTTGCCAATGAGTCTTTTATAGGAATCTAGGTTCTATAGCTTATCTGCACCTTCAAAAAGAACTTTGTTATTAGGCATAAGAGGTGTAGAGTATGGTTTACTTGCAAGCATCCTAATTTTTGTAAACATTTGAAGGACATATTTCCCTTGAGATAGATGAATTCCCTTTTCGCTCACCTTTAGACCGAGAAAGTATTTGACCTCTCCAATATTTTTATCTTGAAAGAATCATTTAAAGAACTTTTAGTTCTTTCAATTTTTGGTAAAGAATAACCTTCAAGAATTATACCATCTACATACATAAGCAAAATTGTGAATGTATTTGAAGATGTTCTAATAGAAAGAGAATAATTAGATTTAGATTGAGAGGAACCAATAGAATTAAGAAAGGAGGAAAATTTGGCAAACCATTTTTTGCTTGCTTGCATCAGTCCAATATAAAGACTTTGTAAGTATAGACTTTGTAAGTATGCAAACTTGATTTCATTTTTTTTTTTGTAAATAGCCTTGGAGGAGGTGTTTCACACACCTCTTCATTTAGGTCTCCATGCAAAAAAAAGCATTGTGATAACAAGAATGATATTAAGTGATAATTTAGGTATATATAAAACATTGAATGTGATAAAAAAATTGGAAAACTAAATAGTTCCAACATGATAAGCAATAATAAAAGAACCGTTAATTAATTTTATACTAACATGTTTAATTTTGTAAAATTTAAAAAAAATGATGTCTAATATGGGTAATGTGGTCAATAGGACCAGTGTCAAGAATCCATAAAATCTTACCCTTTGTGTTTCTGGTGCAAGAGATTCACCATTATACCTTTGAATCTGGTTGATGTTATGGTTTGAGGAGTTTGATACATCTAAGAGTTGTCAAAGTCTTTGTATTTGTTTAGTAGTAAAAGGACTACACTTTTGTTTCTCTTCTTGACTTTGGATAGGTTGTAAAGAATCACTCTATACATTTAGATTACACAAGCTTTATATTGACTTGTAGTAAATTGTTCTGTCTTTTAGTACAATGGAGGATATCCATGTTTAGAATAGCACGTATTCACTTTGTGGTTCATTTTATGACAATAAAAACATTCTTTATCCTAATTGCTTGATCTTCCTCTACCTCTACCTTGACCACAACAACCATTCTTATATTTCTACTCCAAATGTGATAACTAGTCTTGGTCTTATTGAGGGATGGAGGAAACAATTAGTTCTGGATTCTCTCCGGAATAAAAAAAGAGACATTAGTAGAATTTAGGTATGGGTCAATTCTAGAAATTGTTTTTATAATGATGACTCCATTGATTTTTAGAAAAAAAAAAAGAATAAACATGAAGACTAGCAAAAACAAAATACACCTTAACCTACTCTACTATGATACAATCTTAAAGATACTAACTCATCACGATAAACTAAGATTGTTTGAGTTGAGTTTAATGAGTGAGTAAATTGTACAAATCCAAGGTTTGCGAGACCAAATGATGACTCTTGAGGATTAAATTGTAAAGCTATATTCAAAAGAACATGTTGAAGGAAAGCTTACCATGGCATTACACGTCTTACACCTCCTTTTAACATCATTGGTAAAACTTTGGTCCCTCAATTCTACTCTAATACGATCTCATCCTATAATCATGATTCTAAATATCCAGAAGAAACCTCGATCGGCACAACATGATGTCTCGATTTGCCATAACATTGGTGGGTTTTGCAATCGATCCAACTTTTAAGATCTGACTGTAATAGACATTCGGAACAGGAATGCCCACTCTTGATGAACATAATGATCAATCATCACCTCATTGAATGAAAAATCACAAGGTGATTAATGCCTATAATTTCACTCCCACAAACAGTGTGCAAAAGGGCACAGAGAAATCCCATCAAGGGGGTCTAAAAATTCGTTTTAATGATAGTGCATTGAGTAACATGTTAGGGTCTGCGCTCTAGAAAGCGAACACACACATTTTTTTACTCCTTTCTGTGCAATGAAAGAACTAGCAACTATGAGGGATGCAATCATGCTTCGTGCCCCCCTTTCATGAACCTTCTGCTTCACACCTAATTCAAGTTGAAGAATTTGGTGAACCCCATTTCGATTTTTCCTTCTTCTTTTAATCTTGCTTTTCGTGTAAAGCCACACAATTCAAATTGCAAATTTGATACTGTGATTTCTCTTCACCAACCACCGTCAACCATATACTAAAATTCCATCAATAAAAAATTAAGAGGGTAAAGTGTAGTTCATTGATGGAGATAGAAGGAATTTGGAGCAGTGTCCATGTCAAAAGGGTGAAGATCCTTCTAGGACCCATCAAGGATCTCCTTTAGCCGGTTACGCTATGTGTTTCTTTCAACCTTTTTCTCATGCCCATGGAAATAAATTATTAATAATACGTTCTTTTATTCTTACATATTATCTTTTTATAATGTTATTGTATATTATCTTTACAATGTTGTTACAAGGTCGGGTCGGGTAACTTTCGGAATCACTCTTGTAGCTTTCGTCTAGTAAGTTCTCCAAAAACGACGGGATGAGAAACCTGCGAAGGTTCTCCGACGTTCAAGTCAGTCTGAGTATTATATGTGGATAGGTTAGAGATTAGAAGATTACCTTTAGCACATGGTTCCTTATGATATTTTTAACCTTGTGTTGGACTTCAGCTGTTATGGACCTTCTTTTGGACTCAAGCGAAAGTTCATTTGTGCTTTAATCATAGTTTATGGTAAAACTGACTTAATTATAGTTAATCGCAGTTTATCATATGCTTTCACGTTCGTTCGGTCTTATCGACTATTCGGTCTTTCGACCTTCCGGTAGTACACAAAGTAATATAATATTCTTCTAATAACATTTTTGTTAATTTACAATATTCGAATTAAAATCTGATTTTAGTTTCATTTAATCCATTGACTAATCGATGACCTACACAGAAAAGAACAAAGTTCAGCAGAGAAAGGGTAAAGAACTTTAAATATGTTTAGAAATGGAGAATTTTTAGCAATGGAACCTTATTAGGGCAAATGGGTTGGAGAAGAAACGATGATGGTGGGGTCCACATTGGGGTCTCTTATCAGTTAGAATGATGTGGTCCGCCGCATGATTCCCGACCCACGGCCGACATGCACCACACCGCCGTCCTACGTGGACTAAGGCTGTCCACATCAATGTCGAAAGTGTGAAAGTTTAATAAAGTTGTTTTTATCTTTGCCATAATGTTGTTACATTGCACTACAATGCATTCATGAAGCACGTTAATTGTGTAACTTACCAAGTCTTCAATGCTTTTCACAGATTATATAATCCCTATGCCTTGCAGAAACTCAGTTCTGGTAAATAATAATTTGACCTTTTTCCATGCCTACTTACAATTCTAGTTATTAAGTCTTGTACTCTGCTTTATTTCTTCATTCTTACTAACATTAATTTAAACAATTATGTATGATTTTATTGTAATGATGAACAATCTGGTTTTATTCCATGAATTTAGATGTAGTGTATCTAGATACGAGTACGTAAGCTTTTGGTTAGACAGTTTAAAACTGTATTCAAAGTCGTCAAATCAATGCAAGAAAATATAGGAAATAAATGAAGTTTATTTAAGCATGATTTTTTTAATGGACACAAGCTTAAATCATCTCGAATTGAATTTTTATATTGGTTGTGTGTTTTTTTAACTAACACATTAGAAAGGTTTGGTATTAATAAAGCGTGAATAAATTCATATAAGAAGTTTGTGTCTATTTATACAACTCATATAAGAAGTTTCTGTACATTTATACTCTAAGTAAAATTTTTAACTGATTGAAAGATTGATCTTGATATAATTTATATAAAAGATATTTAACTTATATAAAAAATGATTTAATATATTTTTCGTCTTAGAATTATAATATATTTTTTTAAAGAATAAACATATTGTCTCCCTTCATTTTATAAAGTCACGTAACACGTTCTTGTCAATAGATATTTTTAACAAGTTTGTCATATGTTGAGAGAGTTTCAACATTGATTCTATTATAACATCCCGTTAAATGTTTGTGGTGTGTAGGTTTTACTTGTAATTATATCTCTCTTGAAGACTATGAAGTTCAATCTAGAAAGTTGAAGATAATATTTTAAAGGTATCTTGAAAATGTGATAAACATTATTTATCAATTATCTCTTTATGAAGAATCCTTCATCTCTTTCTCTATATAAAGGAAACGTATGAGGAAGAGATGTGTGTAAGGGAGAAGAGCAACATAGAGAGTAAACATGAGAATAGATATCCACCATAGTGAGAAATTAAAAATCCTAATGATAGACTAGAGAGACATTGTATTCATCATTGTTAGGTGAGATTAAGTGTTATCCTCATAGAGTGAGAAAAAATATTGTAATTTTACTTTCACATTGAAAACATTTTCTGTAGTAGATCCCGTTAATTTTTATCTCTCAAGTTGATGAAGTTTTCCCATGTTACAAATTTTCGGTATCATTATTCTTTTTTACTTTTTATATCTTGGGCAATAGTAATATATATATATATATATATATAAATAAATAAATAAAAGGTAAGTATTCATTCATTTATAAGAATGGTTACATTGCTGATTAAAAAAAATTCAAGATAAGTACTTATCTTCAAAATTGAATGGAAATGGGTCAAGCAATACCTATCACCTTGAGTAACAGTGGTTGCACACATAGTCACCAACCACAAAATCAATAATTTGTTAAGAAAATTGTATTACACACACTACTTACAAATTTGCGTTAAAGCCAATCAATAGCAACATGTTGGGATATTTTTATTATAGTTGGACTTTTCTATTATGTTTGGATAATATATATAATTATTTTAACTATATATCTTTCTACTTTTATAATTTATGATATATCCTAATATCATTTTATTTATTTACTGTTGCTTCTATGATTGTATCAACTTAATAAACATATAAAGACTTGCATTTTTTGTAAAATTTAATAAAAAAAGTTATTTATTAATTTATTGACTTTATACATAAGTAAATTGAGAATAGCAGCATAGGAATGATTATATAAATGCTCAAAAATAAAATAAAATATCTTACCTGTATCATTGTTATAGAAAGGTATATAATTATTTATAGAACTTTCTTTTTAGGTTGAATTTTTGAATCACTTTGCTTGTATTGTATTTCTCTTCACTTTATTTTACATTATCTTAACTCCTTTATAATTAAACAAAAGAGATGAGATTGTAATAGTAATAAGCTAATATGAAGTTTAGAAGTTACTAATGGAGGAAATGAGAGGGTAAATTATGGCTTAGTTATCTTTTGATCCAAATGCGGAACAAAAGAAGGAAGCAATAAATAAAGGTAAATAGTTTGCATCCAAATTAGGGTATTAGAACGACACGTGCACCATAACTATTATGATTACAAAATTACTACTAATGAGCAATGATTTTGCGTAAAAGATATGTGATTTCACTACCCACTAAACGATGCTTGCTGCATGCGTTTTCTTCCTATTTTCTGATTACCTCAGATTATGCAAGATTTATTTCAAACTCTCACTGTTCTAACTGCTTCAGCAAAATAGTAACACTGAATACAGTATCATTTCACATCACTATACTCTCACAAATCATTATACCCAAGTTCCTTATATATGTCATTGTAATACGTAATGAAAGGGATTGCATCCAATTCAATTTCTACAAGTAGAGCCACATTTTCTTTTCCTTTTAACACAAAATATATCACTAATTTGGCATTTCTTTTACTATAGTAAGATGTATTAGAAAATAAATTTATAAGATAAGATTTGCAATCATTTATATATTATGAAAAATTATTATTTTTAGTCGATATGCAATTTTTAATACATTTTCTCATATTCAGACCTGTCAACTCGAATGCAAAACTATATATCTATGAGTGGTAACATGATCAGTCGAACAAATTTTCATTATGATAGATTCTATATAACTCTGATATTATATTAGGAATTAAACTTCAAGTTTAATTCAACCTTATAAAATTGATTCATAAGTAAAATTTGCATACATCTTTATAATGTTTTTATAAATAGTTTATGTGAAATATCTGACCATATGAATGAACTTTTATGCTAGGATATGAATTATAATAGTTTTTTTTAATTCAACTGTGAATTTTTTTTTATTGTCAATAATAAATTAATAAATGTGAGTCATTTCAAGAGTGGTTTAATCCTTATACAAAAGAAAGAAGAGAAATTCAACTATGTATAATAATGTATAAAAAAAATTAAGCTAAATTTGGAAACAAATTTCATTTGTAGTTTTAGTTTGAGTTGAGGAGCAAAGAATAAGAGGATGGTGTGTAAGAGAAGGCATGTTCTTAGTTAATTGGAAGGGATTTTGTTTCAAGTCTTAATTTATTATTATGTATATGTTTATCTTCTACGTCAAGGTGGGAGACAAAAGTTCACCAACCCACCAAAGACACGTTGGTTGATCCCACTACTCAACCTACGTTCATTACCCCATTTCCCCATTCCCTTCTTTGAAATAACACTTCACAAAAGTTCTACAATGGGTATTCAAATGGACACAATTTGGCTTTAGAAAACGAAAAGCACGAGAAAAACATTCATGTAAATAATCTCTCTTCATTATCCTTTTGTTCAGAGCATAACTAATTAACTTAAGATCGTCTTGCTTTAAGAAAGGATTTATATTCATCACGTGGAAATATAAATTGTCGTTATCAATTTAGATGGATGCATACTACATAGTAAATGTGAGTCTAACTTTAGAGTTGTGTTGAACGTAAATTTGGATTTGGATTATAGTGTATCAAAAATTTGGATTTAGAGTTGTGTCAAGACCAAATTTTTGAGGATTTTTTCAATTGTGTGGATAAGGAATCTTTTCTTTGGCAAGGAGGGGAGTTGAACAAAAATTTAGAGTGGGTTTGGAAGATTGATTGGAGGAGGAATCTGTTTGAATGAGAGAAGAAGCAGGAACAAGAGTTGCTACTTCTTTTGGGAGAAGAGCGTAAATATGGATAAGGAGGATACGTTAATATGGAAAGATGGCGAGACAAAGGAGTTCACAGTCAAATTTGCATATAAAATCCTTAAAGAAGACGCCCACGGGGAAGAGGGGGATTTATACGTGGGTTTTTGAAAGATTAAGGCTCAACCATTGGCTCTTGTTACAGTATGGAGGGTTCTGGAGGACAAGATTTCGTCTAGAGCGAATCTGACAAGAAGAGGGATCAAGATGGATAGCTGCATTTGTTGTCTGTGTGGGGAGGAAGAGGAAATCATGTCTCACCTCTTTTACACATGCAGAGTTGCTTAGCTAGTATGGTTCAAGTGTTATGAGTGAATAAGGGTGGCTTTGACAGATCATTGGGAACCAAAAACGCATTTTTTAAATTTTAAGATTAGTGGGGCGAATAAAAGTGTTAACCAGTTTGGGGTTGTGTATGTGTAGCTGTGATAGTTAAGTTGTGGAATCATAGGAATAGGAAGATTTTTAAAAGCGGGTTGAGGTATCCATTAAATACCTCCATTATATATTCTTTTTTTTGCTGATAAAAAAAAATTTAAAAATGGCATGATAGACCACATTGAAATTTTCACAATGGTGCAACTTAAGGGTGTTATCCAAAATCCGCAGAATAAGTTTTTCGTATTCCGATTGGTGTCTTGAGCCTCTGGTATGTATGAGATATGTCAGAAATTACTAGGTGGTTTTTTGCGATGTGGGGTTTTATAGGGGTTCTTTAAGGGTGCTAATTTTGTTTGTCTAGTTCTTCTGTTTTATTTGGGCAAGGAACTTAGACGAAAAATGTTTGTATAAGGATTGTAGTATTCCTGAAATACCTCCATTTTATTAAGATCACTATTATCTTATATACTTATTATATTTTATTATTATCACTATTACATATAATTATTACTGATAAAAAAGATCACTATTATCTTATATGGATTATATATAGTCTTTGATGGACTGAAGTCTCAAGATACTAACTCTCTCGTTAGGAAAATGTTACCTTGATAGCACATAGAAAGACATCAGTTTAAAAATTTATCCATTTGAGTAAAATATTGTTTCTCTTATCCATTATAATCTGGTGCAAGGTTATGATCTTATATCAGTACTCCTCTTGTATCTACTCATAAAACCTAATAATAGAAAGACCAAATCAATAATTACCGACAGTGAAGTTATAAACCAACTTAGTAACATTTTATATGATAGAAAACGATTTACAATGTTTTGACTTGTTAAGACCAAACGACATGTATATTATATGTTCTACTTAAAAAATGTGTCAATTTTCTCTTATTATTTATACCCTATTGTATGTATAAAAAATCTAATTTTTTTAATTTATATGATGTGGCCTTTGCTATTTGTTTTATGATGGTCTTCAGTATCTTCTACTGGGAAAGGTGTTTTTCTTGTTGTTTGGAGATTACAGGTTCCAGAATGGATTGCATAAGTTCTTTGGCTCTATCATGGCGCAGATACTCTTGCAGACTAGAAGTGGTTATGCAGGATCAATGGGGCATCTTCATGATGCAGAAGTCTAAACTGAACTGTTATGAAATATGGAGTAGAAGTTCAAAAGGAGCACCAAAAGCCAATGGTGTGAGGCAACGTAGTATGCAGATTTAGGCATGGATTTGCTATATTTTCGGCTTTGTTTGATTTGAAGTAACATGGAGCCACAGAGTCTCGAAAATGGCTCTGATACCATGTTACAAAGTGGACTTTAAGCCTAACTCAACCCCATAAAACCGGCTCATAGGATTGAGGTTTACACCCACTTATATACAATGAAAGACTCTAATCTCTAGTCGATGTAGGATCTCCAACAATTTATAAAATACATTTCTTGTGTATATATTGTTTCTTGCTGATAAAACAAAATTCTTTGTCAGAAATATATATGTGGCTAAGTGTATGCCTTTTTCGAAACATGCTAAGTTACTTTGTTTTGTATCATTTGTAAGGCTCAATTTTGTTTCGAGTAGTCTTTTCTAACAGACTACTCGAGATAATTGGTAAGTATCCTCAAATACTTCCATGATATTCTTTGTTGCAGATAGAAAAAAACTTAAAAAAAATGTACACCACTAAGAAAGTTACATAGTAAATTGATGCATGTTAAAAGCTTTAATTTAAGTTAGTTCCACGATAGAATGGTTTGAAGTTCAGTTTCAATAGCTGAAAATATATGAAAAATGAATTGGATGAAGTGAGTGACGGTACGAGACATGATGTCTCTAGAAAGGAAGGGTCCATCCATATTTTTGCCATATGATGTAAACGTTGAGTCTACGATACTTAACAACAGCCGTTCAAAAAAACAAAATAATCTGAGAGAGTAAAATAAATAGGTTGGCTAAGATGAAGGTGGGAGGAGAAGAAGAAAGGTAAAACAAAACTAACAAAAAGAAAAAAACAAAAACATGACCAAAAAGAGAAAAGAAGGTAAGATATGACGTCACCTATGGAGGGAACAACCATGAAGCCATGCGCAACTCAGTGGTCCTTCCTCTCTTTTATATATGACACCATTTTTCTTCTCACTCTCTCTCCCTCATACTTCTACATTCATCTTCTTACTTTCTCCTTCACCTCATCATCATCATCATTATAATTCTCTCCACTTCTTCCTCATTGCACTTCTCTTTAACACTAACACTGATTATCAGCTCAGCTCATTGCCATCTCTGCATGCCAAATCCAAACATCTCATAACAATTAACCCTCAGAACACAGCTTACAGGTTTATAAAATATTTTATAATCATGTGTGTTGGTTTGTTTCTTCATCTTAACTTTGCATATTTAATTATGTCTAATGCTGATAACTGATTAATATAGTGAATGAGTGTTGATGAAAAATGTTGATGAAAACGAGAAAAGGAAGGACGTAGGGCAAAGGGTAAGGGTAGGGTACCCGAAAAGTTGTAGTTGAAGACTGATGTGTGCTGTGAAAATTCTCGACAAAGGGACAGCAGAGTCAGAGGGTGAGCTTCCACAATGAGACAGACTTTGGGGAATGGCTACTGTGGTTGTGTTGTGTTGTGTTCTATCCTTAACTTTTTCTCTTTTCTTTTTATTATTATTATCCCTTTGCTCGTGGCAGGCCTTCATCCAATAAAACGGTGCCTCTCTTTTTGTCCCTCGAGCTTTTAGCTTTCGACCAAACGCGTGCCCAATTTCTGATAACGTCATCTCATCTACCCTTTCTTTACTTTCACTCTTATAATATTTTTACCACCAAGTACAAGTGCAGTGCAAAAACATGAGTGTTTTTTAACAAATAAAAAGTAGAGTGTTTATGTGAAAATGTTTTGATGTGATTATTTGAGAATATGTATAATTATGAATGGTAACGTGGATTGGGAAACCCCGTTCTTGGAGAATGATTCGCACCATTCAGCAACACAAGACAGCATGATTAGCACAAGGCTCTAGCTGTCCGTTTCTCGCACACCCTTCACTAACAGAGGTCTAAGCTCCAACTCCTCATGGTTTTCATCAAAACCTAACTCTCATGATCTCTGTGCACCCAGGGAAGAAATTAATCATTGTTTCTCAAATTATGGGTTTTTGTTTATAACACGCGCTTATTTTTATTTCCTTTTCAATTTCTCCACCAAATCAGATCATGCTTATCTCTGATGCCACTTTGCCACCTTTTCACCAAGAGGACTCCTATTATATATTTCCTTTTCTTGGGGTTTGCCTTTTTAGCTTTTTGGTTACTGGAGTGTTTTCTCTTTGCTTCTCTTCTTTCACCCTCTCTCTCTCACTCTCTATTCTCTCCCACATTCACATTCATACACACATACATTCATTTCTTCAAGCTTATAATTTATACATGATGGAGAAAGTCAAGGGTGGAAGGTATTAATGGTGGTGGTGGTGGTGAATTTGATGCAGTTCCAGTGATTGATATATATATGATGGAGTCATGTGTCCCACCGGGGTTTCGGTTCCACCCAACAGATGAAGAACTTGTGGGTTATTATCTCAGGAAAAAAGTTGCTTCTCAGAACATTGATCTTGACGTTATCAAAGAAATAGACCTATATCGTATTGAACCATGGGATCTCAAAGGTATGTATATGCACAAATACATAAACGTATTATATATATATATTATACGTATGCTAGTACTGCTTAATTAGTATCCTACAAGGTAATGCATGATATATATACATGTACTGAACGTTTAGTTGCTTCAGTTTATTTAAGAAGAAGTGAAATCTTCCATTTGTTTCAGCTTAATGAACTTTAAAAGGAAAAAGAAACGATTATTTCTTATTCCCAAACACCCACTTAGACCTTGAGTTGTTTGTGAATCAAAGTATGTTTTAACTGTGAAATTGATGAAAGTTTTGTTGAAGAAGTGTTGTGTAGGTAGATTTATTTATTTATTTTTGAGTTTGGCAGAGAGATGCAGGATTGGGTATGAGGAGCAGAATGAGTGGTATTTCTTTAGTCATAAAGATAAAAAATATCCAACTGGGACAAGAACGAACAGAGCTACCATGGCAGGGTTCTGGAAGGCGACAGGAAGAGACAAATCAGTGTACGAAAGGACCAAACTTATTGGCATGAGAAAGACCCTCGTTTTCTACAAAGGAAGAGCCCCTAATGGACAAAAAAGTGATTGGATCATGCACGAGTATAGGCTTGAAACTCTCGAGAATGGACCTCCACAGGCAAGTATATCTTTATATATTACCACTACCATATACCCTTTTACGTATTCATTCCTAAATTCTTGCTTTCTCAACTATATATAAACAATTATCTTCTTGTTTATGGAGTTGAATTTGAGATCTTATATAAGTTCACACTTGATGAGTGGCTTTAGATGGCCCTTCATTTACTCAATTATACGTAATTATCACACATTTCACTACCCTAACCTTGTCCTATTCACACTCGCAACCAAGGAAACTTTTTTTATACTGGGGATCCACTACTATTCCTAGCTTAGTCACTGTTAATTAATCACTTCCAAGGAACCCAAAACGTTGTTTCTCACGTTAGTTTAGTCTCATATTAAGCACTTGATTGGTTCCCCTAAATCAGTTTTATAATTTAATATACACCCTAATGACAAGTTTGCTTTCGTACACCACTAGCTGAATATTCAAGGCACGTACAAGCTTTCTACCTATTTGCTACAGAACTTTTACCAACAGCAAGTCAAAAGTCAGTTCTTTCAAAAGCCTATTTATTCAACTTTTTTCTTTTTCTTTTCTGCTACTCTTTTAATTCTTGTCATATGTGAAAACCCATCTTCTTCTTTTTTACCTTTATATGGTAAAAGAAATTTTGAGAAACAAAGGAACGTGTCTCTACACCAACAGAAGCACAGCCACATTATGGCCGGGAATGACTTTGAACAAAAAATCGTAGTCATTTGTTTTCAATAAATTGTTATTTACTTATAAAAAGTAAGAAATTGTTTTAAAGTCATAGTAGTGGATTCAAATCAATTGTCAGTTTTTGTTTCATCTTTTCTCTTGTCATTCTGGTTGAAAATTGACATAGATATCAACCAGAAATAAAGCTAATAATTAAGAAAATGTCACCATTTACAAACCTTTTGCTAGTACATATCAATTTTTAATTAGGAAGACAGAAAAGGTAAACAAATAAAAGAACCAAAAGGAGTCTTATTTCGTTATCAAACATAACATGTAATAAGCCACAACAATATCTTTTTATTAAATGCTTTTCTATCGGATGTAATTATTGATTTGCTTATTTGACTACTATTTCTTACAAACAGACCGAAAAATTGCAAAAGCTAACAGCAAAAAAACACTCATAAAAAGTTAAACACGAACTTTCACTTTTTTTTCCTTTAAAAACATTGGTTGACCTAGTCAAGTCAAACATAATACATTTGAAGAGACAGTGAAAGAAGTCCACAAAAGTCTCATCTTAGCTTTCCAACACATAATCGAGTGTATGCAGGAAGAAGGATGGGTTGTGTGCAGAGCCTTCAGGAAAAGAACTAACGGCCAAACAAAGAGTATTGAAGGATGGGATCGAAGCTACATATACGATGAACAAGCACGTGGTGTCAACTCTTCAGTGAACCCTATTGACCTCATGTTAAGGCAACCTCAGAGGAATCAAATTACAGCTAAAAGTTTCTTGTACAAGCAAGAGATAGAAGCAGATAATAATTTGAGGTTGATGCATGCAGAAGGAGTGATGCAGCTTCCTCAGCTAGAAAGTCCTTCCATGCCATTACTAATATCAGAGAATATTAACAACGAAAATGGTTCCCCAGAGGAATTATCCAACACAAAGAAAGTGACTGATTGGAGGGCACTTGACAAGTTTGTGGCATCTCAGTTGAGTCAAGAAGAGAGGCATGAAATAGAAGGGATGTCAAGCTTTGCAACTCATCACACTGGCTCGGACATGGCATTGTTGCTACTCCAGAATACTAATGAAAGGAACAAGTTCAACCCGTTTTTGAATACAAGTTCATCAGACTGTGACATTGGGATATGTGTATTTGAAAAATGAAGGGATCCATGAGTAGGGTTAATTTGTTGCATTGGTAGTAACTATATAAATGTTTTATGGATGTTGAGAGACATGATGATATGTAATCTTAATTTGTAAAAAAATGCATGGAGGAGTGAGAATTTAGAATCTCTCTGCTCCCATCAGACACGAGTGCGGTGTGTCAGTGTAAATTAAGATTGATGCTGCCAATATGAGTTCTCAGGAGCTAAGTAGTTTAACACTTAAATTATCACAAACACATACTGTGCTATATGTTGCGTAATAATGAGTCCCCTAGTGCCTAGCCACACCACAAAAATAGTGATATTCCACCATCTCATCACTCTTATTCCTAGCTATTAAATGTTGTATTCTTTAAGTTTTTAGTAAAAGAAACCTTATCATGTGCCCTCTTCATTAAGCATGCATGTTGCCACTTCTTTCTTAGGTGATGTTTAGAAGCCACTTAGATTTGCTCACATTTCTCTGGTTCAATTTGCTTTATTTCTCTGTTTGAGTATAAGCTTAATCTTTGCAAAAGACATGAATAAAATATTTGTGTTAATTCAACGTCGCAAATCACTATATATAAACCATTTATAATAGTTTATCATAGTTTAATTCCACTAAGAAAAATTGATTTACATATACTAAGTTTTTAAATTCTAAAATAATTAGTTACAATAGAAACTAAAATAGAGACCATTTTAGAAACTAAAAAAAAATTGGTTTCTAAATTAGTTTATATTATTTTTTATTATTGTTAAATAGTTTCTAAATTGATATCTAATTAGCAACTAAGGTTTTAACTACCAATTATTTAGTTTCTAAATTTGGTAGCAAAAACATTGGTTGTTAATTAGATACCAATTTAGAAACTATTTAACAATAATAGAAAATAATATAAACTAATTTAGAAACCAAATTTCTTTTTAATTTCTAAAATAGTCTCTAATTTAGTTATTATTGCAACTAATTATTTTGGTTTCTACAAATTGGTTTCTATTTGATGATTTTTTTGTAATGTATGCAGGTGTGTTGTTTTGGTCATGGTATGGCACTTTAGTAACTTTTTTTTTTCCATAATGCATGATTTCAGGCTGAACTAGTAGTAATTTTTGTGATTGTTTTGTTTAGTCTACCAAGGGAGCTAACAACCACACTATTTTAAAACAAAGTTATCTATCATCAAATATTTATTAAAAAAAATAAAAACATATATTAATGCTTTTGTAGATTTTATATATATAACTTGAAAGGTTTCAAAATATATAACATTACTAGTGTCATCATCAATGAATCTTTAAAATAAAATGATATTGGTATCTTGACATTTTAAAATCACCTTGTAACATCTTTAAACTACTTACTTCCTTTTCTTTTGAATTTCTATAAACTATTTTTATCATATACAATTATTCAATGTCACAACTAGTGAAAAATATATATATAAAGATAGATATTTTCTATCTCTAAACCTGTGAAGCTCGGATACGGCCAAAATCGAACCGTTTGTGCTTCCGACACGTCAGCGACGCAGATATGCGGCGGGTGTGCACGACACGGTGTTGTATGGGTCAGATACGGCCTTCTTCCAGGACACGACGAAGGAGACGCGGTTCGCTCCTTGGACACGCTGGAGGGGCGTGGTTCACTCTGTAAACCCTTATTTCACAGAAAATCTTAACTAAAATCTCAAATAAAATCATAAAATCTTAAACAAATCATTTAAATAAAAATATATATAAAAATCTTAAGAAAATCCACAAATAAAAAAGGAAATAATTCATACATAGTCGTGTCCCATGTCCTATAGTTTTCAATTTAGTCGTATTTCCGTGTCCGTATCCGTGTCGTATCCATACTCGTATCCGTGTCTGGGCTTCATAGCTCTAAACTCGTTATATTTTCGTCTCCAAAGAAATTTGACACAAAATTAAAGAGAAATGAAAATCCATCTCATGTGATAGATTATTGTGAGAGAGAATATTATTACCCATCTCGATTTACAAATGAAATTATTTCGGTCTCTACTATCTAGAAAAGTATATTTGACCAAAACAGTTTAATTTCATCTACAACCTAGTTATGATAGATTTTTTGTATCGTGAAACTAAAATAATGTTACATTTCTATTGCTTGCTTTTAAATTGGGCACCCTAAAACTTATTTCTTTATGTTTTGCTGTCATGTTTGAACCAAAAATTTGGGTTTCAAATTTATATTTTTTTCCTATATATATTATTTTACTAACTTTATTTTCTAAAAAAGGTTTAGATCTGTATTAAGAGGAGAAAGTTGTTTTCGTTTTATATATTTTTATTTAAAATGTGAATTTTAAAGACTTTTCGATTATGTTAGCATGTTTCAAGTTAGAAAAAAATTATAAATGAATTGTTTGTGCTAGAAGAAAATCCACTTAATTATTTCAGTAGAATGTTCTCTAAATAAAAAAAAGATCCAAAACTTAAAAATAAAGGTTGTGGAGGACGAAAAATGTACAAGGCCAAGACCCTAAAACTGTTATACATATGCAAACTTTCAAAAATACAAAATTATTCTTTTATATTTTTTATTGAACATTTTTTTAATTTCAGAATATGAAATCTAGAAACTTCAAGATTAAATCTATCCATAAACTAAAATTTGTGATTTTTACAATCTAGATTATATAATTTAAAATACAAAATTTATATTCCAAATATCAGAATAAAGAGGAGGTGGAAAGATAAAACTGGAGGGTGTAGAAAGCCATAAAACTGATCACGGCTAATCAAACCAAGCCGAAGCCCAATTCAAATAAACCTCATCTCATAATTTTTTTTTTATTTAAATATATTTTTAGATTCTTAAATTTGTGGTTAGTTTCCTTCTGTCCTCTAAAATTGAAATTGTTTTCTTAATCTTTAATTTGAAAAATAATTTATTTGAAAGCAGAGAAGAAAGTAAAATAAAGAAACGAAACAGAGAAGAGGTAGCGATCAAAGAACGAACAACCGCAACGGAATCGCTTTCTCTCCGAACAAAAACAAAATGGCTGCCTTCAGCGGTGACGAAACCGCTCCTTTCTTTGGCTTCCTCGGAGCCGCCGCCGCTCTCGTTTTTTCCTGTACTCTCTTCACTATTTTTTTTTTTGGTATCATCGTTTTGATTCGCGATGTCATTTACCTGAATTTTTGCGTCGTTTCAGGCATGGGTGCGGCGTACGGCACCGCGAAGAGCGGCGTGGGTGTAGCGTCGATGGGAGTGATGAGACCGGAGCTGGTGATGAAATCGATCGTGCCGGTCGTGATGGCTGGTGTGTTGGGGATCTACGGTTTGATCATTGCGGTTATCATAAGTACGGGCATTAACCCTAAGGCCAAATCCTATTACCTCTTCGACGGTTACGCTCACCTATCTTCGGGTCTCGCTTGTGGCCTCGCCGGCCTCTCCGCCGGCATGGCCATCGGCATCGTCGGCGACGCTGGTGTCAGGTATTCATCTTCTCAATTCTTCCCTTTCCATCATGAACTGTTCTTCTAAATCGAGTTATTGCAACTGTTCTGTTTGCTTGTTATTGGTTAGTTATCAAATACTACGCATGTGTGAGGGGGGAGTGTGTGTACAGTTTTACTTTGTCATATTTTTATTTTTTTTTATGGTGTTATTGGTATCAGTTATTCTAGTATAACATCAAAATACATATATTTTTACTTGTGTGAATTAGTTTTTCGGAGTGTTTTGTGTGGTTGTAACTCGCGAGTTTACAACTTGCAAGTTGCAACACTAGAATGAAGAAATGAAGAAACATCTATTTGGGTCTTGTTAGCCAGTTTGGAAGTGTTTAGTGATGAATGCGTCTCATTGGTTTTTTCTTTTATTGAACTTATTATTGCTACTTCTAGTATTTTTACTACTAGTATTACCACTGTTGTTTGTGATTTGAAATACTTTGTTCACTGTGTGTATGTGAAATTGATTTTGAATGAAATTAATTATGCCATGTTGGTTAAAATTGATTTTGAAGTTGTTTGATGCGTTTGGATTTTCTTTTGTTCTAAACGAAAGTTAGTAGTAAGACTAAGTAGAATACTTTTTATCAAATGCAAAAGCTATCTAAAGTTGTTTGAACTTAAAATCAATTCTTAGACCCATAATCAATTCCTCCACGCGGGAATTGTGAAAATTTACTTAAAATCACATTAGATGGCATGACATTTCAACGTTATTTTGAACATGGATGATTCCATGTGAATCCACCTGATGTGATATTTTGAGCCTCATCTTTGTGCAACCTACCACTGCTTTGGTACCCATCAAAGTAGCTTCTTTCTACTCACTTTTTAATGAATGTTGTTGATATTTAGATGTGTTTCTGTGTACGTATTGTCAAGTCAACTAAGTTTCATTTCCAAATGCTGCAATCCTTGAATTAATTAGTGAATCCAAAATCACAATGGCCTTTTACATTTCGCAATTTGGAGAGATGCAATGTGGTGAAATGTTGAAGACTGCTTTAGCGTACAATTGGGCAGAAGGAATGTGTGCTTAAACCATATGTGAAAATTTCCTTTGATGTACTAATTAGTGTCTTATCAGTTGAAGATAAACAGTAACCAAGTTGCTAGTGATGGGTGGAAGAGATCTTATGGGGTTGCTGATATAGAGATTGAATGTTTCCATGCATTTATCGTGATAAAATGCATGGACAACAAAAAGTAGTGCAGAGCCGTAATCACACGTGTGTACTCTGCTGCAAGGAATTGTTAATTTCTTCAGATCCTGGGATGATAGTATGGTGTCTCTAGTTTGGTAAAATTCGATATGGTTAGTTTTAGGTGACACATCACATTGCATTTTAGTTTACTCCGCCTGTTGATTCAGAATTACTAATGATAATTTAAGATTTTAAGTTTCATTTTAACAAACTGAATGTGACATGTTGGTAATTATTTTGCAGAGCAAATGCTCAGCAGCCAAAGCTTTTTGTTGGAATGATTCTCATCCTCATTTTTGCTGAGGCTTTGGCCTTGTATGGTCTTATTGTTGGCATCATCCTCTCTTCCCGTGCCGGCCAATCCAGGGCTGATTGATATAAAATTTGCTGTTGGATGTGATACACAGCCACAGATTTTGATGGGTAATGACTGTACACTGACTCCTGCTTTGGCTTGCTCATGTGAGTCTACTTATGTTCGCATTATAAAATTGAGGCTGTCCAGGAATAATGTCAATCAATCTCTTCCTAGGCCGTAATTATTTCTTTAATTATATGCTCAATCCAAACTAGAATAGAGATCTCCATAATAAGACAGATGTATGTTTTGATTCCATTTACTTTCACTGTTTTTTCTACTCTTCAAAATGCCTCCCCCTAAATTTATTCAAAATAAGACAGCATTAAGTTCCAGCTGAAATCCTCATGTCGCATTCATTCTATCTTTCGCCATAGAGAAACAGCACAAGGCTCAATTGAAACAAGGATCCAAAAATATTTCTGCGTCCTTGCCTTCCATGTAACCACGCGACTGAAGCGAGAACAAAAAGTTCTCCAAAGCCATGAAACAACATTAATGAAGTCGATACCATGAGGGTGTTTCTTCCAGCACCCTATCAAAACTCTTCCTGCATCCCAATCAAATAGGTGAAATGACCAAATGTCTCTTCTGATTCGCCCTCATTCTGGGAAAGTTCTTTTCAAAACATATTCTAGAAAAGTTATTTCAGAAAACACATTTTTGGAATCTTATTATATGGGTTTTAGATTGATTTTCTGAAATACATTTAATGAATTCTGGAAATGATATTCTGAAAAAACATCCTGAAAAGATAATCATTAAGTCATTAAAAAAAGGGTAAAATAGTGTTTTTGGAAATTGATGGGGTGGAAGAAGAAACACCCATACCATGAACTGCAAACAAACCCACACCCAAACCAAAAGCAATGAAGGGGGAAAAGGTCTGGTTGAGAACTTGTTGATACCATGTCACAATTTCCAATTAAATAATTTATTATTTTATTTTGGAAAAATACGTTACAACCAAAACTACCATTAATTCTTTTTAAAAAATAAACTTCGTAATTTTTACGATATTTTTTAAAATATGTTTCACCCAATATTTCCCTTTTATTCTCAAAATATCTCCTTTTAAAAATAAATGATTATTGATATTATAATTTTTTTATGTAGTTTTACGACAAATAATAAGTAATTAAAATTTAACTCCAACAAATATATAGTTTAAATATTTTGTATACGATTTGTTTAACTGTATAACTCATTTTGTTAATGAATTCAAATAATTTTAAAATAAATATTAAATAAATTTTAATTTAATGATAATAGTACAGTTATCGAAATAATATTTTAAAGATAACAAAAGTTGTTAGATTTTAATATAAAATAGAATTTGGCTTGAATTTGAAGAGAATATTCATAAAAAATTATTTATTATAAGGCAAAAATAACTATAAATAATTGTTTTAATTAATTTTGTAAAGAATATGATTTAGTTTAAATTTGAAAATAAAAACATAAAACGTGGATTGGGCAATGAGATTGGACTTCTTTCTATAAGGATCATGCAAACATATTCACATATAAGATTTGAAAAGCTTTAAAAAATGTTTTTCATTGTTGTTAACATCATATACTCAAAACTAGATAAAAGAAACAAATGGTCTAAATCCTTGAGGAAATATTGTTACATTACAACATATGTTCAAATATTTTGAGAAGTCATAAACTAATTCTTTGGAAGGATATGCATCGATCTCATTGGGAATGATACTCAAAATTTGAGATAAGGGAGAATTTGCCCATTCATTTCCTCCGAAGGATACTCTGCCCCACTTAGTTTAGCCTCTTTTGTTGGAGAAGCCTCCATCACAACTACATCACTAAGGGAAGCAAGGCTCAAAATCTCTACCACATCTCCTTTATCAAAGAAATATTCTTCCTCAATGTTAGCACCCTCCTTACCACCAAGAGAAGAACAAAAGAAAAAAAAAAACATTGTGAGAAGAAGTGTACCTAGTTTTAATAAAACGGAGGATGATAACTAAACTGAAAAAATGTAAAGAGAATAAAGAAAGCAAAACACTCATGAATATGCTTGTGAACAATTCCAAAATAGCATAAAGAGGGAGAGGCAAACCAAAACAACTTTAAATAGCCATCATTTAATATGTTTCAGGAATTTCAAAGTCCCTCCTTCATAAAGGAGCACTTGACCCTATGTTCAAATAAATTCTAAGTTTGGAAGTTTGTATACCTATCCACTCTCACAAGATACATGAATAAAAATGACATTGTTATCATTATTGCTCCTATAAAAAATGTATTTGGAGAGCGTCTTAATAAGGACTAGATGTTCCTAAGTGAATGGATTTTCGGTTGGTCTCGAGCAAGAGGAGGACTCCACTAGAAAAAAGATTTTTTGATACATGAGTCAGTGGGAGCGCCAAGATAATGATAAAGGTTTAATAATATGAGAGTTAAGGATGTATATTATAATGGATTATATTCCCTAGAGAGTAGGTATTTATATTTCTTTTCGATGGCGAGCTTTGGATTTATCGCATGATAGTCATTTATTGTTTCATAAATAGTTGTCATCAGTAAAGGCTCATTGAGTAGATCGTTTTATTCATAATTGTCATTGTTATGCCGTGGAGGTCTATTAAAAATAATGAAAGAAATGGATATATAAAAAGTGAATTAATTAAAAAGAGTAAAGAAAATAAAAGTTTTATATGCAAAGTAAGTGTCTTAATTTATAATATAAGAGTAACACGCATTAGTATCTTAATTTTTTATTAGACCTATTTTAGTTGAAAATGACCTATGTTTAACAAATTTAATAGATGAATACGAGTTAACAAAATTAGCTATTACTTGAATTTTGTTAGTTAAAAATATGAAATTATAAATATGTAGTAAAATTACTAGTTACAAAATAAAAGCACAGAATAAACATGTTCTGTTATACATTCATATAAATGTTAATTTCATCAGCAAATTTTCAACTATAATTTATACTTTTAATTAATGTTGAATCTTAAATCCAAAGATTATTATTTTTTTACTTCAATATTTTCATCTTGTGCATAGTGTATTATATTAAAAAATATTATCAATTCTACCATCGGTATCAATGATTGAGTGTCCCATTAGGTGACGTGGTCGATTGGTTGTGATATCGGACATTCCATGGATGATATGATTGAGTATGATTTATAGAATGCAATGAGTTTTATCAAAGGTATGAAATTAACTTTGGAGTCTATTATAATACATGTTTAAAATTGATGTCCCATTAGGATCTTATAAATAAATATGCATTACATTCAAGATAAATGTATGTATCACTAAACAATATTTATTACTTTCACCTACCTTATATTGAATCATAACTTAGATATCGAAATACTTTTTACCGGTACCATTCTCAGTTGTTTAAAATTAAATTCCATGCAACGAAAAATTAAGTGCACCTAGCAGAGAACAACTATAAGAAAAAACATTTCCAACCCATACATCACTTCTCGTATCGGGATGGAGAGATATTTATCCTTAAAGACTTCTATGCTACAAATTAAAATTAACTTATATATAAATTTGTGTATAAATGTTATTTCATGTAATTTCTTTAGTTTTATCTTCAGTTGTACATAAGTTCTCATTTTTATTTTTTTTAAAAAAGCCTTCTGGAGAAGTTATTGTAAGCATGTCAATAGAATATACTTTCACTAGAAGTATTTACAAACTTTTTAGTTCTAAATTTTATCAGATGTTAATATTTGAAAAGGCTATTTATAAAAATAAAAATTAATAAATAATAATGATTTAAAATAAATCAACAACCAGGGCCTTTTCTTTACTAGAAAATTAATTTGAATTTAATAAAAGTGCTAAATTTTAAATATTAATTGAAATTGAAATTAAGGTATCTGTTTACAAACGTTGTAAAATTCAAAATTGGATAAATTACAGTTTGGAGTATCAATTTGTAAAAAAAATTAAGTTAAGGAGATTTGAATGCTTTTTTTATTCTTACAAAAATGTAATCAATTCAATCTTTGAAGATAAATGGAAAAGGAGTTAACTGAGGAACAAATTTATTTAATTTAAAAATAAAGATATTTAATAAGTTCAAAAATTAAAAACTGAATTAATACCCTGTTCAAATTAAACTAGTATAAAAGTGATATTAAGCTTAAACTTACAAAACATCTCTGCTAAAGCACAAATAATGATTAAAAATATACTTGTTGAGAGTTTGATATTTGATAGAAAAAAAAGTTAAATAAATATATAAAAGAAACTTACAAATTTATTATTTTAATATTGATATGAACAACAATTTAAATACATATTTTTTTAATGTTTTAAAAATAAAACCTTAATAAAATATCGAGTTTAAAGGGAACAAATTGTTTTAAAAATATTATCTCAATTAAAATTCCGAAATTGACATAAAGAGAAAAATATGTAATAAATAAAAAAAACGGTGTGATTGAGATAAAGTGTTACAAACATGTAATTTTTTTAGCTGAATTACTTGAAAAGATTTGGCGAGATTTGCTCTGTAAAGTGAAGAGTACTTCAAATTGAACAGTTGAAAAGAGTGAAAATTTTGAGGATTGTTATTATGAACTTAGACTTGTGATGCTTCATGTCGCATCAATTCTTCCTTTTTCATTTCTATATTTTCTCTGGCGCTTCACCTACTTTCAAATTTTCTTCTTTCACACTACAAAACAACTCAAACAACATTTAATTTAACCTTCTATAACGCAACATCACAAGCCAATCCCTGCTTTTTAACCAAACATGCTTACACGTTCCTGTGTCCATATAAGAATTCATACCTAAATTTTACTTCTGCATCTTCCACATGCTACCAAAGATAGTAATGCAGACAAGGACTATTCAACTGGTATCAAGAAAATAATACTGATAATTAAATTGCATATAGCATTATATTAAAAACATAATATTTAATACTATTAAAAATTAAAAGAACATATTTATTGATATTTGAAAACAATATGGAAGATGAGAGATAAAAGGTGAGTGACAAATGATTACTTTTTCCTTCTCTGAATCCCTGTTGCTGATACACGCCCAAAACTCAAAAAATGGTCAAAATGACAGATCATACTGCAATAATCCAAATCAAATAAATGAGGACCCACTCTACACAGTGCCTAATAATTGAGACCTCTAACTCATGAATTCCAATTTCAATTTTTTTCTATTTTTTAAACTACAATTAGGACAACAGTGAGAGCCACGTGTAGCATCAAGAAACTCGTATCTGCCACCACTACAAAACACCACCCCTATCCTTGGTAACAGAAACAATGTCTGACATCATCAAGTTGCATTAGAAGTCAGAAAACCATTTTTCCTGAAAGAAAAAAAAAAGTGTCAAACTTCAACAGACACGTGTCTGTTGTTTATGTTACACCGGAGAAGGTTGCGTCGTGGGTTCAGCGGAGGATGCAATGTCGGGTCCAACACGACAACCTTCAAGCATGAACACGATGTCAGCCATGGTTGGTCGATCAAGAGGGTCTGGTGCTGTGCAAAGCAGACCAACTTTCACGCCCAGCAAGAACTCTTCCCATTCCGAAGACTCTGGGTCCAGTTCAAACAAACCAGGCTCTAGTAGCTCCGTAATTTGACCGTTCTGTAACTGTTTCTTCACCCACTTCACTATATCCTCATCCTGCGTGAACATCACTGGTCTCTTCCCAGTGAGAAGTTCCAGCAAAACGATGCCGAAGCTGTACACGTCACACTCTTTCGTGGGTTCCCCTGTTAGCACAGCCTCTGGGGACACGTAACCCAACGTGCCAACTGAAGCAGTGCTTGAAGTGGAGGCTTCAACTGGGTCGGTAACTGTTAACTTGTCCAACCCGAAATCTGATAAATGGGCTTCGAAGTCTGCATCAAAGAGCACGTTTTGGGGTTTGATGTCACCGTGGACAAGTGAGGATTGGTGTAGAAACGCGATGCCACGGGCTATTCCTAATGCAATGAGGTGTCGCATTGGCCAATTCAGAACGTGACCGTCTAGGTGTGATGCTTCTTGGAGCAACGTTGCGAGGTTCCCATTGGGCATGTAATCGTAGACCAGGAGTCTAACATCCGATGGACCTGCATAGTAGCCTCTGAGAACGGTTAGGTTTCGGTGCCTGATTTTTCCTATCGATTCGGCTTCTTTTCTGAACATGTTTTCGTCTAGTGACCCGTGCTGTAGCTTGCGAATGGAAAGAACCATTCCGTCGTTGTAGCAGGCCTTGAATACTAAACCGTGTTTTGTTCTGCTCAGCACGCTTTCTTCGTCGAATTGCCTCGTTGCTTCAATTGTTTCGGCGAGTGTGATTTTGGCGTTGAACATGACGAGTTTTGGTCCGTTGGAGTCAGTGCTGCTTCGACCTTGACTTGTTCCCGAACTTGTTCTTGGACTCTTTTTCTTCTCCCCTGACACTGCTGCTTTAATCCTTCTGCGCCATCTCAGAAGGCTGGTGATGTAGAAGCAGCAACACAAAGCCAATAAGCAGCCTCCAACCGCGATGATAATGATTAACACTATCAACCTATTTCTCTCCCTACTGTCTGTCTCTTCGCACTTTCTATTCAATGGCTTCCCGCACAAGTTCTGGTTGCCAGCAAATACAGCGGAGTTGTTGAATTTAGAACCCAACATTGGTGGAATCTCACCTTCTAAGTTGTTGCCTGAGACATTGAAGTACACCAAACCAGGGATGGTGTTTAGATTACTGGGAATTTCGCCACTCAATTTATTGGCCGAGAGATCCAGCATACTTAGGTATGATAACTTGGCCAATGACCCTGGTATAGCACCCGAAAGTTGGTTGTGATCTGCTAACATAACTGTTAACTCTGAGCATTTGGAGATATCCTCAGGCAAAGCCCCAGTTAAGTTGTTTTTACCTAAATCAAGGACTTTCAAATGGGCTAGGCCAGAGAGATCCGTGGGAATGGGACCCCCCAAGTGATTTGATCTAAGCTCGAGAATTTCAATGTCAGGGCAGTTTCCAATTTCCGGGGGAATCATTCCCATGATGCGGTTATCAGACAATGAAAGAACAACCAACGATCGGAGGAAGCCATAGCTCTTAGGAACATGCCCAGAAAACTCGTTGGAGCTTAGGTTCACATATTTCAAACTGGTCAAGCTGCTAAACCCTTCAGGGATCACCCCAGACAACTTGTTCTCTTGAAGAGCAATGACCTGCAAACTGGGAAGCCCGGAAATTTCATATGGCAATTTGCCGGAGAGATTTTGTTTGCTCAAATCAAGTGTAGTGAGCCTGAAAAGATTCCCCAAAGTGGAAGGAATTTCCCCATAGAAGCCATTACCACTCAGATTCAGAACCATTAATTTACTCAGATTCCCAATTTCCCCAGAAACATGACCCGAAAACTGGTTTCCACTGAGGTCCAACACAGTCAAATTCTTCAACCTCATCACTTCTTCTGGCATTGTACCATTCAATCTATTACCCCTTAAACTCATAGTTTCAAGAGAATGGAGCCCACCAAAACTCACCGGAACAGAACCAGAGAAATGGTTCACACCAAGAGAGAGAACCTTCAGCGTTGTCAAATTTCCTATAAACGAAGGAACCACACCGGAAAACCTGTTTCCTTCGAAATCAAGAACACGCAGGGACCTACATTTTACTAATTCCGGCGGAATCTCACCTGAGAACGTATTATTGGCCATCTTCAGCTCTACCAATTTCCAGAGATTTCCAATTTCCGGCGGAACCTCGCCGGAAAGTGCGTTACCAGAAATGTCGAGAACCGACAGCGTGATCACGTTCGTTAACCACAGCGGAAACATGCCGCGCACGCTATTTTGCTGAACATTCAAAACCTCAAGAACACTGAAACACGTGGCGGCTTGAGGCCACGCGAAATCCGTGAAACGATTAAACCCTAACTGAACTATGCGAAGTGACGGCGCTTTGAGCGACACGTTGCAGAAAACCGAAGCCGGAACGGTGCCGGTGAAGTTGTTCTGCGCGAGTGACAACACCTGGAGGTTCGGGAGAGCCGCAATCGCAGCCGGTAACACCCCGGCGAGCGCGTTCCCTTCGACGCTCAAATGCACGAGCGAGGAACAATTCGCGAGAGACGAAGGTAAGGTTCCGTCGAGAACATTGTGATCGAGCCAAAGGTACTGCAGATTCTGAAGCTCTCCAATGCGCGCCGGAATCTGGCCGGAGAACTTGTTGTAGGAGAGGTTGATAAGCTGAAGCTCGGAAAGCCCGGGGATGGTGGTCGGAATCTCGCCGGAGAAGGCGTTGGCGGAAAGGTCAACGTATTTGAGATGGAGAGGAAGTTCGGTGGGGATTTTCCCGGAGAGGTTGTTGCCGGCGACGTTGAGAATCTGGAGAGCGGCGAGGTTTCCGATCTCCGAAGGGAGTTGGCCGGAGAGGTCGTTATACTGTAGGAACAAGGCGCGTAAAAGCGTGCATTTGGAGAGAGAGTGGGGAATGGTGCCGTTGAAGAAGTTGGAGCGAAGGCTTAGCCTTCGAAGCATGCGTAGGTCAGAAATGCGGTCACCAAGCTGGCCACTGAGTTGAAGGCGAGGCAGGCGTAACTCGGTGACTCGGTCGTTTTCGCAATAAACGCCACGCCAGTCGCAGGGAGCTAACGGCGTTGACGGGTCCCAGGCGTTAAGCGCACCGAGAGGGTCGTGAAGGTTGAGCTTGAAGGACGTCAAGGCTTGGATCTCGGTGACGGAGGCGCAGTGGGCGCATGATAAGAAGCGTGCGCAGAATAAGAGGAGGATGAGAAATTTAGTCATGGTAGTCGAGGGAAGAAGAAGAAGAAGAAATTTAGTGATGAGTGTGTTGTTTTGAGTTATTCCAACATCCTCACTTCCCATCTTCCCTCCCCATTCCTACAACAATTCCTCATACACTCTCTTTAAACACTCAACTTTCACTTTCACTATTTCTCTATAATTATCTATACACTCATTTCAAAATATATATTTATTTATATATATTGTACAAGGAGTAAGTGAGTCCTAGTCTACTTGGACGGTGAGAAGGTAAAATACTATGTTTGAACGACTAACTTTTGGCGACAATTCAAAAGATTAATCCATAATTCTTAGTCCAATCATAAATATGAATCAATCTCTTAATTCGATTCGTTAATGAATGTCTATTAAGATAGTATAAATAATACGTATTTTAAATAAAAATGTATGTTATTATTTATCATATTCTTACACTCGAATGCTGACATTCCGATTAACTTGAGTATTGAAGTGTCTTCTATATGTACCATCCGTTTATGGAATCAGACAAGAAAAGAAGATGAAACACAAAGTTTAAAGTAGTTTAAAGTATTGACATGTTGGAGGAATCGTTCTCAAACCGGTTCGAAAATATATACAGTTAAAATATCTATTTGTTATAAAGTTTAATATGATATTTGTTTTTATGCATAAACAATTTAGAAGCAAGCTAGCTGTGCCATTTGGCTAAATGCATGGAGAAGACAAAAGTAAAGTTGTTATTGATAGTTAGATAGAGGAAGAAGTAAGTCATGGAGTCTGTCTGCTCAAAACAATTTATTAGATTAAGAATGCAATGCAAGCCAGCTGTTCACACTCTGCTGCACTAAACACTAATTTAACGGTCATTTTTTTTCTTCTTCATATACTGAATCTCTCATCCGATTTGATTCCCTCTATTTAATACACTTCTCCACCGTACCTCACCAATAGTATATCTTTTTCTTTCAAAATTATAGAAATGAAAATTGATTTGAATTAAAATATAATTTCAAGAATTTGATGCAGTTGTATGATGAGAGAGGTAATGAAAAAAGAGAATTGGTGTATGGTAGGTGTTGTGTTTATGGATGGAGTACGGAAATAAAGCAACAAAAGGAAGTAATGAAGGGAAATAGAGTCCTTTGCTAGGACATCAAGTAGACCGGCAGAAGGGAAAAGGCATGTGAACTGTTATTTCCTCCCAACTCCATAATAACATAACTTCTATCTCTCTTTTATATCTAATCTTTTTATTTATTACTTTTTATATATGCATCACATCAATATATTATTATTAAATAATATAATTATAATCAATCATTGTATTTGAGATATTATTTATTTTGAAGATGGATATTCTATCCAGTTCTATTCTTAAAAACAATTTCATTCTTAAAAGATCTCCAGATAATTAAAGATGAAAGAAGTATATAAACGAATAAGACTATATTAAAGCATGAGTCTAAAATTATTAATATAAAAACGTGATAGAAAGAAATGAACATTTTGAAAAAAAAAAAAACATACTAGCATCATATCAACTGCTATATAAAAAGACAAGTATTTGCGATTTTAGTGTCCTTTATAAATCATTGTTTCCATATTTTCAATGTGACTTTTTTTCCATTTTTTCAACCAAATATTAAATAAAATTAATTTTTAGGTTTCTAATTATATGTAGTTACATAAAAAAAATATCAATTCCATGTATTTTTTACTATCTTCTTTAAAAAAAATTAATGTGTAAAATCGACTTTCAATTAAATTATTATTCATTTCTTATTAATTAACTTTCCATGAATTAAAATATTTAAAAAAATTGTACGTACAAATATAAATATATATATATATAGGACACATTAAGTCACACACAAAATTACTGTGAGAGATAAAAATATTTAATAATAATCTTTACATCTATATTCACTACTAATATTATCTATCTCATATTTTCCTCTCGTACACTTTCCCTTATGGATATTTCTTTAAATAATATCAAGACATTTAAAAAAAAATTAATAATTATTATTAAATCCGCTTATTTCTCCTTATAATATTTATTTAACTAGTATGTATCAATAGTCTTTTTTTGTGGGGACCGCCGTAATAAGTACTTTTATTCGATATTAAAAATTAATTAAAACGGAATTTGGACCAAAGAAAGGGAAATTAAGAATGCCAACCTCAATTAATGAAACATTATTTTAATATTAAGATAACAAATTATAAACAGAGACTCCAGATTCAGATTCGATAGAGGGTGAACATTAATATGTGAAGGTACAGTAAACTGTTAGTTAGAACCATTTTTTAATTTTTTAATTTAATAATTTTAATAGAATAATTTAAAAAATATAAATTGTAATTTAAATAAGGATCATAATCTAATCCAATATGAAAGGGATCAGGGCTTCAAAATAATTGAGAAGGTTATCTGAATAAAAATAATGTGATTTTTATTTAAATGTAACAGATATTAATTTAGTTATAAATATATATATATATATATATATATATATATGTTAATGTTTGGCCTAATGTGGTAGGTTTTGAATGAATTGGCATAGTTAAATGTTTGTGAAGGATGTGATTGAAGAATGATTGAGCTATCTATCTTATCTTTGCATGTTTAACTTTCCCTTCTGTTTTCTTGTCGACCCTTTTAATCACTGCATCTAATTGCCTCCAATTCGTTGCCTACTTCAAACCCTCTTCGTCCATAGGAAAAAAACATGCATTAACTATCTTTTTACAAATCCGAGTAACTTCAAAAACTTTTTTTAAAATGGTGTTGTTGGAGATCTCACATCGACTAGAGATTAGAGTCTTTTATTGTATATAAGTGGTGCAAACCTCAACTCTATGAGTTGTTTTTATGAGGTTGAGTTAGGTTTAAAGTCCATTTTGTAATATGGTATCAGAACCATTTTGAGTCTATCCTAGCAAGTTTTGTGTTGGGTCTCAGCGTGAGGGAGTTCAGTTTGTGATAGGTGTCGTAGTATGAGTTAGGGTTTAAGATTTAGAATTTATGAAGATTCATCTTATATGTGGTATGAGTTACGTGAAACTTTGGAGTAGTGTTTTTCATCATTCATTTTACCTTATCTTTTCTACAGTTTTTTTTTTTTTTACTTTTTTATTATGTTAATATGTATAAAAGTAAATACATTAGTTATAATGAATCTATATTCTTTGATGTCAATTTTAATAATGTTTGATGCTTCCTAAGAAATTCTCTTGGTCGTATGTGGAAACAAGCAATCTGTCCCAGATGTTTCATTTTATTTTGTATAATTTAATGTTGGAATTGAGGTTTGGATCTGATCCACTTCTGGTCTTGAGTTGGAATAATGGGGTGACAAATGCTTGCGCCAAAATAAAGAACAAGGGGACGATAATTGAATTTTATGAAGCTGAGGTTTCTTGATGTTCTGATGGATATGACATATTTTACTTGTTTGCTACTTACACTTCCATCCCCAGATTTTGGCTGCACCTTCACTGTTCTTTTTTAAATGTTCACTTTGGTTCTATGGCCTTCAAAGGTCAATGTCACTTTTCTTATCTCTAACAATATTTTACATTGAGTTAAAAGATTCTCCTAAGAAAGCGACACCAATTACTTTATGGTGATTAAATACATTAAAATAAAATAGTTTGTTTTCTTGAAAAAGAAATAATTGATTTTTCTCTTTCCATCTGCACAATATTTTTTAACTTTTTAGGTTTAGTTTTTCTCAATTCTTATTCATTATCTTAGTTTTTCTTCTTTCGCTCTCGATCGAAAAGATTTTTACAGGTTCTGAAATTCAAGTGTTTGATATTTTGTGTAAACTTTTACTTGAAACTTGTGTTTATTTATATGTATCTATTGGATCGAAATTACTGTAGGTAAAGAAATGGATTTTAAGCCTAACTCAACCTCATAAAATCGGTTCATGGAGGTGAGGTTTGCACCCATTTATATATTATGAAATGTCCTTATCTCTAGTCGATGTAGGATTTTCAACACACCTCCCTCACGCCGAGGCTACCAACTCATGCGTAGAGATCGAAATGGCTCTGATACCATGTAAAGAAGTGGGTTTTAAGCCTAACTCAACCTCATAAAACTGACTCATAGGGATGAGGTTTGCACCCATTTATATATTATAAAATGTCCTTATCTCAAGTCGATGTGGAATAATAAGTTGTAATAATAGGTTTGGGGTGAATTGGTGGAGGATTGGGAAGTGGTGAATAGATTAGGCGAAGTTGAAAGCAGAAAGAGGGAAGTTTGGAGTGTTTTTAGGGTTTGGAATGTATTTTTGGGCATAAAGTTGTGGCAGGAAGAAGAAGTTGGAGTGACGTGATTGGATATGAAGGACCACAAGTGGAAAGATACGTCCATACTCATTTCAGTTGAAATTTTTGACAATTCGAAGACAAGCCATACGACAAAATTTCTAATCAGCGCAATGTTTTTGAAGGTAGTTTAGTGGGAAAAAACAAAAAGTACAGAACAAAGGGAAAAGGGTTTTGATCCTTTATTCTTAATTATGTGGCAATGAACCATGGTCCTCTCCTGCCACCAATAACTGCCCTGTAACACATTAATCACAACCCTCTTCTGCTAATAACACTGCATGCTTTTATGCAGTCGTTGAGAAATGGAATGTGCTCTACCCACTCTGCTTCATCATTTCAATTCCATTCATGATTTTCAATTTCATTCAAAAATTTAAAAAACTAAAAGAGGACGGTGAAACAATTAATTTTCCTTTTCTCCCTCACACGGTTTCTCGATCTTTTACTGATGATTTATGTTTTTTTCATTCAATCTATGTGGATTTTACTTGTTCTCAATTACTGGATTTAGACTATTTCTTAATTATTAGATTTGGGTCAACTTTTAACTTGGATCCAGATTCACATTCAATCAAGATTTGATGAGTGTACTTGTAAGATATTATAATGATAAAATCTTAATTATTAAAAACAATTGTAAAATAGATCACCTATTTAACGACCTTTCACTCTTTTGACTTTAAACCCATTCATAACCCATTTAGTAGACACTAATATATTGGGGATAAAGATATGAGAAAATAAAATGGAATGAAATAAAAGACACGATGATGCAATATAAGCTTTTTAAAAATAAGATATATTTATATATATATATATCAATTTTATCTCATATTTAATGTATAATATCATAAATATTGGATAATATTGATGATAGATGGTGGGAATTGGTATGATGATATAATGATAAAAATAATAATAATATAAATGTTAATGTTAATAGAAATGATGATAGTAATAATAATGGTAACATAATAAAAGTTCTGAAAATGATAATGACAATATTTGAGGAATAATAAACGCCATATTAAAGATAATGATAAAAATGTGATGTTAATAATTCTAATAGAGGTGAGAGTAGAATGAAAGTCCATTTTTTACTCGCATTCCTTACCCGAAACAAAATGGTAGTATAATTTATCAATGTACCTTAAAGATATTGTGATTAGACCAAAAAAAACTTGCTTGAAGTATTGAACTTTTAACATTTTGTGACTTTGATCTCAATTTTGTGCTAAAAAGATGTCTTAATGAAATAAAAAAAAATAGTGTATAATTTACTATTGACCTTAATTATTATATGAAACTTTTGAATATATCCAATTAAACTCCCTAATAAAAGAATAAGAAGTTGAAGTGATTTAAACCTTCATTTTCTTTCTATTGACAATGTCAATGTTTTGTCATCAATTCTATTAAGCTATCATTATTAAAATTAATCATAACTTTTTCGATGTCAATGTTTTGTCATCTTCATAACTTTTTTTAGATTTTTATTTTCAAAATAAACTATATTATTTAATATTAAAGTATTGGATAATTTATTTTTTTATAAATACACTATTACTTAATAAAATTATAGAATAAAATGAATAATAACTATATTGTTATTATTTTTATTAATGTTATTTAGTAATTTTAGTTAAGTATCATGTTAAATAGGGTCGTGAATATGATTCTAAAATGAAATAACAATAAATAAAAAAAATCATTGAATAGAAACCAATTTTATATAAAAAAAAAAAGAGTTGTTATATTGACTAAATTAAATACTATTTTAGAGACTAAACAATTTTTTGGTTTCTAAATTAGTTTCTATTATTGATAAATAGTTTATAAATTAATATCTAATTAGTTATCAAAGTTTTTGCTACCAAATTTAGAATCTAAATAATTGATAGTTAAAACATTTGTAGTTAATTAGATACAAATTTAGAAACTATTTATCAATAATAGAAACTAATTTAGAAATTTATAATTTTTTTAGTCTCTAAAATGATTTTTAATTTAGTCATAACAATTAATTATTTTTTGTCTCTAAAATTGATTTCTATTTAATGATTTTGTTGCAGTGTAAATTTATAATCGCATTATTGTTGAATTATTGGATCCAATCGAACACCCTACAAATATGTAGGCCATGTCATTAACAAAAGGGTAGAAGAAATCATTTTAAAAAATCCAGAACCAGCAAAACTCAGAAAATCACTTTTTATAAACAAACCATGAACATTACTCAAGATACATCCAAAGCAACACTTCCTTAGTTATAGGTATACTAGGTTAGAAGCTATTTTGGTTTTATCTTTATAAAAATACAACACTTTAAGTTTAAGTTAATCTCTGACTTAATAAAATGAAATTTGTCTTTATTTATATATTATAATTTATTTGTATCCTTCAATCGAAAAGAGAAAACCCAAAAAAATAAAAACAAACACATAATATTACATATTTTTATTGAACTCGTCCTAGAAATTTTATAAAAATAAGAAGAAACAATTAATCGAAAATATTCACTCCCATTCAATCAGGTACTGAAGAGAATTTAAAAACTATAGAATAATGCTCGAATCTATATTATGGATAAGCCTTTGTTAATGGTTATGGAAGTAGAAGAACTCCTACTAAGGTTTTTTCATTTTTTTAGAACCCACAATAAAAAAAAACTATTAAATAAAAATTAATTTTAGAAATTAAAAATAAATAATCATTATATTAATTCAATAAAATATTATTTTAGAAATTATAAATATATAAAATAAAATTTATGAATTAATTTTTAAACTGGTATATAATTTACTACTAAAATCTTGCCTACTAAGACTTATTGTAAATAACTTGAAATTAAAAGAAAAAAAGTACTTTATGGTCTTTTTCTTTCCACAATTTTCATTGCATTATATATAAATTTAATGCAATGCATTTAATGAAAGCTTGCAACAACAACATACAGTGTTGTAGTTTGAAATAGTAGAGTAGTGGACCTTATAATAAAGGGTGCACCATAAACATATATTTTATTAATATGTAGCCTTGTGTAGAAATAAACAGCATAATACAATGGTTTGCAAAGGACTATGGTAGTTGGAAACTTTGTTGATTGGTGAGTGAAGAGACATAAGCATAATGATGTTGAATGGTCTTAACCTTATACAGAGATGGGAATGGGAAGTGGGTTAATTGTCAATTCTACATGTTCTCTATACACCAAGCAGAGTGGCCATGCATCAACACCTCTTATGCATACCATTTTTTGGACACAAATAGATACTTTATCAATAATCACTATGTACCACCACACAAACCCAACCCACCACACCTTCATTTTCCACACTACCCATACTTTTCTTACTTTTCTTATCTATAAAACTTTAACTAACTCAATACTCTTAACTTTTTTTTTTTTATAGTTTGATTTTTCTATCACACGAACGATCTGTGTTTTGTATCATTTGGTCTTAGACGATTTTATTAGAAATAGATATTTTTGTATAATATTGTGATAGACGGTCACTATGGAGTATAGTGTTAGACGGTCTACACATAAGCAGACACTCATATGTCTTTTTAGTGTTAAATCAACGTCTACTAAGTGTTAGACGGTCAACGTTTTCTCCTGAGTAACAATTTCTCTTCCTATTATAGATTCTTTTTACTTCTCTATAATTTACATAATATGATTATATGTTTTTCGTTTTTCTTTCTTCTTTGTCTCAAATGTATACCTTGTTTTTTTTATGAATAAAACTTCAATGTTCTTCTTTCTTTTATTTGTAGGTATTTTCTATCATAATATCAATAGTAAATAATGTTATCTTCTAAAAAGTTTTTTTTTTTAGCCTTTTGTTCTTCATTTTTTATTTTGTTTTTGTTAATAAAACAAAACAAAAAAACAAAGAAAGAAGTTAAGAGAATGCAACTCAAGAATAAAAAATTAAGTAATCAATTAATTACTCTATATTCACTTGAATGTGTTGAGTTAATGTTTTTTGTTTTCAGTTTTTCTTTTTTAATCTCCTAAGTTGCTCATTTAAGAACATTAAGTATGAGTACCTCAGTAAATTGATATAAGAGTATTCTAACTTAATCAAAAGTTAGTAAGCGACTGTGTTAACAAAGAGTTTTCACTATTTTTTTTCCCACTTGAACAAAATTGTCTTTTATGAAAATATATGTGAACTAAAAAAATTGTAAGTAAATCTGAGTTTAGTTTGTCAGAAGCTGGAAAACTTACTATTCACCTCTTTGCAAACCAACCCAAAGTAGAAACCCATGTGAATGGGACATCAAAATAAATGACAACACTTATGAGTATTAATTGTAGTGGTCATGAGATGAAAGGTTGCAGAATCTATTCTTCTAAGGCATCAACTTCATATCCATTCCCTGTTTTCCTTTTTGATAATTCCATTTCCTATTTTATGTAAAAAAATCTCCCATTAAACCCTTACTTGTAGCTTCCAACATACTTCTCTTCTAATGCTCTATTCCTACTACTTCTGTTTATGTTTATGAAAGAGAAATTATTATTTTTTTATCAGTAAATCTTTATAAGAAAATTATGAAATAAAAATTAATTTTAAAAACGAAAAAAATAATGAGTTGTTATAGTGACTAAATTAGACACTATTTTAAAAATAAAAAATTATTGGTTTTTAAATTAGTTTATATTATTATTAAATAATTTTTAAATTGGTATCTAATTAGCAATCAAGTTTTTTGTTACCAAATTTAGAATATAAATAATTGGTAGTTAAAATCTTGATAGTTAATTAGATACCAATTTAGAAACTATTTAAAAATAATATAAATTAATTTAGAAAGTAATTTTTTTTAATCTCTGAAATGATCTCTAATTTAGTCACTATAGCAACTAATTTTTTTGTCTCTAAAATTGGTTTTTATTTAATGATTTTCTTGTAGGACATTTATTTAATGATTTTCTTGTGACAAAATTTTTTTTCTTTAAATTGATAAAAATAATAGATTCATAAATCTCCAATTCTTCTTGTATATTAGAGAGTCCGAAAGCAATCAAATGAGAGCATCCTAACCCTAACCCACATGTATAACTTTTATGAAGACAAACTTCCAACCAACTCAACTACATAACTTTGGTTCCATCACTTATTTGGTTCCACCAAAGCTAATATTAGGAAAACTTGTGAGCTCAATACAAAGACCCTCTTGCGTGGTCTAAAGTAGTCCATTGAATATGTGGGTGATGTTGTGGCAAAAAACTTCATTAAAATTATTTTTCTTCACAATCTCAAGTGATATGATATGCATTCTAGCAAGCAAGCCATAAGTCTTTGCAAAATTTCTTTGTAACAAAAGAGAATAATTGTTAATCTTTTGGATTAGTTAACAAGTGAAGGTTGACTATGTCTAACTTTGGTAATAACCTTTTAATGTGTAACTTGGTTTCCAATATTAATAGTATCTGAGTTTTCGGTATGTAAGATTGTTTTCACAAAAGAATAAGAAATTTTGAATTTTTTTAATCAAATTACTTGCTTATATTGAGTGAAAAAAATGTTTTACATTTATAGTTTCACGGTACCAACGAAGCTCTATAGAAAAAAAAATCGTTAGTATTGAATATCCCACATCGATTAGAGATAAGGTCAATTTATAGTAAATAAGTCGATGCAAATCTCGTTTTTACAAACCAGTTTTGTAAGGTTGAATTAAGCTTAAAATTCATTTTTATAGAGTTATCGAATAAGATGAGATGAGTTAGGGAGACAATCACTACAAGAAAATCATTAAATAGAAACTAATTTTAGAGACTAAAAATAATTAGTTGTTATAGTAACTAAATTACAGACCATTTTAGAGACTAAAAGAGTTTTTGGTTTCTAAATTAGTTTCTATTATAGTTAAATAGTTTCTAAATTGGTATCTAATTAGCTACCAAATTTAAAATCTAAATAATTGGTAGCAAAAACCTCCTCGAACAACCAACTCGAGATCCAAATGTTGTCTTGCAGGAGGACTCCTCGAACGTGGGGCTTCTTTTCCCGTTCAATCTCATCAAATGCTTACTCCTAATCGTCTTGATATTGCATTCTCTTAAATATATTTTTTTATAAAAAAAAATAAAAATAGAAACTACTCCCAAAAATATAAAATAATAAAAATACATAAATTTGATCTAAAATATTAAATATGAGAATGGAAAGGAAGATAGGGTTGATGTGACTAAATCATGAAAAATAACATCTTTTAATTCGAGTGAGTGTTATCAATATCTTTAATGTTTTGTTTGGATTGAAGAGTGAAAAATTGAGGGTGTGGAGAAGTGAAAATGTGAGAATTTGAGAAGAAAGTTTAGTGTGTTGGGATGTGTAGGTTAGAGTGGATGACTGAGGAAAGTTTATTGAAGTTTGTGAGTGATGTGATGGTTGTAGAAAAAAATTATTTATTTTTTGAATGTTTAAAATGTAAGTTTACAAATTTACCCTTATCTTTAAAATATTTAAAATATTTTGTAAAATTTAATTTAATTAATTTTTTATATAAAAAATACAAGTCTCTTATCAATTTTAGAACACAATTTTTTTATAAAAAAAATTATAAATAATATGATCACTGTAATTGAAAAAAAAATCACAAATTTATTTAATATATACAAAAATTAGTAAATTAATTTATATAATTAATATTATTTATTATTATATAATTTTTGTATATAAATAATTATTTTTATTTTTATTAATATCTAATACAAATAAAATTAATTTAAAATAATTATTAATAATAATATTTATTAAAATTATTTGATTTACATTTATCATGATTATTTTAAAATTTTATTTTAGTTAATATTATTATTTATATTATTAGTATTAATAATATTTTTTATTATTATAAATATATAAATGTATTTATACTATTATTATGTTATAAAATAATATTATATTATAAAATTATATACACAATCTATTCCTTTCTGTGTTAACCAACATAATCAATTACCCTTTTAGATTAGCAAGGGCATTTGCTGACATGAATTTCCTTCTCTTCTTGCTTTCTTCGTAGCTCACAAAGGATGTCTACAGTGTAGCATCGCATAAATCTTTGCTAGCATTTCTTCACACATCCGTAGAACCAAGCGCTTCATTCTACAATTCCGTCTTCAGCAACTGTACATCTGCAGATCCAAACATAACGTAACTCTTAAACTAGCAAAATGATCATCTGAGTTTAACAAGAGTCCATCTCTATTGAACTTGACCAAATAAGGTTAAAACTTATTATCATAACTTCTTGCTCCGCAAGAAAACCTAGACTTCTCATATGAAATTTAATCAAAATTGAGTTTTCTTTATAATTTTCTTCTCTTGTTCTAACAACTTCGTCTCTAACTCAAATTGCAAAGGCTAGATAATGCTTTATAGATTCCTCAAATGTGAAAGTCGAGATATGTGAAAGAAAAGGTTTATATATAAAAACTAACTGTTGACTAGTGCTATGCATTCATTTATACACAGTAAGGGTAGTTCTCAATGATTAGGTAAGCACATTGTACAAAAGAAATCTGTAGCTAGGAATTGCACATCCTGATAAACTCTTTACAATCAAGCAGCAATTGAAGTTAGAAACATAAAATAGAGATCTGATTGTTTTAAGAAGGTTGAAAAAAAGAATGTCCTATGTTAAATGGAGCCAAAGGGGAATTTTTACATGGCCAAATCAAACTTCCTAAAAAATAATTTGCTTTGACAATCAAGCTTACAAAATATTCTTCATACTAGTTGTCCATCCAAAATGTTTCTTTTTTGTGTACCGTGGGGCAAAGTTGAGCCCAAACATCTCCTTGAAAGCCTGATCCGGCTCTACCGAACCCACCAGCTTTGCAACAATGTTGGCACTCTCTCTAATGTGGTCTATGTCATCTGTTTTTGACCACAAGCGATGGGACAGCTGCAACCTTCTATGCTTTGAACTTATACGAATTCCCCATTTAATATACAAGTTCTCTCTTTCAGATTTTGACAGCTTCTTCTCCATTTGTTTGCTCAACATCTGTCTCTCAACTCTCAGGTACCTCTGGCTGTTTGCAAAAGAAAGGCATTGTAGGTTTTGTAATCACAAAAAGTTGTGAAACTTATAGTTTAAATAAAAATTCATAAATCTTTTTAAAGAGGATTAATGCTTGAAGTCTTACCTTGTTTCAGGGTTAAGGATACGTCCGTCTTCCACAGTCTCATTCCCTTTGGCAAAAGTTTGCTTGAGATAAAACAGCCTTCTTAGCTCTACTTCCATATAGATAGAATCTGATGGGTCTCCTTTGAATAGAAGGAAAAAGTAAGTCCTGTGAACCAATGAAACATGACAAGCATGCCAGAGTCCAATAATCTCTTCCTGCAGCCGCTTAAATTCTGAAGGCCATTCCAACTGTTTTCCTTCCTCAGATTGCAATGGGTCCAAACCGACATCTTTGAACTTCTTTGCAGTATTATCGGACTGCAAACCAGTTGCTGGAACCTGCCATGCAAGTTAAGTCATAATCACTGGTTGAAATCTCATTACAGGATGGGCTTGGTTAATAATATAGGAATGCTACTTCCCATCACTTGCATGGTTAACCAAAATTCAAAACTGAATCGGTATAGTAGATTAGAAGCATTCTTAGTTGGATCAAAGGAAGACACACAAAAAAACAAATTAAGGAAGATGAACAACTAGAAGCATACCTCGGGGTTCGCTTGCAGATTTGAACTTTCAAGACCATCATCTTTTTCCTTTTCTCCCGGTGCTAATGAATTGTCGTCATAACCTACGTAATCGATATCTGTTTTCGTATTCAGTATATCTACAGTACTTCCCTGGGAATTCTCGTGATCATCCCATGGTAACATCTCAGTATTGGCATTACAATTGAGTGTATAAGTCTTTTGAAGGCCCTCCGGTCTTCCAGTGAAGTCTTTTTCGCTTCCTATTGGGGGTGTGTTCTGAATTATTTCTTCTTGGTCAAACCAATCTGAAGATGTATCTCTCATGAGAGTCGCTTTACAACTTCTGCTTCTGGTTAATTTGACGGCTTTAGAACAAGATGAACCACTTTGTGTCAGCGATGGAGATATTTTCTCTGGAGAGGGAAGAACAAAACGTTCTTCTAAGCTGTTTATTTCTTTGTTTTCCTTTAGCTCAGCTGACCACAAATCTAGATTTTCTTTGCATCTGTTATCAACTTCGGTTAATCCTGAGACGGTTGGAGATGATGCAACAGAGTCTGTGTATACATTTTTACTTATATCTGCTGGATTTGAATGTGTAGGGGTGTCTGTAATCATGTCTTCTGACTCAATGCACCTAACTTCCCTGCAACCTTCCTCTAAATTATCTTCGTGCTGTTCTTCAACACTTTTCTGATCCAAATCATTACTTGCACCATCAAGACTTTCAATAGAAAACACAGGAGAAGGAATCCTGACGGGAATACTCTTTTCCAAATCAGGAAGTTGGAAATAGTTCTCATCAGAACTAATGCTATGTCCATCTGAATATTGAGATGCATCAAAAGATCTGACACTCTCAATGCAGTCAAAACTTGGCAATTTTGGTCGCTCGGCAGTTTGATTATCAAAGTCATATGAACTTCGCACACGTAATTTGGGATATTGATTACCCAAACTGTCCTGTATATTGGGTTTGAACATAAAATAAATTAAAAAAGAATGACAATTACTACTTTTAATGCTTTAGAGTAGGCAAATATAGTACACATACCAATTCAGTTGAGGACGTATCTTCTCCAACCACTTGAAGCATATCCTTAATTTGAGATTGAGCAAGGTCCCGCTGCATCCTCAGATCCATTACCTCTCTCTTTAACTGCAAGAACAGAGGAACAACAGCTGGTTTCATATTTACAGCTTAAAAGGGAAACACAAGCTCAGACTTTAGGAAATCATAGTGCCCTCATTCCCCATATATTCTAAAACTCATCTGCTGGTTGGGCGTACATGGTCAGTAACGATACATAGTGGAAAACATTTGAAGTTATGTCACCAAAATGCTTTTTTTTTTTATATATCTAAAAAGACCAGCTGAAACTAGCTGTTCTGTGAGCACTTCAGGGACCCTTGTTGTCTAAGAATAAAAAGTCTACATCAGGGAAGGTGTGGAATAAACCCTGAACTGCTGAACATTACAGGACTAGTAACAAATAGTTTAAATTAAATAACAATCAGGAAAGAATGTACTATCTTACAAACAGTGCAAAATCTACTTTTACCTTTTAAGGAAATGCACTTACATGATGTAACATTGTGGTTAATATATTTCATTAGCGTAATAAATTCTACTCTGACAGACGTAATGAATCTTTGTTCTGAAAATGTTGATCCTTACCATCTCAATCAGGAGATCTTTTTCCTTCAGTAATGCTGAAGTATCAGGTTTAAGGCACGTTGGCCCTGAATTTTTTAAGTCACTTTCCAGTCTAGCCAACTCTTTTTGCAGTTGCTTGACCAACAACTTATCAGACATCACTACGTTGACTTTTGCGTTGGTTGTCACTTCTTTAGCACAACTAGCAAATAAAAGGGTATTTCTGGTTTGTTCAACATGGCTTCTTGCAGGGCTCATGGTGCAGATGATTGCAGTTTTAGCATTGCCAGCTAATGAGGACTGCAGTATGCGCGTTAGCTTTGAATCTCTGAAAGGAATATGTCCATTTCTCCCCTTGCTGTCATCAAAATAATTGTTTTTAGGTTAAAGCAATGTTTCTTAAAAATGAGTACAAAAGATTCTTTATATATCAAACATTGATTGTATTGACACATTCGGTCAGTTAATGAAAAAAAGTTTGAAAACGTTTCTTCTCTTCATAATTCCCAATATAATAATAAACTTCGTAGTAACAGAGTCAATGGCCAGATTATTGCATAATAATAATGTAAATTAACGATTAAGTAGTGTCCTAGTGTTTTCGGCATTAAATGGTAAATATTTGTGTCTTTCATTGGTTGTCAATATTTATTATCTATAATCTTTTTGTACCACAATTAGAGTATATCTATAAAAACAGAGAAAAAGCTCACCAGTTAATCTATATGAACATGCATACAAGTGAACAGTGAAATGACAGATGATGAAAAAAAAGAGAGAAAGACGACAGAAAAACTATGGTGGTTTCCTTTTTTGTATTAATACAGTTTTGCAGGTTCTAGCGTTGTAAAGATCAGTAAATAAAAAAAATCACCTCATATTTGAATTTTGAAGAGGGGGTTAAGAAATCACCATATGTCATTATAAGAAAAGTAACCTCATGTAGCCAAAAAAAGCTATATGTTTATAAAACAGTGAACAATCTTCCAACAACACTTATCTCTGCTATTTCAAACATGCTCAAAGATTGGTTGCTTGTGGGGTAAAGTTCTGGATAAGGCTAAACGTATGTGGAGACAGTATGCATTTAGTTGAGTAAAATATATATTGAAATGCAAACTTCATAAGCTAACCTCAGTTTGCGGATGACAGTTCCTAGAGTTAGTAAACTACGATTTATGTGGCAACCCTCTTTCAACCTCGTACCACCTGAATTAGTTTGGGATGCCCGCTCACTCCCAGCAAGATCAACGAAATTCTGTACCCGGGGAAAAATATTTAGTTTCGATTACTGTTCTTCAACATAAAAAAGTATTCTTCTATATTTTTCTGTAATCAGAGTGAATCAGTCGTACCACAGAAGCGGCAAGGGAGCTCATTTTGTCATTTCCCATAAATTCACTTGCAGAACTTTCAACTGTCTGAAGAATCACATTATTTAGGAAATCTTAGCAATGAGGTCCAATTAACTTCTTTTCCCTTGCACAAAAATAGGAACATACGTACCAGTCTAAGAATCTGATGAGATCTGGAGCTCACTTCATTCAGTGCTGTCTCCCCTATTTGCCTTTGAGCTGAAAAATGCAATCAATTTTGTGATAACTTAGCAGTCAGCTCTGGCAGGGCAAAAACTCAATTTGTATTGAGGAAAATTAAACGAAAACAAAAATTAATAGAGCAAATCTCCTTAGTCCTTACCTTCACAGAAAAAAATGAGTTCTTGAAAATGGTTCCAGTTCCTTAAAGTTTCCTCTGTGAGTCTCTCAACAACTGTCCCTTTCTGTTCAACTTGCAAACTGTTAATATAATGTAGAAGCACTAGCTTTTTGAAAAATCTGATAAAAGATATTTACCTCTGGATCATCAAGAAGTCTGAGAGGTGTACTGTCAACGCTAAGGAGGTCCCTGACAGATTCATTATAGATCTCCAATGCCGAAAACTTCAAAACAAAATCCCTTTCCGCGTGCTGTGAAAAATCAAAATGTAATCAATATAGGGTTCTGACAATGAAAAGGCCATGCAGTGATTAATCGATGAGTTCAGATTTCATTTACCTTTTGAATGTAGTTGAAAATATCTGCTAAAGCGTACTCTGTTACACCACTCATGGTGTGTGTTTTTCCGCTGCTTGTTTGTCCATATGCGAAAATGCTTGCTGATCAAATAGTTAATCAAAGACCAAATAAGCCCATATAGGAATTCCAAGGAAGTTCATTCTAATGAAGGAAGAAAGGCAGATAAAGGGGAAAAAACTCACAGTTGATGCCCCTGAGAACTGAAAGAGCAACTTCCTTAGCTGCTTCTTCATACACCTGCCTTGTGTGGGCGTCACTACTAAATACTCGATCTACAGCAAAAAAGAAAAAAAAAATTAAGGTGAATCAAGAGAGGAACTTAATTTTAGCTTTTAACCCATGTTGATCTAATGAAATTAAAGCCATGAGTATGGTGTTGGTAGAATTGTTTAAATGGATAAAAACAATGAACCGCCTTCTATTTCCATGTATAGAAACGACCAGATTTATGACAGTTTTATATAACTTTGACTAAACAAAGATCCCAAAGAGCCCTTGATTGAAAACCCCGAAACATTCCAGCAACTTGCGCCACCAACATCAATTATGATGAATTCCTACCACATCCTCCAAGTTAATTCATTTGGCCTTATCTTATAAATGAAAAACCATTCAAAACACCCAACAATTTCACAACCCTGGTAGCCTTGTATGAAGCAAATTAATTTAAGTCCGTGTTTCCACTAACTTATTATTCACTCAAAAATGTTTTCAGCCCAAAGCATTCTGCATCTCGACCATAAGCTTTCATACATAAACCTAACATCAGCAAATATACGCATGGATTCGTAAGGTTAGCCTCTTCATACCAAATGTATAAGTTGTTGGATACAGGGACCTTTCTGTAGCTGAAAGGTTGCTCCTGTACATGATGGTAGCGTCATTAATGCATTCCCATTCAGACAGATCATTTCTTGCGAGCTCCTTTTCATTCACAGGTCTCACGCGAACAGAAACAAGAATCCTCTCCTCACTGCCTGCTGAGCCTTGCATTGCCTCCTCCTCTGCAATGGAACCCATTTCTTCTACTTTCTCTCTAAAACTTCAATGCCCCCAGTGACAACGAAACCATGTCCCGAATTCAAAGTACCCCAAAAAGGCCACTTCGGCATTCAGTTATTTTATTACTTTTTAAGTTGTTTTCTGAATCTTGTTTTGTACTATTGCTGGGACGGTATGGAACACAAGGGCCACCAAAGCTTTCAACCCCCAATCATTATCTGCTGCTACAAAATAATCGAAGGTTACAACTCCATAAACAAGAAATGAAAATAAAAAGAATGATATTGTTCTCGCAGTTTTAAATTCAAAGATACCAGAGAGGGGCCAAAAATAATAATTGACCAGCATGACATGCTCATATAATTTTACACAAAAATACGGTGCTCTGCCTATTCTAATCGAAAAATTGTAGTTTTCTGGGATGTTCCCCAAGACACAGAACAGACTGTCAAATTCTCCCTCACATGGAACATTGAACTTTTAGACTTAGTTTTAGAGAGTTACCAACGGCGACAAAGACTAGGGAGTCAAGTTTTGCAGGAAATTCTTCACCAACTTGGTGTGCTGCGAAATTTAGGAATAAAATATCTGGAATGGTATTGCCAGAAGAAAAGAAAATTTTGAATGGATGTAATTATCTTACTAAAATTCCTACGTGTTTCTCTTGTGTAGAATTGTCTTCTTGTTCTCCTAAATTTAACATGTATAAGATGATCCAAACAAAAAAGGAGATAAATTAGAAACAAAAGATTATATTAAAAATAAAACCATAATTGTAAAGTGCCTCATTGCTGAACCGTTAATCTGACGCAAATTTTGCCGTGTTTAAGAAGAAACGGTTAAAATTAGAACTGGAGATCCCGAATAAATATCCGAGCTTCAGATAATAAACATTAATCTATTAGTACGGATCAAGCACAAGGAAATTCACATTTTCAGCAAAAACAAAACTCTATATCAAATTAAAAAGAAAAAAGAAAAAGCTCTCACAAATACTAACAAATCAATAAAGACAACAACACGAATGATGATAATATTCATAAGCCTTAATAAGCAACAACAGAGAAGGCTTTTAGCCTCGGTAGTGTGAAAAATAAAATACAATGCGGAAGTTGAGAAACAAGTTCTGAAAAAAATGAACGGAAAAGCAAAATAAAAATGCAGGAAAAAAAACTTGAAAGAAAAAAAAAACGTCGAAGCATTTCTTCACCTGCGCAAACGCAAGCTGAAATCGAACAGTAAGAGAAGAAGGTGAGAAAAAGGAAAAATGGAAGTTGAAAGTTGTTGAGAGGTGCAGTAAGATGCGTTGTTAAAGAGAAGAAAGGAAAATGGTGAAAGCATGAAAATGGTGAGAGTGTGTTATGTGCTTTTGAAACAGTGAGGAGAAGATATAGCGTCTCCCTCTTAATTTGTTAGTTGCAGTTCACTCTACATTTTTTTTCACCCTTTTTTCTTTCTTTTTTTCAAACAAATTTAACGACCGCGCTATAAACAAACACTCCTCGCTCAGAGATCACAGATCACAATCGCTGGAAATTACCAACCTACCCGCTACATTGTACCAGTCTACCTGATTCACATTGCTAAATATCTTTAATTTTTTATTTTTTTAAATCTATAACATATTCTCTCGATACTATCAATTTATGTGTAAAACTACACAATAAATAATTCAAGAGCAGAATAAAACTAATAAATTTTCACTAAAATAAATTCTATATAATTCTAGTACAATCATAAAAAATTAATTTTAAGTTTAACTCTATTTTATAAAATAATATTAATGATATTTTAATAATTTGATTTATTACGAAATGCAATTTAATTAATGTAGTATAAGCTTAAATAATTCTCTTAAATGACGTATCCGTGTCGAACATACGTATTGGTGTCCACACTCGTAAGACACTTATTAGTGAAGTGTTTAATTCAAAAATTATTTGTTGGACTTTTTAAAATTCTAGCACGGTTCTAACACAATTTTAAAAGATATAAATACAATATTTTATAAGAACTCAAATTTATTGTATAAATTTTTATTATAATTAAAAAATAAGAAATAAATTCTTTTGAATTTATCATAAAAAAATATCTTTATGTTTCCAAAAGAATTTCAAACATATTTTTTATATAAATATTTATTTTTAATTTATATAATTTTAAATTATATAAATTATATAATATATATATATTCGTGTTTTATATTTTAAAAATTATATATATTTTTGATGAGAGGCAAAAAAGGAAAAGAAAGGAGATGGGTTGAATTATGTAGGAAGAGAAGAGAGCATAAATAAATGGGTGAAACACATGCACGTGGTACCTTCTTTTTTTCAACTTTTACAGGTGCAGTCGTTGACGTGTGTGTGTGAAAAAAGATAACCACTGTACTACGGCACCACACTTACCTCCAACATAATTTCAACTTCTACACTCTGTTTTTCGTACGAAATATTATCTTTTCGTGTTTTATCCAATGTATAACACTAGAAGCCACAAGTTTGTAGGAAGAAAGGTGTGAAAAAATTAATCATTGAATCCAAATTTGGTACAACACCTGCGTTTGAGATTACCTTAATTGGAAATCACCGTATACAAATTCTTATATGATCAATGCTTAGAAACCAAACTCCTGTGTTTTTATCATACGTCTTCATAATTACTTTGTCACACAATTTTTCTTCTGGAAACCAATAGGACACAGAGCAAGCTGTGATGTTATTTGGTTGTTGAGTTGAGGGTACAGAGACAAGGGGCTAAGATCCAAAAACTGGTCCATGATGATCGATCCTTGGAAAACAAACTCGTACATTCTTCACTACACCACTTAGTACTTTTCAAATTATTTTCTTTTCTTAGTTACATTTATTAAAAATATTATACAAATTATAATAGTTGTTCCACTACACTCAACACGTTTCATATCGCTTAAAAATTCATGTCAAATGAATGAACTTTAAAGCGGACAATACCTGAGATAATTAACCTAGTAATATTATCTTAATAGACTTGAAATCAGAATATTAATACCGTCCGTGAAAATCAAACCCAAATATTACTATAAATAATATATATATATATATATATTACTGTGATATTTTTTAAATAAATATTCACTATTTAATATATAAATATCATATTATATAGTATATAGTGACGTTTAAAGTGTTGGAATTGTTTTACCCTATTAGAAAATTACAATATTTATAGTTGATATAAATTACATGTTTAAAATCATCATTTTATACAAGATATTATATAATGCATGCTAGGACGGACGGTTTGTAATAAACTCTCATATTATATTTTGTGGCGGTCATATCTATGAACATACACAAAATCGCTACACACATATATTTTAACGAATATAAACATCATTTTATAAAAAAATAACAATCACCACATACACATTTATTTGTAATGTATAGATAAAAGTAACTCAAATGCATATTATATTTTTTTAAATTTAAGTATAAATTTAACAATTTTAGTAAATTCATATCTTTTTATTTTTAGTAAATTCATAAACTTAAATTTATTTATATTTTATTTATTTTTTAAAATTATATTTATTCTACTGTTGTTTTTATATTTATAACTCTTTTGCATGTGTGATCTTTATACTTATAATTTCCATCTTATTTAATTTAATTCCATACCTATATTACTGAAGCACCCAGAAATAGATTTTCATTCCATGTCTTAATGGCTTATAGCAGTTTTAGAATTAATAGCTATTGCACTTAGGTATTGTTAATGGTTCCACACTACTCTGGTTTCACCATAAATTCATGTCCCTAACATATCTCATATTATTAGGCTAAAATACTCCTTATGCACATTTCATAGCCCTTTTCAACTTTAATTCACATTTTATTTGTAGCCTTTATAATATTATCCTTCTCAAACACTAAATAAGGATGATCATATAAGAAAATTTATCATTTGAATAGTATATAGATAATAATGATAATAAAGATATTATGGTTTTTAAATTATTTTTGTAAATACTAAATTTAACTAAATATATTACACTATACTAGTAATGTGTTTCAGTTATAATAAAAATCAACATTAATAAAGAGAATTTTTGTCTGTATAATTTATTAAAAAACTATTTTATTTTAAAATAAATAATTTAAGAACTTTTGTTTAATGTTGCAAAATTTTACAATTGTTATAACCTTGCCTTTGTTAAAAAATTGTTATTAAAATTTTTTAGTAATAATTTTAGAGCTTTACAAAATATTTAAATTAGTAATATTTTTGCAATGCTGTCTTTATTAAAATAAAAAAATTTAGAAACATTTTTAGAATGTTGTGTTTTTTATTAAAAGAAGCTTACTACAAAATTTTCAAATTAAATTTTATAATTTATTTTTTATTAAACAAATGTTACTAAAAAAATTTAACAATATTTTTAAAATGTTATTTTCTATTAAAATTAAAATTACTTGGAATTATTCAATTTTTCACATTAAAAACAAAATATGAAATTTTAAAGTGAAACCAAACATTGTTGAGTCTGATGGGTATTGCATTGCATAATTGTTTTTCACATTATTCTTCCATTTATTTATGTTTATATTCAAGATAACAAACTTTCTTGTTTTTCTTCCATTTATTTATGTATATATTTAAGATAACAAGCTTTATTGTTCTTACAAATTTATTTGAGATCGAATATTATTTATATAATTTATCTTGTTTTTCCTTTTAGTTCGACTATCCTTCTATTATTTTTTAGGCGGGAGAAGTACCTGTAAAGACGTTTAAGTCAGTTGAGATCAATATCAATAGTATAGTTCAAGATTCAAAATAACATTCTCTTTCACCATGAGGGTTCCTCCCTTATTTATACTACTCTGATGGGTTTTGTCGTGCCAAGATGGCCCAAACAGGCCCAATAGACGTTGATATCGTTTTATTATCTCTTTAATTGAGATTAATGTCCTTATCTAAGTATGGTGTGGGTGCTGGCTTTTGTCGAAAGGCTGCTAGAATGTCTAATGTAACATTTCTCTTATAAAATTATGTTAGTTGTCATTTCAAAATCTAATTTTTTTGGAAGCCAAAAGATGGGTTGAGTGAATAAATTAGAGACTATTTTAGAGACTAAAAAAATTGGTTTCTAAATTAGTTTTTATTATTGATAAATAGTTTCTAAATTGGTATCTAATTAGTTACCAAAGTTTTTTGTTACCAAATTTAGAATCTAAATAATTGGTAGTTAAAACCTTGGTAGCTAATTAGATATCAATTTAGAAACTATTTATCAATAATAGAAACTAATTTAGAAACCAATAATTTTTTTAGTCTCTAAAATGGTTTATAATTTAATTATTATAGCAACTAATTATTTTTATCTCTAAAATTGATTTTTATTTAGTGATTTTATAAATTGGTATCTAATTAGCTATAAAGTTTTTTTTCTATCAAATTTAAAATCTAAATAATTAAATAATTGAGTTAAAATTTTATATATAAATGTAGATGTTTAATATGAGAGTATTGAAAGGGTTTGGAAGTGGATGGATTGTTTATTGAAATAAGCAAAAGATTTTGATTTTTGAGTTTAAGCATAAATAAAGAGCATTAAATGGGTCCCACTCAGGTGCGATATGAATCGTTTAGGAAGAGAATAATGGGAGAGGTGCTGTCAAGGCCACACAACACCGCACAGAGACAGAGTGGCTTTCAATTTGTGGCTGAGAAGTAATCTCTCAGACCAACAAAATTGACAAACACACATTTATTGTGTCACTGCTTCTGAATTTTTAACAATAAATAAACAAACATATGCATCTCTCTCTCTTGGATCATGCAAAACAACACACCTTCAACTTCAATTATGCGAACGCTTTGTGATGCTTGTGAGAGCGCCGCCGCTATCGTTTTCTGCGCCGCCGATGAGGCCGCCCTATGCCGTGCCTGTGATAAGAAGGTGCAATTCTCCACCCTTTTCTTTCTTACTCGATCAACTATCCATTCATGTTGCTCCCTCAATGTCTCTTATATACTATCTTCTTTTCTCAACCTTTCATGCTTCTTTTACATTCATTTTATCAATTTTGTTCCATTTAGTGGAAGTTTTCGTCTTTTTTTCACCCACAAAGCTTTAACCAAGACTTAACAATGTTGAAATTATTGAACCAAATGCTGTGTGACATCCCTTAATCAAGTCTAGTGTTTGATCCTCCCTTTAGTATGGAAAAGGGTCAACTATACTTCTGGATTATACATGACCTTGTCTTTTCAAGGTAAAGAGGTTATTTCTGGATTTGAATCTATGACGAATCGGTTACCAAGGCGCAACTTTAGTGCTGTGTCAAGGCATACCACTTGGTTATGCCAAAAAGTGTTGGAATCATTGGCTGAACTTCGAGAAAGCAGAAAGTTCCTTACTAAAAGTAAGTACCTATGGGCTGTTATGCCTAAATGGTACTTCAAATTGAAGGACTTGAATTTAACTCACCTATTTTGATGTTGCTTCATAATAGGTAAATGCTTTTTTTTATCAAATTATCTTTCTTTGGACTTGGGTAGTTCTGAAATCCAAGTTGGTTTAATTCGTGTCTTGGCTTTTCCTGGTCAAAATCTTTCGAAGGTTTACTTAATGTCTTGGCTTTTCCTTTCCTGGTCAAAATCTTTCAAACAGTGGCTCACAGTTTAAACTATGTTGGGGTGGCAGGTTCACATGTGTAATAAGCTAGCAAGCCGGCATGCAAGGGTTGGTCTAGCAAGTCCAAGTGATGTGCCGCGCTGCGACATTTGTGAGAATGCACCTGGTAGATACTCTTCTTTCACTATCCTCATTCTGATTCTCATATTCTTTTTCCTCATTTGCTGTTTTTTCCTTTGAATCTGGATGCAGCTTTCTTCTATTGTGAGACAGATGGAAGTTCCCTCTGCTTGCAGTGTGATATGATAGTTCATGTTGGAGGTAAAAGGACACACGAAAGATATCTTCTTTTTAGGCAGAGAGTTGAGGTATGTATTTCTCTCCTTGCAAACATGAATTGGCCATGGTTTAGGAGGGTCTTAGTGATGCCTTTTGTTTTAAGAAAAAAAATTAATGTCTGCTTGCAACATAGTTTCCAGGAGATAAACCTGGTAAGTCAGAAAACCCAGCTTCACAGCCTCTGGATCCAGGTGAGACTAAAAGAGGACAAAATGCACTGCCCAAAATAAAAATGGGAGAGAAACAGCAAAATTACAGGATGCCTCTGATTCTGACGCCAGAACCCAATGCTGATGAGCATGCCATGATGGGAACCAAAATGATTGATTTGAACATGAAGCCTCAGAGAATACATGAGCCAGCATCAAATAATCAGGTTAGGATGCAAGAAAAGTAATTTTTGCCTTACTAGTTAGAAAGTATGTTCTGCTATGGGTATGTTGCACATAAATGTAATCATTTCAGGTACTTGCATATATTGCAAGCACATCTCCTCTTTAAAGTCTTACTAGGATAATGAATTTATGAAGTTTTGACTCAAATAGCAGAATTTCATCTTACTACACTTGAACCTGGATCATTGCCTTGAAATTGTTGTTGCATTCATCTCTAGTGTTATGTTGTCTTCAATTAGTTATCGTGTTAAACGATTAACTAAACGTCATTTAAAGCATGGCTGTCATGGCATCATTCAACCTCGGGTACCTAGTTGTTTAGTGAATAAGCAGTTTAGCAACCTCCAAGGACTATTAGTATGTTTTCCTAATTGTGGGATGGAAAATCCTTCAGATATATATTGACGTAAAGAAAAGTTACACTGGTAAAAAGGAATTTTACATACTTTTAGGAATTGCTTCTTCCTTCTGAAGTAGGGACCAGTAAATCCTGGCAAAACATTAGAAATTGATTTCTCTATATGGTAAGAACCTGTTGTAACGCTGGGTCAATGTTCCGCCTAACAACACTGAAATTTCTGCTCGTCTGTTGCTTAACCATTGTTTGGTTAGAGAGTTGAAGTAAAGAATGATATAGAGAACAATTAAAAGACCCTTTTATGACTCCCATTCTATATCCCTCCTCTTTTCATCTAGAGTGCAGTCAACCGGTGACTAAGAAAGTAAAGTAGAACCATGTAACTTTTGTACTACTACACATATCCATGTTACAGTATGCATAACATGTAGTGGCATACACATTTCTCAGGAATGTTTGTCTATCTTGGCAGCAATAAATGCAGTTGCAACAGGATCATACACCAGATATCTTTAAAGTGGAAAGGCTTTATATATTTCTCATGCATTGCCATACTACTGTGTTCACAATCCTATTCTCTCAAATGTGTTGGATCATCAAGTCATTTGAGGAGTATGGTGGAGACCAATTTCCTATTTTAACACATATGTTACTGCTTAGCATTGTTAACTGTAAATCTTTAATCCCCATGCAATGGATTGTGTGGTAACTTTTAAGGTTCGAAGGATTTTTGTGCCATTGAAAAAGCCAACACGTTGGAATAACGGCAATTAATCTTTTTATTTATTCATATTATTGAAATTATTTTATGACAATGAATTAGAGGTTTAATATCTTTTATATTTCTTATAAAGTTCAAAGTGGTTTTGTCAGTTGTAAGATTCAATATCATGATAATTGTAGTCTTTTAAATCCATTGATTTTGTTCTCAAAAGGCTGGAAGTTGTGTTTTAATGGTGGCTAACAGAAACATATATCCAATGGAGTATACATAGAACAATCACGAGAGACTATGTGAGACGAGAATACATTCTTTCTACAATATTTTTTTCTGTCTTTCTTTTGGAACTTTTTTGGGATTGTTTTCTTTTAGAATTTTCTGGGGATTGTTTGTGAAGTTTCAACATGTTTGATCTTGAGTGCATAGGTTGAAACACGCAGTGTATAAACCTTGATGAGCAAACTGAATAAAGGGTTGCACCACAGATCACTTGAATTGAATTTGCTTACAGGGAAGTCTTATTTATCACGATACAACACAGTGTTTCTCTTATATTTCCAACAAACACGGGGTAGGGAAGGGTAGATATAGAGAGTATAATAACTCAAACTTTAGCCAAACCACCTATGGTGGTAGGTTGTCGCATCTGAAATCTTTTATTTTTTCCTAGTTCTTTGATTGATTGATTAAGACATTTTGTTTCAAGGTTGGAAGTAGAAGTAGCCTTGATTTCTAGCTTTACTTGTTTATCTTCAAAAGACTCAGTTGGCTTATTACACATGTGGAAATATTGAATTATTGAGCACTTGTCTATCTCTGAAAGGCACCATCATTTACTACTATAATGATGACCTTCACTGTTGCAACTACTTATTTATGTGTCTCTCAGCCATTCGGGGAACCGAAACATATTCAGTATCTAATTGTCTCTTCCATTTTTTTCTTTTCATTCATTTACTTTCATGACCCTTATCTCTTTGCTTTGGAGCACATCTTTCTTGAAACTCAAGAAAGGGACATCCTAACAAAAGATGGTGCAAATTTTCTCTCCTTTTATTGTATTGGTCCAAAACACCAACTACAACAACGACAACACATGGAACTTGGTTGGCATTACTCTGTTTTAGTCTGTGGTCCCTCCACTTTAAATCAATGCTCAGCAGGGATACTACCCTATGGTTAATATGCTTCGAAAGGTATATATAATTGAATGACAGAGAAACTAGTGTGTAAGCAGCATTTTTTTTCTCTGCTTTCTTAATGGGGTCTAAAAAGTCAGAATAATTATGTAAAAGAGAGCTAGTCTAAGATAAAACGTGCAAAAAAGTCCACATAGTTTGGTTCAGATACTAATAAAGTTTGAATCAATTACTTCATTCCATCATTCCAAAAAAAATATTTTAAACATACTTCAATTTTTGAAATATATTTTGATTCAATGTTAAATAATTTGTAGTTGCACCATCTATTTAAAAATAGTTGGACATTAAAGAATGATTTTTTAAAATACTATTTGTAATGATAAAATATTTATATTAAGATTTTTAGAGTAATATTTTAATGTTACATATTTGTTACTAACCTCTATATATAAGTATAGGTCCATTAACATATTTAAAGAAAATTTTCTAATGCGTAAAGCGTTATTATTATATATACTCTTTTTTAAATGTATAATTAAGTCGACCTAAATTCTAAAATGCCTTATTTCAACCTTTATAGTCAACCAGTTTTTTAACTTTTAGTTTAATCATTTTTCTTTTGAATTTTTTAAACTATCTGATATCTCAATTGAATAATTGATATGAAATTGTTATTTAGGAAATAACAATGTGTAGTTCTATTTTATTTTCAGTCCTATCTACTCATACTTTTCTATTATTTACTTTGCAAAATTTGTTAATTTATATTTCTTATTATTTTTATTATTATATTTTTACACTTTATAGAATTGCAATGGAAAATGTAAAATATAATATATGAATTTGGTTTTAAAAATATGAAAAAAAGGATAAATGTTCAAAAAATTAACTCAGTCTCAATGTGGTGTTCTTGATAAAATTGTTACTCGGCATGAAAAGAATTTAGCAATGAGTTTAGTTGATGAATAAGTTAGCGAACAATCTGTTACAGATGATATTGACAATACTAATTGGCTCAATTCTAATAGAAAAAACATAAAGTTTAAACAAATATAATTTATTAGAAGATTATTAAGCCACATAACCTATAAATTGAAATTCTTGAAACTATTTATGATTCAAGGCATGGAAAAATAGAAAAACTTTAGTAGAGGTTTAATGATAGTAAGATTCTAGTTAAATATGACAATTTTCAGTTTCTGAAAGATAAAAAGCAATATACTTTTATTTTATTCATATTTTTATGCAATGATATTGTCAAATGAAGAAATATATGATAAGAAAATAACAAATATTTTAGAGATTTAGATAATAAGTATTGTTTTATCTTGAGCTATTTTGCCCAAAGAATGTTGTTCAACTAGTAAATTATGGGACTAGAGATTAGAAAAATCTTGGTTACAAGTTCAACAATCATGAACACAAATGCATTGAAGTAGTAGAAATAATGAGGGGGAAAAAGACCATCGCATATAATTTGGAAGAAAATATTAATAAAGAAAAGCAACATAATAAAAAATAAAGACTCTTATGTTAAGGTCACATTTAACTTTTAAAAAATGAATTGGAATGAAATAGTCTCTTTAACAATTGTGTATTATTTTGTTTGATTCATATGCCTAATAAATTTGTTTGATCCACATAACTCCAAACATGTGACTTGGCCTACACATTCATATGCCATATTATAGCAATAGCATAACAATAAAAACTGAAAACCTTTCGGGAGAGAAGGAAAAAACCATACCTTAAGAGATGAAAACCTAATTGACATTGTGTGTGAGATGTCTCGTAGTTGTCATGTTCCAAGCTTGAAGGAGGAGAAACCCTAAAGTAAGGTGAGATGAGTTTTGTTCATGGGTGTTACATGTTCATGTGTGAATTTTAAAGAGTAAGTTTTCATCGTCATAGTTGTCACATGCAAACTTGAAGGAGGAGGTGAGATGAGCTTGAAGGAAGAGGAAACCTAAGGTGAGTGAGAAGATATGTCTCATTTGATAATGGAGTCATTAATATATATAAATTTATTGACACACAAATTTAAAATTTGGCATTTTCTTGCAATAGAAAAATGAAGGGATACAATTTCTCACCCCTAATTCCAAGTAGGTTTACCAGTACAAATTAAGTGTTCAAGACCTAAAACTTGACTTAGTACTTAAAATGTTAAGTCGGTGTAAGGATATTTAAAGTGTGAAGTTGAGCTAAAAATAGTTGGAGCTAAAGAAAATATTTGAGGTCAAGTCATTATAGGGACAAGGTTAAATTTGAGATGCTCAAAGTATAAGAATGAATAAAATATTGGGTAAGATTAGAGGTGTCAAACAATCTGGCCTAACCTGGTGTAATGAATTGCCTAATAAATTTATATTAGCTCAACCCATATTATAAATACAATATAATTTTTTTTGGCTCAAATCGACCCTATATCAGATCAAGTGACTATTTTGGTTTGCTTTAAAAGTAATAAAATAATTTTAAATAAAAAAATAAAAAATATATGTATTTTAAAAATTTAAGTTATATTAATGAAATTAATTATAAATTTTATATATATACTGATGTGATATATAAATTATAATACATGTCTTTTAATAATTTTTTTTAACTTTTATTATAATATGTTTTACTTTTTTACATATAATTATTATTTTTAAGAATGAGTGGTTTATAAGTGTAGGGTTCGACTTGATTGAACTAGATTATTCACTAGAGACTTCGTCATATAAAGACTTCAAGCTTAGTTTATGTTCTCGTCGGTTGACTTCGAACGGATTGAATGGGTAAGTTACTCTTCTGCTTTGTCTCCAATTGTTGCTTCAAGGTGCCGCTTCGCTAGGATAAAGGGGTTCTACCTGTTGATCACACTCCGACGATCAAGTCAGTGAGAACATTCAAATATCAAATTAGTTTCAGTCTTAATTATTCAGAAACAACGTACCTTTACCGGGGATCTCAAGCCCTTTTTTATAGATATCCCCTCTACAACTTCTACCAATGAAAGTATAACCTCAACAAAAAGCATATAACCATAACAGAAAAATCACTTGTTCACGTGCACCTCTAATCTTCAAGTGTTAACAACAAGAAAATATTCTATTTACATGTACACTATTATTCTCGGGTGCTAACAACATTATTCTCAACAATTTTTTATTTGTATTTAACTAACATATGTATTACAACTAGAATAAAATACCTATTTTATCTTTAATTATTTTTCCTGAGCTGACTACCAATATCCGAATCAAACTCATGATCCACCCTTTGGCCCATACTTGTCCAAAACCCGAGCTGACCACACCCAAGTGCTTGGACCGAGATCCCAAATACTCCTGTCGAGTACAGTTTATAGTATTGCAACTATATTTTCCTTTGACACCTACCTTAATACCTTATCGTCAAGGTTAAAAATAATAGCATTGTAAGTTATTTTCAACAAAATTCTCTTATCCTTCCCAGCATCCCAAAATCTATCTTGGATTCACTTTCGAAAGGCCTTGTTGAAAAAAAGTGCACACATTGTAAATCACCATAATCTAAAATCATTGACTTTAGTAAACTTCTCAACTTCGTACTTTGTATAAGACATAATTGAATCAAAGAACCTTATTCATCATATAATTTTGTTATGTATTTTGGAAAAGTTCACCAAACTCAAGAACACCACAATCAACAAACATGACAATAATATTAAAAACATTAAAAACATTGACAAGAAATAAAAAAGAAAGAATAAAAATACACAAGTTAGACCGGTTCATCAAGATTATTAATGAACTTACTTTAATATGCATCCACAAACAATTCACTATAAAACAAGTTCTTCTTCCTCAAAGTCACATAAAAAACTTCAGATATTATAACTCAAACATTTCTATCTCAAATGAATGCTCTCTCACAATGTTAGTGCATTCACACAATGTCCTATATGTATAAAAAAAATTATAACTAATTTTGTGAATCATGTCATTAGTCACTTCTATATAATATAAACATGTTTTTCACATTAATACAATGAGCTAAAACGTAGACAACAACCTATAAGTCTGTATACGTTTCTAGTTGGTAGCAGAGAGAATCAACGAGAGACAATGCATCCTATGTTCTATACAAGATTAATAAGTAGAATATTAACAACCTTTACAAAACTTATTTACTAATCTAATATCAATGGTCTTCAATATGATTATTGCATGACTAGTCAAAATGATTGTAGAACCATTGTGTAATGTTGGTTTGCAAGTAGCCACAATTTGTATGGTGCATGTGGAAGGAAAGAAATAAATGCGTGGTAGAGGGGAAGGGTTTTGTGATGAGAGCAATACAAATAAAATTCCATGGTTAAAAATAGTATAAGATCGCACATACATATAAAATTCCATGATTGAGAATAGTATAAGATCGCACATAAAATGAAGAATCGTGATACTTTGACACCCACCAAACAAAAACACATATTTTTTTTAACAACTTAAAATAATAATATTTTAATCATATTTATTTTACTTTTTAACTTAATTTTTTTAATATATATATTAAAATGAGTTGTAAAGTTTATATATTATTTTCTAGGAATGTAAAAGTATTATCTTTCTATAATGAATTGTCCTATGTTTATTCATGGTTTTATTGTCCAAGTCTCTATATATTTAAAGTATATAACAGGATGAAAGGGACAACTTGAAAATACACTAAGTTGATAGAAAAAAAAATTTCCACGATGAATAGATATAATTTAGCTATATGTATGTATTGTTTTTGTTAACAAATTTTTTTTCTTATTCTTGTATTTTTTTTAATAATATTTTTTTCATGTGATAACAAATTATTGTTGTTATTTGAGGTGTCAGTTTAACTTAAATGTCAAGTTGTATAATAATATCTAACATAAATTCATATATATAAAAGCCAAAACAAACTTGGTATAGTATCAAATACGAGAGCATGCATATTCCCTTAAATTAGGATATCTTGTTGTGTGCACGAATATGGTTTGCTTGTGAAATTTTTTATTGCTTTCTTTAAATGGTGGTCACTCTAACAACGATCAAACTGTTTATATTGAACTATTGTAAGTAAATTTTGTATTTCTCTAATTTGCATGTGTTTTCCGTTCAGTATTACAGTTAAGAGATGTTCCTCTTCTTTTGGCCCTCTCACATTGCATGGGGAAACAGAAGCCTCTATCATTTTTTCCCACAAGAAGAACCAGAGATGCTTTTAGTTAAGAGTTTGAGAAGTTCAAATGAGAAAGAAAAAAAAAACCAATACGTTTTAGGACAATTTAGGATGTAAATAGATGAGACAATTTACTATGTCTTTTTATAATTGTAAAATGTTATTATGTTAAGTTAGATACTGTATTATGAAATCATATATGATATTAGCCAAAAACACATCAATAAACATGTTTTAAATCCTATTAAAAATACATGTCTATTAGCTTAATTAAGATATCAGGTTTTATAGTAATGTTTAATTAATTTTTAAAAAAAAAATAGGTCACATTCCTGTGTATATAATTTTTATTATGTCATGTGTATGTCCATTACTATTATTATTTATTTTATGTAAATTTATTTATTATAAAAAAATAATTAAATATATTATTTATTGTACATTATAATAAAGTTATGTTGTAAATAAAAAAGGTTTGATGAAAAAATCATTTTTGAAAAATCTCAAAAATTTTCCAAAATTCTCAAATTTTTTCCGATAATTCTCGAAATTTTTCCGAAATTTTTTCATGGTTCAAAAAAAGAAAAAAAGAAGAAGGTTTGATTGTATAAAATTAAATATTAAATATTCTAAATACTTAGAACTTAACTGTATATAATGTGAACAATTATTCTTGTAATCTATATATGTAGTAGTCACTTCCTATTAATTTTTTTTCTCCACTATGTTTTAATTTCTTTTTTATTTTTAGTATCTTGATATCACTGTGAATTTTGCATTATGACTCTACAATATTATTAAGAATAAAAAAATAAAACAATATGTACATTAAATAGGGAGTTTCTATCATATATTATTATAAATTATAATTAAAAAGTTATAAAAAAATTAAAATATATTCTAATTTTGTCCTTTTGAATTATTTCATATTTAAGATATTAAAAGATAAAAACCGGATGAAAGGGTTAAAAGAAAGTTACGTGTATTTTACATAGAAAAAATATTATTTATACTTATATATAGAGAGGATTTCTGTTTTTTTAGTATACACAATTTTTTTTTCAGATTCTACCTTATTTAATATATCTTAGGATATCAGTACAATTCAATTATTACGACTTTGATTTTTTTTTTTAATTATGTCATGTATTTTTCACTTGAAATTAACATGATTACATCATCAATAATAATAAAAATAAATATTAATTTATGTTTATAGATTCAATTTTTATGTTGTTGTAGGGTTTAATTTTTTATTTTCTTCATTCTTAAAAAAATAATTTTAAACTAAAAATTTTAAATTTATTATTATTTTTTATTTTTATTTTATAAAAACTCATTTCTTTATTCATTAATTATATTTCTAACTATTTTAAACATTAAAAATATTTACTTTTTAATGTATTCAAAATTAAAATTATAAAAAAAAAATAATTTATTTATTTATTTTTGAAATGGTACTAGATAGGGAAATAAAAAATAAAAGGATGCTAGATAGGGAAATAAAAACAAAAAGGTGCTAGTTAGGGAAATAAAAGTGTAAATGGTACTAAATAGGAAATTTACCTCATGTTATGAGATTATTTTTGAATTTATTTTTATTAAATAAATTTATCTAACACAAATATTTTAATAAAATGAAATAATAATAATAATTAATAATAAAATAAAATTTGAATAAAAAAATATATACTTATTTATAATAAACAAATTATATAATAATAATAATTATAAATATAATAATACTATTTACATTTAATACAAAAGGATTTTCTAATTACAATTTTTAAATTTATGAATATTTAAATTTTTTATTTCCATATAACAATTGACAATTTTTTACATATTCAAAATTTTGCATGTAAATTATTTTTTCGTCAAGTAACTCGTATTTTTTTTTTCCAGAAATTAATTCTCGAATTGTATTATATTATACTACTAATATTTTTAATTAATCTAAATTTACACAAAAATATATAATATTTGATTATTTTATTTTTTATAAAGACAATGGTAAATTTGTAGTCTTACATTTTACATTTTTGAAAAAAATAAAAATACTTCCACAACATCACATCACTAACAAACTTCAATAAACTTTCTCACAAATCCACTCTAACATACTCAATCTAAACACACTAACTTTCTTCACACTTTTCTTTCAAATCCTCACACATCTATTCCCTCAAATCCTCACACCTCTACTAAGACCTTCGTCATATCCCTTGCATGTTCCTCATCCTTATTTACATAACCTTTTATTTTATCCTTCTCTTTCATAAGTTTTCGCCTCTTTACTGCAATACAAAATTGGTTTTCGTCTCTGGTTCTTTAGACCATCCAAATGATTGTAGTATGGAAATAATTGAAATAAGTCATTCTGTATGCAAAATGATTGTTAGTTTTTTTTCAAAGATTGATAGGTTTTTTTCAAAATTTATTGTTGTTTTTGTTGTAGATTGATGTCTACTGTAAATATTTTCAATGTGTTGGTGAAGTGAAATCTCAAATTGAACTATACAAAATTATTATTAGTATTTTTTCAAAGATTGATAGTTTTTTTCAAAATTCGTTGGTGCTTTGATTGCAGATTGATGACCAGTGTAACTACTTCCAATATGTTGATGAAGTGGAACCTCAAATTCAACCAATTTTACTTATAACATGACTTATTCTAATAATTTTCATATTATAAATATTTGGATAGTCTAAAGTTTAGACCAGAAACAAAATCAATTTTTTATACTACAAGAGGGACGAAAAACATATTTAACTCTAAAAACATATAACCTTTTAATCATCTCCCTTCAAATAATATAACATATTACTTCAAATTTACTAAGAACTAATAATCCATAACACGTTTGCTTACGCAGTGTTTGTTTCCGGGTGCCAGCAATGAGGAGGGAGGGGCGAGCGGGTATGATTTACGTTTGGATCGGTTTATTTGAAGGCGCAGGCGAAGATGGGTGAGCGGAGGGGGCAGTTTTTCTCATCCTCACAAAAGTGAGGAGATTTGAGACGATTACAGCTGGCAAATACTATTGACATAGGATTTTACTTTTCTATCCTTGCACATGTGAATGAATTAGTATGGTGCAGTTCTGAGCCAGAGTTTTCTTTTCACTAGACTCTCCGCAGTGCTACTTGTGCAGAAGAATCTTGACCAAAACAAAACAGTAGACCCGTGAATCTGAATGTGTTTGCTATAAATGAGATGAGATGAGGTTTGATTGTTGTGCTGTGCCCAGAACAAGAAGAAGAAAACGAAAGAGAATTGGTTTGAGGAAGGTAAAACTCACTTTTGGTGCACTGGTTTCTCTCCATCCTTTTCCAAAATCGATTTTCGTATCACTGTAAAAGCTGTAGAATCGATTTTCTTATCTCTTACATGCTAGAGAATCGATTTTCCAATGTTTGTGTATGGTATAGAATCGATTTTACATATTGTTTGATGGTGGAAAATCGATTTTAAATTTTTTCAAAAGATGCAGAATCGATTCTCTATATAGAAGTGATTTGGGAGAATCGATTTTGTGGTTTTTGAAGGTAGAAGGAGAATCCATTCTCCCTTGTGTGAGATTGAGAAAAATGTTGGATTCTTTTATGTATTTTTTTTATTTTTCCACATTCTCTTCATCACATTGCTTCTTCTTCTTCTTCTTTCCAGTGCATCTTCTTTCCAGTTCATCTCTTCTTTGCAGTGCTTCTTCTTGTGCTCTTCACCTTCAAGTAAGTTTTTTTATTTATTTTTTTATAAATATATTTACAGTTTAGTTTATGATGTGCTGTTACTTTTTTAATTTTTAAAAATATATTCACATTTATTTTGTATATATTTACTGTTATTATTTTTAATAAATATATTTATATTCTGTTATGTGTTTATTGTTTAATTTATTTTCTTGTTTACAGTTTTTTTTTTCAGATTTTTATGAATGTAGTTATTTTTTATTATTATGTGGTTATGTTTTTGATTTTTATGAATGTATTTATTTTTCTTTATTATTATGTGTTTGTTGATTTTACAGTTTTTATTATTATGTTTACTAGTTTTTTATTTTATGATTTTACTGTTTTTATATTTTATATTATTACGTTTTTAATATTTTAATTTTTTTTATTATTACGTCTTTTTATGTTATGTGTTTTTTTTAGGTTTTTATTATTTTTAATTTTAATAATTGTTGTTTACAGTTTTTTTAGGTATTTACTGTTTTGTTTATTTTTTATGTATTTATCATTTTTAATTTTTATAAATGTATTTAAAATTTTGTATGTGTTTATTGTTTTTAAATTTTAAAAATTTATTTATATTTTCTTCTTCTTATTTTTTTACTGTTTTTATTTTTTATATTATTAGGTGTTTAATTTTTTATTTTTTTTATTATTACGTCTTTTTATGTTATGTGTTTTTTTAGGTTTTTATTATTTTTAATTTTAATAATTGTTGTTTACAGTTTTTTTAGGTATTTACTGTTTTGTTTATTTTTTATGTATTTATCATTTTTAATTTTTATAAATGTATTTAAAATTTTGTATGTGTTTATTGTTTTTAAATTTTAAAAATTTATTTATATTTTCTTCTTCTTATTTTTTTACTGTTTTTATATTTTTTATTATTTTGTGTTTACTGTTTAGTTTTTTTATTTGTATTGTTTTTAATTTTATAAATATATATATATATATATTTATTATGTCTTTATTGTTTTTATTTTTTTTATTAACAAGATACTGTTTAATTTTTGTATATGTTTACTGTTTTTAATCTTAATAATTGAATTTGCATTTTTTTAGATTTTTACTCTGTTGTTTATTTTTTTACGTATGTACTGTTTTCAACTTTTATAAATATATTTAGACTTTTATTTGATTTTTTATTATGTGTTTACTGTTTTTAATATTTATAAATGTATTTACATTTTTTTATTATGTGTTTACAATTTTATTTATTTTTATAAATGTATTTATATTCTTTTATATTATGTGTTTACTGCTTTTATATTTTTTATTATTTGTTTAATGTTTTTATATTTTTTATTATTATGTCTTTACTGTTTAATTTTTTATTTTATGCATTTACTGTTTTTAATTTTTACAATTTTATTTATATTTTTTTTGTTATTATGTGTTGGTTGTGTTTACTGTTTTTATATTTTTTTATTATTATATGTTTACTTTTTATATTTTTTATTATTATGTGTTTATTTCTTTTTATTATTGGTAGTGTTATTACTTGTGTATAGATTTAATTATAAGAATCCAAGTACATCTTATCCCTATTAGTATTTTTCACCTAACCCTAATTATAATCTTAATCCTAACCCTAATGCTATTATAGTAACTCTAACTTAAAGTGGTTAGAGTTATTCGTAACATAAACTATTTCACATGTATCCATAAACTATTTTATGGTTGTGAATGGCAAGGTCAAGATTACATGGATAACGAGAACAATTGGAAACCACTTTGGGACGACGAAGACATGCAAGAATTTGAGGATACAATTGCAATTTATAATGATCTTACTCGTGCGAACATGAATCTAATTTCAAAAATACAAGAACAATTGAAAAGAAATACTGAACTTACATCAGTGATGATCCTTTGCATCATTGCTTTTGGTTTGAATTTGTTGCGTATGTTAAGTGGTACAACGAACTCTATTACTGAGTTTGAACCAAGAAAAGAGCGTCGTAGACAAGAATTGATGGAGTATTTGGTGCACACCGAACGTTCTCGTGACATTATTCGCATGGGACCAGAAGCTTTCATTCAATTATGTGAACGGATTAGGGCAACCGAAGTTGTTAAGGATGCATATCGTTCAACAGTTGAAGAACAAGTTGCTAAATTTCTTCATATTATTGGACATAACGTCAAGAATCGAAGTGTTTCATTTTTTTTCCATCGGTCTGGAGAAACAGTTTCTCGTCACTTTCACAACGTATTAAATGCAATTTTGATGTTGGAAGGACAATTCATAAAGCAAGCAGATGGTATTGATGTCCAACCCCAAATCTTACACAACAATCGATTTTTCCCTTACTTTAAGGTTTGTTTATTACAAATTTCCTTTACAATTCTCATAATGTCTTTTGTATTTGTATTTGTTTAGACCTGAAATTTTGGTTACCATTAGGATTGTTTAGGGGCCATTGATGGCACTCATGTACGTGTGAAGGTCCCACGTGCTGATGCACCTCGTTTTCGAGGAAGAAAAGATTGGCCAACTCAAAACGTATTCGCAGCTTGTGATTTGGATATGAAATTCACGTATGTTCTAGCTGGGTGGGAAGGAACAGCCTCAGATTCGAGGATATTGAAGGAGGCTTTCATAGGAGAGGATCCTTTGGTTATTCCAGAAGGCAAGTTTAAGGTGTTTGAGAATTCATAACAATAGATACAAAGGTGATAATATACATAACTAATGGATGTTTCCTTGGAATGTTTGTAGGAAAATACTATCTTGGCGATGCAGGTTTTATGTTAAAACCAAAAATATTAACACCTTATCGTGGGGTTAGATACCACTTGAAAGAGTATTCTCGAAGAGGACCACAGGATTCAAGAGAATTGTTTAATCATCGTCATTCGTCGCTTAGAAATGTAATTGAAAGGACATTTGGTGTCATGAAAAAACGTTTCCCAATTATAGCTAGTGGGATCGAGCCACATTACGATTTGCATACCATGACAAATATTATTTTAGCTTGTTGTATTTTGCATAACTTTCTTCGCGGAGTGGACAATGATGACTCTTTAATAGAAGAAGTGGATCGTGAATTGTTGCAACAAGATATACAAGTTTCAGCTTCTCAAGTCCGTGACGATGATCATAGACTAGGTTCACACATTAGAGACACTATAGCAAATGAAATGTGGCAAGATTATGTAAACAATTGATACTTTACTAAATGTTGTTTTATATTATGCTTACTCTATTTGGTCCTAACTTTCATAATGGTTGTTTAGATGGATCGTAGTAAAAATGTTCAGCTAAGTTCATCCATTGGGTTCACACAAACAACAAAGTGGACCACGGATATGGATTTTATCCTGCTTAATGCCATGGTGGACGAGGCACGACGAGGGTCGAGAATCGATGGCAGTTGGACGACTCAGGGATATAATAACATTGTACTTGCATTACACGAGGCTGGACTCCCTGCCATTACGAAAAATAATGTAAAGAACCGACAAAAATGTTTGAAGGACAGGTGGCGGGAGGTCCACGACCTATTTAGTGGTCTTAGTGGTTTTGGTTGGAACCAAGCCACAAAATGTTTTGAGGCCGAGGACGAAGTCTGGGAAAACTTGATTCAGGTAAAGTAATTAAAGATGACAATATCCAATAATTAAATATGACAATATCCCTTAATTTGTTATTATAATAACACCCAACTTTTTGTAGGCGAAACCATCTGCTGATAAGTGGCGTGCCAAATCCATTCGACACTACAATCTTATGGAGGAGTTGTGGTCAAACGACAGGGCCACTGGAAGTGGTCAAAGGACAATCCGATTGGCATCTAGACAGGTGCACACGGAAAATTTAAGTGTGGACCTAGGCGATCATAACATGGACTACATACCTGAGCCGCCAGAGTTTAATGTTGCAGACCATGAACTTCCATGCTCACCTGTAGCGCATGTTCAATCAACAGACAGTCCAAGTAATACTCCATCTGCGCCCTCTCAACCATCCGGTGGGACATCGTCATCTAGGGGATCAAAGAGAAAAGGCCCCATGGTGGATGTAATTGAGAATCAGTTCAATATGTTGAATACGAACCTGCAAAATTGTGTCGCTTCCATGAACCGTGGTAACGATGCTGTTGATGAGGTATTAGCCATTGCTCGTGTACAAGCCACTTCATCACAAGAAATCGCTGCGGAAATCAAACGACGGAATGACTATTATGGTGAACACGTACAAAATGATCGTCGTAAGAGTTCATATCAATACTCGCCTTCAGATATTTGGTCCATGCTAATTGATCTAAATATTCAAGATGAAGCAGTCATGGACCAATGCTATGACTTTCTCTGTGAAAATCCAGCTATTGCAATGCGAGTATTTGGTATGCCGAAAGAGCGAAGAATGGCAAAATTGTTTAACATCATGACTCGGCGTCAATAAATTATGTTTAATTATGTTTTTATGTTCTTCAATTTGTAATTTAATCAATCTACTTTTAATTTAAGACAAACATTGTACTTCTTATATTATTATTGTTGAACTGTTTTTCATTTGAAATTTATGTGCGAGGATATTTTCTAATATACTATTATTTTGTCATTGTTTCGTAACATTTTCATCATAGGTTTGAATTTCTTTATCGATGGCATCTTCATCTACGAAGAGACAAAAAATGCCAAGGGTAAGGGTAAAAGCAGAAGAAATGATGATGAAGTTCCTATGATCCCATTACAAAGGAGGGAGGGTGTTTTAGATTATTCCCGGTATTTCCAAACGAAACGTCAGATGGTTGCATTTGAGGAAAATTTTCATGGAAGACCAGTCATACCTCCAAAAGTCTTAGATTTCCCATTTTTTGCCACATCTGGTTTTCAGTTTCAAGAATATTTGAACTTCCAAGGATTGCAAAACTTTCTTAGTATAAGACTACCATATTATGAGGATATGGTTAGGGTTTTTTATTCAAATCTCCATCTAACGACACAGGGTTATCTTGCTACTCAGATTGGCACCCACAAGATTATAATTAGACATAGGGATTGGATGAACGTGGCGAATCTGAAATATGATGGTCTCTTGTTAACCCCTGGTACCATCCCTGAGGACATACATTTTGATCGTCAACAAGCCCTATTAACCATGACAAGAGAAGAGGTGCACGGCCAAAATATAAGAAACATAGGTAGTTTAACTATGAATGATAGACTACTTCATTACACATGGGTGCACATGTTGTGTCCTCGGGGGAGCAACTTCTCGCAGTTGGTTCATGAAGATGTTTTCATGTTATGGTGCCTAAAAAGTAATGTGATGATTAATTGGCCTCATTATATCATGCAACATATGATAAAATGTCGTGACAATGATATGCCTCTTTCATATGGTTGTTTAATCACACACCTCATGTTGCTATATGGCATTAACTTGATGGGAGAGTCATCAATCACGTTAGGGTGGAATAACTTCTTCGGGGAAAAAACCATGAAGAAAATGAATATCTTTGAGGTCAATGGTGTGTGGCAACTTGGAAGGCCTGACGATGAACATGAACAAGAACACGAAGACATTCCACTGCCTCATGTTGCAGGCGGTCATCCTCAACCCGAGATCCCCCATGATTCGGCAATGTTAACACAAATTTGGGGGGGAATTCAAAATATCCACACACGTTTGGACCGAATTGAAGATACACTTCACGAGCTTAAACTCAATAAAGAACATTAATTGTATTTTTATTGTGTTATTATTATTTTTTATGTTGAACTTATTTTGATTGTCAGTTAAATTTAATGTGTTATTGGACATTATTATGTTTGTAATTTTTTAAATTTTCATGACACATCATTTAGGATTCTAATTTAATGACTTCATTTATTTATTTTAATCACCGACTATTTCATGTTAATCTAATGTTTATTAATGATAAGCGAAAGTTGTTATTTTTTTTTATTGGATACAAAATGAGAGAAAAAAATATACATAAAAAATAAAATATAATTTTTTTCTTGTTGGTAGTTAATATTTCATAATATTTATGAAAATATGTGAATTTTATCATGCTACTATGTTTAAATTGTACATTATTTTTAAAATATATAATTATTCAAAATATTAACAGTATTATTTATTTTAGTACTATTATAATTATTAATATAATTATATACATACAATATACAAATTTAAATATTACATAAATTTATTTAATAATTTCAAATATTTTTAATTATACTATTAATAACATCATATAATTATAAATAATAAAAATAATAAAATAAAATGATAATATCAACAAAATATATATAATTATATAAAATAACAAATGTATATAACAATAAAAATTACTTTCATAAATTTTAATATATTTAATAAATTTATTTGAATTTAACACAAAATTATCATTTATTAAAAAAATAAGAATAATTATAAATATTATATATTGAAAAAAACAATTAACTCAAACTTACAAAAAAAAAATCATAATTCATTATATTTTAATAATGATAAGGATAAATTTGTAAATTTGCATTTTACATCTTTAAAATAATTTCTAAATTATCTCTTAACTATCACATCACTCACAAACTTCAATAAACCATCCTCACAAATCCACTCTATTATCCCTTAATCCAAACAACCTCACACATCCTCTTTAATCCTCTCTAATCCTCTCTAATCCACTCCCTCCCCTCCCCACAAATCCCCACCTCAATCCAAACAAACCCTTAATGTATAACTAGAGAAGCTTTTATCATTTAAGATATCATAAAATGTCACGAATATGAGAACTGAGACTGTTCAAAAGATATACATAACAAGTCCTACGTCTTGGATCCATATATAAAAGTTAAAAAAAAAACTTATTTATCTTTTTATATTATAGTTATTGTGATTAGAAATTCAAGTAAAAAAATATTAAATATTCTCTTGTACAAAAGAACATAATTTTTTTCTAAAATCAGCCCTCTAGTTCCCTTCCACTTCCTTTGGAACTAAAAACAAAATCCTTCACATATTTTTTTTTCATCCACCTTGATAATCTTAGTGGGAGAATGAACATTTCTGCATTCCATTTATGAGTACAACACAAATCCAACATGAAATTGCATTTTCATTTATTCACATTTATTTATTTTTATTGTGCTGTGGATTTTAGTACCCCCCACACACTTAAATATCATGGCCTTCTAAATAGACTCAACAGTATTCTACTTTCAGAGAGAAAGAACCAAAGTATCAATGAGGATGAGAGAACATGATGGGGTGATCACAACAGCGTTAACGTTGTTGCTGTTTCTTTCTTTTCCTGCGTTCAGTTACGGACTTCTTCCTCCTCGTACGCTGCTCAGTAAGCTGTCTAAGGGAACTTTTCTCACCACTCGGGAGCTCTGGTTTCACCAAACCCTAGATCACTTCTCTCCCCATGTCTCTCTTTCTCTCTCTCTCTCGCTCTCAATACATATATTTCTCTGCAATTTCTTAACTTCCATGCTAACCCTTTACATTATTGTGGAGTTAAACTTATCAAGCCAACTTTTATTCCAAGTTAAGGAGAAAAAATAGTTTATAGTTATTCTAATTTCTTTCTGGTTGGAGATCCACGTCGACTAGAGATTAGGACTTTCATTGTATATAAGTGGGTGCAAACTTCATTTCATGAGTCGGTTTTATGGGATTGAGTTAGGCTTAAAGTTCACTATGTAATATGGTATCAGAGCGAGTGTTTGCTGGGCTTATCAGGTCACCCCTCAACGTGAGGGAGTGTAAGTGAGTGCAAATTTCACTCCATGAACCGGTTTTATGGGGTTGAGTTAGACTTAAAGTTTATTTTTTAATATTTTTTTTTGACAAATTCTTTGAATATGGCACACCCTATTGAGTAGGATTGTTTTGTGTTTTTTTGGCACATATGTTAATCAAGTTGTGATGAGGTTTGCACTGCAGGATCACCGTGAATTTGCGCAACGATACTATGAGTTTGTAGAATATTTTGAGATTTCTGATAGACCAATTTTCTTGGTAATCGGTGGTGAAAGTGAATTGATGGGGATTGAGAATGACTATGTTGGTGTAAGTTGCAAGTGTTGGTACACATTTTTATTGCTTGCATTCATCACTATATCTCTCTCTCCTAGTATACCCTACTCTCTAGCTACTTCATTTTTCATGTTTTTTAAGATTAATATTTTTTTAAAATTTCAATATAATAGTTATATAATTTTGTATTGTACTTATTCTTCTCTATATTTTGGTTGTTTCCTTTTTATATGTCTTTTAATGTTATTTTAAAAAATAAAAATATTTTTTTAATTTTAATGAAATAATTATAGTGTTTTGTTTTATTCATTTGTTTATCTATCTAGTATAATAAATATACGTTGTAAATTATTTAAAAATTACTCCAACATTAAAACAAATGTAAAGAAACGAAAAACATATTAGATATTTTCGTGCATTTATTTCTTATGGGGAGGTAGATACAAAAAATTCACAGGAATTTAGTAAGAGATAAGTAACAGGTGGTGGAAGAAAAAAAGAGAGAGAAGTGACTAGTTTATTAATGGTGTGGGATTTCAAAAATTTATTTGCAGCACAATAACCAAGAAAAAATGCAGAACTGGGTCCTTATTCGATTATAGGAGATTTGAGGTATTTTTTTAAACCTCTATTTATAATAAATGAATAAAATAATTAATAAAGAAAATAATAATAATAACATTTACTCTAATTGGTTAAATTGTTTGTAAAAATTATGAAATTGAGAGTTAATAAATAAACACTATGGGGGTAGTGGCAAAGTGCCTTACTAGTAAATTTGTGAACAGTGGTGTAGCTTTTGGCAAGAAAAGATAATATTATAAACAAATCTTCATCCCTTATTTTATTCTATCTATAGGTGCTGGCAAAGAAGTTTGGAGCAGCTATAGTTTCTGTTGAACATCGCTACTATGGAAAGAGTTCCCCATTTGATTCTTTGGAGACACAAAATTTGAAATATCTTTCATCCAAGCAGGCACTTTTTGATTTGGCTGTTTTTCGTCAGTATTATCAGGCAAGTTTGAAGCTGTTTAGATGACTACAGGAACATAGGCAATGCAAGTTATTGGCATTGTCACTTATTACTTTCTCCAAACAATAAATTCAAACATGCATGCAGTAGTTTGAAGTTCTATAGTTTCCACCATGCTTGTTTGATTAATGCATATCTGGTAATTCATCAAGCAATTCTTTGTGTTACTATTTCTTCAGTACTTTTGTAGCTGTCAGTTTAATATACTTCCATCTTTTGTTTGTTTTTTCACTTCAGTTCTAGTTTTTTTATGGTATAAGTCATTTTTAAATAATCCATTGTTGTATATGGTGTTTATTAGATTGCTACTCGTTTTATTTGACTTCTTGCTGTCATTTTCATGTAGAATTCCTTAAATGCAAAGCTTAATGGAACAAAAATTGAAAACTCCTGGTTCGTTTTTGGTGGCTCGTATGCTGGAGCACTCAGTGCATGGTTCCGTCTCAAGTTTCCCCATTTAACATGTGGAAGTCTGGCAAGTTCTGCAGTTGTTCTTTCTGTTTATAACTACACAGAATATGATCAGCAGGTTAAGATAATGATTTTTATTTCATGTATTTTTTTATATGCTATAAATAATTTGAAGTTCCCTTTTATTTTAGTTCAGTCAAATTTTAAGTTGAGTTAGTTATATTGTATCTTTAACATGCAGGTTGGTACCTCAGCTGGTGCTGAATGTAAAGCAGTATTACAAGAAACTACTCAACTCATTGAGCACAAACTTGCAAGCAATGGAGAGGAACTGAAGGCATCTTTTAATGCAGATGATGTATGATCTGTTCCTGTGTTACTTTTTTTGCCGAAGAACATGAATCATGATGCCCAGTAGACTATCTAGTGTGATTTTGATGTTGCATTTTGACCTTTTCCCTGTTTTGAAGCTTGAAAGAGATGGAGACTTTATGTATTTAGTGGCTGATGCTACTGCTTTAGCAGTAAGATCTATGACTTTAGCTGTTACTCTTGGTCATTTCCATCTCTTTTATTCAACTCATTATGCTGTCTTCTCTTTTCTGGATTTTTGAATGTCACAGATTCAAAATGGAACTCCTGATAAATTATGCAATCCTATGGTTAAAACAAAGAAGGCAGGAGAAGACTTGGTGGTATTTTTCATTTAAGATCCTTTTTCAGTATATTATGGAACTGTCAATTAAACTTGGTGAGGAAGGGGGTTGCTAATATAACTTATAAACTACCTCACTACATCAATTGGTCACCATTTGCAAAGGATCTGTTATATCCCTCACATTGCTTAAAAGTGTCAAACTTCGACCTATGCAGTGCTAGGATAGAAACATAGCATAAAAAACCAAAAGCTCTTAAATCTGAGATTGGGAAACTCTTCATAAACTAACTCATAAGGGCTTTTATCCTAATAACTCCAGAAGGCACATATTGGTGATAGAAAGACCTATTTTCTTTATTTTGTTCTTTGGCCATCAAGAAATCCAAATTTCTCTCTTTTATTTAATTTTCTAGTATGGGGTCATAACAGGTAGACCCCATTAGGTCAGTGATTTGCATTGGATTATCCTTCCACATTCAATTATCAATATGAATTCCACTTCCTCTGTCTCCCTCTGGGGCTAGTTGTGTATTTTAGTCCAATACATCTGACGGAAACTATATAATTCAATATGCAGGATGCTTATGCCAAGTATGTCAAAGAGTTCTTCTTTGGAACCTTTGGTTTTAATGTACAGATTTATGACCAGGAGTACTTAAAAAAAACTTCTATCAATGAAGACAGTTCTACTAGATTATGGTGGTTTCAAGTTTGTACTGAAGTTGCAAACTTTCAGGTGGCTCCATCAAATGATAGTATTCGCTCCTCAAAACTTGACACAAAGCAAGTTCTTTATCCTCACTGTTCACTTTCTATACTCTTTGCTCTTATTTAACATATCATTATTGCACTACTCTTTAACATTGTGGTTGTTGGCTCTTTCCTCTTACATTACAGATACCACTTGGACCTTTGCAGAAATGTCTTTGGAGAGGGTGTCTTCCCTGATGTGGATGAAACTAATTTATACTACGGAGGCACAAATATTGCTGGTCTAGAAACTTACTTATGCTTGAACTTGTATTCTCTTTTTTCCCTTCATTCAAATAATACAATCAAAAATTCATAAAGAATATGCTTATATGACCCTCATGGTTCCATTTTTCCTTTTATTTTTTTATCATATATCTCCAGACTGTCATGATTATTTTCCTGAAACACAAACTACAAACTCATTCTGAAAAAAAAAATCTCTTTTATGTTTACATATTTCAATCTGAACCATGTGCATACCATTATAAGTTAGTTCATTAAACATGTATTCTTCACCCTAAAACTTCATTATGGCATCACATTTACATTCTTTTATGCTTTTACTATACAAAGCATCCTGAATTTGACATGATCTCATCCTTCTTTGTGGATGCTTCATATTTTCCATTCTTTTATGCTTTTACTCTTAATATACTATTACACAAAGCATCTTGAATCTGACATGATCTCATCTTTCTGTGCTGTGCGTACATAAACAGGTTCGAAGATAATATTTTCAAATGGCTCACAGGATCCTTGGCGTCATGCATCCAAACAAACTCCATCTACTGATCGTGAGTTACCATATGCTTTTTAATGAATTTAGCAATAACACTCTTTATTCTGGCTATCTTGGTGTGTATTTTTTTCAAGAATCCCAGGTGGGGTTATTTTCTTGAATGTTAGAAGCATGATCTTAGGTTATATATAATGTTCTGTGTTCATTTTGCAATGGCCATAGAGTTTTTAAGTCGTTCACTGAATGCTACCTAATTGTTATTTCAGTGCCTTCCTACACTATCACATGTTTTAATTGTGCTCATTGCACTGATTTACGAGGATGTCCTCTGTTTCCTTTGACCCTTGAAGGTATTTCTACTCCAATTATTGTCATACCTTTGTCAATTGCTTAGTGATAACGATTCTTTATACTTTTCAGGTAATGAGAACTACTGCTCCTCCCCTCATGCAGTTCGCAAAGTCAGGCTACAGATTTCAAAACATATGGAATTGTGGCTATCTGAGTGCGATGCAGGGAAGAGTTATATGTGATTACTATATGTTCACAATGCACTCACCCAAGATGTGTTTATGTATGTACTGCTAAATATACTACTCCATACCAAATTCATATTCATCCATAGCTATTATATATTTAGAAATAAATATGAAAACATGTCACCCTGTTTGTTTATATAATAATAGTATTAACTAATAATAAAAAAGAATTTCAGAGTTATACTTAAATAAAAAGGATTTATTTTTTTTAGAAATTCAAGTGTGGAGTCTAGAATCTTATATTGGGTGGAGATGAGGGAGAAGGACATATTCAAGGAGAAAGACTCACATTATTAATGTATTTGGTTTTGAATTGAAAGTTGTGTCAAAATCTCTTATGGATGACTCGTAAAATAACTCGAAACTCATCTCATGTATTAACTACCATAAAAAGACGATTAAAAAAAAAATTGATGAAGTGAACGTTGTTCATTTGAATTTCCCTCCTTTTTTTAATTATATTGATTAAGAGTGTAAATTAATTTTGTTTGTCACTAATCTTTTGCTAAAAATGGAATGTGTCTAAGTTTATTTTATCATATTATTTTCATAAAATTTAAACTTAAGATTTTATTTGAATTATTTAGGGTTTAGGAATTCCAAATCACATGCATAACATGCAATTAGGTCTGTTTGTTAAGAGAAAGGAAGAGACAAAATAAGGAATAAAGTAAGAGAATATTGGAGGTTTGGTAGAGCATATTGTAAGAAAAGAGTTAAAAAACATGTAAACATGTTATACTTTGGTTCTTTTTATTATCTACTTGCTAAAATCAAGTTGAAATAGATTGTTTAGTCACAATTAAGACATGTTAAAGATCTTTATCCACAAATAATATATAAAATTCTCAATTATATGAATAATTTTAATTTTAAAATCTTATAAATTTCATATCGATTATAAATAAAATTAATATAAAATATATAAATACGATATATTTTTTTCTTACAAATTAATTTTGCAAGAATAAATTATATTTAAATTATATCAGAATTTATCCAAACAAAATTTAATAAACAGTCATCCCTTATCAAATTTACATCCCGCATACCTTATATCTTTCATAAGAGTTTATGTAACAATATTTTTAAACACACTTAAATTCACTTTATCAATATATATAGTTTTTAATAAAAGATTGAAAAGTGGGGTCAAATATTGCATATTTTTCTTTGTGTTGAAATTTTCTTACGCTATTTAATTGAATTAAAATTTTATATGTGTGTTTTAATTTTAAATTTAGTATATTTTTTAATACATTATTTTGGTATATTTTACCAATGCATTTTTATATAAATTTTAAATATTTATACTACATATGAACTTTGATGAAATAATTTAAACCAAAAGAAGAAAATATTAACCCAGAAGTGAAAAAAAGATAAAAAAAAAATGTATGGATAAATAGACTTCTTAATTTTTGTTATAAAAGTGTATCAATTATAACATGGATAATTGAGTTCTACTCATACATTTTGTAAGTCAAACTATTTTAATTGAGTTGAAATCGTTTAGATTGATGGTATCTTATCAGTGTAAATTAGCTTATTTTAGTTTTCTGAATTTGAAAGTATTTTTTTTTAATTTCAAAATTCAAAAGTAGTTGTTTACTTTCCAAAATTTAAAAGTAAATTTTTTAATCTCTTCAAATTTAAATGTGAATTTTTATTTTCTAAAATTAATTTTAGCCCAACAAATGTGTTTGTTAATTTTTTTCTAAAATAGCTAATTGTGGTTGTTTTAATGTGGATAAATTGATATTTCTAGAGATACCAAATTTAAATATCCAATAATTGATTATCGAATTGATAAATATAAAAAATAATATAAAAATATTTTTCTATCACTTTAATTAATAAAATATTTTTAATTTGTTCTGTTACGTCCAATATAGTATCACATCGTTTTGGTGTCAAAGTCAAAAGTAATTTGTAAATACCTTCCTCCCTTAACCCACGGATACGTTTTTTAAAGACAAAATCGTGACGAAGTTCACAAACTCCAAAGCAGACAATACTTAGAATGTGGTGATTGATCATATTCGTTAACAACCATGAATGACACAGGAGTTGAAAAGACATCATGAATATCAATTTTTATCTGGTCTCCTAATTAAAGAATAAATTATTGATGCAAAATCATGACATTTCAAATTAGCGTTTTTTTTTCTTTAGCACATATGTATATATATAAATATATGTTATAATTTTGCATGACATTTGTAAATATACCATATATAACTCCTATGTTAGCTATGTTTTGATTATAATATATCACTATGTGAACTCAGAAATTTTGTGTGGCTTCTCATGTATATTCATATTTGTTAAAATTAACTATAAATTTATACTGACAATATAAGTGTATGAATAATGACATAATTTATTTAGTTTTTAATATTAAACATAATTATATATATAAAAATAAAAAATTGCAGATACACATAGTTTTTACTTTTCATTTTCATGTACACAATTTTTTCTCTGTTTCTATAACTTTTTTTTTCAATTTTATATTTAAAAAAAAAATAACAGTTATCAATTTAATAACTTCACTTCCAAATATAATAATGAAGATTCTCATCATAACTTATTATTTGGTCAGTTTAGGTAATCGTTATCAATATAATAACTTGGTCAGTTTAATAATTTTTATTCCCCTTTAAATTATTAATTATAACATCTTTTAAATAACATATTCCAAACCTCACTCTCTTCTCTCTTTTATATATAGATAGAGACGAGACTATCATTCTCATGTGTCTTTATACTTTTTTTGCTTGATATAATTTTTTTTATTTATTTCAATTCTTGCATCTTTTATATGAATTATGTTTTTTAGATATATTAAAATAAAATTATACATGCGTGGCGCTGGTCTCTGATATTTTTTCTTGTTTGCATCTCATGTAGCATGCATATATTTTAATATCTGAGGTTGGAAGACTCTGCAAAACACTTCATTTTCACAAGGAAACACACACTGAAGCGCAAGCGCGAGAGAACCGAGTATTCATGACCATGAGACAGAAAGACTGGGTGATTGCGACGGCGTTAACGTTGTTGCTGTTTCTTTCTTTTCCGACGTTCAGTTACGGGCTTGTTCCTCCTCGTACGCTGCTCAATAAGTTGTCGGAGAGCAAATATCTCACTAATCAGGCGCTCTGGTTCGACCAAACCCTCGATCACTTCTCTCCCTATGTATCCCCTTCTCTCTCTAAATACTAAATTAGAACCACAATTTTCAGTGCGTTACACTTCTTTGTGCTTTTCTAATTTTGGAAAATTAATGTTATTGTGTGTTAAGAAAATTGGTCGTTTCACTGCAGGATCACCGACAATTCCGGCAGCGTTACTATGAGTTCCTGGACTATTTCCGGATTCCTGATGGACCAATTTTTTTGTTAATCGGTGGTGAAGGCACATCCAATGGCATAGCAAATGACTATCTAGCTGTAAGCTGAAATTCTTTGACCGAATTTGCACAGCACTCTCCATTTTTTATTTATGAAATGCAGTTTCATTTTCCTAAGAGCCAATTACAATGTCTGTTGCGTTAATTGCTTTTAGACTAAAATACCCCTAATTAGAAGAGAAAGAAATTGTACAGATAAAAAAAGTTAGAAAATGAAAAGGGTGGTTTTAAAATATAGATATTTATGACAGGTTTATTACATCCAACGCTATCACTAGTTATTTCGGTTTTTTACTAGCGGTTTTAATTATAACCTCGTCTCTATTTATTGGTCTTAGTAAAATACAACTTATTTGATTTGTAATTTTGAGAGAAGAGGAAGAGTCCATTTTGGTATAAGACATTCTATCATTCCTTACTATGTAAATTTCCAATTCTCGGTCGTTGAGATTCATGAGCAATACAGATTAATATTTAAGGATAGATATTACCTTTCTTTTTACTTTCCGAACAAATAAAAATGATTGAAGTCTTTCTATTTGGAATCGTTTTAGGATTAATTCCTATTACTTTGGCTGGATTATTTGTAACTGCATATTTACAATACCGACGAGGTGATCAGTTGGATCTTTGATTCATTAATGTCTCTTTTTTTGTGGATTTCCTATTTATTTAGTTTTAATCCTAATCGACAAGGATAAAATTCATACTTTCTTTTGAATGTTCAATTATTTCAGTGTAATTATCAAGCGAACAAGACTAGAATCACGCTCTGTAGGATTTGAACCTACGACATCGGGTTTTGGAGACCCACGTTCTGCCGAACTGAACTAAGAGCGTTTTGTTTTCATTAATTCTTTTATCTGATCCAAATTAATTTTGCATATATATATATATATATATATATTCAGTATGTATGTTCAATTTGAATTCGTCTTCAAAGGGAAGGGGGTCCCGGTTTATTGCTCATCTCATAGAATACGGAATATCATATGATAAGTAATAGTTAGGGATAGGGATGACAGGATTTGAACCCGTGACATTTTGTACCCAAAACAAACGCGCTACCAAGCTGCGCTACATCCCTTTTCCATTTGTTTCTAGTGTTATTGTAAAGAATCTTTATATTGTTTTCCACATTTTTCTTTGTTGATATCTATCAACAGAGAAAAAAAGACTTAAATAATAAATCAAAAGAAAGGAGGATTTGAAATGCGAGATCTAAAAACATATCTTTCCGCGTTTTCCTTAATTTTGATAAATTAGGTAATTGAGTCTTGTAATAAGGCAGAGTGAGAGAAAATATATTTTTGTTGGAAAAGGGTACTCATCTGTACTAACAAATATTGGGTTGGCCCGTGTATTTATCGTCTATGAGGAAGTTAGGATCCACTCCCCAACAAGAGTGAATTTTCTTTTTGCTCCAACAAATAATTATGTGGGTCTTTTTGAAGAAAACGTAATATTATAAACATATTTCCTTGTTATTTTTCGTCCTTAGGTACTGGCAAAGAAGTTTGGAGCAGCTTTGGTTTCTCTGGAACATCGCTACTATGGAAAGAGCTCTCCGTTTAATTCTTTGGAGACAGAAAATTTGAAATATCTTTCATCCAAGCAGGCACTCTCTGATTTGGCCGCTTTTCGCCAGTATTATCAGGTAAGCTACAGTGTTTTTCTGTTGTAGATGATAACAATTTGGTAGAAATGACGCTAGTAAAAAAGTTGGCCTAAGAAATTGGGTTAAAAAAATAGTGGATTGTTTTTTGTTTGAAGTTTTTTAGATGACTAAAAGAGCATGAATAATGCAAGCCATTTGTGTGGTTGTGATTGACAAATTTTAAAAAACTGTAAACGTTCATCAGAAATGATTAGTGTGGTTGTGATTGACATTTGGATACAGATTAAGGCAACGTTCAGTGGGATTGAGTTGATTCTCGAATGATGTTTTCTGTTACACAGTTTACCTAACTTTCATCTATTTAAAATAAGTTAAATTGCATTGAATGAAGTATAAGAAAGATAAATCTTGGATATTCCTAATGTTTTAAAGAAGAAATAATTGATTTTGTACTTTACCTGGGCTTGAAATATGTTATGATTGTACGTGGAGTTTGAAAGAGTATGTATTCCTCTGAATTTGAGGTTAGAGGTGCCTCCTAGAATAAGATATGAGAAAGGAAATATTGACCAGATTCTGCATATCCAAAATAGTGAAGGGTATAAGGCTAAATAGCACGATAGAATGATCGTCTATGTGCTTAGACGTTCTAATAGAAAATATTCAAACATAATACCTAATAGAATGCCATCTCAGCAAAACAGAATCTCCTTATAATAGATGCATACAGCGCCTTTATTCTGTTCACTAATCCTCTTGGACCTACTAGTTTCGGCTGCCTCGTTCTCTGTCACATTATCTCCCCCACCCCATCCACAACAACCTTGTCCTCAAGATTGTAAGCAACTAGTAGGTCATCCCAAGTCTTCCACATGGCATCGTCAGGGGATAAGGCGCCATTGGACAAGGCGAATTTGATAGGAGAGCCATGTGCAAAAGTAGTCTTGAAGAACCAATATTGCCAAAGGAGACACCGCAGGATTGTTGTCAACAAAGAAACATGGAATCTGATCAATGTGAGTAGGAGGTGGACCTGCTGCATGTGCCTTCAGGGGCAGCAGTGAAAAATTGTGTATCTTAGATGAAGGTGGCAGGTCTAAGCAGTAAGCCACAAGGCCTAGATGCCAAGCACTCTATAAGGATCATAAAAGTGCTTAGAAAGCTTATGGCTGAAGCTCCACATAAACCCACAAGTCAACCACAAAACTAAGATCAATATGATGCTTATTTGCTGCAGATTTCATGGACTTTTGTGCCTTAAGTAAATTTCTATGTAGCAAAGAAAAAAATCTCATCACGGCTTTGTAACTTAGAACCACAAGCAGCTATTGAAGAGACACCTGCTGTGTAGGAGAGAAAAGAGGGAGGTAGTTTGCCAAATACAATTTGATTGGGAGAGAAGCCCAAGGAAGAATGAACCGAGGTGTTATAATGGAGTTCTGCCCAACACAAGTAGCAAAATCAGAGAGAAGGCTTAATGTGAGCAAAAGCGTGCAAATACTGATCAACAATGTGGTTCACAACCCTTATCTATCCATCAATTTGCAAGTGGTAAGAAGAACTCATGCACAATAGGGTGCCACTTAATTTGACTAGGTCAGACCAAAAGATGACTAATAAATTTAGGATCATGGTCGAAGACAACACTTCTTGGGAAGTTGTGGTGCTTGTAAACAATGGAGACAAATAACTCAACCACTTTGTAACTAGTAAAATCCTAAGGCAGGGCACCTAAATGAATGGCTTTGGAGAAATGGTCCACTATGACAAGAATAATGAAGTTGTATGGTGGAGGAAGTCTAGTTTTGAAATCAAGAGAAACATCTCCCCACACGTTGCTTGGAATTGGAAGTGGCTGAAGTAAACCAGTAGGATTTAGTGGAGAGTACTTGGTTTGCTAGCGAGTTGGACATTGTGGTACAAAACTTCGCACCTCTTGGTCCATGTTAGGCCAGTTAAATTTTGTGGCAGGTGCTTCAATGCTTTGGCGAAACCAGCATGCCCTATAATATGGGATTCATGGAATACCTTCAAGAGTAGATTGCGAAACAATAGAGGCTAATCCAAATTTTGCTTTGGAAAATTAAGAAATCTATCATTGAGTTGAAATTGTGGACAATGTCAGGAGTATCTTGGCATTTGGCACACAACTCCTGGGAATAGAGGATGCAATTACAAGTCTTGTTTAAGATCGTCTAAGAACAAAAATTGAGAGACAAACATAACTAATAATAATATTAAGTCTAGAAATTAAAATAACAATATCATCAAATCAAAACACCACAAATTTCAAATTCAAAACTTAAAATAACAACAAACATACAAGAAATGTCTTATGCTTCTAATTATCCAACTCTTCTTCAATCCCAACATAATTGTCTTCAATATTATCCAATGTGGCATATCCCTCCTCCTCTTCCACTTCAGAGAAACTCTTGTAAAAGTTAAGTAATTTTTCAAACTTAGAATCAGAGCTATCATGCAATTCATTCTGAACCCCAATTTGAATATTCTATTTGCCCCTCCTTGTTGGGGATGAAGTTGCAACTGGACCTTTCTTAAAAGCATGGGAAGATCCAATGACAATACCACCACCACGATGGTTGTTTTCTTTTACTAGTTGTTTGTTTCCTTGTGTAAATTATTGGTTCTCCAACACTTGAAGTTTCATAAACTAATTGCCCAATTAAGAGTGAGATATCATTAATAAAAATCAACTCATTTCCCCCTCTTCATTATCATTATCATCATTTATTTGTTCCACTAACCACTCATTTCACTCATCAATGTCCTTGAGTACAATAGGGTTTATTTCATCCCTAATATTGTATCTTTGAGCATTGGTTATACTTTATGTAAACCAAATCATGCAACCTTTTGTGCTCCAGTCTATTACTTTATTTTTGAATGAATTTGCATTATGAATAAGTAAAATGTGAATTAATTTATTTCTACATTCTACAAAAAATATAATAATGAAATGCGTCATGTCATGAAAAATGATTATTACATGCTCAAATACACTCCAACTACGCTCACATCCGAATTGAACTACATGTCAAATTTAAAATCTTGATTGCTATCTTTTGTAAGTTGGGAGTTGCATGCCGATAATTCTTCCACAATTGAGCTATAAAAGCAAAGAAAGTAATTTAGAATGTAATCATTACATGATTTAATTTATATCTTAACGCAATTTAGAGAGCGTTTAAGTGTCTCACCTGAGACTGTGGTCTTCCTTGATTCTTTGGCAAAGTCATCACCAAAGAGTCCACTTTCACTCTTATAAAGAGACAACTCAGTTAAATTTTTTTGTTGCACATCTTTACTTGGCCCCAACCTCTTGATGCAAGCATACAATCCATTTGTAACTTCTAATAAGTCTGTCATCAGTATTGCATACAATCTAGTTTAACATAACCAAACAAAGCACATAAAGATATGCCAACATTTCATTAAGGAGTATATCCACCTAGTATATCCCTTCAAGACTCCAATTGGCAGATATGTTCACTAAGGGACTTCCCTCAAAACAATTCAAAGATCTTACTTGCAAGCTGGTCATGATAGATATACATTCACCAGCTGGAGGGAGAGTGTTGCAGATTATTCCATAATTAATGCAGATTCAATCTTCTATTTATTAGGATATATTTGGTATCTTTTTGGAGTTTTTATTTTTATAACTAATTACCTATTATTTCTTTCCTTAATTAAGTTGTACATAGTCTATAAATTCATATTGTAATCACATTTGAAAATACATTCACAAATACATTAAATATTTTTCTTTCAAGTACATATTAGGAAGTGAAATTTAAGCCTAACTTAACCTTATAAACTGGTTTATAAAATGAGGTTTGCACCTACTTATATAACTATGAAATGTCCTTATCTCTAGTCGTTGTTACACCGAGATCTGCCAACTCGTGTGTGAGACTATATATTTATGAGTGGTCTAATATCGGGTAACCTGATAAGTTCAACAAACTCTTGTTAGGATAGGCTCTACATGACTCTATACCAAGTTGAAAGAAAAAGATTGAATGTATTTTCATATGTGATTACAATATGAATTTATAGACTATTTACAACCTAATTAAGGAAATAAAAAATAGGTGATTAAAGCTATACAAATCAAAACTCCAAAAGATATCAAATATGTTCTAATAAATAGAAAATGAAATTTGCATTAATTATGGAATAATATGCTTCAGTAACTTCTAAATCATATTCCATTTTTGAGTTGGAATAATAGAACTTTGAGTTCAAAAAGTGACAAGTTGCATGCAAGGGGCGATGATGTTGGCATGTCCATCTATTATCAATTATTGTAAATACATAATTTTATTAAACTTTCATTGTTAATGAATGACTTCGTTATTGTTTCCTTGATTTTCTCCATTGCTTTATATATATAGCTTCCATCCACTAGACGAAGTACATGAATAAGAGGAGCTATGACTTTGAGAGTAAATACGACATGATTCCAAAATGAAGACATAAGAACAATTTGTGTAGCTTTCTTCCCCATAGCTTTCTTAGACAACTGGTTTTTGTTCCACTCATTTGAAGTGAACATATTTTTCAAATTTCTCTTGATGCAATCTTTGTAATGATAAATAAGAGGTAGCAAACCTTATAACCGTGTGTCTTACCAATTCCCGTGTAAATTGTCTCTCAACAAACTCAAGCAACTAAAGCCAACAAGACTAACTGCTTTTTGAATTGACTTCAAGCATCAAATCTATACAATGGACAAGGAGTCCAATAGATATGAGATCTTTTTTCTTCAATAATTTACCAACCAACACATTGTTTTTATTATCTGTGATAACTTGAACAACATTTTCTTTTTCAATCTTCTCCACAAGGCTATCAAGCATTTCAAAGAGTTTTTCTCCTGTTTTCACTTTAGAATCATCAATGGACTTGACCAACATTGTCCTAGGGGAGCTCACTAAAAGTTAATCAAACATCGTTGTTTTTTATCAGTCCATGCATCTGACATGATAGAACAACCATGTTTTTCAACAACTTTTCAGTGTAATCAACTTGTTGAAAAGTGAAACTTTAATTTCATGTTAAGTACGAGCTGACAAATGAGGTTCATCAGCACCTATAACATCAATCATATAATGAAAACTCTTCAATCTTATAAGATTGAATAACAAGTCTGTTTGATACCAAAATTGAGCAATGTATTGACGAGTCGATGCCTTTAAAGCCACATTGGGAAACCCGGATCACCACTGCCATGTTGTGGCGATACGCTGCAAATTCGCCAACGGTTTCCACCATGACACTGCCATAACAAATTTTCAGTAACATTGTATGTAAGATGCACAAGGTGACTCTTAGTAAGTGGATTTATGCCTAACATATCAAAGAAATTTTCTGACAAAAATTTAAAGGCATTAGTTCATCAATATATTGCTCGATTTTGGTACTAAGCAGCTTGTCATTCAACCTTGTAAGATTGAAGAGTTTTGGAGATATGATGGATGCTATAGGTGCTTATGAACCTAATTTGATAGCTCCTACTTATCATGAAATTAGAGTTCCGCTTCTCAACAAGGAAGTTGACTACACTAAAGTTGTTGAAAAATTATATATTGCAATGAAGCAAATATGATTGTTCTATCATGTCAAATGCATGGACTGATCGGAAGCAACGATGTTTGATTAAATTTTTGGTGAACTCCTATGCAACAAAAATGTTTGTCAAGTCCAATGATTGTTCTAAATTTGTAAATACAGGGGAGAAACTATTTGAGATGTTTGATATCCTTGTGGAGAAGAAAATGCGGCTCAAGTTATCACAAATAATGGAAGCAATTATGTGTTAGTTGGTAAATTATTGGAAGAGAAATTACCTCATCTTTGTTGGACTCTTTATGTTACCCATTGTATAGATTTGATGCTTGAAAAAATTGGAAAGCTTTCTATGATAAATAAAACAATTCAAAGAGGAGTTAGTCTTCTTGGTTTTATTTATAGTCATTCTAGTTTGTTAAGACAATTTACAAATAAGAGGGAATTGGTAAGCCAACAGTTACAAGGTTTGGTACCTCTTATTTATCATTACAAAGGTTGCATCAAAAGAATGGAAATTTGAGAAAGATGTTCATTTCAAATGAATGGAGCAAGAACAAGTTGTCTAAGGTAGCTAAGGAGAGGGAAGCTACAAAAATTGTTCTTAGGTTTTCATTTTGGAATGATGTAATATTTACTCTCTAATTCATGGCGACTCTTGTTTATGTATTTTGTCTGGTGGATGGAAAGAAAAGTAGATATGGGTTATATATATGAAGCAATGGAGAAAGCCAAAAAAACAATAATGAAGTCATTCAATAATAATGAAAGTAAATACAAGGATGTATTTAGAATCACTGATAATAGATGGACATGTCAACTTCATCGACCATTGCATTCGACTGGTCACTTTTTGAACCCAAAGTTTTGTTATTCCAGTCTGGAAAAAGAATATGATTTGGAAGCTACAAATGAATTGTGTGTTTGTATAAGAGGTTGGTGTCAAGTAAAGATGTGCAACAAAAAAATTTAACTCAGTTCTTTATAAGAGTGGAAGTATACTCTTTGGTGATGATTTTGCAAAGAATCAAGAAAGACATAGTCTCAGGTAAGACACTTAAACACTTTCTAAATTTCGTTAAGATATAATGTTCATTTTCTTTGCTTTTATAGCTCAATGGTGGAGGAATTATAGACACGTAGCTACTAACTTACAAAAGCTAGTAATCAAGATTTTAAGTTTGACATGTAGTTTATTGGGATGTGAGCACAATTGGAATGTATTTGAGCAAGAAATAATTATTGTTCATGATTCATTTCATTGTTATCTTTTTTTATAAAATTTAGAAAGAAATTAATTTATATTTTACTTATTCATAATGCAGATTCACTCAAAAGGAATAGGATGGACCATAAAATGTTGCATGATTTGGTTTATATAAAGTATAACCAACAACTTGCTCAAAGATACAATATTAGGGATGAAATAAACCTTATTGTACTGAATGACATTAATGAGTGGTTAGTGGGACCAGTGGATAATGAAGAGCGGGCGAATGAGTTGCTTTTTTGTTATGATGATCCCACTCTGAATTGGATAACTATTTATGAAGCTTTAGGTGTTGAAGAACCAATAATTTACACATGCAACCAATAAAAGAAAACAACCATCAAGTGGTGGTATTGTTATTGGATCTTCCCATGCTTGTAAGAAAGGTCGAGGGACAACTTCAACCCCTACAAGGAGGGGCAAAGAGAAGATTCAAATTGGGGTTGTCATGATAGCTCTGGTTTTAAGTTCGAAAAATTACTTAACTTTGACAAGAGTTTCTCTGAGAGGGAAGAGGAGGAGGGAAATGACCCACTGGATAATATTGAAGATAATTATGTTAGGATTGAAGAAGAGTCAGATAATTAAAAATTTAAGACATTTATTTTATGTTTTAAACTTGAAATTTGTGGTGTTTTTATTTGATGTGATTATATTTGAATTTCTAGACATAATATTATTATTATTTATGGTTGTCTCTTTCATTATTTTTGCATTACAATTACATTTCTATATTTTTTTAAATTATCTATATGTATATATTGTATTGATGCTTCCGCCATAACCTATTATAATTTTCATTATCCGATATTGATAACACTACTTACATATATGGTTATAACTGAGTGGATTTGGGCTAAAACTGGTATAACCCTTCAATTCCACATATGATGCCCATGAACAAATTTTATGGTGAGAGCTTGGTAGTCCACGAAGATAGGGCCAAGTTGTTTCAACCACTGGACTCCTTGTACTATATCTAAGCCACTCATTTCCAAGAGGTAGAGGTCCACAATGAATTGTTGACCTTGAATCAATCCTTGTATTGTTTTACAAACTCGATTACACGTCAATTGCACCCCATTCCTAATCATTGCACGTATCAATGAAGTTGGGTTGTGAGTGAGGCCCAAAGCATCAGTTGTTCCATCTTGAAGGTAGTATGGTTCCTACTATCAACAAGAATCATTATTGGATGGTGGGCAATTTGTCCCGTTTTATTTGATGCAAGTTTTGTGGACAAAGCATTAAGGATTGATTGGGTCGATTGGGCTTCTATTGACAATTGAGATGTAATGCCTTCTAGGTCTGTGGTCACACTCTCAAGTCTCCTTGAAACATGTCAACTTCTTCGGCCACCAAAAATAATATCTCACTTGGCAATTGTGACCTTATTTGTTTACAATTGAAGCAAAGACCAATCTCACTTCAATCTGCAATTTCAACCTTGGTGAGATGCTTAAATCAAGCATTTGGTAGAGGAGCCAAAAGTAGTGGAGAAAATTGTTGTATGGGTGATGGTGCGGGAGTGGCACAATGGGTCACGAGGGTGAACATTCTTGTGGTGGGCGGTGGTGAGCAAGGCAAAGAAGATCTTGCAATTTATCTTAATTCAACCATGTGAGGTGCAACATGGTTAAGTTAAGTGTGCTAAGTTGTTGCGCTAATGCCTCATGTTTGATTTTTGGCAAAGAAACTCAACAAGAAGGAGGTGTTTAACCCCATAATGCATTTAGGCAATGGGGTTTTTGTGATTCTCTCTTCTCAAGTTGCATGATAATAAAAGAACTATGATTTTTAAAGATCCAACCATGAGGATCGTCACCATCAATCAAAGGCATCAAGCTTCAAAAAATGCTTCTCGTGAAAATGTGACTAGAGTCATGCAAAACAATGGGAGATCACCCTTCAAAGCCACTATTCAATTGACCACATTCTCTGTCTTGTTAGTGAAATAAGTTTGGAGCGAGTCAACTGTTAAACAATTTCCTCAAACCTATTAGCTCGAGAGCTAGTATTCTTGGACGTGTATGCCAACCATGGTCAAGATGGAGTGAGGTACTCCCAATGAAAGAACTAAATGAGAGTATGTATTCTTCTGAGTTTGAGGTCAAAAGAAGCTCCTTGAATGACATATGAGAAAAGAAATATTGACTAGATTGTGCATATCCAAAATAGTGAAAGGCTAAATAACATGATAGAGTGATGGTCCATGTGCTAAGATTCTAACTAAAAATATTCTAATAGAATGCCCTAATAGAATGCCATCTCAACAAAATAGAATCCCAATCCTAATAATAGATGTATACGGTCTCTTTACCCTGTTTACCCTAGTTTGGTTTGCCTCATTCTCCGTCATATCAGAGTTGTGGTTGCATGTACATTACTCCTGCACTCAAGCCTCAATTTCTAGTTGTACAGTTTCCTGCTAACATATTTGATTATATCTCAGGTAATATCTGTTAAACCAATCAAGTATTTTGTTAATAGTTTTGGGATGCTTTCTAGATATCAATTAATCATATTTCCCTCTTCTGTTTGATTTTTTTCACTGTACTTCAGGTTTGTCTATGACATGACTCAAACTTTTAAATAATCCATTCCTAGATATGGTATTTATAGTTTATTAGATTGCCGGTTTCCTGTCAATTTTGTTTGATTTATTGCTGTCATTTCATGCAGGAGTCCTTAAATGCCAAGCTTAATAGAACAAAAATTGAAAACCCCTGGTTCATTTTTGGTGGCTCATATTCTGGAGCACTCAGTGCATGGTTCCGTCTTAAATTTCCCCATTTAACATGTGGAAGTCTAGCAAGCTCAGCAGTTGTTCTTGCTGTTTATAACTTCACCGAATTTGATCAGCAGGTGGAGAAGATATTTTGTTTCTTTAGTAGCATTGACTCCCCCCCATTTCACTGTGAAAAAATGCTCTTCCTTTATTGATCTATTGTTTTTCTTTAAACGAGTGATAAAATGAAATAGAAGGAGAATAAAGTTTTCTCTTATTTAATTTCCACCAATTTTAAGTTTTTGGTTTTATTTTTCACCTGCAGATTGGTGAGTCAGCAGGTCCTGAATGTAAAGCAGTGCTTCAAGAGATTACTCAACTTGTTGAACAAAAACTTGCAAGCAGTGGAAGCGAAGTGAAGGCCACTTTTGATGCAGATGCTGTATGCTTTGTTCCTTTGCTACTCTTTCCTTGCAAAAGGATATTATATTTTGCCACAGGACATGAATTATCTTGCTCATTATTAGGCTTACTAGTTTTCTTGTCATGTTGTACACTGACTATTTCCCTCTGTTTTGCAGCTTGAAATAGATGGAGACTTTTTTTATTATTTGGCTGATGCTGCTGCTACAGCAGTAAGTGTTTCGATTAAAGTGGTTTTGTTATTAATTGCAATTTCTTGTATTCAAATTTCATTAACAGTCTTCTCTTTTTTCTGGATCTTTGAATTTTACAGTTTCAATATGGAAATCCAGATAAAGTATGTGAGCCTCTTGTTGAAGCAAAGAAGGCCGGAGAGGACTTGGTGGTATGCTTTTCAACTTGGTTCCTTTTCCCAAAAATTAGGAAACTGGTGGATGGAGTTCTTCTCTCCCTTATGTGTGTGTGTACTGGTGGGAGATTTAGTATAACTTACTGACAACCTCTGACACTCCCCACCCCCTCCAATTGTTCACTCGGTTTGCAAATGGATAGTTTATATAGTTTTTTGTTTCCTTTTGCCACTCTAAATTATAGTCTAATAGTATGAAGATTCTTGGTCATTTTATACAACTCAGTCAAGATTTGTTCTATTCCTCACATTGCATAAAAGGTGGTGGGGTTTAAAGTCTCAAATTTGAATATGATGTACACTATGATAGCGTGTGGTTCTTCATTTATGCTGCCCCTTTTATCTGAAATATTTACAAACAACATATCTACTTTACTAGTTTTCTCTTAACTCCAATTACTTCGTTATGGTCACACTAGCTGATGTATTCAGCCCCTTAATCATGATCTTCATAACTAAACATGTAATTTGGTATTTTGTCACAAAGGAATTCTCTAGATTGAGTGTCTTGATTTGATATGTTCATTAGCTCCATCCACCTCTTTTCTTAGCACATTGAAATAATGTTCTATTTTTGTTTTTCATTTTGTCACTTGTATCTTTCTTAAGTAATATGCAAGAGATAGTGCATTTAATCAGACAATGATTGTCTTTATTCAATTTTACATTCATTTGTTAGAGGGCAAGTCTTGGCACAGTGGTAAGGTTTCTTCCATCTTGTGAGTTAGGTTGTGCGCATCTACCCTCCCCTAACTGCACCAGGTGGCAGCCTTGTGCACGGGATCACCATTTTAAATTCATTAGAAAGTTGTCTTTGTGGATTAATACATCTGATGGAAACAATAATTTTAACATGCAGGATGCTTATGCCAAATATGTTAAAGAGTACTACTCTGGAACTTTTGGTGTTACTGTACAGAGTTATGATCAGAAGTACTTGAAAAGAACTGATATTAATGAAGACAGTGCTTCTCGATTATGGTGGTTTCAAGTTTGCACTGAAGTTGCATACTTTCAGGTGGCTCCCTCAAATGATAGTATTCGCTCCTCAAAAGTTGATACAAAGCAAGTTCCTTATCCTCACTATTCGCTTTACATACTTCTCATGTTTGTAGTTATTGGATTTTTTTTCTTTATAATGTTGTTAATATGTACAGAGTGGTTTCTCATACATTGCAGATACCACTTGGACCTTTGCGAAAATGTCTTTGGAAAGGGCACCTTTCCTGACGTTGATGCAACTAATTTATACTATGGTGGCACAAAAATTGCTGGTATAGAAACTTGCCTTTGCCTGAATTTTATGTTATTCTCCTCCACCTTAACACCCCAGTCATTTTAGCAACATATGTACATTTAACAATACATGTCAAAATTCATAAATAATATATTTACATGACATTGACTTTCCCATTATATTATATATACTGTTGTTATTTATCCTGCTCATAGATTTGCTCATAGTTATTTATCCTGACACGAGCTTAAGATGTCATTTTGAAAAAAATTATATTCTCTGTTGCATATTTCAAATTTATAAGTTAGTATATGAAAAAAATCTTCAGTACAATCTTTTTATGGCGTCTTATGGTTTTACTATGCATACTATTTCTTGAATATGACCTGATTTTATGTAATTCTATTCTGGTGTACGTGAACAGGTTCCAAAATAATATTTACAAACGGCTCACAAGATCCTTGGCGCCATGCGTCCAAACAAACTTCATCTCCTGATTGTAAGTTGCTAGTTACTTTTTTATCAGTTTAGTTAGTAACTTTTGTGATCCTTGTTATTTCTGGGGGGTTATACTTGAACCATATTTCTCTAGAATCTTACTTGGATTGTTTATTTGATGGTTATCTAGGACAAATGAGTGGCTCATTTCCAATAAAAGTTACATTAACCAATGTGTGACCCTGTTCAATTGCTTGAATGTTAGCAACATGATCTTAGGTTACAGCTCAAACATTATCCTTATTTGACTAATAAAGGGGGGGGAAAAGAAGTATTCTGAATCATGTAGCTACATCGTAAAAAATATACATTGTTTTGCCTTGATTGTGTGCAATGCAAGCAATACTGTTATTTTTTCAGTTCATTGAATGCTGCCTAATTGTTATTAAACCTTTCAGTGCCTTCCTACGTTGTTTCATGTTATAACTGTGGCCACTGTTCTGATTATCGAGGATGTCCTCAAGCTCCGTTCACCATTGGAGGTATGTGTCTCTTTTATGTTTTTAATAAATGATATTCAGATTGGTTTAGCTTAATCATGTTATAATATGAGCCAACATTGTAATTTTGTATTTTGTTTTCAGGTAGTGAGAAAAACTGTACCTCTCCTGATGCAGTTCACAAAGTAAGGCAAAAGATTTCAGACAATATGGACTTATGGTTATCTGAATGCATGGACACAGGCAGCAGTTTTATATGATTATTTACATGCACCCTTTCAATGATGCACTATAACTTTCGATTACTTTTCGAATTTCTTTCCTTTAAAAAGATAATTATCACACCGTGCAATATTTGTTAAGTAACTTTATATAAAATGACCAAATATAAAGCAGAACATATCTACTCACTGCATGTTTATGTTTTTATCTCATCGTAAGAGTTGTATTAGATATTTCACCTTGATTAAAGATAAGTAGGTGTAAATTCTATTTTACAAATTAATTTTGTAAGTCGAGTTAATTTAAAGTTGATTTTCTAATATCATAGTATATTAGTGAGATTGAGTTCAAGACTTAAAATTTGGGTTTGGATTGTAAAGTTTAAGGGCACAGCACTATATCAATTCTAACATACACTTTATATTTTTTTAAATTTTCAAAATTACTCTTATTTCGGATTTAAAAATCTGGAATAGTAAATATAATTCAAAAATAAATAAATAAAAAATCCATTTTTGATAAAAGAATTTGGAATTCAAAAATGTGTTCTGAATATTCAAATTCAGAATATTTTCAGATAAAAGGTTATGGATTACTCTTTTTATTTAAGATTACTTTTGTCATTTTTAGAGGGTATTTTTGTCATTTTCAATAACAGGTTGAGTTGCATACATCACTGCACTTCCACTTGACACTTATCATTAATTAGAAACGGCTCGTCTCGTCGTAATCTTTTCTTGAATTCTCAAAACTTCATTTGCTCCATCCCTATTGGGGTAGAGAATCCATCATTGTCTTGGTTGTGCTATCGGAGGCTCTGGGAAAGTCAGAATAGGAGAGCACTTATCTTGGGGTGGGTTTCCTACTTAGATGCTTTCAGTAGTTATCCGTTCAGCGTTTACCGTGGACATGATAACTGGCACACGAGAGGTGCGTCCTTCCCAATCCTCTCGTATTAGGGAAAAGGTGCATGGAAAAATTGATACGGTGGAGGGAGCATTTTCCAAGTTTAAGCTTTTTTTCATTTACCAGGGAAAATGTTTATATACTATAAGATAAGGTGCCTGATACAAAACTCCGTCAATAAATAACCTTTTTACCATTTTTAATTATAAAAATCCAAACTTATGTTGCAATTAAAATTTATTTAACTACTTATTTAGAAAATTCTCGTAATAATTATTCACATATACAAAAAAATCAAACAAAAAGGAGGGTATTATACTAGTGATACAGATTCATAACTAAGTTGATGGCTTGTTGACTAATTCGATTCTCATAACTCTCAGATCTTTATAATTGCCTCACGTGAAGTGTCTTGCATCTTACCAATGAACTTTTTAACGGAAAATTATAAGATTAACATGAAGATTTAAAAAGAAGAAAAAACAAAAAACTAGTTTTAATTTTTAAAAATTTAAAGTTGATTTCATATTCTATAACTTTTTTTAATATTCTACTTTTTATATCAGCCCGTTAAATGTGTAGCCATATGTTACGACAATGAATTTTAGAAAAAGGATAAAATGATGAAAATTAAAAATGTGAAAATCAGATAAACGCAAAAGATAACACTTAAAATGATAAAAGTCGAAAAAAGTAACAATTAAAATTGATATAATTCAAAAAATGATCAGAAGTTCAAAGTTTCAAAACTTATAACTATAACCACCAAGCATGGCCTAAGATTAATATTATTTTTACTACCAAGACTGAAATGTCATTAGTAGCATTTTGGGAAATGAACTTGCTTGCAGGGCATGACTGTGTTTGTAAGAATTTTGTTTTTATTTATATAGAAAGAAAACTGGTTATGTATTATATTATATCAGAAAAGCTTTGGTCACACAGTTCTGAATAACAACATTAATGCATGTAAACATTTTTTAGACCCTTGATCCCTAGAAATTACATTAGATCACAAGTAATTCGAATCACGTTAGATAGACTCGTTCAAGGGGACAAAGATCTCTTTGAAGGAGATATATGTCAATTTGATGAAAGCTAAAACTTTCATGCCATACTGAACAAAACGCACTCATTTCCGTGTCTAAAAAACTCCAGTTCCTTGGCTCATTGAAATATTGAATCTAGAAAAAAAAACAGCTCATCAACAAAATAAGGAATTTCATTTTTTTTCCTTTGAGCTATAATTTGAACACTGAATAAGGTAAGCCATAATATTTTGTGAACTTCCACTGCAAAAACTGGTCTTCTGCCTTAAACCCTCTTCACCTAACATAGGTCGATGAAACCCATAATAAAACATATGTAATCAATGATGAGATCACTTCAAATGCCCTTGGTCCCTTAAGTATGGTAATAGGAGGAATTACTGACACCATCAAGAAGGTTCCCAACAGCCACGAAATAGCAAAGGCTCCAAACCTTGCATCAAAGCATCACGTTATATAAGAAGAAAAACCACAGATGAATAAAATTCTAGAGATAGGCACAATGAAATCAACATCAGAATGTCACACCATGGCAATGTGATGTTTCTAAATGAAAAAATAACATATGATGAGCTAACAGAGAATAACATTTGAAAGAACAAAACGCATTTGTGTACGTACCCATATAGTAAAGTTCGAATCTTGCTCTTCAGCCGCTCATATAGAAAGTACATTGTGGCAATCAGAGATATTGCTACCTGAAGAGTTGGCCCTTCCTCAGTTGGAAAGAGGACAGTTAAAATTCCAAGTACCAAGAATGCTAGTGATGTTTTTATAATGAATTTTGTGGATGGAGTTTGAAATCTTCCTCTGACAGTTTGAACAATTTTGGATTGATTAACTTCCCTCATTTTCTTCTTAATGTCAATTTTTGGGTTTTTCCGTTCATAGAACTTCTGCATGATTATTTTGTCATGCGCTGATTCAATAGCATCTACACTTGGCTTGTGTCCCGCATATTTTTGAATCAGGAAGTTTCTTGCTCCTTGAATCTCATCTTCAGAAGCTTCCCTGCTTATTCCAAGTCGTTTATATGGGTCCTTCACATTAATTCTTGGAAAAACAGCTGCATTTGCAGCAAATCATCAGTAAAATGATAACCTACGCAATAATATATTATTGGTTTCATAGTTTTAAATCCTGGATAGCGGATGAACCCAAAAAAGATATAGCATCTACCACGTACTATTACAGCTGAAGATTTCATTTTGGAAATTGAAATCCCAAAAACACCCTCCCCAAAAAAGTTCTAATTTCTCTGTTCAAAGGGCTTTCTGGAACCACTACAGCGTGCCACTATTTCGTGTGCTACACCCACTACAATAAACCACTTTGCTATTGCCCCTCTGCAGGGGCTTCTCCCAACTGCTCCACCACTATGGCACGCTATTTAAAACCCTAATGGCTTTTTTTGTAAGAGATTCAAGTTTCATACGCTTTAGGTGGAAAATAATTAATGAAAAAATTCATTACAATGAAATCCATCAAACTAGCAACTAATATCTTTCAGTTTTCAACAAGAAAGGTGGGGGCTTGGGAAAGAAGGGAAATATCCATTCTGGCCAAACAGTAAAGCATAATCTATTACCGATAAACCAATTAATAAACTAAAAGAAAAAAAAAATTGTACCCTCGAAATCAAAAGAATGAAAAACAGTTTCCACCTTCAATCTCCTACAGTTAGTCCACCTTCAATCTCATTCAGTTAGTCCACACCTAGCCTCCCCAGCTGGTAGGGTACCACTCCATTTATATCACACTTCAGTTCCAGTTCCAGTTCCCAAAACCACCCCAAGAGTTATGAACAATGTGCTTAGATTCCCAGCCTAGCATTCAGTTAGTCCACCTTCAATCTCCTACAGTTAGTCCACCTAGCCTCCCCAGCAGATAAGGTGTCACTCTATTTATATCACATTCCAGTTCTAGTTCTCAAAAATACCCCAAGACCTATGAACAATGTGCTTAAATTCCCAGCCTAGCATTCAGTTAGTTCACCTAGCCTCCCCAGCTGGTAGGGTACCACTAACATTTATATCACATTCCAGTTCCAGTTCTCAAAAACACCCCAAGAGCTATGAACAATGTGCTTAAATTCCCAGCCTAGCACTCAGAGAGGACCAAACATCCACGATGATCACATAATCATTTTCAATTAAGTTTTATTTTACTAATGTATTGCTTGAGGAAAAAGTACCATTTACCAAGCACCTAACAAATCAGTTTACATTATCAATGCCCTAGCAGTGAAATTTTCTACATCATAAAACATAAGGATAGAGCTTCTTCAAGAAAGAAATGTTACCAGCAGAATCATTAGCCATATCACCAAATGAAGCATCCATGGCACTTTTGATCAACTGAACTCGTCGTCTATTGCATTTTAATAAAGGAGAAAAATAACTTGTTCTGTAAAGTGAAAAGGTGAGGAAAATAAAAAACTGTTTATCCATTTAACTTGCTATGAACCTTGCATGAATTTTCAAACTCATGAGGTGATGATTAATAGTGTACCTTTTAACCTGGAGAAACTCCATTCCTTGTTTGGATTTCCCAGCCACAGAGAAAGCCATAACCCGAACATGGCGTGATCCTAGGCGACTAAAAGGTAGCTGGGGACATCTTGAGGGACAGCCACTCAACCCAGATGCAGTCATTGTTACTAAAATCCTCTGGGAATATGACCTACCTGTTTATGCTTTGTGAGAAATTGAGAACACAACTTGATATTTCAATGTCCAAAGAAAAAAAAATAGACAAGAAAATCAAAATCTATGGACAAAGATTGCAGTATATAAAAAGACAATTATAAGCATATTACAGATACAAACCAATTGCTATCATAATATAATTAATCCACTAATTGTTAGATTCCTAAACTTAGTCTCTAAATTTATAATTTTCTGATTATATATATCACCATTTCCCCCTTTTTCTCGAGGGATTAGTAGACCCAACTTAACTGTCATAAACTAAAAAACTTAGTTCGAGTTGTTCAGTATAAACACCTTTAATCATCTTATTATCCACATTGAAACTTCAGCACTACCAAGGTAACAATTCCACACATCTATTACTACTACCATGCATCAACTTCAGCACATCTAGTATTTAACCACAAAAAGACGAGATAATATACACCTATTACTACCACCATACACCAACTAGGGCAGACCACCCTAGTGTCATACTAAGTTGCAACCAGAGGTTTTGATTCCAAAATCTCCCCAATCGCAACTCCGGCCACATTTAATCATTTACCATCAGTTTTCCGCAATTTCAAGCTCAATTTAAAACCTTCATGCCACTACAACTGGAGTTCATTATAACAAAAAGAACAATCATAAAAATAGGTGCAGCCACCTCAGGGACTGTAAGGAGAGACAGAAAAAATTGAACTTTAATACCGGCGCAATTGGGCACAGACTAGAACGTTGTAAGAACCGTTCAAAAAAAGAAATAAGCATCATCAAATAGTATTCCAGAACAGAGGGATTAAGTTAATGAGAAAACAACAAAAAACTATTGCATATTACATACAATTGAATCGAAAGAAGAAGTTGATACGCTCGTTACCACTGAAAGGTGTAAGAAAATGAAAGGGGCAACGGATAGCAATGGGAACGAGAAGAGAGAGGGGAGAATTAGGAGAAGACCAAAACCCTGTTCCACACAATTTTATGAAAATCAATAACAGTAACAACAACTGTGAAAAAGAAACTCTTAACTTCACCACCAATAATATTATTATTTTCTTTTAAAAAATTATTTATTTTATTATTAAAAAAATTGTAAAATAAAAATTAAAAAAAAAAGTGTCAAAAGAAACATTATTAAAAGAAAAATGACAATAACAACACACTAACTTCATTTTTCATTACACTCTTACTGCAATTTTAAACAGTAAAAATAAATAAAAATTAAGAAACCAAAATCAAAACTCACTCCTAACTAAAAACGTTTAAGTAATTTTTAAAATTACTTGTGTTTATATTTTTATTTATTACATTATCTTTGCATCGTCATCATGTAACTTATGGCTTTCTATAAGAATCTATTTAATTTAAACAATTTATTAATTATTTGAGTAATGCATGCATATAATTATATGTTTGTATAAAAAAACATTGATGCAGTGTATATTTAAAACTGTATACTATTACTAATTATGTAATGACGTGTAAATGAAATCTAGACTATTTTTACTATTAAATTATACAAAATATTTTTATTAAAAATAATTATAGAAAAATAATTTTTTAAGTTTGTTGTATGTAATTTTGTTATTGTGTAGTTGATTAGGAAGAATTATTTGAATTTTAAAAAAAAGTAGTTATTTAAAAAGTAAAATTGAAATTGGATTCTTTGTTTTATTTTCAAATTCATTTTTTCTAAATTTTTTAATTTAAAATAAATAATTATTGAATTTATTATATTTTAATATTATAAAGGATAAAATTAGAAAATGAAATATGTAAAAAAAATCCCTTTTATATATATTTGTTATAGATTATGCATCTTGATGTTTAAAAAGTAAGAATAAATAAAAATAAAAATGAATTTCAATAAAACCAATTTAAATTATATAATTTTTTTACTTAAACCAATTGAATGAATTATCATTTAAGAAAATCGAAATAATTGAATAAAATGGTTTTCTCTTCTAAATCAATACAATAGTTACTTGGGCTAATCTTTTTCATAACTCACAACTATGGTTGGATCTATAAGTTAAAAGTCTCATTTTTTTCTACTATTTTCTCTCTTTTCTTTCTTTATTTTCCATAAAGTAATCGTTTTTAGTCTTAAATTTTAACTTTAACTCTTATCTCTTTTAGATGATAAAAGATGAGGACACGATAATTTAATTTAATTTTAAACAAAATAAAAATAAAAAAATTATATCTTCCCATTTATTTGCTATATATATTGTTATTATTGTTAAACTTGAAGGTTTGATTTTAAATGGATACTTATGTTTTAGGTAGCCATATTAAGTTGAAATATATAAAATTTGGATTGAAAAACATATTAGTATTGAAGTTTAAGACTTGTTACTACGTAGTTAGAAATAATTATTTAAATGGAATATGATTGGATTAAATTATCTTTTATCTGGAATTGTTGATTTTTCACTTGAATTTAGGTTGTATTACCTCGTTTGAATAATACTAGTCATTACATGAAATTTATACTTTATATGTATTAATCGATATTTATTAGAATTATGTGAATGCGTTAATTTGGATTTGAAATTAATTTTAGTAAATTTTGTAAAACGGTTGGTTTGTATAATTTGTTTAGAGATAAAATCTCAGTCATAAAGTTAAGGTATGTTTTAAACTAAATTCGTCCAACTAATAACCATTTTCTCAATGAATTTAGGTGAGTAAGCCAAATAAAATAAAATTCGTCTAGCTAAAATAAATTAGTGAGCTAAGAATTATTTTAAGAGTAAATCACTCAACTAATGAACTTTGTTATGATTTTATATCTCTTAAGTGTAAATCACTCAACTAATGAACTTTGTTATGATTTTATATGTGTGGAAGTAGTTTCATGTGTTATAATTATTATAAATGGTTTCAAATATTATATTTTTATTTATATATGATATTATTATGTTAGAATTAGATTGGTTAAGTCGCATATGCATGGATGACGTGTTGATCTTGATCGTATTTGTGATTATTAAGTAATAAAACTTTCAATATAACAAAAAATCTCCTTACTCACTAATTATCTAAATTATATAATTTAAGACATCATATGTTAAGAAGTTGAGGAAAAATTATTACAAACATAAAATATTTGTAGATATACAATTATCAATTGTAATGAACTTACATTGATCTTTGATTTTTTTTTATCTATTTAGAGATCAAAGTGTTTGATTGAATAAGGTGTTAGTTTTCTAATATATCATACTATAATATGAATTTTATAAGTTTTTTTTTTTTTTTGTCTTGTGTCAAATTGTGTTCACCATATTTAGTTGTATACAGATTTAATGTTAAAAAGTCAATGATTATTTGGTTTGTTATGATAGAATTTAATACATGAATAAATGTCAATGAATATTTTGAAGGCATTATTAGGCATATATAGATTTTTCATATAAACCTCTCCTTTTTTGGACTATGAAGATATACATATTTAATTATTTTTTTTAAAAGTATCTATTATATAAAGATCATGTTTTAAAAGCACTTTCTTGGGTAAAATTAAAATATTATGTTACAATTTATATATGTGTACATATCTTTTGTCTAATGTGTGCATTATATCAAGTATTACATTTATTATATAAGAATCATAGCATTTTATATAGATTTTATTTAAATGATTTTGTTATCTTCTTTTGTGTATGTTTGTTTAATCCAGTTAAAAGAATTAATTATAAATTTCTAGTATTTTTTTTGAATATATTTCTTTATATGCTTACAAGATGATACTTATACTACCTACACTTCATCCTTTAGTCAATATACCTCATATATATACGAGGCATAATTATTCAACTATTAATGGTAAAGCAAGTCTAAATCTAAATAACCAATGATTCATTCAAGTATGATGTAAGATAAATGATAAAATATGTGATATTTTCCATATCTATATTCCATGGCATAATGTATATCATAGTTATAAAATTGAATTTTAACATGATTTCACTTTGTAAAAAGATGTTACATCTTTATATACACTTTTTTTTTCTTCCGAGTCTCTAATTATTGTTTTTTCAGAGGGTCACCAATAGTTGTTTATGAGAAGTAATTTTACAAGAGTTTAATAAACCCATTAAGAATAAAAAAATATTTTCAGAATATTCAATATAATCCATATTAAAAACTGAATTAACTGAATATCTCTATTTATATTTTTTTTTATCAAATTTCACCTATTTAAAAAGTAAGAAATTATATCGATATACACAAGGTTGACCTTTTTTTTTTTGTGTGCTCGAGTTTTTTTTTTACTTTTTTTTTAATAATATTGAATTATTAAATTATAAAAAAAAACACTATATTTATCCGGCATTGATACATAGTTCAGATTCTGAAAAGGTCCGGTGCGCCACGTCACCCCACACGACGAAGTTAAAAATGCAAACATATTAAACCTCTTTGGTTTCGTCTTTCCTTGAAGCGCACACACATGTTCCCCATTTTCATTTCCCTTCACCTCCAAACGACGTCGATTCCTCTTTCTCTCTCAGATAACCCTTCCTAAGAAGAAAACGATACTTCATCTTCGCAATCATCGCACCGCACATGGCGGAACCCACGACGACGGCGCCGTCGCTTTTGTCGCCGACGCAGAGGTACGCTGCCGGCGCATTGTTTGGCCTGGCACTGCACGAGGCTCAACTCAATCAAACCAACCCGTTGCCGTTACCCGTTACGGAGGAATCCGAGCAGCGAACCAGTAGTAGCTCCAGCAGCGACTCGGTCTCCGAGGACCCGGATCTTTGGGTCCACAACAATTCGGGTTTGCTCCGCCCCGTTTTTAAGTACGTGTTAATTCTAATTCAGGGAAAATCCTGATAGTTATTTTGAATCTCTGAATATGAATCCGAATTTGAACAGGTTTCTTGAAATTGATTCCGCTGCGTGGCTTGGACTAGAGGAAACCGCTGGTTCTTCTTCCGCTACGCATCACGTGGGACCGGTACGTTTCACTACTTGTTCGTTCTCATTCGTAAGGAAATTACGCATTAGTGATTCTGTTGATTTCTAAAGAGTTTCAATTAACAGTAGAACTTGTGGTGGAAATCGTTTGTTAGACAGCGTGTAACTGGCATTTTTTTTCATTTTGATATATTGCTAATAGAAAATAATATGCATTTGAATGTTACAGTTCTTGAGGTTACTTTCACAAGAATTGGACGATGGTTCTTCTCAAACGTTAGATCAAGAACTTGCTTTGTCAAGTGCAGTTGATGGTATCACACATGAAATGCAGCAAAACTTGGAGTCTTCCGAGTCTAAAAGGGAGATGCTTCGCGAATATGAGAATCAATGTCGTGAGAAGTTCTCAATTGGTGAGGTTCAGCCTCTTGATGAAAAGGTAGATGATCATTTCGAAGTTCAGAAGGTAATGGATATTGCTCCTATAGTTGACTCTGAAGAGCCACAGCATGGGTCTGTTAGTTGGAAGATTGATGATAGACCAAATGAGGAAGTAATGATGCTGAGTGATCAGAGGAAGGTGACAGTTCTGTATGAACTACTGTCTGCTTGTTTGTCAAATTTAGGTGAAGATATCGGGCAGAGAAGGAAGGGCTATGATGCTCGACATCGTGTGGCTCTGCGGTTGCTCGCAACATGGCTTGATGTCAAGTGGATGAAAATGGTTTGTTTGATGAAATTTTTAGAATGGAACTTTATATGATTGCCTGATTGGTAAATAACTTGTCTTATGTTGGGAATCGTTAGATGAGTGCCTTGGCTTCTGACTTTGTATGCTGGATTGTGGTGAACATTGCCTATATGTTTGCCTTGATTTCTAAGCTACTGGAATTCAAGTTGAATGTGATTGTAAATGTTTGTATGTTATAAAATTGCGTTGTATTGTCAGTTATTTGAATCTCTCATATTCACTGGTCCTGTATCTTTAATGATTAAGACGAGTATTGGTTTTTGTAGGAGGCCATTGAGACCATGGCTGCTTGTTCTGCGATGGCTTTTATTAAGGCACAAGAATCAAAGAAAGAAGAAACTCAACCAAAAGAAAGCAAGTGGGCTAAATTGAAGCGGGGTGGTATAATTGGTGCTGCAGCAATAACTGGTGGAACTTTGTTGGCTATTACTGGTGGTATGCAGACCATGTTATCTTTTGTAACTGTATTATGGAATATAGAATTTCCACATGAATTAGCTTTTTAGAAAATATGTTTGTTTTCATTCAACAGGGTTAGCTGCACCAGCCATTGCAGCAGGTCTAGGTGCTTTGGCTCCAACATTGGGTACTCTGATCCCTGTAATTGGAGCAAGTGGATTTGCTGCAGCCGCTAGTGCTGCAGGAACAGTTGCTGGTTCTGTTGCTGTTGCTGCATCATTTGGAGGTTTATATTTGCCTATAATGTGATTAGATTTCCTAGAATTCGATCATATCCCGTTTCTATGGCATCCTTTCTCTCATTTTTTTTAAAGTTTAGTTTGTAGTTTAAGGCTTTTTGTTGTTGTAATTATCCATTTACATGCTTACACTATCTGCTTAAATAAGATAACTTCCTCTTAGATTGCCATAAATACAAATTTTACATGAGAGTTTGTGTTTACTTTAGATTGTAACTAACTGGAGGAGTGATGCAGGCCCATATAATATCTGATATATCCTGTTTTGTGATGACAGTACATTTGATTTCTTCAAAGTACACAACGCTGGTTCCTTATCTGTTAACAAATAATAATATTATTATTATTGTGATGAAAGTGTCAATGTGTAGGGCAATTGATTCATTGATCTTGCAGTTCTTTATACTTTTTTGTATCAGTCAAATTCCTTTTTTAAACAATGAAATTTTTTATGTATCTCTTTGTTCTACTTCTTCCAGCTGCAGGAGCTGGACTTACTGGAAGCAAAATGGCTAGGAGAGTTGGGGGAGTTGATGAGTTTGAATTCAAGGCTATTGGAGAAAACCATAACCAAGGCGTAGGTTTTTATATCTTTCATGTTCCTGTTTTCTTGTGACTTCACTTGCTTAAATTGAGTTATGAACTATGTTTCTGTAACTATGTTTCTGTGTGCATTTGTATGAACTTTGTCCCACCTTTCTTATATATCAAACAATACATCTGTACCTGGTTATTTTTTTAAATTAGTTTCTTGTTGAACTTCTGCTTGCAGAGGCTAGGGGTTGAGATCTTAGTCTCTGGATTTGTCTTTGAGAAGGAAGATTTTATAAGGCCTTGGGAAGGATGTAATGACAACTTGGAGAGGTACAATAGTGAATATTGCCCTTCAATGGTCAAGGACACCTTAGAAAGCTTGATGTTGATAGAAAATTACACTGTTCTATTGAAATCAGCTTGTATTTTTAGTTTAGTTTATCTTGAAACTGTAGTGTTATTATTCTTATGATTGACAGTGACCATCCTTGCCAACAGAAATGACCTTTCTTGTTATGTTGCCTAAAGTTAGGTATGCGCTGCAGTGGGAGTCCAAGAATCTGATTGCTGTGAGCACTGCAATTCAAGATTGGCTTACTTCAAGTGAGTTTGGGATTTAGGATTCTAATAAAACTGTTATTATTACATAAGTACCTCTTTGAATGATGTTTATATTGCTGTGACTTGCATCAGGACTTGCGATGGAGCTGATGAAACGAGGGGCTATGATGACTGTTTTGAGTTCACTCTTAACTGCTTTGGCTTGGCCAGCTGCATTACTTGCAGCAACCGATTTTATAGACAGTAAATGGACAATTGCTATAAGCAGGTGTATTTTGTTTCCCGATTCTGTCTAGAATACAACATTGCTTGGTAGCGGGGAGAAGAAGCTTCTTCCTGTTTCTTTTGTTACTGAATATCATGAATGCAATTCAATTTGCTAAATGGTTAAAATATCAGGAATTATGATTCTTATTGTTTTGGCTATGTTTGTACTATTTGGACTATTAAAGTTACTGATCCTAGAGTGTTGTTATAAATATATGGATAAGGTGAATTTTTTAAACAACATATCACATTTAATATCAGTGTTCTAATTTTCAGTTCAAGGTTTCAACTGTTTTTGTTGGATTGTGGTATTAGTGAGTTAATCTGTTGAATAACTGGGTCCTGGTATCTGACGGCTGCCTGGGACTAACTTAAATTTCTGAGGAATTTAAAGTTGCCCCTCACTTTTTTCACCACTAAAGATATTAGAAAATTATTATTTGAGGATTGAATTGTTGTTTGATCATCATGTTCAAGTTTAGTTTCATTATGTTTTAACTTGTATTTTTAAAGTGTCAATTTAATTGATCATTAATATGCAAAGCTGAAAGCTGATGTCAAGGTGGTTTTGATTTGGCATGTCAAGGAGTATCTAGTGCTTTTTTTTTCTTGATAAAAGGTTTTGTTAATGTGATGGCTTCACAATCTCAATGAAAAATTTGTCATGATCAGTTTCCTTTCTTTGATTACTTTTGGATCTACATGCTGAGTTAGTCTTGATTTTCAGATCAAACAAAGCTGGTAAGTTGCTTGCTGAAGTATTGTTAAAAGGACTGCAGGGAAATAGGTATTTGACGAATTCCAGAGTTACTTTTACTCCCGCTCCAAGAAAATTGTAGATGGATGTATTCTTATCGATGTTTGAATTTCAGGCCCGTGACACTTATAGGTTACTCACTAGGGGCGAGGGTTATTTTTAAGTGCTTACAGTGTTTGGCTAAAACTGAAAACAGTGGTAGGTATTTCCTCCCTTTCCTTTGTTCATCCTTGATGTGTTTAGATTATTTTACTACACATGAGATCATTTCCTGTTCTTTTATTCATTTATTGATTCTAGTGACGGATGCATATAATGTTACGTCCTTGGTATACTCTAGCCATCTTTATTCATTGAATGAAGTTACCTTGTCACTTTTATTTATTGGCAGCTGAACTAGTAGAAAGAGTTGTACTTCTTGGAGCACCCATCCCAATCAAGGACGAGAACTGGGAAGCAGCTCGAAAGGTTTGTGGGGCATTTAATTTTCTTAGTACAACTTTCTCATCCGTATAATGAGAATAAATCTTTTCTAACATCACGGTATTCTATAGATGGTAGCAGGAAGATTTGTAAATGCTTATTCGAGGAATGACTGGATGCTTGGACTTGCCTTCCGTGCCAGGTATCTTGAGATATAATTGTTAAATGTATGCAAAGTTATGTATTTCAAGTTGGCCGTGATACCTATTAACTTGATAAAAGAAACCAATATCATGAAATTGCATAACTTTTTGTACGTGAGAAGAAGTTTCACACTACATAGCCCATCGTCCAATGTTTTGGTCTGTATGTTTATACCTGAAGTGGAAGTTGGTAAGTATTCATTGATGCCTCTTCAAGTATGTCTTTTTGTGGATTGTCGTCATCTTCACATTAAGGCTCCGTTTGTTTTTGGGAGCGGAAAGGAGAAGATTTATTGTTTGAGAGTAAAACATGAAAAACAAGATATTAAATAAAACACGAAAAAAAAAAGGTTGTCTGCTTAAAACTTTCTGTGGTAAGAAAGAATTGCCACAAAAGTTGCTTTATAGCTTAGGTTAGTTTTTTTATTTATTTTAAACTAAAATTATTATTTTTATTTAAAATAAGATTATAATTCAAATATAAAAATATAATTAAAACTGTAAAAAAATATTTATTATAAAATAACATAATTAATTATTTATAAGTATAAATATAAACAATAATAATAATAATAAATATATTTAAATAAAAAAATATATTTATATAATAATTATATTAATTATAAAAGATAAAGATAAAAATAATAAAGTTATTTAATTTATAAATAAATCAATCCAATTAATTTTTTTAATAATTTTTAAATATAAAAGTAAATTTGTAAATTTATAATTTTATCAATTAGAAAAATATAATTTCAATCAGATGCATCCCATCACTCACAAATTTTCATAAACTTTTTCTACACTTTCTATTTTATTTACCTTAATCCAAACAATCTCATTTTCTTCACACATTTCCTTCGAATCATCTCAAATCTACTCCCTCAAACCCACTTCCTAATCCAAACAAGGCATAAACCTTTTTGTGTGTGGTAGTAGACTCATTGCCTATGATGTAGTGATATGCTTATTTTGAACATAAGAGGATATGGTGCGAGATAAATATATATTTAAAAATGTGTAAAAATTCTTAAAACATAATAAATATATAATTGTAATTGTGCGGATCCAAATTAAAATTATATTTGTTAGATTGTCTAAATAAAAAATTATAAATTATTTTTAGTTGTATGGAATAGATATTTCATTGATAACTATGACTTAAGTATCATATAGGAAATGAATAGGTGACACAACTTGAACAATAGGTGCATATGGGACAATTGCTTTTGGAGATGAGGTGTTACTTTCAGCCATATCACGAGAAATTTTCTACTTATTATGTGTAGCTGACCTGTGTAGTTCGCAGTGTTAGTGATTATTTGCCATTCTTTTAGGAACATGTAAAACAATTTAATTTAGAAGAATTGATTTTAATAGACACAAATAAAAAATAATTATTTAGCATTATATTTTTTTAAATTTGAGCAGTCTACTTACGAAAGGATTAGCTGGAATCCAACCTGTCGATATTCCTGGGATCCAAAATGTAAGATGCTTCTTCATCCTCTTTGCTGACATACAGAACTAGTTTTCTAAGTTGCATTCATAAGTTATGAATATTTATGTTTTAAGAGAATGTGCGTCTGTTCTTGGTTTGCAGGTGGATGTGACAGATCACATTGAAGGCCATTCGTCTTATCTGTGGGCTACCCCAAGGATCTTAGACCAACTTCAATTGGATACATATTATCCTGTATATAACAACATTTCTTGCATACAGTGAACCTTTCATGAGGGTGCTTTTCTTGCATACACTTAAAAGTTTGACATTATTCAGAAGTTATGCATGAAATTTATTTCTGTATTAGCATTACTATAAGGATGTATTACTTTTTTTAGTTTCAAATGTAAAAAGTTCTATTTATGTTACTTTTTTTTATAAAGAAATTGGGTATATTTTAACTTGGATGTTGGTTTCTTGCCATTTAATCTTATTCTTCATCGCATTCTGGACCTAATAATATTACCTGTTTGTTACTATAGAAAACAGCACGAAGTGCATGGGTCTCAAAACAAATTTCAATTAAAATTAAAAGGTGCAAAATAGGATTTAATAATGGATAACAAAAGCAACCCATTAGGATTGGCTTAACAGAGTTTAAAAAGTTTGTATAGTAGTAAACTTAAATTTTGTTGTCATTATTATACAATAAAATAATGAAAAACAACAGCTTTCTGTAGTTTTCTGAAAGGTGTTTCTGATAGCAGCTTCCCTAAATAAAATTCCCTAATGATAAAAGTCCCTTGTATTATTTTTTATATACAGCTACGACGTAAGGTTTTATAGACAAATCAAAATTAAGGTATAAAATTAACTGATAACGTGGTTCATTTTATTTTTGGTGCATGTGCAATTAACTAGAGTATTAAAGATTAAGAAAATGATCTTAAAATCAATACATTAAACTCTAAATATGAAATTTCAACCAAATTTTTATTTTTGAGAAACCGATAAATCAAAATCCGTATTAGAAAATAAGTTGAAATTGTGATTGTCGTAACGCGTTCAGTGTCTGCAGTTGAAGAAAGGGAAAGGGATGGTGTGGTGAACCCCCAAGAGATTCGTTCCGTTTTTTGCTTGCCTTTGATAGTAGCAAAGCAACTCCTTTTGTTGACGAGCACCATTAGTATTCGTGTCTTCGATTTGATGACTCATCACTGCAACAACACTGATTAACGAGGTGGAGCAGCTTCTCTCTCATTCTCCTCCTCCCATTGGTCATTGCTTGAGGTAACCGTCCATTTCACACTTCCCCAGGCCGATCAATCTTTACCTTTTCCTTTTCTTTTAACATTCTTTCACACCCTTTCATTCCCATTACTGAAAAAACAAGGATTAAAGAGAGAGAAATAAGAAACGTGATTTTTTTACAAACTTATGTGCTCTCTTCGTGCGATATAAATCTGTGCTTTGTTCGATTTGTAGATTACTTGCTGCGAAGGCTGAAAATTGTTGTGCGACTTTTGGGGTTTGTTCGTGGAATCAGAAATGGCCGCGGTTCGTAAGCGGGTATGGCAGTTATCTGGGATCGGAGCTTTTGGGGGTTTCAAATCCCAAGTCTCGTCGTCGTCGTCGTTCGAAAGAGCAATATTCCATCCATTTCCTGTTTCGGGGACAAGACATTTTTCTCAATTGGTGAAATCTAACGGAAAACACTTGTTTCTCGTTGACACCTTAGCCCTTGTAATAATTTACATTTTCCCTCTCATTTGTTTCCCTTGTTTGGAATTCACTTTTATTTGCAATTCCGAACAAGGGTTAGTGAATTGCCATGTTGCAAATTGTTTGCTTCAATTTATTGGCTTGATTTGTTTGCTTAATTTTTTTATTTTTTTTTGGCGTATAGGTTAGAAGACTAGAGGGGGAAGGAGTACCCTCGAAACAAGCTGAGGCAATAACCGCTGCCATAACCGAAGTTTTGAATGACAGTCTCGAAAATGTGTCTCAGTCGTTAGTATCTAAAGGAGAAATGCAGAAAGTAAGACCCCTTAGTGCCAACTATAATCCTTGTTTTGTGGATTTAAAATCCGCCTTCACATTGTCCCTTGTCAGTTTTATAAATTTCATAACGGTACAATTGGTACTAATATAAGCTGTTTCGGTCAATTTTCTTTTGAAGACTGAGATGATGCAAGAATCCAATCTGTCCAAGTTTAAAGCAGAGGTGCAGAGCTTACAGGTATTTCTTAAATATGTTGATGTTTTGTAAACTTTGAGGGTTATGATTTTGGTGCATGTGGTCTTATGCCCTGGTTCTACCGGTAGTTAAGGTGGTAGGGTTGAAGAATGTATTTGGTATAGTGCTTATATTCATTGCCAGCATCCTGTTTTACTGCCATAAATTTGACTTCCGTGGATTATAATAACTCCGGATGAAAAGTACCTTTTACATTTACTTACTGATAAAACGTTGAGCCTGGATCCTCCAAAATGTCTTGGTGAATATGTGCATCCTGCTTCTCCATTATTAGGAATGAGAAGTGGCCATTGTTGTCTTTGTTCTAATGCAGCAATAAAACATGCGTATGGCATTGTTTGATCATGTTCTCTGAAGCTGAAAGTAATTAGAATGAAGATATAAGATTAAGTTGCTCACGTACTTTCTTCACTATGCTTCTCTCTTGAGGCCGACACTTCACTTTCTTTTCTTTTCTTCTTCTTTCCTCAATTTTTCTTTGTAGATGATCTTCTCAGTTGCGTCTAGCATCCATAGCATAATGTACTTTCTTAGTCCCTCTTTTAATTGGTGTGGTCATGATCAATGAGTTGTTGGATTTCTAGAAGCACTTCAATTTTGGGATTTAATAGAAACTTATGATCTGGTAGTATGTTGTCACATTTCATGATGATGTTATATTTATTTTAGTTATTAACTTTGCTGCATAAGATAGTCAATGACATGTTCAAACCTCTGTGGGGAAGCTTGCTAACATACGGTGTTTGTTGAATACTGTTATAAAATGCTAAGGATGAAAGTAAGCACAAATTTTAATTTAGAAACAGAAAAGAAAGATGATATACTAAGTATCTATTGTTTATTAAATGGTTATTTATGATATTTAGATGTCCGTTTTGTAGTGTTTTTTGGTTAAGATAAACTTGTTAAATCCTTTTGTCCGGTTAACCTATATATTTGAAAATCTTTAAATTAAATGGGCTCTATGTTTTCTTGAAATTATTCATGTGTTTCTCGCAGTGGTAGGAAGCAAGGTTATCGAACTTGAGAGTATATTTAAACTGGTAAAGATTCTAAAGACTTGACTTATATGGTTGAAAGATAATATAAAAATTCTATTAATGACACAATGCAATGATTCAAAATTTCAATTCCATAATAAAGCGAAGTACCGACTCACAGTAGTATGTGATAGTAATTATTACTACATAATATCAAACTACATAAATAATCACATAATCTATAGATTCATAAAAACATAAGTTCTTTAAGTAAAAACATTTGAAAAGAGTTAATTTCTTCAAATCATTTGAGCCCTTAGAAAATGTTATATTTATGTTGGCTTAAAAAACAATGCTTGAGCTGTATAGAACAGTCACTTTGGAGTCAATATCGTGCAAAAATTCATTTGATTTTGAAATAATAGACTTGTTTCTTGATTAAAGTATTTGAGTTTTTATATGGATTTATCCAAATTAGTTTGATGGCGATTTAATTCATTTTTCTACTTTGAATCATAAATTTGTAAGAGTTTGAGTTCACATGAGAATTTGACAACAATGATAGGATAACGATTGTCATCCTCCTCCAGGTTTATCTCATTTAATAATGGGAAAACAAAACATAAGATTAATTTCTAAAATGTTTGGTTGAGAAAATATCATCTTTTTAGTTTTTTGTTCTTTGTTTTCACTTTAATTACAAAATATCTATGTTATTTTAATTTTGTTTCTTGTTTCCAAATATTTGTGTAGAGGATAGGAAACAATGAAAACATTATTTACTAATTGGAAATGTGGCATTTTTGTGATTGAAAGTGAAAACGAAAAACCTTATGGCACTTGTTTTTTTTTTCCAAATGGAAAGGTCGAACTCATGCCCCGTAAATTCGTGGTACTTATATGTTTTTTAGGGGAGTAATTCAAATGGTTGGATCATAATTCATGTGCTGGCAAATTACATGCTAAGCATTTATGATTGTTTCTGTTGCATTTTGTTGAAACATTTATGCTGGGAGTGCATTCATTTTATATTAGGAAGTTAGGAACCGTTTTTCTTTGTCTTTATTTCACATTTCTTCATCCTTGTAATCTTATTTACCTCAAAATGAATGTTATACTGATGCTGATGATGTTGGTTTTGTTTGACGATGTTGTAATGTGCTGAAAAACTTGTAATTCAGGGACACCATTTCTCTCTCTTACAACATGAGACTGAGAAGCTTAGGAATGATATAGAGAAGATGCGTAATCAGTTGACGTATGTTTTTATCAATTTTAGCAACTGGCCTTGATCAAACTATAGTCGTCTTTTGTTTTGTTACGATTTTATGGTAAAATAACATGATTTGCGATGCAGATATGAGATTGATAAAGTCACTGCTGGGCAGCGATTAGATTTGAACCTTGAAAGGGGGTAAGAGTTGAGAATAAACTGTTGATTGTCATAGATTACAGAACTTTTGTTAGACTGAAATTCCCATTTTCATCTGTTAGTGCTGATGAGTCGCTAAAAATGCAGGAGAATAAGGGATGAATTGTCTAATCAGAATGCTGAAACTAACAACTTGACAAACAAACTTGACAGAGTAAGCAATTATGTGACATTTAGAAGTTGCCAATTTAGTAATTTACATTCTGAAACCCTTTGCTCTTATTCATATGCAGGAGATCCATTCTTTAAGAGCACAGCTGGAAGCAGCCAAATATGATGTCATAAAATACTGCATAGGAACACTGGTTTCGATCTCTGCTGTTGGTCTTGCTGTGTTACGTATTTTGATGTAAATTGATTGTATTCCAATTAGCTTAAAAAATGAGGTGGAAAAGAATCTAGGGTACCTAGCTGCTTTGAAGATCTGTCTTCTCTCAGAGAAACAATTGCATTACAATACTAGTTCAACCTTTTCTTTTTCCTTTATTTTGCTTTGGTCCGTACACTAGTGGAGCAGAAAGGAAGAAGCTCCAAGTAGGCACGAATTGGGCCTGTTTTTTAAGCCCCATTCCATATTCTTTCTGTTTATTTATTTGCCATATGGTATGAATACAAACACAAGCATCTTGGATATTATAATGCGTAAGCGGAAGAATTTAAATGCATATTTTTATAGCATCTTCAAAGTTGTTTGTGAATAAAAATATTATTTTATTATTCTAGGTTCCACGTATTTAGATTACTTAAATTGAACTTAAATGTATAAAACTTAGATTGAAATAATGTTCAATTCATAAATAACTCTTGTAAGGAGATGCTCTAATTTGCTTTTGAATTTCACGACATTGTTGTACAATCGACTTTCAGTCATAGTTGTATTATATATATACATAATGCTATAAGCACAATGTGTTTTCACTTAACACGAAGGAAGAAAAAGGGAAAAATATTATCAGATAGTGGTAAATTGCTCATACCTGTCAATAGAATTAACTTTAACTTTGAGTTTTAAACCATTGATTTAAGGATTTCGATTGTTCAATTATATTAAATTGGTATTAATAAAAAAAAATCTTAACTTATGTGGTGATGGTAAATATTTTCAGTAGATCTAGATATGGAAGGTTTTCTGTGTTATTAGATTCTATGGTAAACGTTTCTACACACCATCTTTGTGTTGTTTGAAAAAAAGGTGATTTGTATTGTTTTTTCTTTCATTTTCCTTTTACTTTATTTTCCAGTTCTCACTTATTTTTACTTGTAAATTTATTTAATAAAAGTTCTTGAAAAATAAATTTAGATGTAAAATATCTTTTACGTTCAAGTACAAATAATTGATACCAAAAGTAAATACTTCAACTTTTACCGTAAATATGTATTAAAAAACAAATTCGATGGATTAGCATAATAATTAAACACTAACTATTCACACGGATGATTTATTTGATAGAAATATTATATTTAATTTCTGCCAAATATAAAAATAGAAAACTATCAATAAACATAATATATCACCAATGAGACTAATTTATAACATGATAGAAAAAAAAAACTAACAGTGATATTATGAAGGGACTTTCAAGCAGATTCACTGTGTATTAAAAATTATATAAAATGTATTTTAATATTTAATTTAAAGTTTGAAATTTTCTATCTTTCTAAATATACTGTTTTTATTAAGAAATAAATAGGGTATTTTAATATTATGTGCAAGTTTGTATTACAAATTTTAGTTATTAAAAGAGTTAAAATACTAAAAAAAAATGAGATGGATGGAGACATGGTAACGGTGTTATGACTGCCTTTAATATTAGATCATTAACTTAGTGGCTAAGGTTCAAATTTTGGAAGGCTCAAGCATTTTTAATACATTAGAGTTCAAATTACTATTGATTTAAATAATTGAATAATATGTTGTCTTATTATACATTTTCAAAAATAATACAACGTATTACTCATATAATATTACTGATAATGTTTAATTTTATGTTCAAATTATATGTTCAATTTTTATATTATATTTAGGCATTTTCCACTTTATTAAACATATTGTATTATTAATTTGTCGCATATTTATTAGCATGAATGAAATTAAATACATTATTCTTTCTCTTACATACTCATAATATAATTTGTTGTTGAAATAATAGATACTATAATAATATTTAAAAAATTAGTTTCGATCCGGTTCAATTTTGATTGATTAAGTATCAAAGTTTAATTTTAAAAAAATCCAAATCAATAAAAAATTCAATTTTAACGGATAACATTTTTTGGATTGATTATTAATTTTTTTATCAGTTCAGGTATAAACACTCTTACTTTTAGAACTTGTGTTTAAAACAATTTATAATGAAAAAATAATATAAATTATTTTACAATATTATTTGGTCATAAACTATCACATATGTTAAATTTGTTAACTTTTATATATATATATATATATATATATATATATCTTAACATTAAGTTCTATTTGAGATACGGTATAATCCTTTTAACGTTGGTGTTCTATATCTTTTAAACTCATTTCTAATTAATTGTTATAACAGAAAAGTTATATTGATAACTCCTTTAATATATTAATTTTAAACTTACGATTTTATTTTATTTGTATATTTAGTGTTCTTGTAATCTTTGTCTTATAAAATCCTAATTTGTTTTTCCAGACTTTTGCACGATAATTTCCTTTTGTTCCGGTTTTTCAAGATGGTAAAAAGAGGTTTTCTTTAAACTTATTTATAGAAAAATTTAGTTTAAATAATTTAACAATAGTGTGATTAATCATAGTATAAGTATTTATATATTATTTATTATTTCTCACGACGTGGTTTTATTTAAATAAAGTAACATTAATGTGAGTGGATCTCTCAAAAAAACTTAGAGAAAAAGTAGATGAAAAATATTTTAGAGATAATAACTTTTTGAAATGAATTGAATAGTAATTTTAATGCGAAATATGTAGTTGAAATCCAGAAAAGTAGGGCCATTAGAAGCCGTTATTCTTACATTTGGGGTATTTTTTTTCTTCTTTGCATAACCAAACATTAGAGAGGACATAACACACGTTTCGACGGAATCGCCACGAGTCGACTCGCCCTGGGCGCGGTGAGTCCGAACACGTCACTCGTGTCCAACTCACTGGGTTTCAACCCATCGGGTAACTCCCACGTGAAGCAGTGAAGCAAGTGCGCCACGGCCACTTCCAGCGCGTAAAGACCCAGTTGCATTCCGGGGCAGGATCTCCGACCCGACCCGAACGGAATGAACTCGAAGTTGCTCCCTTTGAAATCGGGCACGCTAGACTTCAAAAAACGCGACGGCTTGAACGCTTCCGGCTCCTCCCACGAGTCCCCGTCCCTTCCTATGGCCCACGCGTTTATCATCAGCCGCGACCCCTTCGGCACGTGGTACCCACACACCACCGCGTCCTCCGCCGCCTCGTGGAGGAGAAGAGGAATCGGCGGGTGCAACCGCAGCGTCTCCTTCAGAACACATTTCAGAAAGACGAGCTTTTCAATGTCTGATTCCTCCACGCGCCGGTCCAGACCCGCCACGTCAGCGAGTTCTTGCTGCACGCGCCGCAGGTCTTCTGGGCTTCTCATTAGCTCCGTCATCGTCCATTCAATTGCTGATGCCACCGTTTCGGTCCCTCCGAACATGACATCCTGCATGTGCAATTGTTATCAGTTATTTGTTTGGGTTTGGAAAAGTTTATTTTGAAACCAAATAGTAAAACACACATTTAATAAATAATTATAATAATATTCTAAATTAAAAACTAAAATAAATATAATTAAAATAATAATTTATTAGTTTGTAGAGTGTATGTGTTTTATGTTTTTGATTTTTATGGTTGAAAACTTGAAAGTGAAATAGTAACGAACTTCTATGCTTTCGCCTTATTCTTTTGAAAATTATGCATGCACACTCTCATGCTAACGTGATATCAATTCTTCCTAAAATCCAACTCCTTACATGCATAATAATTACCATTTTTAGCATTAACTTTTTTGTTTTGTTTTAATGAATAAGAGAATATGTAAAAAGAAAAAGAAAAAATTATTGTTTTAAATTACTCAAAACCAAACCTTTTCGACTGTTTAATCTAGTGTGACACCCTAAAATAACATTAAATTTTATTGATTTTTTTTATTATAGACAGAAAGTTAAAATTAGGAACAGTAAACACTTGGTGGTCCCTAATTATCAGTAAAGTACAATAATATGTACAAAAATCTTATTAAATAGTTATTTTTTATCATAAAAAAACTGTATGTGGGTACAAGGCAGCCTTTGCTAAAAAAAATATAAAATTTCAAAACTATGAAATAGAAAATGGATATTTTTCATATTTAATTTAGGATGATGATAGATTGACACCATTAAATAAAAAACATACACGACACTCTAAATAATAATATTTTAATAATATTTGTGTTATTTTTAAACTTAAAATTTTAATATATATTATTATATTATTAAATCGGTGTGCCAAGTATATGTTATTTTTTTGGAAGAGTATCAACAAAACTTTTTCCTTTAGTTTATTATTTAAAAAACTATATTTCCAGAAAAGATTTTTTTAAGATTTTTCTTAACTTAATTTTTCGCTAATTTTTTTTTTACAAAAAGAAAAGACTTAATATTTTACCATCGTTTTTGTATCATATAGTTAAATATGACAAATAATTAAAAGTAACAAGATTTAAAAAGTATTTTCAAAAAAACATTTTAATCATTAATAAATCATGATTTATAGAAAAAACATTCTGTACTACTAAATACAGAATTTAAAAGTTGACGAATATCCACTCCATTGAAAAATAAAATATTTTCGTGGGTAAAAAATGAAATATTAGAAAAAGAGTTTTAAAAACTTTTCTATATATATTTCTCTTATATAGAAATATAAGAGATGATTTAAAAGGGCATAGAAGTACAATACCATTATTATGGCTTTGATGTTGTCTTTGGTGAGTGTGATGGAGGTGTGTAGGTCGTTTGATTCTTCATTCAATTTGGGATTTTCACTGTAAAAGTTCAGCAACTCATCAACCATGTCACTTTCATCCTCACAACTCTTCCCACTCCTCTTCTTCTCCACATGCTCCTCAATTATCTTATCAATGAAGCTATCCAAGGCGGCGCGTGCCTGCACCAGTCTCAAGTTGAGGCCCTGAGGATCAATCCACCCGATACAAGGCACAAAGTCCGCAATATTGAAGGCCCCAAACAACACTGAAAACTCCTGAATAATTGAAATGAACTTCTCCTGTCCTTGTTGGGAACTGGACCCGAAAGCGGCGCGGTAGGTGATGTTTTTCGTGAGGTTAAACACCAGTTCCCCCACGTTAACGGGGTTGCCCACGTTCGCCGCGACGGCGCGGACGACGGTGTCGACTTCGTCTCTGACGGAGTTCCAGGACTCTGCGCGCTTGCGGCTGAAGAGTTTGATGACACAGATTTTGCGCATCTGTCGCCAGAAGGGTCCGTAGTGAGCGAAAGCCATGTCGGCGCGGTCGTAGGTTAGGTGCCTGATGGCTGCGGTGGCAGGGCGGTTGGAGAATATGTTGTCTTGGGCTTGGAGCACTTCACGCGCCGCTTCCGCATTTGAAATGGCGACCGTGTGGAGGAAGCCGATGCGGAGGTGCAAAACGCCGCCGTATTTCTTGGCGAGTTTGGCCAAGCCTCTGTGTGTGAGCTGATCCATGATGTTGATGTTGCCTATGATCGGAAGGCCTTTTGGCCCCGGTGGATACGGCGCCGTTTTTGTGCGAATTGGAGACAGTAAAACCCACAGCACCAACGTGAACGGGATTATTAACAATGGTAGGAGTAAATCCATGGCTGTGCTCTGCTGCTTATGATCGGAATGAAAGAAGTTTGAAGAGTTTGTGAAACCCGTGTTTGTTTCTACGTAGGCCACATACTCTCTTTTATAAGCGGAGATTAAAAGTTATTTATTTCTCTAATTCTAATTTAATGTAGATTATCAAGTATCATTATTAGTTATTTATAATATATATGAGACTTAGACTTAAAGTTAGACAGAGACTAATGACCTAAGGAGATCTAATCATCTCACTGCCATGTGTTACTTTATTATTTTTCGTATTTTATAAATATAATTATTTTTAGTACATGGATAGGTGTATGTATTATAAAGGGTGTTTGATTATTTATTTATTTTAATCATTATATATTCCACCTTTGATGCTCTTGATTGAAAGAAAAACAATGGAAGGAGCCATGAATTTTTAATTATTCCATAAAATAGAGAATACATGTGTTATTAATTTCATACCCTTATAAATACAAGAGTATAACGAAGTTAATTCTAATAATTTTGTACATCAATATCGAAGGAAAATAACATTACAATGATGAATAAGGATTTCAACATATCTAAAATGTTCCATTTTATTTTATTATTTTTTATTAATAGAAAAATATTTAAATGATGAGATAACTGATAAAACAAAATGATTAACCACAAAACATGATGAATAAGAAATATAAGGAACCATCAACATCTTAATTAGTGATTTCATTTATAATGACAATATGACTTCTGTTAGGAAGTGTTATTTCACACTATTACATAATGTCAACTCCATCTAATAAAATCTGATAATATTATTTCATTATAAAAATATTATTAAATAAAAATTAATTTTAAAACTAAAAATAATCCATTACTATATTAATTAAATTAGACATTATTATAAAAATTAAAAAATTATTAATATTTAAAATAGTTTTTATTATTAATAAATCATTTTTAAATTAATATATAATTAGTTTTAAAGATTTTAACTATTTTATAATTTAAATTATTAGTAGTTAATATTATTAGACGAAACCTATTTTTTTACCAGTTCGTACAGCAAGTATTACCGAACATAATTACAACTGGTATATATTTGCATGTTTCTTGTGTATGTTTTGATTTTAGTGAGGAGAATTTAAAATGTACTCCGAAAAACAATAGTGTCTCCCAATTATTTGTTCATTTTGTTCACGGGAATCCGTAACACAAAATACTTTTAGATCAAAGTAAATATTTTTTAACCTTTTGTTTCAAACTCAAAAAACGTTATTTGTACTAATTTCACTTTCAGTAGTTAGAAAGAGAATAGTCCTTTAGCAAACCTGCATGTCCATAACGTGTAGAATTAGGATGAACTACGTTTGTTTTGCCCTTTAGCAAAACATAAAAGCTACCTAAACAAATAGGGTAGCTATAGAACCGTCAAAGGAGTTTTTTTATCTTTACTATTTTAATACAACTATTCGTGCTCCAACCATAATTTACTACACACCAGAAATTACTATTGCTATTTAACGTGTTTTTCTTTTTCAGATTCTATAACTATATTATCTGTTCATCATCATAATTACATCTTAATCGAATTAACTATTAACCAAAATTATATATATTAAAAAGTGAATTTAATCTTAATTTATTTTTATATTTAAATATAAAAAACCAAGTTGAAAGGTAAGGATTGTTTTCAATTATATATTATAAATTAACTTTTTTTTTTTTTATGAGATGTCCAACATATACTTTTTCGTTGAGGTATAAACATCTTTATGTGAAACTAAATATTTATGGGTTATTTCCACACTAGACACAATAATCTTGATTAAGAGACATTGATATCATATTAAAAAAAAAATTTAAGATCAACTCATTTTTACAAAATCGACTTCAAAATTATTCTTATAAATTGATTTTATTTCTAATTGATGTGAGATCTCCAATAATATATTTTGCTATTATAGGTAACAAAACAATTTTATAATAAATTTTAATTTTTGTTGGATTATCCGATTAATTTGACCTTGTTTGTTTAAGCTAAAAGCATATATATGATTACATTAATATTCAAGAGTGTATTATCTCACTCAATTCACTTGCTCTTTATATTAATAAAAATAATTTATTTTATAACAAATATGAGTATTGAAGAATCTTATTCAAAAAGATATTCATTCTATATTGAGTGATCTCTTTTAAAACTTAAGAATCTATACAACTTGGTGAGAATACCTAACTCATTTAACAACATTCCACCTTTTACTAAAAATATTTGACACCCATCATAAAGTCTAGGAATTTTCTTTCCTAAGCCACATTATGTAATTCAATGAACAGAAAACATGAACAATTCTTGAGTTGCTAACAACTTCATAAACTTGATTGGGGGTACAAAAAGAAAAATAATAAACATACGAGAGATTTATAAAAGTAGCACAAGGAACACGTGAAAGAAATCCATAAACAAAGTAAAATAGTTCTAGCAACAATAGATCAAAAGGCAACCATCGAACTTAAGCTATTAAAAAATATCAAGGATAAACTAAAAGCTTTTACAAATGAACTACATATTTTGGTTAAAAAACTACAAGTACTTATTTGTCAAAAAAAAGTGATGACACCATTCTAGTTGCATAAATATATCAAAAAATATTTTACAAAATAATGTAATACTAGGGACTAACTTAGATCTTATTCAAAAGGATATTGGTATTTAATCTCATTTCCAAATTCAATTTCACAATTAGGTTTCAAGATTTTATGATATTTTTTATTATAATGTCTAGAATTAAAATTATTGTTGGTTTTAAGTGGTGAGATATAAAATGATTATCTATTTAATTTTGAGGTTTAGTTCTTATATTATCATATTTGTATTGAGAGCAATTTGTATAAGGTCATAGCACCTCTAATATTCCTATGTACCTATATATGTATGGTTTGTATTTCATTGATAAAAAAATCAAATTTAAATTTCAGTTATAGAAAATAATATATTTAAAAAATAATTTGGATGCCTATTTTCTATAATAATGCTTTATATAGATGCAAGTTTCAACAAAACTGTATTGAGGTAACAATTGTTTTGACTGAAAACACAATAATAGTGATCCAACAAGGACATGATCTTATTTAGTCAAGGGTGCTTACATTTGAACATGGTCATGCTTTGCTACATAACTTTTAAAAAGGAACTTTATATGAAGTCTTAGAAATTATGAACTATGTATAGATAGTATATATATTTTTTTTTTATCAAAATCTTTATTCATTATTATATAAAATGATGAAATAAAAAATGTTATTTTTTCATCAAAATATTTATGTTAATTAATTTAGAAAAGTTAGTTTTTATCTCTTCCATGACTTTTTTATGAATATTGACATATAAAAACCAACTCCGAAACCTTATTTATTGAAAACTTTAGCTTTTAAACATAAATCGAACATAGAGAAGATGTTTTTCCAGCTTTAAATTCTTAGAAGATTAAAAGTTTCTTCTTCTATATCTCCCAAATCTATAAGATTCATTATTGTCCTAAAGATGAAGTGACATTACACTTAAATGCTTTGGATAGATAAATTCAAACCCATTTTTCTAAGATTTGACATCAAGTGGTTGAATAAAACTAATGTACAATGTCATTAAACTTTTAAAACTTCATAACTCTAACGTTTTAAATGTGAAGATTGTGCCATTAACATGATTCAGTGAAACACTGCCTTCACCATCGAAAATGGGTTTGTAGGAACTTTGCTCACCATAGTTGAAAATCAAACTCAATGATGAACAAAGCGAAGGTGGTTAGCTATAAAGAGTTAAAGACACTCACTCATATTCAAAAGTTGAGGCTAATTGAGATTTCTATAATATAAAAAAAGCATCATGTGATAGAAATGTGGTACCCTAACCAACTTGTTAGTGCAAATATCTTACCAATGGATTAATTATAATTGGTAAATTTATAAGAGAAACGCATACATGTGTGTTGTATTTTATTCATGCTGGGTTGTTGGGTTTTCTTTTAAATTATACATTAAGCAATGAATATAGTTTATTATCATCCTAAGTTTGCTTTATTGCGAACCCATGTCTTTGTCAATTTGTTTTTTTTATTAAAAGAAATCTCTGTGTTAATTTGGTTTCTTAGGAAGATTTTTTTTATTATATAAAGTTTAAATTGCTTGTGCAACTACCATTATATATTTATATGTGCATGTTGTTTATTCTTTATTGTTTCTTAGGAAGGGTGGGAGGGTGAAAAGAGGGTCAAAATATGATTTGCAGCACAAACTATATGAGGTTTTCTGAGTTCTTTATTTTTTAATCCTAAATTTATCTAGCAAGTAAGAAATAAAATAAAATAAATGGGTTGCTTAAGACTTCTTTCAATTTTTCTTTGTATGTATTTCCGTTTAAAAAATTGTTCCTTGATCTTTTAAATCATGATTAAACACTAACTTTGGATTGATCATTTAATAACTATGATTAAACGAAGGATCGCAAACAAATTTAATTTAAATAATATGATTTTAGACAACGGAACAAACTTTTTTTTAAAATAAACCTAAAAGCTTAATTAGAAACAAAAAAAAGGTGCATGAATATTACAATACAATTGTAAAATAACTTTAGACTAAATTAAAGAGAAAGCAAGATTCAGAGACCAAGTAAACAGGACGAAGTCGAAGTAAAATTTTACTTGGGTACGTCACTAAATTAGTTTAAAATGTGTTTTTATTTGATTGAATAAAAATGTTAACCTTTTGTTATGTAAATAAAATAAATAAATATCATGTTAAAAAACATTTTATTCATATTATCGATTATTTTTTTCAACCAAGACATAATTAATTAAGTGGTAATTATGTATATATAGAGGGTAGGAAAATACATGGCTATTGAGAGAAATAAAATATTTTTATGAAAGTATAACTTAATCGAACAGATTCTAACTTTATTATTGAAGTACTTTATAAATATATTCATCTAATTAGAAGAGAATCTAAGTCTATCTAATTGAGAAAAAACCTAAATCAATTCAATCAAGGAAACTTCAAGTCAACCAGCCTAGTAACCAAAAGTCAAATTATCAACAATACTGTGGAAGATGAAAAGGAAGACAAGAAGAAAAATTGTTTTATTTCGTATTAAGTCATGAAAAATATATATATATATATAATAAATGAAATTAATGAAAATAAAATAATCAATATTTAGTATTAAAAGTGGATAAATTTGATAATGCAACTCGTTTAAATCTATAATTTTGTGTAATTAAGTTATCACACTCCTAGTGTTTTTTTATAAGAGTTATTTATAAAAAAATATAAATAAAAACCTAAATTTTAAGTAGGTGTCATAATTTGAGTGATTTGAGATTGAAGAGAATTATTAATAATTGTTCAAATTTAAACAATTGAATTAAAGATTTTTAGAATCTAACCAATCTAATTTAAAAATTGAAAATCAAATTAAAAATTGTAAATTGTGAAAAATTGGACATCATTTCATTGTATTTGATTTTTTTTTTCCTTCAAAATCTTCTATTCGATTCAGTTAGTAGTTTAGGAGTTAAAGACTAAAGCAAATCCAATCACGCAGTACATTATGTTTATTTATTTATATTTTATTTAGTTTATGTTTTAATTAATGTTTTTTTTAATAAATAATACATAGCAAAATTATTTTATAACCATAAATAGTATCAACTCAAGCGGCAAAAGTTTGATTAAATATAGATTCCATGGTTAATTTCAACCAAAACAAATCACATCACACTTTTTTTGGTTTGGATAATTTTTAGTCTAAAAGTAAATTAAACCATACCATAGAACACTCATAAATCTAATTATGTGAGACCTACATCAAAATAATATTTTTATTCACAACAAATCAACATAAAGAAGGTGTTATAATTTGCTTTACTCGAGTATTGACAGTTCAAAATTTTGTATAAGAAAAGAATTAAAGTAGAGATAATTTCTTAGAAAGTAGGTAAAACTTTGATAGATAATCTTAAAAATTAATTTTAATTTTGATTTAAAAATTAATTTATCATCAATTACATTAAGGAGATTCACCATAAGTAACTCACGAGTTTAGTCAATAAAAAACACTATAATGCCATATTCAATATAAAACTTTAAGATATTAAGTTTGTAAATATTACTCAACTTTTCTATTTACATTTCTAACAATTATCATTATAAAGAAACTAATTATATAAAAGTTCAATTTAGCGAACAATTATACATAAACTAGTTTAATGAACAATTATATGAAAACCAATTTAATATATTAAAACCAGTTCATAACCATATGTATAAAAATCTGATTCACTGAAGATATCATATTATATAAAAATCATTTCAATAAGAATATATAATTCAATCACTAAATATATAAATACCAAAAAGTTGCTCGCCACATTTATCTCTAAATAGTAATAAATTATTCTTTACTTCTTTATTTACCTACTTAATCTTCCATATCTTTATCTTTATTTCTAAATCTAGTCAATAATTTTTATAAATAAATCATCAAATAATTAGGCTTTACTTTATACTCTGATATAAATTATTTATTACAAATCTATAAGTGATAATCACTAACTATTCATACGGATGATTTATTTGATAGAAAATATTAAATTTAATTTTTGACAAATATAAAAATTCAAACTATCTATAAACACAATAAAAATTACAAATTATTTATAAACATAGTATCACAAATGAGATTTATATTGTGCATGACCGACTAGGAATCGACATGCGTGTCTGAATATTTCAAAAATACTATATTTCATATGATGGACTAGAAACCGGTACAAGTGGCTAAACCTTCTAAAAGTCTAACATATCTTGAAATTTCAAGATTAACCACCATTTAAGATAATTAATTAAGCATAACTCATGTGTACGAAATCTTCCATAATGATAAGATTAACTCACCTGGACCTCTTTAATCCTATAAATACACAATCAGGAACAAGATAAGAGGTATGTTTTCCATGATAATTATTACCTTCAACCACCGAATACCGATCACTAACTTGAACATTGGATGATCTTTTGCATGTATCATTCATTTTACTGAGAAAAGACTCGATATCAAGCGAGTAAGATAAGAATTCTAAAAATTCGAATGACGAGGAAAAGACATTCTAATTTATTTAATAAGATGACTAATTTATAACATGATATAAGGGAAAAAGTCTAGCATGTGATGGAGGACTTTCATCAATTTCATTATACACTACAAGAAAATCATGAAATAGAAACCAATTTTTAGAAACCAAAATAATTAGTTACAATAATAACTAAATTAGAGACCACTTTAGAAACTAAAAAAAAAATTGGTGTCTAAATTAGTTTCTATTATTTTGTATTATTGTTAAATAGTTTCTAAATTGGTATCTAATTAGCAACCAAGGTTTTAGAAACTAAATTTAGAAACTAAATAATTGGTATCTTGCTAATTAGATATCAATTTAGAAACTATTTAACAATAATAGAAAATAATAGAAACTAATTTAAAAACCAATTTTTTTTTTAGTTTTTAAAATGGTCTCTATTTTAGTTTCTATTGTAACTAATTATTTTGGTTTCTAAAAATTGGTTTCTATTTCATGATTTTCTTGTAGTGATATATTCAAAATTATATAAAATGTATTTTAATATTTAATTTAAAGTTTGAAATTTTCTATCTTTCTAAATATACTGTTTTTATTAAGAAATAAATAGGCTATTTTAATATTATGTGCAAGTTTGTATTACAAATTTTAGTTATTAAAAGAGTGAAAAATACTAAAAAATAATGAGACGGATGGAGACATGGTAACGGTTTTATGATTGCCTTTAATATTAGATCATAAACTTAGTGGCTAAGGTTCAAAGTTTGGAAGGCTCAAGCATTTTTAATACATTAGAGTTAAAATTACTATTGATTTAAATAATTGAATAATATGTTGTCTTATTATAATTTTTTTTCAAAAATAATATATTATATTAAAAGGTTATATGTTTAATGCACGTATTACTCACATAATATTACTGATAATACTTATAATTGTTATTTAATCTTAAAATTAAAATTTCTTAAATTTATTTAAGATCAAATATATTGAAAATAAATGAAATAAATTACTCAAATACAGTACCCTTTGTTGAAAGTGAAATGTTAAAATTACTACATAATTAAAACTTTGTGAAAAATCTTACAACTAAAAATATTAAAAGAATTAAATGAGAATTAATTAAGGTAGAGCCACCTATTCTAGGTAGGCTTTTGAAACTATATATGAAAATACACATATTTATAGAAAAACACAATATAAATTTTTCAAAAAAAAAATTATAATTTTTATTTAAGGTATGCCTCTTTCTGTATTTTATTATTTATTTTTATCCAAGCTTATCACGTCACCCCGTTCAATTTGTCATTCGGAATAGATATTTATAAAAAGTATACTTTGCCGAACAAAAAATAATTTATGAAAAGTATACATCATTTCCCACATATGTTGAAAGACATTTTCTCTATCCTAGTTTTCTTTTAAAAAAAATATTATTATGATGTCTTTTTTTGCTTTTTAAATTAAACAATATATTATTATTATTATTATAATTTAATTCAAATGCACTAACATAGTTCTATTTTTTAATCCACTTATTCAATCAATAATTGATACTATATATATATGTGTGTTCAAATTCTTAATTTTTATCATAAATAATTTAAAATTAGGGTGTTCGTGATATGGGTTGGTTTAATTTATTATTAAAAATATATCCAAATAAAAACATAAAAGTCATGTATAGTTAAGTTTGAATAGAAAAAAAATCTGAATCAACTTGTTTTTGTTTCTGATTAATTTTACAGTTTTATTGTTTAATTTGATGTTATATCATATTATATAAATACTGTATAACTTATAGAATCTACTTCTTATACGTCTAATAAATCTCTGCATTTACCTATATAGCAAGCAATCAACATCAAATCTTAATGTATTTGAAAGAAATAATAGAAGTCAATATAATGTTGATGCATATTGTTGATTTACTTTGACAATATATATAAATAAAATTACAAAACTATCAGAACCTATAAAATAGGAGTAATAACTCAACTCTCACCTACAATACTAATACCGGATTACACTTTCAAAACCACTAAACCATTAATACAATATTAACACTAAACTAAGACAACAATTTAAGACTAATTCAAACTTTAATTTAGTAAATAAAATCTGAATTAATATCAACATAATCCATTAATTCTGATTTTGAACCACCTTCATGTTTGAATTTGAATTTATCATGTTCTTTCCAACTTGGTCTATAAGAAAATGATATCGAATATCAATGTGTTTAATTCTTTGATGAAAAACAAGATTTTTTTGCAAGATTAATTGCAGAAACATGATCAACATAAATCTTGATTGAAACATCTAGATTAAAGCCAATTTGAATCAAATAACTATTAACATTATTAATCAAATAACTTTTAGACTTCTTAGAATAATATATATTTTTATATTTCACAAGAGAATACCCAAATATTTTTTTATATTTATATATTTCACAAATAAATTTCTTTTACTAGCTGGTCATTTACCACTTATATAATTATTTTCTTCTAACTAGGATATAGCAAATCACGTTAATAATAAGAAAATGTTGGCTTTTAAATGAAAATACTCATAACATGATAGTATATATTATCAATCCATATTAAATAATAACCACTAGATATATATAAGGTTTTGGATTAATAGTAATGCGTTAATCTTTTACATAATTTCACACTCATACAGAAAGAAGTTGAATAATTCAGTTCATAGAAAATATTTAAGGTGGATTCAAAATTATAAAAGAAAGGTGGAAGAGATATAATGATTTTTGTGAAATGAATTGAATAGTAAATTTTATTTATTTATAAACTAATTTATATTTTTATTTATTTAAATTTCTTATGACCGTTATTCGTACACTTGAGGTACTTTTTTTCTTCTTTGCATAAGCAAACGTTAGAGAGGACATGCATGACACACGTTTCGATGGAATCGCCACGAGTCGACTCGCCCGGGCGCGGTGAGTCCGAACACGTCACTCGTGTCCAACTCGCTGGTTTCAACCCATCGGGTAACTCCCACGTGAAGCAGTGAAGCAAGTGCGCCACGACCACTTCCAGCGCATAAAGACCCAGTTGCATTCCGGGGCAGGATCTGCGACCCGACCCGAACGGAATGAACTCGTAGTTGCTCCCTTTGAAATCAGGCACGCTCGGGTTCAGAAACCGCGACGGCTTGAACGCTTCCGGCTCCTCCCACGAGTCCCCGTCCCTTCCTATGGCCCACGCGTTTATCATCAGCCGCGACCCCTTCGGCACGTGGTACCCACACACCACCGCGTCCTCCGCCGCCGCGTGGGGGAGAAGTGGAATCGGCGGGTGCATCCGCAGCGTCTCCTTCACCGCACATTTCAGAAAGGCGAGCTTTTCAAGGTCCGATTCCTCCACGCGCCGGTCCAGACCTGCCACGTCAGCGAGTTCTTGCTGCACGCGTTGCAGGTCTTCTGGGCTTCTCATTAGCTCCACCATCGTCCATTCAATTGCTAATGCCACCGTTTCGGTCCCTCCGAACATCACGTCCTGCATTTTTATTTATTTTTTCTCACTAATTAATTAATAAATAAATAAATAAATATTAGAAATGTTACAATCCATATATAATATAAAAAGATAAGGTATATAATCCCAACAATCAATTGAGTTATATAGTATTCCGGTATCGATCCAAAGTATTATGATTAGGAATTAAGTAGTATCAAATTAATTTTAACATATACACTTTGATTTAAGTCCAAAAGTAAAAAGTCCATCAATATATTATGTATTATAAATAGGTATAATAAGCAAAACAAGTATACATTATTATTATAATAATAATTACACTTAAATATTGAACATTTCTACCAAAATAAATATATATTATTGTTATAGTAATTATTGTACCCAAATACCAAATATTTATTTGAATGACAAAATACTTTTTGTAGTTACACTGACCAAAATGATCAAATATAGAAATTAATTCTTCAATGATAATATTTATTCTCTCATCTCCACGTTAAAAACCACATAAAAAAACAAAAAGATGTAGCCAAATACAACAGAGTAAAAATTGCTTGAAACAGGTTTATCCCAAAACTCTGTCTTTTGCAATGTTTCTACACATGACGTCCTGCACAACGTGCTGCATGTTGTGCAATTGTTATCACTTATTTGTTTTTCCCTTTTATGGTCGAAAAAGTGAAAGTGAAATAGTAACGAACTTCTATGCTTTCACCTTATTCTTTGGAAAATTATGCATGCACTCTCTCATGCAATACACACTACGTGATATCATTTGTTCGTAATGTCCAAGTCCTCACTTACATTACAATTACCATTTTTAGCATTAACTTTTTTTGTTTAGTTTTAATGAATAAGAAAATATGTAAAAAGAAAGAATAATTGTTGTTTTAAATTACGCAAACCAAACCTTTTCGACTGTTTAATCTAGTGTGACACCCTAAAATAACATTAAAAATAATTATTTTAATTTATTTGATTTTTTAGAAAACAATATATATACTGAGATAAATATTCTAAACATAGAGCCAAATGTAATAATTACATGTTATGCGATTGAATTCATTCAATTTTTTATTATATATAGAAAGTTTAAATTAGGAACAGTAAACACTTGATAGTCCTTAATTCTCAGTAAAGTACAATATGTACACAAATCTTATTAAATATTAATTTTTACCATAAAAAAACTGTGTGGGTACAAGGTAGCCTTTGCAAAAAAAATATAAAGTTTTCAAAATTTCAACCATAAATTTTGCATATTTAGTTTATCATTTAAAAAACTATATTTGCAGAAAACATTTTTTTGAGAATTTTTTAACTTAATTTTTCGCTAAATTGTTTTTTACAAAAGAAAATATTTAACTTTTTTACCATCGCTTGTATGCCATAGTTAAATATGATAAATAATTAGAAGTAATAAGATTTAAAAATTATTTTTAAAAAAAGAGTTTTAAAAACTTAATTTAATGGATGAATCCCTCGATGTAAATCTGAAGAGAAGTATTTGATTGGAATAATTATATAGAAATATAAGAGAAGAGAAGAGAAGAGAAGAGTTAAAAGGGCATAGAAGTAGGATACCATGATTATGGCTTTGATGTTGTGTTTGGTGAGTGTGATGGAGTTGTGGAGGTCGTTTGATTCTTCATTCAATTTGGGATTTTCACTGTAAAAGTTCAGCAACTCATCAACCATGTCACTTTCATCGTCACAACTCTTCCCACTCCTCTTCTTCTCCACATGCTCCTCAATGATCTTATCAATGAAGCTATCCAAGGCGGCGCGTGCCTGCACCAGTCTCAAGTTGAGGCCCTGAGGATCAATCCACCCGAGACAAGGCACAAAGTCCGCAATGTTCAAGGCTCCAAACAACACTGAAAACTCCAGAATAATTGAAATGAACTTCTCCTGTTCCTGTTGGGAACTGGACCCGAACGCGGCACGGTAGATGATGTTTTTCGTGAGGTTAAACACCAGTTCCCCCACGTTAACGGGGCTGCCCACGTTCGCCGCAACGGTGCGGACGACGGTGTCGACTTCGTCTCTGACGGAGTTCCAGGACTCGGGGCGCTTGCGGCTGAAGAGTTTGATGACGCAGATTTTGCGCATCTGGCGCCAGAAGGGTCCGTAGTTTGCGAAAGCCATGTCGGCGCGGTCGTAGGTTAGGTACCTGATGGCTGCGGTGGCAGGGCGGTTGGAAAATATTTTGTCTTGGGCTTGGAGCACTTCACGCGCCGCTTCGGCATTTGAAATGACCACCGTGTGGAGGAAGCCGATGCGGAGGTGCAAAACGGCGCCGTATTGCTTGGCGATTTTGGCCAAGCCTCTGTGTGTGAACTGATCCATGATGTTGATGTTGCCTATGATGGGAAGGCCTTTTGGCCCCGGTGGATACGGCGCCGTTTTTCTGCGAATTGAAGACAGTAAAACCCACAGCACCAACGTGAACGGGATTATTAACAATGGTAGGAGTAAATCCATGGTGTGGATTTTGGTTACGAAATCTTATGCCGTTATTTAGTATTTTGCAGTGTTAACAAAACTTTTATTCTGATTCCTATATGATATTCTGCTGTTTTGATTATGATCGGAATGAAAGGAAAGGAGTAGTTTGAAAAGTTTGTACAGATTGTAATCCCGTGAGTTGCTACGGTAGGGCAGACGGTTCCTTTTATGGGCTCACTTACCGGTCGTTTTATTAAGAAAAAGCTGCAATTCGTTGATTTCTTTTATAAAATCGATAGTTTTAAATTTCTTAACAGATTTTTTAATTTAGATAATGTAAAAATAATTTTGTTAAAACTATTTTTCTTTTAGTGTATTGGTTTATATTATTTTTGTTGAATAATTTGATAACACGAAGAAGTTGGGTTTTTTAAAATATATATTATTATTTGTGTAATTATGTTGTCTTTCTTATTTTTTGAATAAAAAATTTGTATGATTAAGTTAAACGAAACAAGAATAATTAAATGATAAAAATAATGAATATTCATACAAATAGTGAAAGTGGATTGTATGATGATGAATGTGTCATGGTAGAAGTAACAAATATGTTGGACGTTATAGAAAATATGTTTTTGTGAGATGTAAAAGTATCAAAATTGGAAGATCAAAGACTAGACGTATCGAAATAGATGATCCAGATCGAAACAAACTAAAAAAGTGTTTTTATTGTAAAAATGAAGAACACAATAAGAACAATTGTTCGTATCGACAATAGCGTGTCATCACTTGTAAATAAACTTTTTTATTATAAAAAAATACCTCACATTTTCTTGAATTTTCATTTATTATGCTTATATGTCATTCAACTAACATGTGCAAATTTACATAATACTGTAATTTGCAAATAATTACAATTAACACATTATAACAAATATAAATTTTACCACTCTTTAAAATAATATACAGAAAAAAATATATTTTTAAAATTTGTAAATATACCACAAAGTAAAAAAAATTAAGACCTTTCACGCATTAAACCTATTTTTTTCACAACCAAACTAAAGTTGTGCTTGACTGACACAATTTCAGTGGAGAAAAATACAACTGAAGTTGTGCACGGGTAACACAACTTCAGTTGTATTATTTTACACTGACTAGTACAAAATATGAATATGACGACCCCAAACAAAGATAGTTGCCCTAAAGGGGATTGGAGTCGACCAAATTCCAAAAATCTACCCTTTACTATTATTTTTTTATTTTTAAGGTTTATTTAGGTATTTGTTAGGTATTTTAAGGTTTTAGTTCCTATGTTTTCACTTGTCAGAAAAATTTGAAATTTTGCATGATGTTCCCTAGTATAAATTTAGAGATTTATCAAACCATTATGATTATATTACATTCACAAATTTATTACTCATACATATTCTAACATGAAATCTTATTATTTTAGTGCTTATTTTGGATATAACATGTTGAGTGGGAGGGGAAGTGCAAATGAAAAAAAAACCTCACTTGGATGCACCTTAAAATATTTAAAATATATTTGTTCACTCACTTTAAAGCAATATGAAAATTATGAGTATGGTTACTATGTTATGCACTGGATATCGACTATTGTGCAAGCTGAAATTGATAGAGGTTTCAAGTAATACCTCAATACAAAAACATTTTAAAATTTGGGGTTTATGATTCATATTTTGTACAACATTTTGTAGAATGTTATATGTACAAATTTATTGTATGTAGACTTTTATATTTAAATTATGATATTACATGCATTATTGTTATAAAAATTTGATATTTTATGCAAGATTAGAGTATATGCATAATAATAAAATATTTTATTTTAAAAAAATATACTTATAACGAAGATTCCATCTGGAACCCTAAACCATTTGTAACCGTCTTTAAAAATATGTTTTTTTTTTAATTTTTTGTTTTCAACCAACAATCATTTATAATGACAGTTCTAGAACTGTCATTATAAATCATTTGTTTATATTGACATCCAGAGTAACAATGGTTATCAAACCGTTTTAATATAACATTTTTAATCTTCATTAAAACACTATTATGCAGAATATTATGTCATCTAATAAGATTGATCCAAATAGTGGTGGAGTAATCGCCTTGAGGAAGATGATGGTGCACATGATGGCTTTTTCTCGTGGTGAAGAAGCACTTATGAAGAACGTGTCTTCGGCAACAAAGAAAGCATAGAGACTCAACGTTCCGAAAGAAACAGAAAAGGAGAAAACAGAGGTGCATGATGAACCCTAAACTAAAAGGAATAACAAAAATAACAACAATGAACAATAATACCGAGAAAAGAGAATTTATTATTCAATGTGTTTAGTAATTACAAGGGTGCATTATATAAAAAGGCAAAACAGTAAACAAAAGGTCCAAATATAAGGGCAAAGGAGTTACAAATAGAAAAATTCCAAAATAAATTAACAAAAAAACAAACTAACAAACTTTATCATCATCCATACCCAACTTAATTAATTAACATATTAAACAAAATTGTGCAAATACCACTACATAATTTCAACACGAAACTGAGTACCATTCTCACGACTTTGTTTTTATCGGTATTAATAGTTTCAAATAACACCATTTTCATATCTGGGCTAACCAAGTCAAAGTGGTAACTCTATGGATTTAATTAATTGAATTGAATTTAATTTAATTTTAAACAATATACTTATTACACCACATTTCCATCTTCTCCTTTATCTCTTTTTAAGCTGTCTCGGTATGTTTTAATTTGATTAGTTTATTTTGAGTGACAAACACAGTTACCAAATGGACAAAGAAAAAGAATAAAAATAAAAAAAGGAGGTGAAGAACAAGGACTGAAAGGATTGAATACCGAGCTCTTTATGGAGTTGAAAAATTCTCGTACAAATATAATAATGCCTAAAAAATGACAGTTGAGGAATCGTCTCTCTAAATTTAAATATAACAAGAAAGATGGCATACTGGTAATTACAAATGGAAGCTTCAACATTGATTCATTAGTTTTAAGGTCTTTCATTGATATTTCTTACGTTAAAAGTTTCCATCCAATATCAAATTTGTTCAACCAATTAATAAGCAAAAGACAATTTTGAAAATCGAAACATAGTTAACTTCATGTTTATCCTTTTATGGGTGACAGTTTGGAATTTGTTACTCTTTAATTAATGTGGATGCTTTTGTTATAATTTTTTTTCTTAATAATTTAAAATATTTTTTTATCAGCAATAAAAATTAATAAATATATATTACTTCAAAGTGATCCAATCCTTTTACGATACAAAAGTGCTCCCAGTTTTGTTATCTAGTTGAATTGCCACCCCATAATCTAAAACATAATCTTATTACACAACCTCCTTTTCTTTATCTATATTTTTTATAAGAGAAAAGAGAGAAAGTAAATTACTATTTAATCCATTTTGAAAATAAGAAAAAGAAAAGTATAAAAATATGTCTGATAGAACAATTATATTCCAAAGATATTTTTCACCTGATTCATAAATCTAGTGTAAATAAATATACAACGAAAGTTTCCATGGTTAAAAAATATTACCAGGGGAGGTTTTAATAGTAATTTTTGGCTGTGCCAATATTAATGGTCTATTTTGAAATCTTTGTTTGTTGGGCTACAACTTGCATGGGCTAATCAGAATCAAGAGTCACTCCTTGGACCTTCTCTCTCTCTATATATATACACACTCACATCGTAGCCCCACTGAATGATTATAGTTGGAATCTGGTGGTTTACATATAAAAAAACCATGTTATTTATTGGGATGCATGTGACTTAGTTTGCTTCAATTTTTTTATTAAATAATCATTTGAATTAAACATAATAATTAGCTCTAGGTTTGATTTGGTTTAAATTTAATATAAAATTTGAGTTAAACAAAATCAATGTTTTCCAGATTTATTTGATTCTTTTTTGTAGTTTTTGTTATTATAAAATTGTCAAACCTTTTATTATAAAATATTTTTTTACAGAAAATATATAATATTTTCTAAAAAAGTTGTTAAACATCTTATAATAATAAAATATTACCAAAAATACATGTTAATTATTATTTTATTAATAAAAAAAAATTATTTTGTGACAAAAGGTATGTCACAAAACAAATAAAACCGGTTACCAAATATTAGTGAGATAATTTATAACAAAATTATAACGTTGTCATAAGACAGAAAACATATTGTTACAAATAATTTATTTTCTGTCACAAAATTATACATATCACTTTAAAAAATATTATTTTGTTATAAATTGTTATGAGACAATCTATCATAAAATTATAAGATTGTCTAAATAAGTATATGTAGTTATTTCAACAAACATTTTAACTTGAAAGAGGACAAATGTGGTTTAAAGAGATAAAATGAATGAATCTTTAAAAGTGAAATAAAATTGATCTTTAGTTTAAAGTTGGATAACACACTTTAAGTGAATGTGATGTTTTATCCAAGATAACACTCCAAGGTAGTCACTTAAAAAAAAAAAAAACACATTATTTTTTCTAAAGAAATACTCTTTTTCTTGTATTTCTTCTTTATTGTATTTCGATATATCTTACAACTGAGTGGACATCTATTTATAGATTTTATGAAGTTCTTATAGAAAAATTTTCATTATAGTTTTAAAATCCCACTAACAATATAATAAAATCTCACTCACAAAACTGTCTTTCTATTCTTTTATTTTTAGTAATTTTTAATTTTAAAACCTACAAATTAACATTTAAAGTTTATTCAACATGTTGAGAAAAAAAAAAAAAAAAATATATATATATATATATATATATATATATATATATATATATATTACTGGGGTTTGCACTACTGTTATCATAATGGTTGTGACTTGGTGGTAAAGGTATTATTTTCCTTTCATTCGAGTGAAATCACTAGTCAATTTTGTCCATAAAGATTGAGCACCTAAACGAGTACTAGTATGAGACCCTCTGGAAGGTTGAAGAAGGCTGAAGTAGAAGGAACAGAAGGATAAGCAAGTATTTCCTCCATACTTAGAAATGATGGGAGGACAAGAACAAATCCACCTTCCAATTCGCATCAACCAAGACCCACATATTGCAACTCTTTTAATGCACTTCAAAAATCCAAGACACTGCACCATTATGCAACATTCACATTACCTCCACTACTACCAATCATCCCTGCCATACCTATTCGATATTGTTTCTTCAGGTCCACCACATGTCATCTTTGTCACGAGGCCACTACCACAGCTTCCACCAAAATTCTAATCTTTAAGAAAAAGCCAACACCATCCCACCCAACAATATCCCCTCTCCATTCCATGTGCTTTACGCAATATACATATACACCATCGTCAATCTCTTTACTTAATGGACTTGCAATTATAATAGCTATAGAGGTTTTCAACTTGCAAAGCCAATGGCTAACCTTCTCAGAGGAAGTGCTTCTTATATGTAATTAGCAGACCAACATAATCTAATCTATAGCAGAAATAAAGACTATAATGCACTGCTGCTATCAAACATGATGCAGAACAAACATCATGTGTTATCATTTATGCTAATTAATATACATAAAAAAAGGAATACATTTGGAGATCTAGACATCATTATGTGGTTCTTTGTGTATATTTATCTCTCATAACACAATGGGTATTGGTAATTGATTCTTAAATCTAAAGAACTAAATTTTTATGCAGTTTTATTATTAGAGCAGTTGTTTGTTCTGATAGTTTTTATTTAGAGTACTATAACAGGTACTTATATAACAACACTGTTCTTGTTCTTGAATATTGAGAAACATGTATGATATAATTTAAGTTCTTATTAGAAAGAATATTTAATATAATATTTGTTGACGTTTCTAAATTCTATGAAACACTATAGGGTCCATGAAAAGCCAAATAACGAATTTCATCACCACAATTACACCATTTTATATGCTTTCACTTAGGTATTTCATGCTTGGGTGCTCCAATAACAAGGAGACATTTTCCAGAATAAAGTGAACTAAGTAATAAAGAACTTTGAGTTTGAGTAATTATATGTGTCCTAAACACGAACCGGGACTAAGAGATTTTACGTACTAGTGTTATTAATAATATGCTCTGGATTGCATGTAGTGTAAAGAAATTGGTGGGAAAATAGAGGTGGGGACAAATTGCACTTGAAGGCAAATCAAAGTTGCATGTCTTGTCTTCATTCATCATCACCATGGCCTAACTTTTGCAGCTTTATGGAAGGGTTAGGGGATTTTGTGAATGCGAATACACGAGTGCTCCCAGTGCAATGCGAAGGGTATAAAAGGGTGGTATGAGGTAAGTGCTGTGCATCATAATCTAGGAAAACCAAAACATGGGGTGTGTGAGGAGTGTGTTTGGGGTGTTTCTGGTGACTGTTGCGATTGTAAGCCCTTGTTTAGGTAATGTGAAAAATGATTTTCATGAATTAAAGGGTGGCAATGGCATGGTCAACTCTACCGCTGAAGTTTCTCGTGGTTTGAGGGGAGATGTTGGTGTGAATGGGACAAACTCGTCGGAAATGTTATTAGGTGAAATGAAGTTCAGTGGGGGGAACGGTGGAAAAGGAGGAGGTGGTGGCGGGGGTGGAGGTGGGAGTGGAGGAGGAGGTCAACATAAAGGGCGAAAAAGAAGGGGTGGAGGAAGTGGCGGTGGAGGTGGAGGTGGAGGAGGCTCAGGTGGTGGTGGTGGAGGTGGAGGAGGCTCAGGTGGTGGTGGTGGAGGAGGAGGAGGAAATGGACAGGGTCATGGATGGGGTGGAGGGAGTGGTGGAGGAGGGGGTGGAGGGGGTGGAGGTGGTGGAGGTGGATGGGGAGGAGGAAGTGGAAGTGGTGGAGGTGGTGGTGGTGGTGGTGGTGTAAGTGGGGGAGGAGGAGGAGGAGGTGGTGGTGGCAGTGGTGGAGGTGGAGGAGGTGGTGGTGGTGAGGGTTGGGGTGGAGGTGGAGGTGGAGGTGGTGGGGGAGGAAATGGCAAGGTGAAATGTTGGGTGTGGGGATGTGATAAGAACAAGTTACAAGAAAGGAGTGGAATTGGGTCAACAAATTCTAAGGGATAATTGTGGCTTTGTTGTGCATGTTTTCATAACTTCACTTTATGTTTTCTCTACTTACCACAATAATTTCTCTATACTTTTTATCCATTAGGGAGGGGATTCAGTTAAATTTGTTTTCCCCTAATATCACTTATTTAACATTTTGGTGAAAAAAAAATGAAAATAGGGAAGAGTGAGATATGTCTTGATATACAAAATTTTTGTATGCTATTTCCATCATAATAAAAGGCTAATTTTGATTGGTTTTTGGGTACAATGCTCTTCATTTAATGCTTTCATCGTTAATGAATTAAAAAAAACATTTTTTACTTTGGTTTTTTGGAGGGAAAATAGTATATGCTTTATAAAAGAGATTGGACACAAAAGTAATAAACTTATTATAAATACGAGATAAATGATGTTATATATTAATAATAGATTAGGTATTTAAAATCTTTAATTAATGTATAGTGTTTATTAACAACTTAAAATTGTGTTGATTAATAACACTTATCTGATTAAAAGTCAACTTTTAAAATCTTAAAAAATATTTATGAACAATAGTGTTCCAACAAAATTAAATGAATTAGTTGTATTAATTGAAAAATATTATTAATCTAATCTTTTTCAAGAAGTCAAAAAATAAACTTAAAATAAAATTTATGTTTTGTTAATTAAGTAGTCTCCCTAGTGTGAAAATTTTGCCCTAGGTCATTAACATTCAAGCTTCGACCAGCTAGGGTGGTAAACACTTTCGGAAAGATGTAAAGAAATTTTTTCAATTTCATTAAAAGCCATTCAATGGTAGCTATACTTACATTTTAACATTGAAATTAAATTAAATTTATATTATTGTTTAATAAATTATTTTTTCTTTTTTATTCATTTATGTATGTCTTTGGTATTGTAGGATGACAATATTATTATTATTGTGTTGACAAAAAATAATGTCATAAAATACATGAATACAACAATTTAATTAAACTTATAACAAAACTATTAAAGAAATAACGAAAAAATATAATAGTAGGATTTTGTTCATTGAATAAAAAATTTAAAAAAAAGGGAAAAGGGAAGACACGTTAGTCTATGAGCAAAATGAGTGATAAAATGGGTTGGGAGAGGAAATAACAAACAAGCGAAATGCTTACGTTTTGAAATTTGATTATGAGGGTTAAGAATAAGAGAGATGACAATGATAGAGGATATGGAGGGGAAGTGGTTGACGGTGATGGTAAAGAATATGAACGATTTGACTAAGTCTTCCTACGGGTTCAAGACAAAGAAAAGATAAGCATATTTGTGTTTATAACTTAATGGTGTCACATGTGTTGTAATGATAAAAATAAAAATAAAAATACGAATATACAAGCGTGAAAGCGTTTGTGTTCTCGTTAATATTTAATAATATTTTTATAATAATTTATAATATTATTAATTTAAATAAAAATAAAAATGACATTAAATATATAAATAATATTAATAATATTTATATTAATAATTATATTAATATTGATAATCATACTAATAAATATAATAATAATCATAAGGTAATACTAATAAATATAATAATAATTATAATATAATAATAAAACATGTATGGTGTATTTGTTAAAAAAAAGTTATTAGTTAAGAAACTTGGGTTCCAATCCAACTACTCTAATAAAAATAGATTTAAATAATTATCTATGAATATATGATAAAAAATACATCTTATTTAATTAATGATGGTAAGGTTGATACATATATATCCTACCGTTTATTCTGTTAATCTAAAATTATTCATTTAATCTAAAAAAAGTTTATCCACAAATATTTTTTTATTCGAAAGAATTAATCTGGAAATATTATTTTATTATGTAGCGGAGTAAAATGTTTCTTTACTATTCAATATTTTACTACAATGTACTAATATTTTTTGTGATGATTTTTATTCACCATCTCTTACTAGAATATTATACAAGGTGATAAAATAAAAAAAGGTAATGACATGTGAACAACTACATAAATTTATGTTACCAATGCTATACAGTAGAAGTCAACGGTGTATTTATAGTACTTTAAAAAAAATCAAGAATCTTTAAAAATGAACTTATGTACTAAAGTCTTATTTTCAAACACAATTTACTTATATTAGTAATTTTTTTACAATTTTATCTACTTTTATAAATTCAAAATAAATCCATTTTTTTGTAAAATTTACCACATCGGGCACGTAATTTAAAGAAATTAAAAAGTTAAATGAATAATTTGAGAATAAAAAAATAGTTTTTAAATCTAAATTGAAAAAATAAAATTATTTTAATTTTTAGATGTAATGGTTTAATATATAAATTCTAACATTTTTGGATATAAATATATTTTAATAAAATAATATTATTTTAATATTTATCTTATAATTATTATTTTTAAAAATAGTTCGGCTTATTGACTTATTTAGGTCACGAGCAAAATAAATGAGCCCAAATTTGTCAGTTATTTTTTTTTTATCTGACCCAACACATCTTAGAGAATATTTGTGTCAAGCCATTAGAGTAGGTCTTTTTTTGTCAACTCTATATTATACTTTATAATTTATTTTTAAAAATATCATTTTATTTTCTTAAATTTTTTGTTCACTTGGCATCTTCCTTTTCATTTTAATACAGGGTTTTTTTAAATAGTTTTAAATAAATAAATGTATGCAGACACCTATACATTTAATACAGAGCTATAACACCGACACCTCTCTTGAACTTAAGTGGAAACCTTACATACATAAACTTTAAATTGTGACAACATTTGCAAGCTTTTCATTTTAATGAACTGTTTTCGTTGTTTAATTAATCTCGTCACGTTTTAACTTGGTGCATTCTCTTTACTATATTTTCACCATTCTTTTTTTTTTTTCATTTATTCTTATCATTGTGCTATGTTGTCATTGTTAACTGAGACAATTCCTCTTATAAACAAAGACAAGACACAACTGATAGTGTTTCCAAAAAGAATGAAAAAAGAAATTATGTTTTTTTTTTGTGGTTCACTATTGTTTTAACAAAAAAACTAAATGAATCATTAAGGTTTAGTTCATCTCTCTTTTGTGTGTTGCTTGTTTACCCTAGAAAATCCTTCTTTATAAAGATAACAATTAATTTGTATTTGTTTTTATTGATATTCAATACATTCTTTTCTTTTATTCTTCTTTGGTTTTATAGTATCTATAGGTAAGAGGTTTGCACACGTATAACATTCGTATAACATTCGTACGATACGTATCGGTAAAATATTTAATTTAAAAGTAATTTTAGAATTTTTGATAATTCTAACATGATTCGAATATCATTTTAAAAATAATAAATACATTAATTTTTTAAAAATTCAAATTTATTGTATAAATTTTTATTATGATTATAAAAATAATAAACAAATTATTTAAAATCAATCATAAAAAATATATTTAAAAAAAAATAATACTTCAAACATACTTGTGCACATATTTATTGTCAATTTATATAATTTATAATTATATATGTCTTATATTTTTAAATAATACGTATCAAAGTGTGTGTCCATGTATATGGTACGTATATCATTAGTATCGGTTGAAAAAAATGAAAATTTTTGGTTTAATTTAAGGCTTTGTTTACATCTAGCAATTTATGGAAGTGTTTGGCTTCCTTAAATTTGTAATAGAAGGATTAATGATGTGGTTAAAATAATTGTTGAAGATATAAATGAATAGGTAGTGCAGGGTAGCTATAATCTTGAATAATCATTTTTTTTTTAAAGTTTAGGGAGAGTTTGGGAGAGAAGGGGAGAAGAAGTAGGTAGAGGAAGCATACGTAAGCAAAAATATTCCATAGCATATGCAATATGCAGTGTGCAGATGAATCCTTCAGTAGCAGCCATCACGATGTTGAAATTTCATTTGCTATTTATTCTCTCTTAATTTCGCAGCTGCTATTAGAAACCACGTTACGGAAGTTGTTGGGAACGGGTGGGATATTGTCATCACGTGATTGCCACCAAATAATAAAGCCTTTTTATATTTTTGGTTAGTTTGATTTTGGTGGAATAAAAGCCCACAAGTTTTATATGCACTTGTGGAATTATTCTCATATCACCACATTTCTTTTAAAATAATGTTTTCTTACGTATATAAAAAATATTTTACGTATTATTATTTAGCTATACTTTTTTTTTATGTAAAAATGAATACTTCTCCATATATTTCCATAAATATTATAGTTTAACTGAGAATTATCATTTTCGCATAGAGCATATGGACCACTTGTTTTTGTGTTTCAATTTCATGTTAGTAAAAAAATGTAGGTGTGTGTTAAAAAAAAGGTAATTGCAAAGAAGCTCAATTAGAAAAAAAAGTAGCATTTTTTTTGTTTTTTAAATGAATTTAATTAAACATGTAATGTAAACATTACTAATAAATAATTATTTTATTAAAATATTTTAAAAGAAAAATTAACCAAACATACCTAAAATGTGTATAGCTGTTTTTTTAGCACAAATTTGATTTTAGATATTGCTATTTTGTAAAATTAACCTTAACTAAAAGTAAGTTGAAATTATTTAAAAACAAGTTCCCAATGAATTTTTCAACCTAACCATGACTCTTTTTTTTAACTTTTTTAAGAGGAAAATAAATTCTTAAGAAGAAAAGGTTAAGTGATATTTTAGTTTAGAAATAAAAGTGAAAAATTAATATGAAAAAGAAAAGAATTTAAATTTAATGTCACCATTTGCTTTTCAGGATCATTAATGTTTTATTTATTAATATTGATTTAAAGCAATGAAACTTGACACTCTCCCCAAAACTTTCATTTTCTTTCCTCAACGTCTTCCTTCCACCTCTTTTTTTAATAGAAAAAAGCCAACTTATGAGGCTAGTTGTTGCATTTAATTAATTCCTAATACCCTCCTTTTTACCTTCTTAAACTATAGTTGCATAGTGTTAACAAATTTCTATTAATAATAACATTAATTGCATTTATTTTTTTCATATTTTAAGGTGTATTGACAAAAAAAATCAAGGTGGAAGAATTTGTTGGAATTCTTATTAGTAATCAAGGTTCGAACAAAATATACAGATTCAAATGAATAGATATATAGATAACACATCTTTTGTTTGAATTAAAAAATAAATTTAAAGAAAAAGTGTGAACAACGTGAAATTATCTTAATTAAGAAAAATATAATAAAAATGAAAGAAAAGTTTTTAAAATTTGTGAATGATATGATAGATTAATAAATTTTTAAAATTATAAAATAATATATAATAATTAATTTATTTATATTATTATAAATTAATTTTAACTAAATAAAAAATAATAATGTTATAATTAATTAATAATTTTAATTTTATTATTATTACTATTATTTAGTTTTATTTATTCTTTATAATTCTTTTAATTATTTATTATAGTTGTTATTTCATAAATTTATTATTTATTTTAATTATTATTTTATATATGTTTATTAATATTTTTTATTATTTTAATAATAATAATAATTATTATATAATTAATTATATTTATTTTATTATAATATAAATATTAATAAATTAATAACATAAAAATATAAATATATATATATAATAAAGTATATATTCATAATCGATTATAAATATATATTTTATTATATATAATTTTACTTTTTTCGCAAATCTTTGTATACGAAAAAAAGTCAAAAATGTTTTTATCTCATTTTCTATTTTTAATTAATTTTTTTATTGAATTTTGTGTTTTATTCTACATTCTTCGCTTATAAGACATTTTCATGAAAAGAATTAGTGAAATTACATTAATACTTGATTAAGTGTCATAATTTGATTCCTTAAAGTTGACTAACAATATATGTAGGTCAAAATCCATTATATTTTTACCAACAAACTATTGACAGTTAATGACAATTTTTGTTTATCACTAAAAGTTAATAGATGAGAAACTAACATTTGACATTTCAAAGTTGCTTAAACTATTCTTCTTTAGATGATTTTCGAAGTAATTTTAAACACTCGACTTTAAAAATAAAAGATATTATTTTATTCATTGAAACAATAAATATTTTATGTACAATAATAAAGTATAAATTATATATGTATATGTAAAATTGTGAGTTGTTTGAAGTGTTTTAGAATTTCTTCAATTAAATCCGAATGAAACATATCATGTAAGCAGTTTATATTGAAGATACCCTAATGATTTATCATTTTAAATAATTTCTCTTTACCTCAAATGGCCTCTCAAGAAAAATACATAAATAACATATTATGAATCATAATTCATCTTTCATGAAAAAATTGTAAAATTAGTCCCTAAATGTAGGAGTGATACAGAAGAAAAACTAACAAGTATTCAATATTTTAAAAATTACTTGCACAAATTTATTATTTTGAGGACTACAAAAATTAATAAAAAATGATAGTTGAGAAACGAAGAATATGATACTTCAAAGCTGCTTATATGATTTTCGAAATAATTTCAAAGAACTCAACTTTAGAAAATGAAAATATTATTTTATTCATTGGAACAGTAAATATTATTATGGATAATACTAGAATCTAAATTATATATATAATTTAGAGTTTTTTTGAAGTGTTTTAGAATTTTTTTTTATTGAATCCAATGTATGAAACATGTCATGAGTTGCTTATGTCGGAGATATTCTAAACTAATAATTTATCATTTGGAAAGTAATATAATCTCGTATTAAAAAACACATTTTTAGTTGACTTGAGTTGTGAAAGATGATTGAAAGAAGCATAGACACAGTTATCACAGTGATGGGGCCCTAGAGATACTTGGCCCGAGTAAGAATACTAAAACTTTCGATTCTAGTATACTCCATTTTCTTCTCATTTTGCCAAAACAAAAACTTCACTCCATTGTTACCTTGCTTAATTAGGTGCAAGATAAGATTGTTATGTGGGATCCATCACACCTATAACCTTCTTTCCTTTTCATAACACCAATAATTAAAATTACAGAATAACTTTACAATGTCGCAGATAAAACCTAAGTTCTATTTCTCCTTTGTCCAAACATGGTGGTAAAGGAAACTTCAAAATCAAAATAAGGTTGTTTCTTTTAGATTTTCTTGTCCAACCAAGGCCACACAAAAAAAGGTAAAAAGATAATAGATTTTGGAGGTGAAGAAAGGATAAAGATAGGTGGTGAGAAGAATGCAATATAAAAAAGAAAATAGGAAAATTCACCTGTCAGAGGGTGTGCCCCGTTGATTAGGCAGCACCAAAATCTAGTTAATCGGAAAAGTCCAAATGAAAAGGTTTGGAAGTAGTAGCTCGAAGCACAATTGTTTTGTTGGGAGTGATGGCGAAAGGTTCACTTCATGAGCCCTTCCACCATCTTGCGTGCAACTTCCACATGATTCTATTTCAGTACACCCTTTAACCACTTCTTCGCTCTTTCCATTCATTAAGTACATGTTTTCCAACCAACACTTCTCACTTTCAAACTCACCCACAACCACGCATTACATAACACACATTACAACATGAAAAAAAACAGACTATAAATTAAACTCAATATCCAAATCAATATCAATAATAACATAATTTAATGTCTAACAGCTAACATTAACACCTACCTACCGCACCCAACCAAGGTTAAAATTAAAAGGAGAAAAAAAATATAGACACTAACTCAGGGCCCCACTCAACCGGGTCCATTGGTTCAACCTCTTCCTATCTAGTCTCATAAAAAAATACAAAAAATAAATAATAATCAAAAACCGGGAACCGACGGTGGCGAACCGGTGTCCGGTCCAGGCTCCGCCTCCTTCTTCTGCCGCATCTCCAGAACCTTCCGGTGGTGGTTCGAGTGCAACTCGCTCGAGAAAGTAGGACTACACGCGGGTCTATATTCGGGTAATAACCGACCCGACTTGTACCGAACTCCACACGCATTGCACAAGGTCTTTGCCCCGAGCGGCCCAGTTCGCCACTGAGGAGTTTTCTGAACGCCGCAATGGCTGCACCGTCTCGCCGCGCCACCGTCCGGCGCGGCCCGTTTCTTTGCCCTCTTATCCTCCGGGTGGTGGTCTTTAGACGCAGCGGCGCAAATTAACAAAGGGCTGGAGGGAGACGACGTGTCGGTGAAAGACGAGGGTGACCTGAGTGGCCAAACCCGAACACCGGTTCTGGTTCGCTTGCTTCTAGGCTTTGCCGGAACGAGGGTTTTAAAAGTGAAACCGGCGTTTCCCGGTTCCGGCGGTTTCTCAGCGAGGCTCTGTGAGACGGTTGCGGGGAAAGAAAGAGAATATTTGGAGAAAGAATCTTCGATGAAATGAGATACCCATTCCAAGTCCGCAACTTCCTCCGCCTGTAAAAATGACGACTTTGGTGAAAAAAGGAACGAAAAAGTTAGCAACGCGAAATGGGTAGGGAAGAAGTACCGGAAGAGTGAGTTCGGTATTGAAATTGTCGTTAAAGGAGGGGTTGCAATTGTAACTGTCGTGGTTGCTGTTGTGGGGGGAGACAGAGGTTGAGTGGTGGTTGTGTTTGTGTTGGTCGGGTTCTTCGTTTTCGAGGAGCGAAAAGTCGAGGAGGTCGTCGACGAAGAAGTCGTCGCAAGCGGTGACGTTTTGCATGTTAAGGTCCTCCGGGAACGCTTGGGGGCTGAGTTTGAGGGACATGTCTTTCCTGAAACTGCTCTTCAACACTGCTTCCAAACACTCCATTGCAACCTTAAACTATGGAACAACAATTGCTTTATTAATTTTGACAAAAAGATTCCTGAAAAAAACAAAAACATTGAAGGGGAGGGTTGCAGTGGTTACCTGAGAGAGAAGAGAGGGAAGAGAAGAAGGATGAAATTGAAAGAGAAAGAGAAAGAGAGAGAGGGTGGAGGATGGTGAGTTGGTTAAAGCATCATTGAATGAGGGCTGAAATGTGCCTCTTTCTTTGCCCCAACAATAAATAATAAATAATAAATAAACCTTAGAACTCCCTAATCTTACTTTTCCTTCTGCTTTATCACTCTCAACTCTCTCTACCCTCTCCACCACCACCACCACCACCACCATCACCATTATCCAACCTCCTTTTATACATTAAGAATAATAAATAATAAAATATCAACACTAAATGCTCATTAATAAAATATATATGTAACACTGAAGTATTTATCACTGTATTTAAACGGACACCGTTTAATTGATTTTTAGTAATTATATACAGGATTAAACATATGTAATAACAATTATGAAATTGATATTTTTTAAATAAAATGAAATATTTTATAACTTGGTAAATTTTAAAAAACTATTACTTAATGTGTATTAGAAAAAATATAAATGATAATGAAATATTATATCTAATAGTATGATTGCTAAAAAAAATGAGACGTTATATTTTTCGTATCTTTCTAATATAACTTTTGTAAGAAAATTGATTTTCTTTTAAGATGTTACAAATTAAGAAAAAAAATCCAAATTTATTGTTGTTCTTATGATTTTAAATTTTAAATGTTATTTTTATTATCCATGTTTATCATGTGTTTATTATATTTGTTTTTTTAATAAAAAAACTACCCTTATATATTTTATTAGTATTATTATTTATTTGTTGTTTTATTTTTAAATTGAAATTTTGAAATCTATAATTTTGATTTAAAATTTAAAACTTCACACGTCAAAACACAACATTATATAAAAATTAATACTTAAAGTTTTAACATAATTTACAATCCATTATCTAAAATATACAAAAAATTAAAGTTATATTGAAATTTTAAAATTCAAAGTTAAAAGCAAAAAAAAAAATCTTAATTATTTTAATATTTTATTTTAGAAATAAAAATAATAATTATAGAAATAATACTATTTAAATTTCAGAAGATAAATATAAATTAATAAATCAACTATGGAATTGAAATTTAACTTTCAAAAATTAAAATCATAATAATTATATTATTATTAACTGTAAGAAAATATTAATCATAATTATTACTATCTGAATTTAAACATGTAAATTTTCGCTATTTGTATATTTTTTACTATTTCAACAATTAAATTTTTTTATTTAAGTGAATCAAGTTAATTGTACTATTATTTATTATTATTATTATTATTTCTGAAACTTAACTTTTTAAATTTTTAAATTTTATGAGAAATTTAAATTTAAATTTAAAATAACTATTTTTAAGTACAAATAAGATTTATTTTTTGTGATTCTTTTATATTATTTTTTTACGAATGTATTTTGTTTTGGGTTAAACATTATTAGTATTATTATTAAAATTAAAATTATTACAATTCGTATAAAGTTTTTATTTATTATTATTATTATTATTATTTATACATTATTATTATTATATGATTATAATAAAAAAAATTTAAGAAATATAATATCATAATAAGTCATTCTAATTTTTAATTAAAAATTATGGCATAGTTAATTGTTGAAAACAATCATTTGTCATATTAAATTAAAATAAAATAAATAAATAAAATTAAAAATATTTATTCAAATTTTAAAATAATTAATTGTATCAATAAATAATTATTATACGTGGTAATTTATAATGAATTGTAAAATATGGGTTCATTCAAGTTAAACTCGTATCCTTTGTTATTCCTCTTTACCTTATTATTCTTTAAAGCTTATTCTTCTTAACCTAAATGCGCAGCCTCATAAAGTATTTATGTGAAAATGTGTTAAAATTTCCAATATTACCATTTAATACTATATATTAGAATAATAATATGCATAGCGATCATTTTTATTTCTGAACAATCATAAAATAGGTATTAACAATGACATTATATTATATATATAATTAAATTAATTTTTTTCGTTGTCTTCAATTTTCAATTTACATATCTTTATATTCATTTCACTAAAAAAAAAACTAATTAAATAACAATAAAACATTAATTTTAGATAAAAATAATTAATTAATATATTAATAAAATTATATATTATTTTATAAACTAAAAAATTATTGACATCTAAAATAAATTTATTATCAATAAAAATTTATAAACTATTTTTTAAGTTAATATTTAAAATTAGTTATAAGATTTTAAATACTAATTATTTCATATTTTATATATTCAAATAATTTTTAAAATATTAAAACAAATAAATTTTTTAATTTTAATAGTTAATATTAAATATTAATTTAAAAACTAGTTTATAAATCTTTATTAACAATAAATACTACTTTAGATATTAATAATTTTTTACTTTATAAAATATATGTAATTTAATTCATATAATAACTAATTATTTATTATTTTTAAATTAATTTTATTTAATATTTTTTTAATATTTCAATGTGATTCTTCTTTATTTGATTACAATCTAAATTTTAATGTAATTCTTCTTGATTTGATTACAATATTAAAAAAATAAAACGAGTAATTCCACTTGTATGTGAAATGAATTGAATCATATATATATACTGGTAGGTAACGACAGATTTTGCCAGTAAAAAATGTATGTATTTAAAAAAATTAATTTAAAAATAATTTTAAGAGAATAAACATATATTTTTCCAAAAAAAAAATAGATTTATTTGTTTGAGTTGAACTCGATTTAACTAAATAATTCGAACCAAAATAACTTTCATCGTTTCAGATCAAAATTTGGAGCCAGAGAGTTCTTGAGCCAATGAAAACCCCATATTGACTCTCTTTTTGTTCATACATTTCAGGCAAGATTTTAAAAAATAATTTGATGATAATCTAATACCCATCATATTAAAAAAAAAATTACTTGACATCTCTAAATAATAATGTTTTTTATTTTTAATTTGAATTCTAATATATATTATTATGTTATTAAAGTGGAATGTGAATGAATGTATTTTTTTTTAAAGTGTCAAAGAAACATTATTAAAAAAAATTGGTTGTGAATTTGTTTACAATAATGATTTCAGTGATAGAACATTTATCAACTATGCAGATTCTAAGAGAAAAAGAAAAATAATGGCCCTGTATTTTGCCAACCTTACCGATTCTTGGTATCTTAGTGGAAAAATAATGTATTTTGCCATTTTAAGACTCAAGTAAACATATATTTATCATTCCTTTGAAAAGATCCTAAGTCCATTCTAAATACAAAGTACAATTGAAGGATACAAATATACAACAATTATTATTTTATTATTAAGTTAATAATCATAAATAAGATAATTTCACCCTCTATTTAAAGCATATTTAATTGTCCAAAATTTATTAACATTAGAACAAAGTTCCAATAACGAGAAAGGCTTTCAATAAAGTCTCCGACCACAATAATAAGTTTAGATTTATATTACAATTTACAATCAATTAAATCTGACCAGGGATAATTATAATAATTGAGCTTCAAACTTATTGAATTCGCCAATAGAAATAAATTTAATATATTGCATATGTGAATTAACAATTGTTCAAAAAGATCACATTTTTCTAAGTTTTGTTAATAAAAAATGAACTAGTATATTAAAATCAGTTAAATTTACTTAGTAGAAAAGTAATTAAATTTGATAAATAAAATGAAAATTTAAAAGCTTAAACTATTTAAAATAAGAAAAAATATGGATTCATATTAAAACTAGAAAATGATTTTAAAAAAATATTTTTATGTAGCGTCAAAGTCTATTTTCTCCAATGGTATTTTAATTTAATTGCAGAAATCTACAAAATTTCATAGAATCCAAATAGGCTATGTTTGTTTCTATGGATGTACTGTTCACAAGGAAATAAGTGAGATGATATCAGTAATTTGGATTCAGGGTTTTTGCAGGAAAGAAGAGGAGAGGATATACCTGTGAACAGTAAATATCCTCTTTTCTCAAAATAAAAAGATGTAGAGGGAAAATCACATCAGTATGTGTTATTTTCGAATTTACCCCATTAATCTGCAAAGGTTTTTAATATTAAAAAACAGTATTTTTTTATTTATATAAGATGTGATTTATTTTCTAATTTTATAGTATATATTTAATATTTAAAAAAAAATTGAAATTCTCTTTCTATTTAATTTGTTGTTGCGTTTATATTATTATTTTTTTTATAATTATTTGTTTATGAGTTAGTAATTTATTTTATAATAGTTTTTTATGAAATTATTTTCTATTGTTACGTTATATTTTTTTTAAGTATTTTTATTTTATTTTTCATTACTATAGGATTTTTAATAATAAAAAATATCGCATTTTATTTATATAACTTATTTTCTAATTTTATAATGTATGTTTAATATTTTAAGAAATTATTTGAAGTTTTTTTTATTTAATTTGTTGAATAATTTTTTTTCTAATTATAATTTTTAAATTATATCTATTTATATTTAATATATATTTATTTTCTAATTTTAATTTTTAAATTTACGAAACAGGTAAAAGTTGTTTATTTTTTTTAAAAAATAACTCATTTCATTATTACAATTTTTTAATACGCAAGGATAAATTTGAAAGTAACATTTAACAATTTTTAAAAAAATAAATTACAAAATTAAACTCATTTAATTTCTATTGATGTATTTCATACCATATTGTTAAACTCATTTATTATCATGTCAAAGAAATAAATTACGAAAGAGTGAATTGATTATGTTAAGTAATGCCTATAGATTTTATTACCAGAATACCAAAATAGTGGGAGTTTTCCAGTAACAGACTTCCATAATCCATAACTATAACTTGAAGAGGAGAAGAACATACTAATTGACAGCACCTTGCATACTGCTCTATATTAATGGACTAAGTGTCAAGGAAAAACTGTAGCGGGTAAAACTTATTAAGCTATTAGTAATTCTGAACATAAGAGTGAAAATCTCTAATTCTATGCTTAAAATTTTGTCTGAGACAAAATACTATGTTGATAGTGCGTTTATCTATAACTAAGTTTACAAGGAGGAAGTGGTGGTCCACACAATCCACGATTACCCACAAAAGCTGAAATAGGAAACATGGCCTTATGTGGAGGGATCCTCCCTCTGAGTCTGTTCCTTGACACATCGAACTCTTCAAGCTTCTTCAAATTTAGGACCTTCTCTGGTATATTGCCACTTAATTTGTTCTTTGAAAGATTAATCTTTGTTAACGTTTCAGCATCGCCAAGCTCTTCAGGTATATTCCCCGAGAGTTCACAGTCTTCAAGGTCCAGAATTTCCAATTCTCTCAGTTTCCCAATTGACTTTGGTATAGATCCTCCCAAAGGGTTGTGTGACAATGCAAGATATATGATTGAACTCATTGAGGCCTTTTGCCCAATGTTGTCGTCAATGGGACCACAAAACTTGTTGTTAGATAGGTCGAGGGAGTTGAAATGGCCTAGTGAAAATTGAACCTCTTTCTCAAACACCACTCTTAGAGACCCTGTGAGCTTATTGGAATGGAGGTCAAGGTCCATCAGAGAAGAAAGTCCCTTGAATGCCTCTGGGATTGACGAATGAAAGTCGTTGTTTGAGAGGTTCAGGAAGGACAGGCGAGTCATGTTTCCAATCCACCATGGCAGTTTCCCCGTTAATGCATTGCTTGACAAATCAAGGGTTGACACTGATGAATATGCAAGCCACTTTGGAAGTTGGCCTTTGATCCCCGTCTTGGCCAATTTCAACTGAAAAACTCTCAACTTGGAAACCCAATTGGGTACTTTGGCTAGTTCTAATGGGTTGAATGACAAGTCTAAAGTTTGCAAACTCTGTAGTTTAGCAAGTTGAGGGGGAAGTGGACCACAAAGTTGGTTTCTTGACAAATCCAGTGTTTGCAGGTTGATTAAATGGCCAAAGGAAGGTGGAATTTTGCCACTGAATTCATTGTTTGCGAGAAATAAATCAGTTAAACTAGCTAGATGCCCAATGGTGGAAGGTAACTTCCCAGTGAGTTTATTGTTCTCGAGGATTACCCTTTGCACATTGCGGAGTTTTCCAATGGAATAAGGCAAAACGCCTGTTAGCTTGTTCTCTGCTAAACTGCAAAACTTAAGAGAACTTAAATCCCCAATAGAAAAAGGGAGGTTTCCTGAGAAATTATTATGCATCAGATCAAGAAAAACCAACTGTGAAAGTCTCCCAATTGACTCTGGGATTCTTCCACTAATCTGATTATAAGAGAAATCCAAGTCCTTGAGGTTTACAAGATTTCCAATGCTAGAAGGAATGCTTCCATGAAAATTGTTTTGATGAAGGTGAAGCCTAGTGAGAAATGCCATTCTTCCAATGGAAGAAGGAATCCCCCCAGAAAGCTTGTTCCCAGATAGACCAAGTTCTGAAAGAGACTTCAAGGAGGCAAAGACAGAAAAAGGAACATTACCAAACAACTGGTTGTTATCGAGGTACAAACTCTGAAGCCGTGAAAGCTTTTCAAAAGATGCTGGTACACCACCTGAGAACTCATTTGAATAGAGAAAAAGTTTTCTCAAGTGGGATAACTCGGCAAGTTCTGGCGGTATTGGACCATGCAAGTGCTTCAGATTGCTGAGGTCCAAAACTTGCAAACTAGACAAGTTTCCAAGATAAGGAGATAGTGTTCCTGACATGTAAGTTTCTAGAGGGATGTCATCAACGTCGAACACAACGCCTGTTCTAGTAAGGTTGATGACCCTGCCAGTGGAACCACATGCGATGCCTTCCCAATTGTGGCAGCAGTCAGAGGAAGGTGTCCACGAATCTAGCAGATTTGAAGGGTCAGAGATGATCCTGCTCTTGAATTCTAGTAATGCTTCTTTGTCCACCACGTGACATGGCTCCAAAATTGAGGTAAGAGATGAGAAAATGAGAAGGAACATTATGGCTACCATACTTCAGAATTATGAATAGGTAGTACTTGGCTGAGACAGCTTACGACTTCGTATTTATGAAGTGTTGGTTGGTTTATGGAATGAGCAGCGTGATATTTTCTACTTTTCTACACAGAAGTAAAGTAGTTCACATCACACCCTATTCAATTTATTTATTTTCTTGTTAATGGCATTGGAGATATTTGAAAAGCAAGAATTATTGATGCTTTGCATGCAGCATTTTGAAGACAGCCATGTGCCTCTAACGGCCACTTGGATTTCCCCTGACTTAGTTCCTTAGAAGCATGTGCCTTTGGTTCATCAAAAGAACTGAAAAAGAAGAGAGAATGAGCCATTTGGATTCTCCCTGCTCAGAAACTTCTTTTATTATAATGATTTTACAATTATATATCCCATCATTGTAACCATTTTGATGTTTCAAAGGCTGTGCCTTCTCAGTGGAAAATGACTGGGATTATAACATTTAGCAGCTACTGATATTCACCACTTTTGGTTTAATGATACTATACAGAGACACTTGTATGTTTAATTGCATGTCACACATGCATGTCACTTCCAAATCCAATATTATTTGTATAAATAAATTAAGTTATGATTTGCAATTTTAAGAATTATTTTACAATAAGGACCAAATTAGGTTTTTTACGAAAATAATTGTAATTTTTTTTCTTAAATTATGAATTTGGGTAAAAGAATCAGCGGTAGATGTTTAAATAATGATAACTGATGTGCAACAATATCATATCATTTTATTATTGTTTCTAAATGAAAACAAGACTCCATCGAAGTTTTGGGATTCAATAATTTTTTTTTTGTCTTTTTTTTTTTTGAGTTAGGCATTATAGAAGGTTTTTTTTTTGCATTCTTGTCTTTATTTTTTTATTCTTTTAATTTAAGTCTCAATGTAATTTCTTAGATTATTTTTGGGATTTTTTTTTTTTTATGAGTTTGATCTAATTCCATGTTTTTTTGTGTTTTTTTTTTAGTTTTATGTTATTTACAAATGTTATCTAACATGAGTTTTATTTGAAAAAAAAAAGTAAATACAACTAGATGATTAAAGAAAAAGTAATATACAACTAGATGACTAATGTGGTAACTATTCTTATTTTTAAAAGAGTTTGAATTAGTAAAATAAGTAGGACAAAACGACCGAAAAAAAAATCAAGTATTCAACTAGTGAATGATACTCTTACAACAGCTCACACAATAACACATTTTATAGCATGATATAACAGTTTGGAATGTTATTGCACCACCTCCAGAATTAGCAGTACTATTGGAAGATACTGTGGCAACCTCACATCATATACATATAGCTAATTGCTTTCTTTATCGTCTAGTATCATTTTCACCTCTAACCACTTTATGATACGCTGAGTAAGCACGTTAACTTTGTGTTCATGTCACTTCATGAAAATGACAATACTTTGCACCTACATTTCACACAATCAAACATTTTATATCTATGTTTCTATAAATAAGCATATGATTAATAATCTATTATCTATATTTTATTTGATTAGAATTTTTTTTCTTTTATCATGGGCCCTTAAGTTAGAACATAGGACATATGCACCAAACTTTTACCTATGAAGTTAGTATAAGAATCATTTTAATTAATGGTTATATATATATATATATATATATATATTCTACTTTGTCATAGGAATTGACAAAGCTAGTTGATATTTTATTGGGCATGACTTTCTCTCTAACATTCAACTTTAAAATCATATCACTTCCTTTGAAGTTGAAACATATATAATATAAATGAAGCTTGTTACAAATGTCAACAACACAAGATTTGTGGAGTGACTTAAGCTAATTAGTTGTTGGAGCAGAGAAAGTATATAATGATAAAGCATGAGACATTGATTTGGTGCATGTGTGTGAAGATGATGTGTCGAGGAGTGGATGAAACATGGTGGCAGTTGGTGGTGAGTTGAGAATATAGTGGTTGCCAGCAAAAGATAGAACTAATTATAAGGTTGCATCAGTGGTTAAAGAAGGTCACCGTTGTTTAAGAGAAAAAAGTGCTCAAATGACACGATAATTTATTTTTCTCTTCTATTTTTGAAGAGTTTCTTGACAATAAAAGAGTATGTATACTCCAATTCCTTTCACAACAATAAGAAGAACACGGCTCAAGTAATTTAAAAGTTAAAGTATGGGTGTATGAGCTCATAACTTGCATCCATTTTACCTCTCTTAAAGAGTTAATATCGGATAAATCTTTTATTTTATCTAAAAGGTTTACAAACTCTATATTTACCTTACATTGGTATAATTAAATTACCTCTTAAAACATTTCTAACTTTCATGAGTAAGTTCCACTTTTTATGTGAGTATATCTTCTACAATATCTACAAATAAAAAATATATAAGTATAAATTAATATAATATTATAAATAATATGGACATAACAAAATATGTAGTGTATTACTTTGTATACAAACAATGAACAAGACAAGACAACAAATAGAAATAAATGTGCTACTCTTAGTCCAATGATAAATTAATATTGAGTTTACTATCTTCAAAAAAATGATGAATATTTAATTTTTTTTTTCTTTCATGTTTGTTTGTGTATGACCTTTTTCATATTTTCAATCATTAAATCTCATATTTCGTATTATTTAGTATACTAAATGAAAAATAGTTTTTTTTTTGTATAAATAGGATAAAATATAAAATGTTTACCCATAAATAATGAACCCACACAGAAAGTACATATTAGGATTCCCATCTCTTTAGGAGAACAAAATAAGAAAAGAAACTGACATTGGTTTCATCATAAACTAAAATTGAATGATATGAGTTAATTTATAAAAAAAATTCTTATGTAGTTTCTTCATTTTATTTATTTATATCTTATACATAAGTTTAATTTTAGCTTATGGAAAAAATATTCTTTTTTTCTGTAAAAGAATTCATGAAAAAATTCACTCAACACATACCTATTATAATAGATACTATAAAATTGATAATACGAAAATAAAAATCATATGAGGAACAATGATTTATAATAAATGATTATGTATAACTACATTAAAGAATCTTTCAAGTACCATGAAACTCCAATTTTTGCATGTTAACTCAAACTAACATTGGGTTAGAAGAAGGAATATATATTTCTCTCAACAATTCCTAAGTGGTAATGATTCTATATCATATTTGGTAAGTTAAAAGTATATGGCAATTTTAAGCAGAGAAATTATTTACTCTTTCTCTGTCTCTCTTTAAACCAGGGAGGCCAATGAATCATCTATTGTTGGTATTAGATAAAACTCTGGGAAAATGAAGCCCGAACTACTATTTGGGCTTTGGTCCAAATTAAAATCTGGAAACACCATCAGACAGTTAGCCCAAAATAGAGCCCACCACAATCTGACAGTGGGCCAGACCACTCCATGCATTATTTCGGGCATGTCCCGAACGTGCATCTCTCTGTCTGACACAGTCACATGCTTACAACGTTCGAGTGTCATAAAAGACACAAAATCTTGCACCATACGACTTCCATTCTTTCTATATCTAACCCAAGATTCTTTACCATTAAATCACCTTTTTAATTTTATTAATCAACACTCAAAAGTGGAAAACTTATATCTTTCTTATCATCATATTTAATTACTAAAATTTTATATTTATTCTGAAATCTATTAACAAAATATCTACTTATTGTTCATCAAAATATATGTATTTATGAAGCTATTAATAATATAAAAACATATTCCCTACGCTATAAATAATTGTATCAAATATAAACACTTAATTTTATACATTATTTGTGATAAAATAAATTGTATAGCATTATTAATTATAATTAACTAATTCGATAATTTGTACAAGTTTGGATGGAATAGATATTTAGTAGAACATGGTGTTAAGTAGATAAAACATAATTAAAACGAATAGAGAAAACTTTACAAATAAAAAAAAAAGGAGGAAGAAGGTGGAAAAAGTTGAGTGTGTAAGAAATGAATGAAGATAGAAGAGAAAGTTGAGATATGAAAATGGAGATGAAAGGCATAATCTAGGGAATGAAGCGGCTAAATCTCTTACACTGTTGAAAAGACTTTTGTTGGGTTCCCTGACAAAAGAAGAAAGAAAGAGGACACCTATACAAGCAATTATCGACAAGACTCACCATGGCAGAACCCGGTTGAAGCGCCATTAGAGCACTCGGAATAGCTCCGAACAAGTAATTCCCTCCCAACAGAAGCCTCTGGAACGGAGCCATCCCAGCCTCGGGGAAAACCGTCTTCAACGCGTACTGGGTCGGAATCATTCCCACGAACTTGTTGTTCTCCAACGACAAAGACGAAAGCCTCGGCATCAACGCCGGGAACAACGGCAGAAACCCCCCAAGCTCGTTGTCACTCAGATCAACGGCGATAACCCCGCTTCGCATTTCCAAACTGTAAGAAGGCACTTCCACCTGCGAGAACTTGTTGAACGAGAGCGTCACCTGCTGCAACGAAGGAAGCTCGAAGAGAGCAAACGGAACGGCACCGCTGAACCCGTTGCCACTCAAATCCACCACTTGCAGGGAGTTCAAGCTCCTCAGAGATTCGGGTTCCAACGCGCCGCTTAAGCTGTTGTTCCGCATTGAAATCTGAATCAGAGATTCGGGCAACGCGGAGGGGAACCCTCCGCCGAAAAAATTGAAGCTGAGGTCCAAGTAGTAAAGACTCTTCAGAGAGCTCAAACTGGGAACGACGCCGTTTAGCTTGTTGGACTGCATTTCGAGGCGTTGAAGGTTGGTGAGGGCGTTAAAAGTAACGGGGATTGGTCCTTGGAGGTTGTTGTTGTCGAGGTAAAGCTCTTGGAGGTTTGAGAGGGAGGATAAGGAAGAGGGTATGGTTCCGGTGAGGGAGTTTTTGGATAAACCGAGTCGAGTTAACCGCGTGAGGTTGGAGAATGACTCGGGGATTTGGCCCGAAAAGAAGTTGTTTGAGACGTCGAGAGTTTGGAGGTAGGGGAGGTTCCAGGCGGCGGGGAGAGTGCCGGTGTAACCGGCGGGGTCGAGTGTGAGTTCGGTGAGTCGAGAGGTTCCCGAAACGACGGCGTCGCACCTGAAGCCGCAGGTGAACTTGTCACTGAAGAGGTTGTCGCAGGGATCAAAGGAGAAGTCCCATGAGTAGATGCAGGAGCCTGGGGTGACGGAAGCAGCGTTAAGGTTGTTCTTCAGTTCCTTCAAAAGCTGCGTGTCGTCCCAATGCGTGGCTGAATCAGTAACCAATGAGGTTAGGAAAAGTGAGAGTGTTAGAAAAGTGAGTGTGAGAGACAGCATTTTGAGTTTGAGTTGAAAGAATGGTGATGGAGGAAAGAGGTGAGATTAAAGACTTCTTTTTCAACATTAACTCACTTTTTTTTCCAACACTAAATGGTGTCAGAGATCTTTTGGGTGAATGGCTTCTCCAATGCATATGAAAAAGAAAAAAAAGGTGGAAAGAAAATAGTACTTCTTCTTTAATCGTAGTTTGGAGTTTTCTAGGTTTTGTTTGCTTCTTGGATTTTTTATTGCCAAATTTACAGTTTGGATATTTTTGAAGTAGATATCAATTTTTTTACATAAAAAGTAGTTATTTAAGTAGCAAATTGTTTTTTTCTTGTTTATATTTGTAAATTAAAATTATTGATATAATTAATTAAAATCTTATTATTTATAAATTTTGCTTATAATAATGTTATTTTATTTTAAAATAACATTATCTCTCTCTGTATTCTTGAATATTTATATAGGGTCGGTGGATCATCAAAGAAGTAAAAAATATATATGATAGAGGTGAAAAAAGATTTGATTGGGATGAAGAATATTATATATGTAAGAGACTTGTTGGAATTGAGATTTAGGTTGTGACGATTATTCATAAAATTGAACAAATGATATGGTTGAAAATTGGAGTGTTAATATATTACTCTTGATGATGACATGTATTTGAAGAAAACCAACATGTTGGTAATTATATTGTGGTGTGATTCTATGGTGTATCATATTGCTGCATACGTGTATTTTATATAATTACAATATAAAAATATTAAAAATATTGAAACAAAATATGAGATTGTTAACTTTCTTCATTATTAATTTGTGATATATTGATAGCTGTCGTTTTGCTGTCAAATTAATATGATTCTAGCGTAAACTTGTCTAACACTAGAGAGATGATAGTATAATTACGGACAAATGTCCCCAAGTCGTCTCCCAACGAATCCAATAGTAAAATCAATTGATCAGGGTTTAAAACTATCTGCAGGCAATAAAAGTTAGCAATAACAATAAAGATAAAAAAGGGTTTGAGATAGTTGTGCAAAAAATATAAAAGAGATTAAAATAGCAAATAAAAAGTGGTTGATCCCAAGTTCTTCTACCATTGAATTCTTCACAGGTTCTCTAAGATTAATCTTTTCTCAATCCTCCAACAGAGCTAAACCAGATTGAACATGCGCCGATCTGATTCAACTGAAACTCACCAGTAAAGCATGCGTCTACTAGTTTAATCAATACCCACTTTGTTCCATGCGTATACTCCATGGGAATGCTTACCTCCTCTCCCTTGAATCATGCGCCCAAGAAATTAATTAGAACAATGCGAACTAACTAAGAAACCAAAGTTTAAGATAAGGAAGACTCTCAATCATGCGTTCAAGTACAACCTCTCACAAAAACCAGTTTTCCAGGAGATTAGACAATAAAAACAACTGCTACAGAGAATTAAAAATCGAAACTTTTATTGAACAAAACCTCAGAACTCAATGGGGAATTACAAAAGAATCAACCAAAAAGGTTTAGCCTTCCATGCGGAGGCAAAACAAAAGAATTACTAAGAAGAAAATAAACTAAGAAAACCCTATGAAGCTCTCCCCTTTATCTCCTTGATGCTTGTGTCCTTTTATAGGCTTTTCTGCTCCAAGGATCTTGAGAGAATATTGTAGTTTATATTTTGTTAACCGTTTCCAAGTTTCTATCTTTCCATAATTCTTTTTATTTTGCAAAAGATTTGCTTCCAATTCTGTTTCTAGAATCTTGTAGCTTTTATTTTCTCTTTCTTCTCCTCATAATATTTTTTCTGTTTTGGTTCAAGAAGCAACTTGAACTTTTGCATATTTGGCCCATTCACAAAGGTAGATGCTTCCTCCGGATAATTTACTCTAAAAACACAAAATTAACAATAATAATAGTTAAGGCCCAAATAAACCCAATTATAAGAGTATTAATTAAAACAATGGATTTATTTATTATTATAGTCCAATAATCTATGATTAAGGCTATTGTGTGTGAATAAATATATGCTCATCATATATATATATTTGAATATTGTTCTAGACAAGTTCAGTGGGCGACCTGAACCATAAAACATTTAAAATAGTCAATAACAAGTGTATTCGTAATTTAATATGTAATTTGTCATTCTCTGTAGGATATTGACTAGTATATATGGAGTCAATCGTAACCCCACCGCTTTTTGTTATGATTCTACTTTAATTGGGTAGTTAGTGTTGATTGATTAAGATCTTCCATCATGTGTCGTTTTCCTCATTTCCAGTATGTGGATCGTTGCATGATCATAAATGATCCAAAGTCGGGCCAGATCCATGACCTTACAAATATGTAATGTTCTCGAATTGGATTGGGACCAAGAGAACGATTCGAACACTCCTTAGTCGGTCGGTCAATTCTCCCATCCTTCCTCTCGAAGCAGGCTCCTTACTTTTCTTTCGCTACTCCACCTCTCGTCCTCATGAACTCCAGACTCGGATGATACTTGCAAAAGGAACTCTGACGTTCAAGTGAGAATTCGATATTCGACACTTGACGCTATTAATATCGTATGATGACGTACCTGATTTTTGGAATTTGTGCCTATTCTATTATTATTATGGGTCCTCTGTTATTGGGTCAAATTAGGAAGTTGGATCATGCTTAGGAATGCATTACCTAGTGTTTGATTGTTGATTAGACTCATTAATTATGCTTAGGCGTAATGGTTTTTGTAGTGTCTGCTGACTTGGACTGAGTCTCAAGTCATGATCTCAGTCATACGGACTCTACCAGTACATATACCATTGCATGTATTATGTATTAATTCATTATAAACATTTCACATTGCAATGTACTTTTAATAATAGCATCCATAGCATGTATTATATATTAATTCATTATAAACATTTCACATTGCAATGTACTTTTAATAATAGCATCGTCAAAGTAATATTGGGGTATTTTTTTTGGGTTAAAATCGTTATGTGTAGCACGTTTTCAAGTAAAAATAATTTTACTTTATTTTGTAAATTGTATTTTATTTCATGTATGTTTTGTTTTTTAGTTAATTATTATTTTTTTAAAATTTAAAATAAATATTTCTTTAATTGTCTTTTTAGAGCTTTCTGGTTTTATGATAAAATAATTGCACATTATATAAATATCATTCAAACTCCTCACTTTTTTAGAGTTGAATTTGGAGATAAGGATCTTGAACTTGAAGGACTTTATCAAAATGAGGACTTTATGTATCTGTGAGTACTCTGTCATTCTCACATTCATCATTCTCAACTATTGAACTCTACAACAAAATAGTGTTTTAAATTGTTTGCTCTTTTTTAGCTTATGATACATTCTGCAATACACTCGAGCTATTTTATAAATAGAGAATAACTCTGCAATTTCCATAATAGTGCTCTAACACGTTATACATATAAACAGTGACATTAATACAACTATATACTCTTACTTTTAATAGATACGCATTCAATCTCTAGTCTTGAAGATGCAATGACTTGAGCAATGATATACAACGCAACGACCTGCTACAAACACTGAAGTACTTGCTGGTTGATTATTTAAAACAAGGGCTAGCCTTCAGGGTGCCACCATATGGTTTTTTATGGAGTCATTCCCCAAAAGCTCTTCTTCAACCTTTTCTCCTATCTTGAAAGATGTGATATTCCAACATATCAACCGGGATATTTTTTTAAGCAGTGAAAGGATATAATGCCATAAATCAATGACTAATAAAATGGGAGGTTCAGTCCTCCAATTTCAACACAAAAGTTTATAAAATAATAAAGGAAATACTCTAGAATTGATCATGGAAAACAGCCCCAATAAGGTGGCATCGAAAACCCTATATTAAATAGAGAGAGAGCTTTAAAAATGTTGGAAACAATAACATTGTTTAATAATTATTTATTGATGATTATTCCTACTTGGGGCTGGGATGTCCGTCTCATTAAAAAAATCCTATTACATCAAAATGGGAAATAAGAAACATACAAGATAACAATCAGTTCCCATTGCACAGCAGCCAAACTACATATTATACTATATCTACTGTGAGAGGCCTTTTCATCTTCTATCTGTATGTACACTTTCTAACTTTCGATCTACAACACATTAATATAAAATATTGGCTGGTATAACTTATATTTTTGGCTGGCATACGAATGCTACCCTAAAATCCTTAACATTCGAACTTCGACGCCGTTTCTGTTCTTACAAACAAACCCCCTCTTCCTTGTATCTTCATATCTTTTCATTCACATTTTCTAAAAAACTCTTGACGCACCTATTATTGGTCTCAAAGATGAGTGAAATGCCTCTAATCTGCATGGAATTCATCCACCACAGATTATTATGTTCCAAAGGTAAAGAACAAAATTGCAGCATTTTAATGTAAAAGTTGTTTAAAATAGAAAGGAAAGACAGTTACCTCGATCACACTACTAGCACCAAGACCCCGCGCTTGTCCTGTAGCAATTTCTTTGCCATTCAAAAAGATAGATCTCTTGCCAAGATTTTTAAGTATGAAAGAACCATCTGCGTCGAGCTTTATTAAAGCCTGTAATTTATTATTCATACTAATATAAATTCAGTGGAGGAAATTTAAAATTAATAAGATCTTGAAAATTTCTGGATTTACTCCATGAAGAAAATATTATTCTAGTCCATGCTCTGAATGGGGCACATGTCTAACGAAAATGATACGGATTCAGACATCATCGTAACACATTTAATTCAATTAGCAAAAGATTCATAAGAACACCATCAAATTCTCAATAAATTAATAGCAACTTCATCAGCAAAATCAAGCATGCGCGGAAATTTTGCACCAAGAACTTCTGAGAAATTTACCTGTCTTCTAGATATTTTTGTAGCCGCCTCCTCCCCTTCTTTTCCCAAGTCAATATCAACATGTACATCATTTGTTGCTCTGCCAAGTATAACCTGTGAAATAGAGAGAGGTTCTACAGACTGAGCAAAATAACATATTTTATATTGGGAATAAACATCACAAACTACTGGAAATGAACAGTACCAAATTAGGCAAACCCAAAAATCACAATTTATATTCACTGTTAAGGCATACTGTGGACATGACAATTCAATGTATTAAAGTTCACTCTACTAGGGGTCAATAATTTTTCAGAGATGCAGATGTCACTACAGAATTCAATGATTTTGCACAAAATTAAGTTAAAACATTGGAAGCCACAAAAGGCTCAACTAATAGAAATAAAATATTCAACAACCATGGACAGCTAGAACAAATATGAACATCCACTACTCACAAGACCATTGAGAGCTAGACTGTTTCTATTTTGTTTCCCGTATAACCAGAGCTAAGCATTAATGGCTATGCAATGATAACTACACCATAACTATGCAAGACATTAAATCATAGTTTGGAAATAACAAAAGCATGCACACACTCCTTAAAAAGGTATCAAACATATTTAAAAGGAAAATTCACAAGATTCATTGAGGTGACTTGGGAGGAAGAAAATATTGGAAAAAATTCATTATTCCACATTTTAATGGAAAACAAGAGATGCAAATTCAAAATTGCACCTTGCTTTTTCTAATATATTCCTTCAGAATGCGCCCATACACTATTGCAAGAGCACCCTGAGATCTAATGGCTCTTCCCATAGAGGACTGAGCACATTGCTCCAATCTCATGATGGTCTTCCTACTTTCTTCATGTTGATATCTCAATACTGTAACAAAAGACTACAATATTAGAAGACAGCCATCATTAAGATGCCTAGACATTGATAAAACAAATGAGGAAAACGTTAGCAATAAAACATCAGAGCACAATATTTGAATCTATATTTTAAACACCACTGTTGGTATTTGATTTGAAACTTTAGCGGAGACCAACTGGCACATTATTAATACACAGAAAGCTTATTTCATAATAAACAAAATCATGGGGAAAAAAAATAAAAAACAAACAATCAATTTTCCTTTTCGTTAAAAATTCAACCATTTAACTTCAACTTTTAACAAATTTTGAGCTAATATATAATGCCTTAAGCAGAGGGTGAACTAGGCAACAACAGTGAGGCTTGTTGCCTCATCACCAGGTTAACCATATATTCTAGACTTCTAGTTACTGAAACAACCCATCCACTCACAGTGGTAAAGTTTTGTAGAATTAACCCTCCCTAGATCTCACATGGGGGTAGGGATCCTTTTGCAAAAGGTTTCTCTTTTAAAATTAAAAGCATTAGAGAGAAGTGTGATACTTTTGGTTTATCTTGATTTAGATGATTTACCTTCTCTCCTTGCATTTGGATCTTGATCCATTGGAGACAAATCCATTTCAAGAATCTGAGCAGGCAACATTAAGAATATGAGATATAACTTAACTAAATATGGGGAACAATTACCATTCAATGCAACATATTCTGCATACCATTGTCTCGACATCAGAAAAGTTAGGAAGTTCGTCATCATCATAATCATCATCATTATAGTCTACATCATCATCTTCAATATTACCTCCTGATAATGATTTTGCTTCTGATTTTGATAAAGCTTTATCTTCCTCAGCCTTAACATGTGCAGTAGCTGGTGCGTCAATATCCTGTTTATGTGATAAAACTTCAGTGGAATTTTCTTAAGTAAAATCATAATTAGTTCCCCAATGAATTTTCCAATATAAGGCATCCTTGGACCAACACATTACCTCTTGTTTCAGATGTCGATCGATCACATTCGTACGAACTGATCTGCCATGACTTGGGTTGACATCAACATTGTTATTCTGTCTAGAAACTGCAGAGATAGAGTTTCTTCCAGGATTTTCACTTTTCAGTCCAAAAACAACAGGTTTGTAGCTTGAATTCACATTAGGCACCGTTTCTTGTCGAACAGTTTGTGAACCAGCAAAAGACTGAGAAAGAACGGCTTCTTTCTTCAGGCTTCCATCTGGTTCATTTCTTCTTTGATTACTCATAGCAGATTCTGAAAAACCCACCTCTTTAGCAACTGGTTGGGATTTCAGAGCTGCTAATTCAGGAATTACAACGGATACATCCATATTAGCATTGCATGGGATATCAGGGTGCTCAGTATTCAACACACAGATCATAAATCCCTCACTGTGTTCAGGATGAGGACTTTTTGCTACAGCTGACAATGCAGCATTGTTTCTAGGATCAGAAACTAAATGCTGATCATCACAACTGCCACCTAATGGATTAGCTGCAATTCCCAGCCCATCAGAAGCATACCCACAAGGCACAGAAAGTTTTGCTTCCTCATCCAACTTCTGCAATTCACGAACATCACCAGAAGAACTCGACAGAAGTGAATCAACATTATCATAACATGGCTTATCCTTATTCTTATCCATAGCCATTACCTCCTTCCCCTCTACATTCACAGAGAGAACTGCATCCTCATTTGCCAAGTTCACGAGACTTTCAGCATCAGGAGCATTTAATTTCAACCCACCATTCCCACACTCATCTTTCAAATCCACTCCCCCTTCAGAACCACAACTTTTACCCTCAACACTAACATGAACAGGCACATCAGGCAAACAAACATCCTCAATCGTTTTCCACAGAGGTACATCCCTCACCAAATCACTCAATTGCCCTACCTCTACCTCCTCTGACCCCAAGCAATTCTCATAACCAACTACTCTACTATTCACAACATCACTATTTAAATTACTATCCACCACCACATTCTCTTTTCCCTCACACCCCACCACCCCGTTCTTTACCTTGGAAGACATGACGCTGCTGCGGTGCCGGCGATATTTTTTCTGCATGGCGCAGTACTGCTTGCGAACGCTTTGAAATTTAATCTTCTTCCCAACACCACCACTGCTTTGAAATTTCCTCTTCTCCCCCGCACCACTCCCACTTCCTTCGCCACCGGTAGCAGCTGACTTGGCCAGCTCCAAATTCCTCATGGCAAGGGCCGCCTTGGTGGAAACATCCCCGTCGTAGAGCAGAGACAGCCACCGATCTTGCAATTCCCTAAAGGAGTACCGCCGCGAGAACCGAACGGCTCCTCTCGCCAGCGATTCCAGCGAAGCACCGGCCTATACAAAATTAAACACAATCAAACCAACCACAATAATGCAAGCAAGAAACAAATAGCAATCACTTAATTCTATGTCAACTTGCAATTCAATTTACTCAATTGCGCGAAAATTGACATGACAAAGAATAGCATAATTGAGTAGAAATTGAATGGATGAAGAGATAGTAGGGTTTGGCAGAATTGAGTACCTCAACGGCGTTTTTGAGGAGAAGGTCATCTTCTGGAACCCAGGGAGGGAGAACCTCCACGAGGTCCATGGCAGTAGCAAGGATAGGGTGAAATGAGTTTAGAAATCTGTGAGAGAGAGAGAGAGAAGAAGAAGAATTGAAGTGGTGAGAGAATGTAAGAGTTAAAGTAGAAGATTGTAAGAGTTGGGAAAGAGCGCGGGTAACGTGTGAGAGGTTTCATTCACAAATCACACAACCTCGTGACCCTCTTCTCCTTTTCTTGCAACATATTCGCACAAATGATTCCCTCCTTCACCTTTTCCACCATTTCCAACACACTTCTCAGATAAACGGATACTTAACTATTAATTAATCTCTTCTTATCTGTTTAATTACTCTCTCTACATCTGCTGAACTAAAAATTAACTCATATTTAGTATTTTTTTTATTAAATTGAATTTTAACTTTTTAAACACTTGAAAATAATGTTAAATATTTCTTATTATAATAACAATAATTATGTATATCTCTTGTTATAATATTCTTACCAAAAATCGAAGCACTCTTTTTATGAATATGATTTAATCTTAAATTCCAAGAACGTTGTTAGAAGAAGAACGGATCACATTTATTCAGTGCTATTCAAATATACATTAATTACTATAAAATAACAGAACAACATTATTTAAATGTATTAATACTTTATTTAATTGCTTTCTCAGACAACTGTTTTATTTTTCATTTCAATATTTATGTAAATTCATTTTCTAACTAATTATAAAGCCAGAACATGTTTAATAAGCGTTATTAAAATATACATTATTTGCTGTAAAATAATAGGACAAATTTTAAATGTATTAATACTTTATTTAATTGCTTTCAAAATTCATATAAATTTGTTGATGTGTGTGCGTGTATTCAATTTATTATGATCAATATTCATTCAACTAATTCTGTTAAATCATTATTATCATTTTAGATATATTAATTACTAGTGTGTCAAACAAATATTAAATATTATAAATTAATAGAATAGAGTTCAAGTGGGCTGTTTTCAAATACCTACTTTATTTTTCTATTTAAAAATACTTAAGCGTTTAATTTTTCTTTTTAAAAATTAATTTTAATTGTCATTAATTCTTTTCTCTTTCACGAATTCAGTTTCATTACAGAAAAATTATGAAATATTATTACTTGAATAACTTTTTCTTTCCGGTATTTATAATTTAGCTTTGTTAAATAATAATTTCATTTTTTATTTTAAAAATTAATTTACACTTGTAAATAAAAATAGGTTAGGGTAGTAAATCGTTAGAAAATCTTCTTGTAACTCTTACTCTTGATTAAAGAGTTTATAATATAAAAAAATGAAAAAAATTAAATATAGAAAACAAAGTCAAAATATTTTAATTACCTACAATTATTTTACTATTTTATAAAAAATTATTACATCATAATTTACATATAAAACATAGAATTGCATGAGAAGTACAAATATTCTTTAAAAGCTATTAAGAATACTAAAGACTATGCTACAAGAAGGTCATTTACTTTATCTGTCCTTGTTTTCTTAGGTATATAATCATATTTTTATTGATAAGAATCAATATAATTTTTTTATAAAATTCTTCTTCTTAATGAAATTTCATAGGATCCATAAAAATTATATCTTCATCCATAAGATTCTAAGTACTTTAATCAATTGAGAATTTAATTCTATCCGAATTGTCTGTTTTCAAATATTACCGTATTCACAAATTTTATTTTCATTTTAATTTTTTTAGCAAATTGTATCAATTTATGTCTTTCGGAATATTCTTAGAATCTTCTTCTGTGATGGAATCACCGTTATTCGTTCTAGTTAACTAGAATTCTCACTCTCACTTTCACTACCTAAGTGTAAAAATAAATTTACTGTATTTGTTAATATCACTTAAAATGCAACAACTATAAATAAAGATTTGAGAATGAAAATGTAACTATTAACATTATTGTTCCAGTGGATAATATTATACATGTAATAATCATAATCACTTTTAATAACAATGTTCAGATAGCTAAATAAAACTTACTACATGTATGGGGTAAATATTCCTCTTATTATCCCTAGCTAAAAAAGAACTTTTTAAGGCATAATTTTGTATGTTATGTATACCTACTAAATAAAAAAATAATTATAAATAGAATTATCAGTATCATTCTATCTATGAATTTTTCTCATGTACATCAATTAAAATGTTGTGGTCTTCCCTTAAACTGGTATTCTCAATATGATCAATAGTTTCCATTCATTTACTTGTTCACACATGTATACTAATTTTCTATTAAATATAACAGAATTGAATCACCATTTTTTGTAAAACTTTTTTAGTATTTACATAAAAATATAATAAATGAACGGTGAAAGGATGAAAAATAAAATAATTGAATATTTTATCTCATGTATATAAGTAAGTAAAATAAATAAATAAAGAGCAAACAAGTATTAAAATTAAATTATGATAAAATAATAGGAATAAGAAATATCAAATAGATTTTTTTTTCATAAGTAATCTATTAATAACTCGAATTAATAAAAGTGGTCTGCCATAACTCGCTACTAAAATGCGTGAAATTGGTTCATTAATCTAGTTTGCTGGTTTGTTTAGGTTCTTACTGCATAACCTCTTAAGTCCGTACTGCATAACTTCTTAAGCTCGTATTGCATAACCTGTAACCCATGCGGGCCAACAACAGGACGAGATGAGTTGGTCTGCTGGCCTACGTAAATAAATAAAAACTATTTTATATTTTTTTTTTAAAAAGCATATCCCCTCACTTATTATTGACCTTTATTTTATTTTATTTTAAAAATATTGAACTTAATGTAAAAAAAAAGAGATATTTTATTTTAATAATGTAAAGAAGTTAATATTAAAAGTGACAATGAATTTAGTTTTAAATAAAGTCTTATATTTAAAATTTGTTAATAAAAAAATATAATTTTTTTAATAAGATACTCGTTAAAAATTAGTTATTTTCGTTAAAATATTGTGTAGTATAATCTAATACATTTACATATATAGAGAAAATATAAAATAGATACAAAACAAAATTTAATTATTTTTAATCAAACATTTTAACGACCCTCATACTTAAATTCATATTTTTATCTTAATGGAATGAATTAAAATAATAAAATTTTAATTTTTTAACAATAGAAATTGATTTTATAATCTAGGAAAAATAAATTTTATATGTTAGATGAAGTGTTTACATTAGAATTAAAATTGTTTGGTTGAAGGTTTATATTCTAACCAAGTGTTATAACTAGAAGAAAAAAATATTTATGACATCACTTTTTATGGAGAAGCACACACTCCTAAATGATTGAATGCTGGAATTATCTCTCATAAATTGGATCAAATCTATGTTAAAATATAAAAAAATGTTTTTATTTATTTATGTGGTTCTAGATTTTTCAAAGTTTTCAACTTGCTTACGACATCCACACAATCCAGCTTGTGAATTTTTCTGACTTACCTATTCTTCTAACTTTAATATTTCATGTTCCTTCCAAACCACAAATTCTCCTCTTAAAACATTTATCTACAATAAACTACAGAGAACCACCTGAGAGTGTAATATAAAATAAAAATAATATATATTGATATTTATGAATACTCACATATATTTTTGTTAAAAAATAAGATTACTTACAAATAATTATTTGAAATATAAATTTAAATAAAAAAATTTATCTTAAAGTTTGATCCAAATAAAATGACATAAAAGATTTAGTCTTTCTGTAAAAAAAATTAAATAAATTTCAATTTTTAAAATTAATTATTTAAAAAATATTTTTATAAGTATAAATAAAACATATAAATTTATAAAACCAAATTCTAAACATTTTTTTTTAATTTTCAATGTTTTTCAATAAGTTACTTTTGTTATTTGATTTTTAAAATAATATTTAAATGAAAATAACTAATAACAAATAATAAATATCATATTTGTTAACATAATATATGAGTGGTGCAAATGAGGTTGAATTATGTTTAAAGTTTACTTTCTAATATGATATCAGAGTCATTTAGAGTTTTTACTAACAAGAGTTTGTTTGTCTTATCCAGTCATCCGTTGTCGGATCACCTATAAATATATGATTTCACTACAAAAAAATCGTGTATATAGTGGCGGTCAGTTCTATGACGATCTGGGAAATCGACACAATACAAAAATAACTACCACCGCGTACATCATTTTTTGTAATGTCTCATGCACGAATTGACGGATCTCGTCGTGAGGGAAAAGTGTTGGAGATCCCACATCAGCTAAATATAAAAACATATCATAATATATAAGTGAGCGCAAATCTCACTTTATGAATTGATGCGCAAATCTCACTTTATGAATTGATTTTGTAAGATTGAAGTAAACTTAAATTTAACTTCCTAAGAATATTGTTTGTATTTGTGTAACTATATATATACATTTATATATATATATATGCGGGGACAATTGTTCTTTTAGTTAGTACAAATTGTTTTTGCATGATAAGCTAACTTTTTGCTATATCTTGTACTATTGGTACATAGAATAACAATCCTTTTTGGTTCCATAACTTTTCTCAACATCCATACACTTTGAAGTTGAAAATGAATTTAATACATAGTACTTACAATAATCCATCATTTCCCAAACCAAAACTTTTGTCTAACGTATCCATCAACTTTCAGTTTGAAAGTGAATTTATTATATACAATAAAAACAAGAACATGGTTAGTTATCTCAACAACATAGCATTTAATGAAGTCACCTACATTGTCAACTTGGTTAGATTTTTTTGTTGGGGTTAAGGGTAAGGAGGAAATTATGTGTAAACTAAATATGTCATTTAAACTAAAATAATCTCCTAAATAATTATATAAAAGATATCAGTTCATTATTGTCTCTCAGATGATACAACTAAAATTCTAATGATTCATATGTATTATAAGAAGGTGAAGAATGATTAGCTCATCTACCTATTAGAAGAGACTAAAGCTCCTTCTTCGGAGTTAGTCTGTTCTAATCGCCCTCTGCAATAAAGCCATAACCAGGAACAAGTTTCAGTATACCTTGGGTGCCTTACACAACAAGGAAAATGCAATTACGAAAGGAAATTATGTCTTGGGTTTTGTTTTGTTTGGGTCTTGATCCAGTAAAATGTACTGTTCACAAATTCAGTTTTTTTCTCTCTTTTTCTTTTGACTTAATCTCTTCCTTTTATTGAAGGCATTGCAAAGGTTAGTACAATATTTGGTTATCTTTTTTTCTAAACACATTCTCTCTGCAATTGAACCACTAGATGAATTCAATATTGTTCAAACCCTTTTGCACTTTGTGATAAAAAGAGAAATTTGCAGGCTAATCCTTAGTTTGTAAAAGAGGAAATTTCCTTTATATAAGGAAAATAATATGATGTAAAAAAAATGATAAAATCCTACACGAGAAAATGGAAAGTGTTACAACTAAAGTACTTTCTTTTATGGTCTAATGTACTCATTGTGTTCCAATTTAATAGATAGTACTAACTCTTTCTTTTATTTTTATTTTTGCTTAATAAAGAATGTGAGTGCTCGACTTCCTTTGGATGAGTTACTATAACGACATTGTGTGTTTTGAATGTCACATCAACACAAGCTCATCTGGGTAGTTAGGTATCTACAGACTTTTTGGATTTTAAGTATGACGAACCTAAAGGTAAATCCCACCCAAGTCTTCTTCCTTTCTATAGTTGAGGTTAAAGGTAGATTTTGTTAAGGTGTTGGTTGTGGGTTGTTAACTTTTTAACGATGGTGAAAAGAGGAAGTTCCTTTTTATTGGACAAAATATTTTGTGTGCTATCACGTCTGGCTGAGATCTATGATGAGGAGTGAGGATATCGAACCATTGGTAGTTGGAATGGTCATGCGGATTCTTTAAAATTCAAAATAAATTCAAATTCAAACAAATATATTAGATTTAAAATTCATATTCATTTTAACTAGATGAAATTTATTTATATTTTTTTTAAATTCATTTAAAGTAGATTAAATTTAGATTAAATTCACTTTATCAATTAGAATAAATTTATTTTGATTCGAAAACGGGCTAACCTGAATCGTCTTGGGTCTAAGCCGACTCGACTTGGACCTGGACTGACTCGACTAGATCAATATTCAGACCCACTTGGCTAGACCTGGACTTGAGCCCACTTGGCTAGACTTGGACCTGGATTGAATCGGGTCAACTTGACTCGACATGGGCCTGGATCGACTCGACTCGACATAGGTCCAGACCGACTGGGCTCGACATCGGCCCATGCTGACTTGACTCAACAATCGCTTGACATCAACCCGAAACGGATCAACTCGACATGGGTCCGAGCCAAATCTTCTTGATATGGGCCCGAGCCAACTCGTCTTGACATGGGCCCGAGCTAACTCAACTCGACATAGGCCCATGCCGACTCGACTCGATTTCGATCAGACCCACTCGGCACGACATTTGCCCAGACTAACTCAACTTAACAATCGCTCAACATCAGCTCAGAACGACACGGCTCGACTCGTCTTGACATGGGCCCGAGCCGACTCAACTCGACATGGGCCAAAACAAGTCTCAAGGGGAACAAAACAAGTCTTCACAACGAAATGCATTTGAAAAACAAAGCATTTTAGTTTTCTTATTTTCTTTATTATAACTCTTATTTTTTGTCTTCTTACGGAAGGCTAAACTTTTTTGTGTTGATTTTCTTGTAATTTCATAATGAATTTTGGGGTTCCTATTCAAGAAAGTTTTGTTCTTCAATTTCTTGTAGCAGCTTATGTTTTACTGTTAGTCTTTTTGAAATCTATTTTTTGTTAAAATAATTGTTTTTTTATTGCTTGTTGATAATTCAAATCTTTTCTTTAATTAGAGTTCTTGGTTAGTTTGCTTATTCCAATCACTCTCTTGTTCATTTAGTTCAAGAGGTAGAAGAAAATGTCTCATGAGTAGATGCTTAGAGACGAGGGAGATACAGAATATCGCTTGTTTGATTAAGTTTGATTTTATGTGAGAATTGAAAGGATGTTAATTTAAAGAAAACGATGATAAATTCATTGTTGAAAGAACCTCAGAGTCAACATACTTCCTTTATTATTTTTAAGCATCTATTTTACTTTACTACAAACAAATCTCAAAACTCATTTTTGTCTTGCTATATTTCTTATTTGCTTACAGATACTTTTTGAACACTGATTAGTTGGATTTATTATTGAATTTGGATTTATTATTGAATTTGTTTGACTGACAACTTTGAAAAATCTGCCCATATGTGTACTAATACTAAAGGGAATGGGAATTGAAGGTGGTAGAAAAAAAGAATGAAGTACTCCCACAATTTCGATCTAAGTATACTTTCATCCATTGATTGAATAAATAACTATGAGGAACAAAATAATCCTTTAATTTTTTGAAGTTCCTTTTCTTTTGCTTGCGATCTCTTTAGTATTAAACAGTTTAATATTAGACAATCTATATTGAAATATTTTTAATTTAACTGGTAAAAGACAATGGTCAAAACCTAGTAAAAAAGGTAGTTTAAGAAAATAGTTAAAAGGAAAAAGATGGCAATCGACGTAAACACAACTATATAGGAAAATCCTGTTAATATAATATATATATATATATATATATATATATATATATATATAAAGAGGTAGTCCAAAATGTTACTGGTAGAGGTCTCCACCATTTATCGAAAAGGCTACATCAACAGTAACTTGAATGGTGGAGTTTTGTAGTTATTGAAAATGAATTATATTGGTCCACAACCCCTTCCGAATATCTAACTTCCTTTATGAAACTACCAACTTAAACTATACTTGGTCAACCAAGAAGGAACTATATTTAAAATATATTTAACTTATTTAAATTTGTATTATTGGAATGATTTTCCTTATATACAATTTTAGTAAATAAAAAATAACAATATATTATTAGCCGTGACAAAAAAATAATATATTATTAGAAAAACTTTTGAGGTTTTTGTTATACCTCTTGTTAATTAAAATTGATGTAAAATGAAAAGAACATTAATTAATATATGGTACATGTTAGAATTTTTTTTATTTATAACAAATTTTAATCAATTAATAATAATACATTAGAAATTTATAAGAAAGTATTATATGCAGGAATTAAACTGGTTTGGGTTAGCACGAGCAGTACGACGTAATTAAGTTTCAAAATAACTGCAATCATATTCTTTTCCATATATAGTATGCCTAACTTTTCTAATAATGATAAAAATTAATTTATTCTATTTCTAATTATTAAGAATTGTCAATTTTTTAAGCGTGAAATTGTTGATAAATAAATAAATCAGGGATAAAACATTAAGATAGTTGAAATAATTTAACATGAACAAAAAAAAATTTCATAACGTATACAGATCCTGGCAGTGATGAAACAAGTAGTTGTGTAAAAATAGTTATCACTATCTAACCTTCATTTCTGACTTTATTTCTCTTCCTTTTAAATTACCTCTCATAATAAATTGGGTCAAGTTTACGTTAAAATAGTTATAGAATTTTAGAAGTTTCAAACTTGCCTACAACATCCACACAATCAGCTTGTGAATTTTTTCTGACTTACCTATTCTTCTAACTTTAATATTTCATGTTCCTTCCAAACCACAAATTCTCCTCTTAAAACATTTATCTACAATAAACTACATAAAACCACTTGAGAGTGTGATATAAAATAAAAATAATATATATTCTCTCCATTACTTGCTCGTACTAAAAAAAACATTCAAAGATTTTTTTTATATCTATTGATATTTATGAATACTCACGCATATTTTTATAAAAAGTAGATTACTTACAAATAATTATTTGAAATGTAAATTTGATCTTAAAGTTTGATCCAAATAAATTGACATAAAAGATTTAGTCTTTCTGTAAAAAAATTCAAATAAATTTCAAATTTTTTAAAAATAAATTGATCTGTATAAGTCTAAATAAAACATATAAATTTATAAACCAAATTCTAAACAAATTTTTTTAAAATTTTCAATGTTTATTCAATAAGTTTACTTTTGTGATTTGATATTTAAGAGAATAGTTAAATGAAAATATCCAGTAACAATTTAACAAATAATAAATACTATATTTGTTGAAGTACACTTATGCAAATCTCATTTCACTTTATAAATTGGTTTCGTAAGATTGAATTATGATTAAAGTCGACTTCCTAATATGATATCAGAACTATTTATGATATATAGTAATGAGAGTTTGTTAGGCTTATTAGGTCACTCATTATCGAACCACCCATGAGTATATAATCTCACACACGAGTTGACATGTCTCAACGTGAAGAATATGTGTTGAAGATCTCACATCGACTATTTCATAATATATAAGTGAAAACAAACCTTACTATATGAGTCAGTTTTGTAAAGTTGAGTTAGATTTAAAAGTTTATTTCATAAAAATATATATTATTTACATTTTTCCAAATATATTTAGGGATATATATATATATATATAATATTGATTATGGATTGTTGTTTTAGTTAGCACAAAGTATTTTTCATGATAAGTTAACTTTTTGGTATGTCTTGTACTACGGGTACATAAATCTGGTTCCAGAACTTTTCTCAACATCCATCCACTTTGAATTTGAAAGTGAATTTATTACATAGTACATACAATAATCCGTCATTTCCCAAACCAAAACTTTTGTCTAACATATCCATCAACCTCCGTTTGAATATGAATTTATTTCTACTGCACAATAAAAACAAGAACTTGGTTAGGTGTCTCAACAACATATCATTTAATGAAGTCGCCGATCTATAAAAGTTGGTTTCCACCTTGAGAAAAAAGAAATTAACAAAAAAGAATCAATACAATTTTGGTGGTGTATCAAGGAAAACTCAATTGTTATGGGAATGGATAGGGAAATGGAAGAGATCCTAAGAGAGATGAGGGGATACTTCAATACTGGAAAAACCAAAAGTGTAACATGGAGGAAAAACCAGCTCACAGGTATCTTAGACCTTATTCACGAGAATGAAGATGCCATATTCAAAGCCCTCCATCTAGATCTTGGGAAGCACCCTGTTGAGGCTTACCGCGATGAGGTTTAATTAAACACCACTGTTTTTAATTATCTGAATCATAGTTACAACTTGATTTATTTGTGCACACTTTTTTGTATTTTGATTCTTTAAACTGTGTTCTTGGGTTCTTGACTGGTTCATTGATTTTCTGCAGGTTGGAGGGGTAGAAAAATCAGTCAACAAATCTTTGAGCTGCGTTGAGAAATGGATGGCTCCTAAAAAGGTAGATTATCCCATTCTCCTTTTTTTCTTAATATTTATCACTTCCACTTTCAGCACTTGTCATTTTCTTTTGATTAGCTTGATAATTGTATATAATCTGAACAACACTTTTATCACCAAAAACTCAAAATCAGAATTGTACGACATCAGGGTATTCAAATTTTTATGCAAACTTGATCTAGAAGTAAATATAATCACTGTTTTGTAGCTGCTTCTTCTTCCACAATTTTCTTGTTAAGACCTAAGTCAGCTATTAACATTTTTTCTTGGTGGGGATACTGTTGCAGAGTGATATCCCTTTGCTTTTCTTTCCAGCTAAAGCAGAAGTGTTATCAGAACCCCTTGGTGTGGTTCTCATATTTTCTTCATGGAACTTCCCAATCAGTGAGTCTTCAAAATTCCTGACAAACTCCTTTTCTCTCTCTCTCTCTCTCTATATATATATATATAGATATATATTTTAATCCTTACTTTTAGTTTCAAAACTATTCAAAACCATGCTACATGAACATTTTTGTCTTTAGATATTTTAACAGGGGACAACTTAGTTTCTGAAAATATGAAAATCATTTTTAGCTTTTTGAAAGTGTAAAGAGTGAGACAACTGTATCTGTTGCTAAGTTTTTATGAAATCATCTTATTCTTAAAGTAGTATGTTCAAGAACAAATTTGATAATAAATTTTATTTGTAAATTAATTTTACATTAAATTAAAAGTTTCATAAACCAAATTGTCAATAAATTGTCTAGCTGGACTCAATTGTTCCACATTCTATATTTAGAGATTAAATTTTATTTTTTTGTGAAAGTAAATTCTGATCGAGTTACAGGTCTATAAACCAAATAGTATTCAACTATACATCTCTTTATTTTTACCATAGTAAATAACAAATTTTGATTGAATCATTGTTACTTTAATATTTGAAAGCAATAAAGTTAAAAGAAAAAAACTCCTTGCAATAATGCAATCTGTTCTTGAACTCAGAAACTCCTGTGACATAAGTGATATAATAATAATATTAATATTTTTTAAGAACTCAAGTTATAAGAAGATAAATTCAAAGATTAAAATAACAATATAAACACTTACTTTTTACTTTTAGAACTAATGTGTGAATATTTAAACTTTCAAGGTCTAAAAATGATGGTTTTCTTTGGATTACAAAGCCACAAATAATATTTTAGTCTATTAGGAAAGTTTGTAAGTCAAGAATTTTGTGTAACACTATAAGTTCAACAGTGCTTCAATTATGGTCATACTTTTTGGTATATTAAACTTAATGCAAGACTGTTAAAATATGTATTAACCATATGCAGTGCTGTCATTGGATCCATTGATTGGGGCAATATCTGCTGGAAATGTTGTAGTCATAAAACCTTCAGAGCAAGCACCAGCTTGCTCTTCTTTCCTTGCCAATACCATTCCTCACTACTTGGACTCTAATGCCATCAAGGTGATTGAGGGTGGACCAAATGTTTGTGAACAACTACTGCAGCAAAAATGGGACAAAATCTTCTTCACTGGTATTATTTTCCATACCAACTCTGTACTTAGAAATTTTCTCTCCAAAGTTTGCTGTAGAACTAGTCCTGAAATTCTCCACAATTCAACACCAAAGTAACAGTGTTTTGTAATATGTAGTGTTAGGAGTGTTTGTGTCATTCAAACCAAATAAAAAAAATAGTATTCATTGGCTGAACACCATTTCCTTTTGCTTGGTGCTTTGCTTACAATTTCATTTTAAGATATTATCCTACAAAGACAACCACAAACTGATTTCTGGTTCTAGAATTGTTTCTTCATGGTGTGTGAAATTTTCAGGAAGTTCACGTGTGGGGAGCTTAGTCATGTCTGCTGCTGCAAAGAACTTAACTCCTGTTACTCTGGAGTTGGGTGGAAAATGTCCTGCCATACTTGATTCCTTTCCCAATCCTTCGGAATTTAAGGTAGTTCACATGAGTTATCTTGCTTGCAACATTCATTCAATTTCAAGGTCTAATTCAGTTTGCTTTTTCTCTGCACATTTATGGGCATCAAGTTGGCAGTCAAAAGAATTGTAGGAGGAAAATGGGGACCTTGCAGTGGACAAGTTTGCATAGGAATAGACTATTTGCTTGTTGAGGAGAAGTTCTCATCATCTGTGGTATTTATCACAATCACCAGCATCTATTTTTTCTTAACTTTTGTTTTCTAATAGAAAGTTGTTGGTTTTCTTGCAGATAGAGCAATTAAAGAAGATAATCAGAAGATTTTATGGTGAAAACCCTGCGGAATCAAAAGTAGTTTCGAGAATAGTAAACAAGCATCACTTTGAGAGAATACGCAATCTTCTCAAAGAACCTCTTGTTGCCGCTTCCATCGTTCATGGTGGTTTGATCGATGAAGAAAACCTGTAAGTTCTACCTGCTTTTGGCAAACAGAAGTGGAAGTGGTTAACTAGTTTTCTTTTAATTGATCGATTTGTTCGTTCCAACCTTTTTAGGTTCATTGAGCCTACAATCCTGTTAGACCCTCCACTAGATTCTGAGATAATGACGGAAGAAATATTTGGTCCAGTGCTTCCTATAATCACAGTGAGCATGGAAATCCCATTTCATGTTTTCAGTTCTGGAATATATTTTGTGACTGTCTCATTCAACTCTTGAACTGGGTATCTGTGCAGCTGAATAAAATTCAAGAAAGTATTGAATTTATCATTGCAAAACCGAAACCTCTTGCCATTTATGCCTTCACCAAAGATGAAACTTTCAAGAGAAGAATTCTATCCGAAACATCCTCAGGAAGTGTCGTATTTAATGACACTATGGTTCAAGTATTGCTTTTAACTAGCTTGTCTTCTCTGACTTAATTTTCCTTTTTATGAAGAAAATTACAATGCAGAGAAATGGGGTAATAGTTTGTTTGTATGTGCAGTTTTTATGTGATACACTACCATTTGGAGGTGTTGGTGCGAGTGGTCTTGGAAGGTACCATGGAAAGTACTCTTTTGACACTTTCAGCCATGAAAAAGCAGTAATGCATAGAAACCTGATCCTTGAAATTGAACCAAGGTATCCTCCTTGGAGTAAGTTCAAGCTAGAGTTTCTCAAATTGGCTTACAGGCTGAACTACTTTGGACTGTTACTGCACATGTTGGGCTTCAAACTTGGCTTAAAAAAATACAACTAGATCGATAGGAGCAGGGGATCTTATCTGCAGAAGTTGCTCATGTACTCAACACTGACTTGGCTTGTAATAAGGGAAACTTTGTGCTTATTTTCTTGCTTGTAATACAATGTTTCTAAGTCCGAGGTTGTTGGAGATCCTACATCGACTAGAGATTAGAGTCTTTCATTGTATATAAGTGGGTGCAAACCTCAAACTCATGAGTCGGTTTTATGGGGTTGAGTTAAGCTTAAAGTTCACTTTCTTAATATGGTATCAGAGTCATTTCGAGTCTATCCTAACGAGTGTTTGTGTTGAGCCTATCGTGCCACCCGCTATCGGGCTCTTATTGGACCACCCATAATATATAGTCTCACGCACGAGTTGGCAACGGCATGAGGGGATGTGTTGGAGATCCCACGTCGACTAAAGATTATAACCTTTCATTGTATATAAGTGGGTGCAAACCTCAATCTCATGAGTCGGTTTTATGGGGTTGAGTTAGGCTTAAAATCCATTTTTCATAATAGAAGTCTTATGGTCCAAACAAAATAATGGATAACTAAACTAGTTTAGAAACCAATTTTTTTTTAATTTCTAAAATGGTCTCTAATTTTGGTGTCTAAAAATTGGTTTCTATTTCATGATTGTATTGTAGTGTCAAACAAACACTTTGAAACAAAATCTCATTTCAATCACAAATACCAACATCAAGATCTTGAATTTTATATTTTCAAAACCATTTGTGAAACCCTCTCACTAACAAGACCTTGACCACCCTAACAAAAAAACTTTAAAAAAAAAAACAAGATCACCTAAAAAAGTTTATTCTCCAAATAGAACATAGAAAAGTATTATGGTGATGAATTTTGATACTATTTATGTATTAGTACAAATTTAATAAGTGTATTGCCATAAGTAAGTTAAATTTTTCTAAATGAATCCACCTTTCTAAAAAGTGATTTTTTAAAATATAGATTAAAACCATGTTTTAATTGATTAAAATAATATATTAAAATTATAAAATGCTTAAATAATTTTAATGGACTGAATAAAAATTTAATCAACAAAAAATATTAACCAAAATTTTAATATATGCATTTTTTAATAGATTAAAACGTGCTACCATTTAACCGAAGACTAAAAACGTTTCTAAATAACTTGACTACTTTATATTAGTAAGATCAAGATAAAAGAATTACTTATAGCACAATAACACTAATTACAACCGAAAATCAAAATCTTTTGCACTATGAAACTAAGAAATTGGGAGAATCGAATCTTGAATTATCAAATTTCTGTCTCAACATTATCATGTCCTTCAAAGTTTTTCTTGAGTCTTTTATAGTCTTTCTCTTGGAAAGGTAATCATCATGGGAGTGAGAGGTCCAAAAAATCATTTTGGGACAAGACACATGATTGCTTTTACGTTTTTATTTCTGGTAAGGAGAGGGATTGTGCCCTTTATCACCAAGGTTTACTCATCTCCACTACTACTTGTACTACTTCGATTTGACTCAACATATTCCACAGTGTTTGTGGTTATTCTCCTTTACAGCAAACTCTTCAAATTCAAATGTTTATTCATTTAAATAAGAGATAACATAAAACATTGAAACTTGTAAACAACAATCATCATAGAATAATGACTTTTACATGTGGACTTGGAAAACAAAAACAAAACGTATGAAATTAGAAACTTAAGTGTCGGTTTTAACGTCTTGGACATTATCTAGCACAGCACAGATACCACGGACAGTAATGCAACACGGGCACGGACGTGAAGATATGTAAAATCTCTAAAATATAAAACACGAAGATATATAAAATCTCTAAAATGTGGAATACATTAATACAGATTTATATATTATATAATTGTGAATTATATAAATTGACAATAAAGATTTATGTGCACAAGTATGTTTCAGATTATTTTTAAGAGCATAAAGATGTTTTTCATGACTATTTTCACAAGGACTTGTTTTTTATTTTTATAATCATAATAAAAATTTATACAATAAAATTTAAATTTTTAAAAAATTAATATATATTTTTTTTTAAATTATATTAGAATCATACTACAATTGTCAGAAATCTAATAATTCTTTTTTGAATTTGACAATTCCCAGTTGCATGCTCCGTAGGTGTTATACAAGTGTTAGCTCTTTTAAGAGGAGTTTCACATTGAAGGGTTTTGTAAAAAGTTGCATACAATTAACTAATAATGATTGGGCTTTGAATACAATATGAAAAGTGGATATAACTACTGCTGCATTATTGGACGCATGTGTTTTCTTCACAACCTCCTCATATTATCAAAGTTTAATATCCTTTCTTGAAATCCTTCCATACTTGCATCTATCATTGTTTTAATATATTAAAATCACATTTTATATATTAAAATCATTTAAATAGTCACTTTAGTAATTTTAATCAATTAAAGTGTGTTTTAACATATTAAAAGGTTGTGAGTTAACACATGATTTTTTTTTTAGATTGGAGAGGGAATTTGTGGGAATTTAAGGGAGTGGATGTGTGAGGATTTGAGAGTAAAGTGTGAAAAAAAAAGAGTATATCTAGATTGGATATGTTATAGTGAATGTGTGAAAAAAGTTTATTGTGTGAAAAAAAAATGAGTATGTGGATATGTTAGAGTGAATGTGTGAGAAAAATTTATTGTGAGAAAAATGTATTTTAGTTTGTTAGTGATGTGATAGATGGTAAGAGGTTTATAATTCTTTTTAAAATGTGTAAAATGTAAGTTTATAACTTTATCATTGTAACAAAATAATATATAAATAATGTAATATAACGATGAAGTGGGTTGGAGAGTGAGAGGAAGAAGATGAAGTGGGTTGGAGAGTGAGAGTGACACTACAAGAAAAACATGAAATAAAAACCAATTTTAGAAACAAAAAATAATTAGTCGCTATAGTAACTAAATTGGAGATCATTTTAAAAACTAAAAAAAATGGTTTATTGTTAAATGGTTTCTAAATCAGTATATAATTAGCTACCAAAGTTTTAACTACCAATTATTTAGTTTCTAAATTTGGTAGCAAAAACTTTGGTAGCTAATTAGATACCAATTTAAAAACCATTTAACAATAATAGAAACTAATTTAGAAACCAAAATTTTTTTAGTCTCTAAAATAGTCTCTAATTTAGTCACTATAGCAACTAATTATTTTTTGTCTCTAAAAAATAGTTTATATTTCATGATTGTCTTGTAGTGTGAACACTAGGGAGCCTATGCGAAGGAATAGTACTGTTAGGTACTATATATAACGATGGTTCAAGAAGAAACTATTCGCTGATCACTCACAAATTCATATATAATGACGGTTCAGGTGGGAATCGTTGTTAAAAATGACGAAAATGACAAAAAAATTACAAAAATAACATCGTCTCTTTTATTACGATAACTCGCTCTTTATGAATTGTCCTTATTCTGGTTGTAGATTTTGTCTTTTGTACTACTGAGTATAGGCACCAATTCTAAAATATAGGTGTTAACATCGAATCTAAATAATTAGTAACTAAAATTTTAATAGTTAATTAGATATCAATTTAAAAATTATTTATTAATAATAAAACTAATTTAAATATTAATAATTTTTTTAATTTCTAAAATATATATAATTTAATCAATATAACAACTAATTATTATTTTTATATAAAATTAATTTTTATTTATTAACTATAATACTTAAACTTAAAAATACTATATTTTATATGAACACCACAACATAAAATAACACTAAAAATTGACTTACTCAGGTGATAAATTGATATTTTATTATAACACTTATTGTTATTATCATTGATTATATTTTATGTATTTTGTGATGAAATTTCTAGAAATAAAATGTTTTTCTAATTAAATTTGTAAAAATATTTCCCTATAAAATATAAAGTACATATTAATTTGATATTTTATAAAATAATCAAAATATTTTCACAAAATGTAGTTAAATATTATATATTTACAAAATTAAATAAATGAACATATACTCTGTTAAGTTGACTTTCTCCATAAATTTAATCATTTGTGAAAGAACTTGAAGTATGTGAATCCCATTATCTTTCTTTACAATTTTGTATTTGTTTTGATGTTAACATGCAGTATTCCAGGTTGTGACTGAAATCCTTATCATCAAAATGCCACATCATTCTGTACAAACATCAATCACTGACAAACAGTTGACATATTTTGTGGTATTTTATTTTCTTGTATTATTGATAAGAGCTTTCATATACATTAGTATTAGTTTTATTATAAAAAATAATTCAGTGTGGGATCTGACGAAGAAGAAGATCTCTGAAGCAACAGGTACTTATCTTAATTCACAATAATTGCTAATGATAAATAATTATAAATATGGCCATGATCCATGCTTTAAAAAATTAAAATTGTATTCACGTGCTATTATACTTTAAACTGGTGGAGTTTGGTGTACCTAATCCTGAGATGGAGTGGGAGAACCTTCACACTTAACCTTAATATTTTGTTTTGGCCAAACAACAAACAGCTTTACTACAAAAGAGTACCAGGTAACAAATCAGCATAATACATGACAGGATCCACGAACACCTTAAATATTTCATTCACTGATTCAAAACATCAGTCACTTTTTACAATTTTATTTTATCTCTATCTTGTGGTATCTTATCATTAATTTTAACATGAATGTAAAGAATAGAATAAGATGGAAGATGAGAAATAAAAAAAAGTAAATTGAAAAGAAGGTGAGAAAAATAATTGCAGAGGAGGTAGGAAGGGAAAGGCATGGGTGGGGTAATTAGGAGATGGGAAAGATGTGGGATTAAGAACTATCTAAATTGAGTGAAGACAAAATAAACGATCACGGTTGATTAGGTGAACCCAATAAAGCCATCACATTAAATGATTGCTTCAAGCCCTAGATCTTCAGAATCTCCCTCTCAATATGTGTAACCCCACTCTCATTTATAAGGAAGGACAAAAAGAAGTTTCTTCCAAACATTCAATACCTCCTTCTCTCTCTCTTTCTCTCTTTCCCTTTCTTTTTTTCACCCCTCCCACCACCACCACCACCACCCCAGACACTTATCTATCACCTAACACCTGCATGAACTCAAATTCAGAAGTTACAGCAGCAGCCTGAACTAGCTATTGCTGGAGGGGTTTCAGGGTCATCAAAGGCGAATTGGGAAGAATCTGTTTGATTGTGTGTGGCATGGAATGGATTATTGGACTGTGGACTCTGATGGGTGTGTTTATATGTTGTTGGTACTGGTTTGTGTGCGTGAAAAAGGAGAACAGTAATAGGGTGAAGCAGAAGAAGAAGAAGAAGGGGAAAGTTCCTAGAGGGAACAAAGGTTGGCCTTTACTTGGAGAGACCCTTGAGTTCATTGCTTGTGGCTACACATCCAACCCGGTGAGCTTCATGGAAAAGCGCAAGTCTCTGTATGACCCTTCTACTCCTATCAGTTAATTTTGCTGCTTTTTGTTGCTTTTGTTTTTCTGTCATTCACTTATACCATGTTTCATTCTCCACGAGGGTGATGACGTGCATGCTCTCACCCAACACAATTTTTCTTTTTCTCCTTCACTTATCTTCTCCACTCTAGGACGGTTGGAGCATTACATCATTGATGCACATAAGTGATTTCCCGAGTCACAACAACTATCAATGGTCAATTTATAATATATGTTTGTGATTCCCTATTAGGTATATATCCATACACACGTATATATTGATCAAATATATATATAGCAGGAAAATGAAAACCACTAAATGTCTCTGTCCCCATGGACACATCTCCTTACTCCTATTCTATTCTTTCTGAAGGCCCAACTTTTAACAACTCTGTGTGGTCCTTTACAATGTTCGCATATTTTTATGTGTTAGTGGCAATTCTGTCCTTCTACGTGGACCACATCTACACTGTTCAACCAAATGCAGAAAAAAAAAGTAGCATTTCCTACAGTTTTTATTTTAAGCAACTATTTAACTAGTATTAGCATACCATAACCACTTAAGCAAATAAAATTTTAAACTTTAGATTTGAAATGGTCAAAAAGGAACTATTCAACTAGCCTCTGTCTATATTTTTTATTATTTACATGTCTGCACTCAGTTTAGCAACCTACTTGGAAACTTCAAGTAACATGGTTGGGAGAAAATAAATGATATTGTTTTCTGGATAAATATATGCATGGATAATACGGATGACGTGGTAAAAGAGAGAGAGAGAGAGAAAGAAATCATGTTAACATTTTGTACAAGTTAACATTTTTTCTGAGATGTTGGTGGCATGAAGACAGAGAAGGAGACCCTTTATGCAGCAGATATAGGATAATGTGTTTGAGTGTGTGCATGGTTGAAGTAACGAACTAGAAATGAATGAGTGCAAAATTAAGAATGGGGGGTAAATTAGCAGTAACAGGTCCTTTGAATGAAGTGATAAAAAATGGTATATGAGAGTTTGTAGATGGAGAAGTGACACAAGCCTGAAAGCGAATTGAATGAACGTAGGTGAAGATATATATGGTAGTAGAGATGAGGGAGCACCATGTTTGGGAACATTAAAGCCCTGGTGATATAATTAATAGATATGAACCATTTATGGTTGTACCGTTGTAGGCTTGCAGCTTCTATAGAGAGAATAGCATATCCAAACAAGGAAGAGCAGAAAAGCCTGCTTCTGCCATAACTGGAGCTATTCTAGATTCACCTTTGGACTTTAGTGGATTCTAGAACTGTAGTTGCAGTTGCTTCTGCACCCAGTAACCACAAACATTGTTCAGGTTCAATTTCCCTTTTAGGCTCTTCACTTTATATTATTTCTCATCTTCATCTTTCTAAGTTTTATTTGAGTCAATTAAATTCTTTTACTCAGAGGAACAGAAAAAAAAAATACATCTCCTTCTATCAAATTTCTTTCACTTAAAAACTCTAATTTCTCATACATATTATTTCACTTAAAGTTTTTACTATTCCAAATCCAATCCTTTGTTTCATTTTCTAAAATTCCTTCAGTTTTTTATAAAAAAAAAAAAATTCTACATGTTTTTTTGCTTTTTGAAATTTTTTATATTCTAAATCTATTATTATAAAATCATAAATATTTTTATAAAAAAATGTTTATATGTTAGTTTTAGGAAAGAAAACTGATAGAAGAGCTGGTTTTGCTTGATTTAAAAAATAAAAAGTTTAGTTGACTCAAAAAACTTGAGAGTAAAATCACATGTAATATTTTGAAGGACAAAATTTAGGTTGTGTTAGATAAGTACTATAGTTTTTTAATAAAATAACACATGTTTAACTAGTTATTAAAGGGTTTTACATTCCTATGGATCAATATTTTGTGTATTTATATACGAATTCAAGTCTGATCTATGTTTTATGATAGAACTCTATGAGCAGCATTTAAGGATCAAGTCATTCAGTATATTAAATTTCTTTTATTTTTCTCTTATTTCTTACGTTATAAAATAAGAGGACTAGTAAATAATGTTTAACTACTCATTTAAATTTTGCAGATAAACAGATTTTATTAAAACAAAGCTTTTTGTTCATACTAAGGGAAGAGAAACACAGAATTAAACCAAAAGAAATGTTGTGAGATATCTTGTAATGTTGTATTTGGGGTGTGAATATTTGTGTGCAGGTATGGTAATGTATTTAAGACAAGCATTTTGGGAACTGGTGTGATTGTGTCCACAGACCCAGAAGTGAACAAGGTGATTCTGCAGAACCAGGGGAACATATTCGTCCCTGCTTATCCAAAATCGGTAAGAGAACTAATGGGAGAGTACTCTATCCTCCAAATGAACGGAAACATGCATAGGAAAATTCATTCACTCCTTGGAGGCTTCCTACGATCCCCTCAATTCAAAGCTCGAATCACTACAGATATTCAGCACTCTGTTCAACAATGCTTTGCAACTTGGACCCACCAACCAATTTACGTTCAAGATCAAGTCAAAAAGGTCCACTTCATTTTATTATACATGCACCTTAATTTCGTCAAATTGTATTCAAGAAAAATGTTTGTGTTTGCTGACATGATCTTTGCTTACCAATCAATTCAATGGCTAAGAGATTTTTTTTTTCTTCAACTGTTTCCCCGGAAATATATATCAGATCACATTCACTATTTTGGTTAAAGTTCTTCTTAGCATTGGTCCCGGTGAAGATTTAGACTTCTTGAAGAGAGAATTTGAAGAGTTCATAAAAGGGTTGATTTGCTTACCCATCAAGTTTCCTGGAACAAGACTGCATAAATCCTTGAAGGTTATTTCTCCCCCACTCTAAACCCACTACGAAAATGACAAAAAGGATTGAAATTTCACTTTTTTGTCATTAATAATTGAGTCACGAATTCAAAGCTTTCTGTTTTAAATTGCATATAAATTGTTTTGTCGCTAATTTTGAAGGCTAAGGAAAGAATGATGAAGATAGTGCAGAGGGTAGTAGAGGAAAGGAACAATAGTATTCATAACAACAAGAATTCAGAAGAGAAGGGAGTTGCAGCAAATGATGTGGTGGACGTGCTCTTGAGGGATATTGGTGATAGAAACACTATCTCTAACATGTTGGAAAATATCTGTGAGAATATAATTGAGATGATGATCCCTGGGGAGGAGACTCTTCCCACGGCTATGACCATGGCAGTCAAATTTCTCAGTGACTATCCCCTTGCTCTATCCAAATTACTGGTACATTTTCTCACTCATTCATTATATCCGCATACGAAGTAATCATAGAACACATATAAAAAGATTATGATCTAATGCAAAACTTTAAGGAATGGATTTGTAGTTCTTGTTCATAATATTTTGTTCAACTTTCTCTTTATTTCTACCATCTTATTGATCTGCAAGTTAATTGGAGATGATCTGTAGCAGTTGACATCTGCCATTCACCACTACATGAATTGGTTTTTCACATGGACCGAAACTAAAATCCTGGATAACAATTAAAGAAATTAAAACAGAAAGTCCTACCTAAGTTTTGGAGATAAAATTAAAGCATTGAATGTGTATGGTGAAGATGAATGGAATCTTGATGGACCCTACAGATTGGTGCTCGTGTGCGGTACGGGCCACGATAAAGAAGTGTTTGAAGTACTCTAACAAGTCATTTTCCTTTGGAGCACTATGAAGCATATACGAGTTTGAAGTGGGGCTAACATGGATGTGAATGTGGAAGTTTGTTGTGTTTTTCGCGATGCTGCATATTGAACGGCTCTGAAATTAGGACCACCAATTATATGCTTCCACTACACACCCTTTTGTTTTCCCAGTCTCCAAACTCACTTTATTCTTCCTTAATTTTTGTTCAGTGAAAACTTGGCCAAAAAAAGTTCATATTTGCAAGACAGATCAGTAACTTAGATCAATCTGGTTTAGTCGAGTAGAAAAAAGTTACAGTTTGTTTTTCTACTCTTAGGTAGCATAAATCTATGTTGAAGTAAGTAAATTTATATTTGGTTCCTTTGATTGTTTCACACCAGGAAGAGAACATGGAATTGAAGAGGCAGAAAAATAGTTCAGATGATTATGTATGGAGTGACTACCTTCAACTGCCATTTACTCAAAATGTGAGCCTCTAACGGTAGCTATCGAAGGCAAAATCAATTTCCAACCGACTATCATAAAATTATCTGCTATGAAATACCATGTGACAGATTTTTCTTTTTCCTTTCTGTCTTTGGTTTACCACTCACAAGGTTATCAGCGAAACTCTTAGAATGGCAAATATTGTGAATGCCATTTGGAGAAAAGCAGTAAAAGACGTAGAAATTAAAGGTAAGTTTTCAAAGAAAAGGATTTGTACAAAGTTTGATTGGCCCTGAAGCATTTGTACAAAATTTGATGCAGTTTTACTATTTTGAGCGTGTGTAGGGTATTTAATTCCTAAGGATTGGTGTGTTGTGGCATCTCTTACTTCTGTTCATATGGATGGCATGAATTATGAAAACCCTTTTAAGTTTGATCCTTGGAGATGGGAGGTAAGTTAGCAAGCAAGCATAAAAAAGTGTATGATATGATAGGTATATAAGGAAAGTGTAAACTCATAATGACGGAGTTATTTATGAGTACAGAAAAGTGGAGCTGGAGCTAATAACAATTGCTTTACACCATTTGGTGGTGGACAGAGACTGTGCCCTGGCATAGAACTCTCAAGGCTAGAGCTCTCTATTTTCCTTCACCATCTTGTTACTACTTACAGGTAACAACTTGTCTAGAAAAATTAAAAGCCACTTTATGATTTCATTCTATAAGTGGTTTGTACTATGCAGATGGGTTGCTGAGGAGGATGAAATCATCTACTTTCCAACAGTTAAGATGAAGAGGAAGCTCCCAATTAGTGTAACAACCATTAACACCTAATTGGACTCAAGAATGGAGGAATTGGTGTACAGTAATGTGATAGATAGGTGTAGATATTTGTTTGAGTGTAGAGAGTAAAATTTAGGAAAAAAGGGACTGTGTATTCTTGTGTTAGCTCTAATGTCACATCTATTTACAGAGGAGAAAGGTGGCTTTGGGCCCTCCTATAATATTGAGAAATGAATGCAAGGGGGAATTATTGAAGCTAACTCTCATCTTCAGTCTCTGTCCATTAAATTTTTCTGTTTGATTCCTTTGCAATGTTTGTGGTGGGATTGGATCTCCATGTGGGTTTTGTTGTTCTCTTGGTCCCATGCCATGATATGGGCTCCTGCTCCACCATCCACTGTTCTTTTCTCATTTAGTGGAATTGTACAACTCTTGTACCTGCTACACCATCCCACACTTAACAATCATATACTCTGCTTTCTATCTTCTCTATCTATTTTAGTTTACTCTTTTTTTTATTTCTCACATTCTTCCCAAAATAAACTCTTTGTAGGAAAATTGTTATTTACATCACCTTCAACTCCCTTCTTATGCTTAAGGTGGTGTTTTAAAGTTAGACTACAAAAATAACTACTTATAAATTGGATTAAGATCTAACTCTAATATTAATATACCATTGAAGTCAACTAAAAAAGTTAAATTATTTAAAAATTGAGTTTAATTCCAATTTATATTCATATAACTTATTTGTAAACTGATGATTGTCTTTACTTATATATTCGATAAATTGATCATATTTGTAATCAATGTAATATTTTTAATATACATTCTTATCTTGAAGTAAAACTAAATACTTGTGGATAATCTGACAGTGGTTTGATGACAGATGATTCGATAAGTTTAACCAAATTCGTTAAGATAATATTTGATATCATATTAAGAACTGAGTTTAAATCTATTGCTTATAATACAAGGATTATCTTGTTTTATCTTTATAGTTAATTATTGGTTTTATTGGTTAAGTGTTTATGGTTAATTCCCAACATTAACATGATAATTTAATGTTAGTTGTAAATTGGAAATTAAAGAGTTCTTAAGGCAAGTGAGTCTGAGTTGTGGTCATAGTCCATTACCACCATTCACTCCTTATCATGTTTCCTGTGGAAAGTTTGCTACAATTACCACAACATCATGCAATGTGATTGTCACGTGACTTTCCTCCAAATCAACGCCGAAGCTTCTGCCAACCCAAGCTCGTGTTTTGCATTCCAAATCTTTGAATATCGTCAATTATTCAAAGCTCAAAATATCCTGACCCTTGATAAAAGTCATACAATTTACACAGTCATAGAAACTGCATTTTAAAATAAAATGCTAAGGACAATTTTAAGATTTTTAAAAATGATGAAGTTAATGGAAGAAACACCTCAAATGATTAATAGTGTAGTTGGTTTTCAACCAAAACACTTATTATATAATAGCTATTATTCAATTATATTATCATCACAAATCCAATTTTAATGCCATGTAATTGATGGTTACATTTTTTATTTAATTTTTAATAAATATTATTGTGTTAAATGTTATGAAATATTTTATTTCATTTCCTTTTAACTTTTTAAGGACATATGTTATGAGCTATAAGTTATCATATAAATATGATTTTATTTTTTATTCGATATTTAATAATTAGTATAGTTTAATCATGATTAGGCTATTAAATATTCATAAAGTGATAGGGTCCATTTGTTTCCATACGGATCTGCCAAAACAGATTAAAAAAAACAAGAAAAGAACAGAAATAATAAAAAAAAAACGAAAAAAAGCAAAAATTTTGCAACTATTTTTTCTTTACATATCAACAAAGATTTACAAAGAAAGAAACTTACAATCAATTAAAATTTAATATATAATAAAGTACAAACGTAAATATAATAAATTATTTATTATGTAATCGATTATACATTTATATATAAACACATAATTATGTAAATATATAATCGATTATGCAGTTTGTATTTACAAATATAATCATTACGTTGAATATATATTATGCTTTTTATATAATTAATTCTTACTATTAATTTATTGATATCTATATTTTCATTACAATAAAATAAATGTAATTAGCTATATAATATAATAAAATATAAATAGTGATAATAATAATAAATTTACAAAATAATAATAATAAGATAGTGTTAAACATAAAATAATATACATAATAAACAATAAATAAGATAGTGTTAATCATAAATAGAGCATAATCTCACCATTTTAAATAATCTTTGTTGCATTTCTGTATTCTAATATCTTCCTTCCAACTGCAACACTTTCATTCTTCTCCAGTAGCAGCGTTTGATAGAGAAATCCCATCATTTGAGTGTGTGAAAAGTTTGGCGAGTAGATTTGTTATATTTGACGTTCCTCAATGCGAAGATATTGTACTCTATTTTCACATCTTGCTGAGTTTTTTTCCTAGGTTTTGTATCTTTCAAAAAAAAAAATTTAAGCAAACGAAAACACAACCACCTAAAAACATCACAAAACTTACCTCAGCTACTAACGTTCACCACCGACCACCACATGCAACCACCACCACTTGAAAATAAAAAAAAAATAAAACATCACACTCTCCACCATATTGAGAAGGGTATTGTAAGGAGAAGGTATGGAGTGCAGGGGAAATTTGCTCTTAGGGATTAGAAATTGGTTTTGGATCAGCATGTGGATATTCTAGGTGGTTTGGATTTACATGTTTAAAAATGTATTTTTTATCGAGTTATTTCTTCTTACACCTCTATATTTTTCTTCCTACATCCTTACATTCATAAAATATGTTCTAGAAAGTATGTTCCGAAAATATTTTAGAAAGATTAATTCGAAAGTCATTTTTAAAATAGATAAAATGGTCTTTTCAAAAAAGGATGGGTGCAGAAAGTCATTTGTTGTGGTGTTTTTCTAACATAGTCAGTCACATTTTGTGGGCAATTTCTTCCTGCACTTTCATAATTAATTTCCAAAACTACGATTTGACAAAAGGTGCATGGTTTATTATTTTTTTCATTTCTGAATTGTAAAATTCACAAACTTTCCAAATTCTATAATTCAAAATAAAAAATTTATTCTTAATTCTATCTAAAATTCAAAGTGTATTTTCAAACTCAAAAAATATATTTACATTCTAAACTTTAAAATTCAAAATCCATTCAGATATGTACTTTCAAACCCATGGTGCGGTGCAGACATTTCACGGATGTGCAAAGTGTTTGATCCCCAATTTTATTTGAAGAGATGGATTTTGGAACTTCATCCAACAATGTTTAGGTATTAGAGACATTAGAATATTTAAATTAGAATGAATGCTAAGCATTTGAATCTTTGAAATGTAATATTTACTAGTGTCCAAAAAAAATTTGGAAGCCATTTCACTGAAACGAAGAAGATGATGAAGGTGCAGGTACTTAAGTTTAATTTTTAATTTTATTAAGGATAAATCTTTTTTTTACCAAAAATATGGAGTTGCAGAAAGAATCTATGAATGTGAAAAAGAAAATGTCCATTTTGGGTTGATTTCTGACTATTAAAATTGAATATTAGTGGAAGGCCCAAAATCTACTTTTATAATTTGATAACGAGTGAAGTCATTTTACACTCTCTCTATATAAATTGATATCCCATAAAAATTTACATTATAAACATTAATTTATGTATTGTATTATTACAAAAATCTGTGAAATAGTTTTAAAAAGTGTAAGTGTAGGCACCTTGAGGTGACCTCATATTTTACTTTAAAAAAATTATTTTGTGACATGGTACATTTTTTTTCATTAAAACGGAATATCACAAATAAAAAAATTATAAAACAAAGAAAATAAAGGAAATATGTCGCGTTAAAAAGTAAAATTAAAAATTAAAAAACATATAAAGTCATATATTAAGATATACCTTCATCATGACTCTTATAATAAAGTAATAGACAGGGATATTTTTATTAAATTTGAGGCTGCTTCTTCCTGCACCTCCATACCTTCTTGTGCCACCCCCATAAATTTTTCTTATTCCAAAAATACCCTTTTCAATATTCCGGATTACATAATCTGGAAGTCTTTTTCTAGATTCAGAATTAGCTTCCGGAAGTCTTTTCTATACATAAGATTAGCTTCCGGATTATGTAATCCGGAAGTCTTTTTTTCAGATGTGTTATTAGCTTCCGGATTAGTCTTTTCTAAATATGAAATTGACTTCCGGATTATGTAATCCGGAATTATTTTTTAAATTCAAGGGGGTGAAAAAAAAAGGATAAAATGGTATTTTCATATTTAGTATGGGGGTGGCACAAGAAGGTATGGAGGTGTAGGAAGAAAGAGTCTAAATTTGATAGTTATGGTGGGAAAAGAAAGTACATAGATGCAAAACTAACGGCCCTTTAGTTTACGATTTTTGCTTCCTGCACCTCTATATTTTTCTTCGTGTACCCTACGTTCATAGGTAATTACAAGAGTATTCCTGTGACCTTTCAAAAGTCCCAACAGATTGGGTGTTTCGTTTTTTGGTGGATTTGGGATTCTTCACTACAATTTTTAGGGTTTTATAAAGGACATTTCGTAATAAGTCAAAAAATTTATTATGAATCTACCAATTCTTAAGTTAAAAAAATTATTATGAATCTATCAATTTATAAGATAAAAAATCTTTAAAAGCACTCCCTCATTCGAAATACAAAAACTTTACTTATAGATTAGCAATTTCATACATATTTTTGTACTTATAAATTTCTTGATAATACGGTTGTAAAATCCAATTTCCAAAAACCTCTAAATCTCATAACCACTCAATCTTTTTTAATAAAACACAATTCTTATCTCCAAAAGTTAATCAACACTTCACATTGGAAGTCACACCCCACCTTGTTGCACTCAACTTAAATCACTCTCTACCCCAACGATGCCTTTTCAAATAAAAATTACAAGACTAATTTTAGAATTTTTAAAAATATAGTTCAAAAATGAAATTTCAAAATAGAATTAAAAAATCAAAATTACACATTATTGATACTAGCTCTTATCATTCTACGATAATAATTTTATTTTATGGTTAAATCAAATTGCATACTAATTCTACAGCTAATACCTGAAATGAACTCTGATTTTGAAAATAACGTATTTATTAGATAAAGGATCGATACAGGTTTGGTCTGTTGTTTTGATGATTCATGATAATTCGTTAAATCACATAACCCTAAAAAATAGATATAATTATAAGAGAATACGGTTTAGTGAAACAATTGTGTCCCCAAAATATCACTGTATAAGCATACCTATAATATATATATATATATATATATATATATATATATATATATATATATATATATTATTCATAAGTATGCTATTGACGGAAAAATTTACATTTTTGACTTGGAAATGTGATAGAATATATAAATGACCAATGATAGAAATACAATTAGGCAATAAATTTCGTTGTTAACATTTTTTTTTTCTTGAAAGTTTTAACTTTCGCTCTTCAAGAATAAATTGTAAAGTTTTTCTATAAAAATATTTCTATCACTAAAAGAAATGAATTTTATCAACAGTCAAAATTCGTCAATAAATGTTAAACATCCGTTGATAAATAAAAATTACCAAAAAAAACAACAGGTAAAATTTATTCGGCAAACAAAATTATAAGATATTCCAATAAACAGTATAAAATAATTAATAAATAATTATTAGTTATATATTTTGGAATGCAGCCATAAAATTTCCATTGTAAAATATATTTTTTCCAAAATGTTTAAGAATAAATCGGAATTATATTTTGAGAAGAGAACCAAATTTAAAAATGATTTTATGATTCCACTGGAAAGTTAGAGAAGTTAATTATGAGGTTTGAAAGTGAATTAGCAGGAATAAAATATATTTGGATTGAATAGCAAAAAGAAGAAAGATGAAGAAAGCATGGAGAGAAGTAATGATTGTTTCGATCTGCTGAGTACTCCAATTATGAGCTACGTAGAAACCCTAATTAACTACCTTACCGTTTTATGTTACACTTTTTTGTGACAGACTATAACAACATAATTTCCCTGTTAAAGAGAAACAACTACGATTTGGAGTAATTGGAAGCGAAAAACAATTTCAAATTTTATTAAAATAAGAAACCATGTTTTGTAATAGCTTCTTATAAAATTGGTTATTTCCTTTTTCAAAAGGTAATTACTCTTTGTAATTGTAAATAATAGAAATTAGTTTGTACTTGTTCAAAACTGTATGTGTTCGTTTAAATTAAGAAACTGTACGTGGTAATTTACAATAATACTATTAGTTTATTATTTCCGTTAGAAAAATACTAATGAAAATTTTGAAGAAGTTTATAAACCTCGTTTAAAAAAAAATCTATCTGTTTTTAAATAAATAATAAATTTACCTCAAGTCTCAATAATAAGTTTACAATAATATTTATATTAGAAAACCATTTACAAAAATAGAGTGCTGGATATGACGTCGTGATGATATCATTCACCACAAAAAAAAAATTAAAAAAAGTTGCAATTTACCTAACTCGCGCAAAGTTAGAAAGTGAGAAAGTAGCAATTAGAAATAGTGAAAATCTTGTGTTTGTGGTGGCATGTGCTAATTCATCTAACACCTAATTCAAACCCATTTTCATCATGCTCCCAAACCCATGCACTTTTACAACGTTCTAATTATTCTAAGAGAACACACCAATTCTATGGACCAATTACTCCTTAATTTATGCACAACACATATTTTTCTTCAATTTTTTTAGGAAAATATATTGGTATAAGATTCAATACTATCAATAAAATAATTTATACAAGAATTATAACAATATCTATAAATTAAAATTTTAAGATTATGTTTTATGAATTTTTATATATATTATTCATCTTTCTTATTTTTACTCAGCAGTTTGAGACCTAAGCATAACTTAATCTTATAAAGTGAGGTTTGCACCTATTTATATTGTGAGATGTTTTTATATCTAGTCGGTATGAGATCTCTAACACACATTCTCATGTCAAAATTGTTATAAGTTCAACAAACTCTCGTTGGATTGACTCTAAAAGACTCTTATATCATATGAAGAAGTGAATTTAAGTTTACTCTTTCTTTATAAATTTGGCTCATTAAATGAGATTTACACTTATTTCCATATTATGAAATGTTTTTATTTTTAGTTAGCGTGATCTCAAACATAAAGTTGAGCATAATGATTAAGTTTTTAAATATATTTATAATTTGGAATTTAATTTTTTTTTTTTGAGATATATTTCATGTGAACAGATAAATATACATAGAAAAGAAAAGAAAGTGTGTAAAGAATTGGCAATTGGATAGACACTACCTAAAACAATAAGTGCATTAGTTGTTTTCTTTTATAGAAGACTTGTGGATGAAGAAATGTTTGAAGAAGTTAAGGCAATGCAAACAAAGGAATCCAATTCTCTCTTCTTTTTTCTTTGAAGCTTGTTCATGGAGTTTTCTTTCACACTCCACACTTTCTTCTCGAAAGCAATAAGTGGTCACTATCATTTCCTTAACGGTTTTTTATGCATGTGCTAATCAATCATTGTCTTAAGAAATTTTATCTGGTTAAAAGTTTTGGGTGCTTTTTCTTTTTAATTTTCGTTTTATATTTTCCTAAACCAATACTATGACTTTGATTCTTATATATATATAATTATTTCTTATGATTTATTGTTCAATTATATTAATAATTATTTTTGCTAATTTTAATCGAGGTAAATAAATTTGAACCTTCGTTATCTGATCATCTTTATTTTCCATTTTTTTTTATTATGTTTAGATTTGTCATATAAATAAATATTAAACTTCACAGTATTATTTTTTTTTTCTATACACTTTAATACTTATATTTTCTTCAATTAATGAAATACTTATAAACTTTTTACAACAAAGAAATTTCAATGGAAAAGTATGTATTCTTTTATCTATTTTTCTTTTTTAAAAGTTGTTGGAGATCCCACATCGACTAGAAATTAGAGTCTTTCATTGTATATAAGTGGGTGCAAACCTCAACCCTATGAGCCGGTTTTATGGGGTTGAGTTAGGTTTAAAGTTCACTTCGTAATAAAAGTCTTCAAGCCGACTGAGGCATCAACAATTGCTTTTAATCTCTTTATTCATTCCCTTAAAATCATTTAAAAATATTATGTACATTTTTTCTTTTAATTGAATATCATAAACTTTTTTTCAGCATGAAGAGGTTTAATTAACAATGAAGGTGATGAAAGGTATATAGCAACACAGACACTGATGCGAACACGAATACGGAAATATGTAAAATTTCTAAAATGTAAGACATGGAACACGGATCTATATATTATATAATTATGAATTATATACATTGACAATAAAGATTTATGTGTACAAATATGTTTCAGATTATTTTTTGAAGTGAAAAGATGTTTTTTATGACTGGTTCACAATGATTTGTTTCTTAGTTTTGTAATCATAATAACAATTTATATAATAAAGTTTGAATTTTGAGAAAATTAATGTATTTTTCCTTTTTAAAATTGTGTTATAACCGTACTAGAATTGTCAAAAATCTAACAAATACTTTTTGAATTAGACACTTCACGAATACGTGTCCTACATGTGTCATACGAGTGTCGGTGTCCGACACGAGTATCGGACACCGACACGCCATTTATGAGAAGTGTCTAGGCTTCATATAGATAATAAATAGATATTTCTAGGTATACAATTTAATTATGCAATTTTTTCTTTTTTTTTGTATTTGCCACGTATAATATTATTTTTTATTTATAAAATTATTTTAATTTTATGCACACTTTTTTATTTTTTTGTTGCATTTTTTCTTTTCATAGAAGAGTAGTATCAGCTTCTTGTTATGATGAAATTTCAATCTACATAATCATTTAGGATATGCTAGAAAGAGACACTCCAATAACTATATCAATATCAATTGGTTAATATAACAAATGACAAGAGTATAAAAATATAATAATTCTTTTTTTTTTATCAAATTAAGAGTTAGTACAAGAATGTAAACCAACGTTACAATATTTCATATCATGAGCAATGGAATAGAAGAAGTTAAGCTTTTAAGTTGTTATTCACCCCATAGAAACCTAACAACTAAGCTAATTTTTCAAGTGGTTGTGAATTACCACTCCAAAACTTAAGTATCAAATTCTTCACTAACACTACAAGAAAATCATGAAATAGAAATCAATTTTAGAGATAAAAAATAATTAGTTGTTATAGTGACTAAATTAGAGACCATTTTAGACACACAAAAATTTGGTTTCTAAATTAGTTTATATTATTGTTAAATGGTAATACAAGTTAATTTAGAAACCAATTTTTTTTTTTTAGTTTCTAAAATGGTCTCTAATTAGTCACTATAACAACTAATTATTTTTTGTTTTTAAAATTAGTCACATGGATCTACACATCCAAGATATTCAACAAACAGAATAACAACTGACGTCTTCTGGAATACCCGTATTAAGTAAGTCCTACCAAAGACTAACACATGATCCAAAGATTACCAGCGAATCCAACAGAAAGGAACAAGGTAAGTTCAATACAACCCAAGCCTTGCATCTCATATGTCACGGTGTGAATGAACTCCTTCATCAGTTTCTCACTACCTAATATCTTAGTTTATGTGACGACTTAGATCATCAGTGAAGTTCGGAGATCTCTGTTACCACATAAACATCAATATTTAATACACAAACAAACATCAGTCCATATATTATCCCAAATGTATGAATTTAATTCTGTATCATCTTCATCATACATTATAATTCAAAAATGTGATCCACAACATTCAAAAGTCTATTTAACATAAAAAAAACATGACTTAAATACTAAACCAACAAAATCTAATATTTTTACAAGTTTAAATAAAATATAAATAAACAGCACAATATATAAACCCATCCTTGTAAGAGAAATTTAATACTGGGACCGCGTCCCCTCCAATTCTGATCTTCTAGCCTAGGGTGCTATTAAAAATTAAAATTAGTTTTCCTTGCTTGAAATTTTTTATTTTGATGAAACTCTATCTTAAACAGGGAAACCACTCCAAAATATAGGAACTTATAGCAAGTTATTCAAATATTACCAATTTAATTAAGTTGAGATAAACACTTTTCTCAATAGACCCTACTAAGATTGATAATTAAATCATAGAGAAAAATAGAGAATAAAGGAATAAATGATCTTTAATGTAAAAATTAACTTACTCTATTTGAAAATTTGATTAAATAGAAATGTATCTTGACTCCTCAGTTACAACATGATGTGATCAAATTTTGAAATAAATGAGTTACGGAAGAGAAATTAAAGAAAGAAAAAAGAGGGGAACTTTAGAGAGAGAAAACAACGTGAGAAGAAGAAAAAAAGGAAGTGGGTGGGCTCTGTTTCTGGTTCTGTGATTTTGTTTTACGGGGGTTACAAATATCATTTTACGTTTTTTAATAGTATGGACTAGTATAATTGTGAATTTATATTTAATTTTTTAATCAATCCAGTGCCTAATGTGATAGAACTTTACAAACTCGAAAAAGTAAAGTGACAATTTAAAAAAAAAAAACAATTTTAAAGATATATATATATATATATATATATTAAATTCATGTAAAAAAATAAATATAACAGTATAATGGAAAATATATTTTTATGTGATTTGTTTGTGTAGGGTGTAAGTTAGCAGTAGCAGTTTCCGGCACGGGAGCAATGATGAAGGGCACGTGCACCGACGGCATTAGTGGTGGAACCCACAAGGAAGGAGCACGCACCACCGCTCTCTTCCACATGGACCACCCAATCAGGCATGCCTCTTCGCAACTTCCTCTTAATTCTTCCATTAATACATGTATATGCTTCACTAAACATCTTTTTATCATTCATGTTTACTCATCTTTTTTATGTTTAAAGTATTTAATCTCTCCATCACTGAAATAATATTATGCGTAAATTATGCCTAACATCAAGATTATCAGTCATTAATTTTCTTCAGGAAAATGTCTTTCTTGTTCCTATTCAAGATTCCTATGCTCGTCTTCAACTGATTTTTCAGTCATTCAAATTTACGGTTTAACCACTCACTTATTAATTCATATTTAGATTACATTTGATACTCATAATGATTAGATCTTCTTAAACTTGAACGTATAGATCAAAGTAAAATATAAGTTATAATTCCAATATCTAAATTTGTCTATCAATTTAGCTTTACATGCTATCAAAGAACAATATTTCTAACAATTTTTTCCTTTCTTTCTTCTTCTTTTTTCTCTCTTTTGTTTATTCTCTAGCATGTTCCTTTCCTTCATTATTCTCTTTCAATTTCTTATTTTAGTTTATCATTTCTTTCAAAATTAGTTTCCACTATGCACAAGCTGATTTTGCCCTAAATCATTTTTGTTCTAATAATTTTGAATTTGAAGTAAGTGTTTTTTATTTAAAAATTTATATATTGTTATTGTCACTTTTATGATATTCTTTTGTACAAGATCTTGTGTTTGATAACTTTTTTTTTATATATTGTGATGGTAATTGGTATATGAACATATAAAGTTGTGTATATTGAAATACTCTTATTTATATAAAAAAAATGTTAGTTAATACTGTAGCGTATTATATGCATGGAGATTCTAATTATACCTTATATTACAATATTAGAGAGATATAAAAATTTATGGGAATAAAGACAGTATTATTATAATGTTTGAAAGAGTGATGAAATGAATATAGAAAATGAAAATATAAAATATTAATACAAGTTTTAAATAATTACTCGTAATTTATTTCAAAATAAATAATCACTAGTGAGACATAATTTTTTATACAGTAGAAGTTTTTGAAAACATTTCTACATAAGAATTAGTAGAAAAGAAAAGATTCTCAACGTTAATATTTTATCTATAATATTAATTAGTTATATATTATGAAGTCGACACACTCCTCTTAAATGGCGTGTCAGATACTCGTATCGGACACGACACTCGTATGATACTTGTAGAACACGTATCTATAAAGTATCCAATTCAATAAGTATTTATTAGATTTTTGACAATTATAGTGCGGTTCTAACACAATCTTAAAAAGAAAAAATACATTAATTTTTTAAAACCTCAAATTTATTATATAAATTTTTATTATAATTATAAAAATAAGAAACAAATCATTTTCAACTAGTCATGAAAAACATCTTTCTATTCTAAAAGATAATCTGAAACATACTTTTGCATATAAATATTTATTGTCAATTTATATAATTAATAATTATATAATATATAGATTTGTGTCCCGTATTCCATGTCCCATATTTTAGAGATTATACGTATATATCCATATCAGTATCCAGAGTCTATTTTATATATTTACATATAAGTAAAAATTTAAGAATTAAAAATTTAAGAATGCATTTGTCTTTTATCTATATTATAATGTAAATCATTCCATTTTTATTTTTTAAGTTCAAGATTATATCTGTTTCTTAAAAACGATATAATGCATGTTAATATAAAGATCTTGGAAACTCGCGTACGACAACCATAGTCGTAGTTCTTCGAATCACGACCCATACGTTCTTTCGGATATTGTCGTATCGTGAAATCACTTATTACATAAAACATTTGGATTCTTATAACCATTTTATTTTTTAATAATAAAAGAGTTAGTTTTCTAATAATTTGTTTTTTTAAGACGAAAGGAAATTTATTTCACATTTTTCAAAGAAATATGTACAATAACTGGTGTAGGACAACATTTACTCCGTAGAACCATGGCCCATACACGTTCTTATGATCTACATTTTTAATATAATAACAAAAATATATTTTATAATCTCTGTATATGTCTAGAAGGATTCAAATCAAATTATTTGCATCAATTATTAGATTATTTATATATAATAAATATTTATTACTTTTACATATTTTTAAATCATGTACTAGGTCAATCTGTATCCATACAAGAGAATTGTTGAAATTTTCGTCTTCCTCTTTCGGTCGGACAAGTTGTTGGGTGCTTGACTAAGGTCTTTTTCGTCTTCGTGCTTCTCCTTTGGCTCTCGGTCTTGAATGAACATCGAATGTGGTACCCGCAGAAGGCATTCCGACGCTCAAGTCAATAAAACGGATGATCGATATTAAGGTAGGTGTACAGTAATAAATGACGTTTCTCCTTAAAATGTATGCTATTTATATTATTTTAATGAGCTTACTTTATTGGGTCTGATTAGTGAAATGGATCTCACTTAGGGTTACATTACCTAATCCTTAATAATGGATTAGCTTCACTGACCTTGACTTGAGTGTTAAAGGGTGTATGTGGATCGGTTGGCCAGGCCGGCCTTGACGATTTCTACAACCTCGGCCAAGTTCCCGAGATCTCAGCTGGTTCCACATGTCTCGGTCAAATCGCCCGGGTACATAAATAATTTTATATGATAAAACTTTCTCAATATGATTTATGATATAACTTTTCAATCTAAAATTTAAAAAATTAAAATATTATAAGAGTTATTGCCATTTATAGTTGTGTAGTTTTATCTCCTCGTCGATGAAGATTAAATTAAACTAGTATAATTCATCCACTTAAATTTTAATGAAGTCTTCCTCTTAAGAACATTTTTTTCTATCTACAGTATTCAACCTCAAGAACTTATCTAAGAAACTGTTTGGTACAACTGATTCCAACATTATAAGACATTAACAAAAAACTATATAATTTATAAGAACCAAAATTAACCAGATGAAGGCTAAAAAAAAAATTATGATATTTACGGAAAACTAAAATACATATCAAACCTAATAATTATTATATAGATATAAATGTTGGAGATCCCACATCGACTAAAGATTAGAGCCTTTCATAGTATATAAGTGGGTGCAAACCTCAACCCTATGAGCTGGTTTTATGAGGTTGAGTTAGGCTTAAAGTCCACTTTGTAATATGGTATCAGAGTCCTTTCAACCTATCGCTTCTTTTTCTTTCTTTACTATTTGGTTTTATTAATAAAATAATTATTTATAGGGTTATGTAATGGTAATAATTAAGAGAAATTTTATGATTTCAAAGTATCATCTCTTTAAGTGAGTAAAAACGAATAGCTGTTATTGCAGAAGAATCTTAGAAATATATAGAGTTTTAGTGTTAAAACCAAAAATGAAGACACAATAATTTTAACTTCCAAAACCTTCATTAACAAAAATAGGAGAAGTACATTTTAACATTACTTTGAATTTCGATAATTTGACACTAACTAAATCATTCTCCAAGTGATCTTCTTTTTTCTGTTATTATCAGTGCTTGCAATATTTGGGGTAAAATAAGCAATGTTTTATGTTGGAAAGGATTTGGATAAAAACCGACAGCAGTTACTTGTTAAAATTGCCTACGACAAAGAGTGTTGATGCATGACAAAAGAAAAATGGACATCATCATCACCAATGTTCAGATATGTGAAGGCATAGGAATGAGAATGAAGCCTGCACACTGCAAAATGGGAATCATAAAGCCATAAACAGAGATTTCTTTTTGTTCATATAAATACTTTGGTACAAAAATGTTAACTTATGAATTGAATGTCCATTTAAATTTTTTTGTTTCACATTTTATAAAGAAAAATGTTTTATTAACACTTTGTCACTAACACAGACTTGACATCGCTTGCGTGACATTAATTGACGAGTAACATTTGGTCAAGATGTGACACTGACTCTATATTATAATATATGATTCGTAGCACACACAAAAATGGTTACCCGTGTGTCTGTAAGTGATTACTTACGTGACGCACACAAAACTGGTTACCCGTGTGAGTAAATGGTTACTTATGTGACGTTTATGGTCACCCATTCTTCATGAAAAAAAATTCAATTTTTTTTAATAAGAACCATATATTACACTACTAGAACTACCCAGCCACAGGTTCCTCCACATATACTGGCTCACGCAAAACTGGTTACCCGTGTATCTGTAAGTGGTTACCTATGTGACATTTATGGTCACCCACTCTTCATGAAAAAAAAACATTTTTTTTTAATAAAAACCATATATTACATCGGTTAGATAGTTTAACCGATGTAATAACCCTACCATAATTGGTTACCCAGCCACAGGTTCTGGCACACACAAAATTGGTTACCTGTGTGTCTGTAAGTGGTTACCTATGTGACGTTTATGACTCACCAACTCTTTATAAAAAAAAATCATTTTTTTTAATATGGGCCATATATTATATCGGCTATATCACTTAACCGATGTAATATGAGTCATTTTGAGTAAAAAAAAAATATATTACATCGGTCGTTTCTAAGAACCAATGTAATATATATTTTTTACCCTATTTTGAAGCTTGTGCTGCTCATTTACGCGCAATCTCACTCTGTCACGTCTATCGCGTCAAATGTGTGTCGAGGAGGTTAATTATAGAGAATCTTTTATAAAAGAAGTGAAGGATGAAAATAGGTAGTGAGGTAGTTGTGTTTAGTTGACCGTGATAGAGTGTATCGTACATGTGGGGGAGATGTAAGAACTTTTGCTTACTTCTCAATTTTGAAAACATATGCACTTCTTCGAGCATTAATGGAAAAAAATGTATCCTACTACTTCTAATACCTTACTACTAAATTCACTTCCTTTGATAGTTACATCTAAGTAGATCGTGAGTAGATATCTATTCAACTTTCTTGTATAGCAAAATGCTAATATTATTTAATATTTAACTAAGTATATCATTTAGTATATAATGTGGTAAACCGAAATATTGGGAGATTTTGAAATTTGAATTATCTTACATTCATTCATTAAACAAGTTGAGAGGTTTCATTAAGAGGTTGTAAGGTTCACATTGATTTATCATTTGAACGAATAATTTATGTAATATTAACAAGTATAAATAGATCAAAAAGATATTTGAAAATATTTAAATTAACAAAATAGAGTAAAACTTTAAAAATAAAATGTAATCTAATTTAATATTTGAATTATTACATTCGTTAACATATTGAAAGGCGAGAAGGTTAACATCAATTTTTTTTGTCTTAACGGTTCCTTAACGTAATATTAACAAGTATAAATAAATCAAAAAGATATTTAGAAATATTTATTATAAGTGAATCAAATAGAGTCAAAGTTCAAAAATAAAATCTAATCTAAATATGTTTAATTAGTTATTTTATTTTATCTGTAAATTAAGACATGAAGAAGAAAAGTCGACTTGCACCAAAACAAAAGTAAGGTGTTGGATTCAATAGGTCCATTATTTATTAGTGTAATAAATTAGTTAAAATTAATCAATGACATTTAAAATAAATATGAACTTAAGTTTCAGATAACTTTTGCAGATATATTGATTAATTGTTCATTTTGAGATATAATTATCAACTAGCGACTTGATAGTGGGTGATCTGATAAGTTTACCAAACATTCGTTAGAATAGATTTTAAATGGTTCTGATATCATATTAAAAGGTGAATTTTAATTATAACTCAATATTATAAAACCGGTTTATAAAATGAGGTTTACATTCATTTTATATCAATCTAATATCTAATCGACGGGAAATCTACAATCTGTCTTAAATGTTTGGTGAAATTATAGATGAAAAACATTTGACCAATTAAATTTAAAAGCGACGAGAATCATGGGAAAAAGTTTGGTTGAAGGGCAGAGATGAGGTGGGTGATGAAGAAGAAGATGGAGTGTGAAAGACTAAACCTGATTAAAGCGCCCACTTCATTTGGGATCCAAATTGTAATCTTCTTCCGTTGTTCCCGGCGTTGAAGACTGCAGAAAGTTGAAATTAAAAGACAAAAAAAAAATGTACTAAGTAGAATTGAGAAGACCATTAATGGAGCGGAACTAACTTGGTGGTTTCCTCGAGACAAACAAACACGGTCCCAAGTGGGGCTTCTTCAAGGATACTGTGACCAACCAAGCAACCACAGTAAGCTTCCAAATTCGGTTACTTTCTGCTTTGCTTTAACATTCTACGTACCTTTTCGTGGCAGTAGAAATTTCGTCAAACAAATATTTCAACGTATTTACCAAAATTATTAATCAATAATTATTCAGTGACTTTCAACGCTTTTTTTTTAGTTTTGCCTTTTCACTGTTTTTGTAAAAGTGAAGATTCCTGTATCACTACTCAAGAACATACCTAGAAGAATAAAATCACAATAACATACACCATCACTGCACTGAATTCATTGTGAACATGTATCACACAAACTTTTAATTTATTCTCACTAACTCATATTAATTATAAATTATTTATTAATAATAAAATTTACTTTAAATACTAATAATATTTTTAATTTTTAAAATAGTATTTAATTTAATTAATAATAACTAATTATTATTTTCTTTATCATAAACTTTTATTTAATAATTTTTTTAGTAATAATTTATTTTATATTTAAAATTATCTTATACATAGACAAGTAGTAGTGGCCAACTGAAAACAATAAAAGTACACAAGATGAGAGAAGAAATCTCCCATATTAATAATTTTTGCTTTGTTACTATTATGGGTGTAAGTAAACTATAAAGAGAAAAAAAGGGGGACAAGAGTTTGGTACTTAAAGCACAATAAAGTTAGGTTTGACTGTGTTGGGGGTTCTTTACACTAGTTCATCCCTCTTTATTTAATATTTTGTTTTAATGCAAATTTCCCATAAATATGAATTTTATAATGTAATGAGCAAGGTATGTTCCAATTGAATTTTGTACCAACTCAAAGACACACATTCTTATTGGCCTAATGCATTTAAGATTTCTCTTTACTATGTTATGCACTTCATCAAGTCGTCTCTGTATCCCCAAATATAAATGTTAATATTTGACGTATCATTCATAAAGGGCTTTTTTATTTTTTATATCAATTCTTCCCATTTTATTAAATTACAATAACTACCTATAATAAAAAAGTTACTATCTACAAAATAAATAAAAATTACATACAATAAAATTATCAATATTTATTTTTATGATTTTTTTTATAAGTTAATAATATATTTTATTTTAATAACTATCTATGCCCATTATATAAAAAATTACACCATTTGATAACTTCATTTGTTGTCATTTTTTAATTAGATAATTTTACTCTCTAATAAAAAAATAATTTATCTTTTATTTAGTAAAATAATGTTTCTTTATATCAAAATAACTAAATAACTTCTTTTTTTAAATAACGACTACATAATTTTTTAAAACTAATTTAAAAAAATTATATATATATATATATATTTATTGTATTATTTTTAATTAATTACTCATAAAAATAATAAAAGCATATATCTTATCTTTATTTATAATAATTTTATTGCGTGGTTTAAAAGATAAATATTAGATTAAATAAAATGAAAATGTGATTGTGGTGGGTAAAACAAATAATCTGTTATATATATATATTGTAAATATAATAAATTAAAATAAAATTAAATACTAAATTTAATTCATTAAAATAAAACAATGATAATAAAAATGCAAATATATACACAAAACTTGTATTCCAGTAGTTATAATAAATAATGAGCTCGCCATTTGTGATCCTCTCGTGCAATACTTTAATCAAATAAAAATATATATAGCAAAGTGTAAAAACTTGTTAGTTGCATTGGTGATATAAATATTATAAGATGTACTTTAAGTCTAATATTTAGTTTAATGTGAAATCTTTCACCCGAAAGAGATAGTCTGATATCATATTATAAATTAAACTTTAAATTTAATTCAATTTCATAAAATCTACTTATAAGATTAAAGTTTGCACTCACTTATATATAATAAAATATTTTAATATATTTCATCTCTAATTGATGTTGGATTTCCTAGTAAATATTTAGTAGAAGTTAAACATGTCTAATTTAATCATCACATATAAAATTTAATAATGAAATTTGGTCTTTCAGCAGAAATAGTAAAACACTGATTTCAAATAAATAAAGATCTAAAAGAGACTAGAAAACATTTGATACTTTTTACAGTACATACAATTAAACACTTATTTTGAATAGTTAATCCAACTTCATGTGTTCTTTACCTAATATTACTAATTTTTATATAAAACAACTTTGAATACATTAATTATGATATATCTTTTCAAATAAGAAAAACCATAATCTGACATGTTTAAAGAAAGTTCATTAATGAATTGGTGAAACTAACTAGGTTGCAAAATGTAAAATTGTAGTGGTGCAAGAGAACTCCAGAAACGGTTTCCACCGTTTACTGGTTTACTGATACTCTCTTTGTTTGTCTCTTACAGTTACTTTGTGTGATGTATGAGTGTACTTTGTGGTGTGGCAGTATGACACTTGACAACAGTTATAAATAATTTGCTATCCTCTCCCAGCTGCAACCGAACAACACCACACTGCTTGCTATTAAGGAATGGACCCTCTTCCTACTCTTACTCTCACCATTCCACCGTCACCCCACTCTTAGAACAATTATTTCATCACCATTTTCACCATTTTCACTTTCTCTCTTCCTGCACACCACACTGCCTAACATGGAAACCACCTCGTTTTCCATCCTACTGTTGTTTTTCCTCTTGGCTTCTTTGTCTTTGAGTTCTCATGCTGCTGTCACCTACGACAGAAAGGCCATTCTCATCAATGGCCAAAGGAGAATCCTCTTCTCCGGCTCCATACATTACCCCAGAAGCACCCCTGATGTAAGCCGCAAAAAAGAACATCATTGGACTTTACCAGCTTTCTTTAGTTTCCTGTCGGATTTTTCTAATTTTGTTGTGAAATGGTGTCGGCGCAGATGTGGGAAGATCTGATTTTTAAGGCCAAAGAGGGAGGGCTTGATGTGGTTGAAACCTACGTCTTCTGGAATGTTCATGAGCCTTCTCCGGGCAATGTGATTCTTCACTCTCTGTTTTCTTTTTTTTGGTTTTGGTGTGTTTTCATTTTTCGGCCTCTAATTTGAGCTTTTGGTCGATTGTTCTTGCTTCTTCATGGAACTCAATTCAGTACAATTTCGAAGGGAGGTATGATCTGGTGAGATTCGTGAAGACTATACAAAAAGCAGGGCTTTACGCTCATCTCCGCATTGGACCTTATGTCTGTGCAGAATGGAATTTCGGGTAACTTCTCTTTTTCTAACATGGCAATGGAATTCCCTTGTCGTCGGGTTTTAAATTGTGGTTGCAGACACAGTTTCATTGCACTTGTGGTCAATGCGGCCACAGTTCTGGTCCTAGAGACTCTATAAACCTTGTGTTGCTGTGGAAATAGCACTCGCAGACTGTGCTTTTAAAGCTTGTTTGTCATTTTTCTTTTAGACACACTCTTCTCATTGCTTAGCATCTTAAGTTTTTTATCTTATATTGTTTTGTTTTGTGTGCAGAGGATTTCCTGTTTGGCTTAAGTATGTTCCGGGGATAAGCTTTAGAACAGACAATGAACCTTTCAAGGTATGACTTTTTTTTCCAAAAATATTTTATGATAAGACTTCTGGGTGCTTTGACTTTTTACTGATGATTCATGAACTGTGTTGAAGAGGGCGATGCAAGGATTCACTGAGAAGATTGTGGGGATGATGAAGAGTGAACAACTATTTGAGTCTCAGGGTGGCCCCATTATACTCTCTCAGGTGAACATCTGGGCCTTTCATTTCAAAGCACCAGTGGCTATGAACTTTTCACTCTAGATCTAGTTTGAACAGTGAAACATTTACTGTGTGCTGTTTTAGATTGAGAATGAGTACGGGGCACAGAGTAAGTTGCAAGGGGCTGCTGGTCAAAACTATGTGAATTGGGCTGCCAAAATGGCTGTGGAGATGGGAACTGGAGTGCCTTGGGTGATGTGCAAGGAAGATGATGCGCCAGATCCAGTGGTAAGCAGTCTTACTCTTCCTCTTGAAAACTGTATATAAAATGCAATCCATTAACATGCCAAGGTGTTCTTTTTGGTTATTCTATGATTATTTTAACTTTCAGAGACTTGTAACCTTAAAAATTTGGAAAATTAAATGCAGCACTCAGACAATTGCGTTTACTTCATTTATTTTAATAAATTAATCTGTTTCGTCTGTGGGGTAACAGATAAACACGTGTAATGGCTTCTATTGTGATAAGTTTACTCCAAACAGACCTTATAAGCCTCTGATTTGGACAGAGGCATGGAGTGGCTGGTAAGCTTTTTTATACTGTGACATTAAAAGTTAGAAATGGAGAAATAAAATATGTGGCATAACTTTCTGTTAAATGTGAAGGTTTACAGAATTTGGAGGTCCAATCCACCAAAGGCCTGTCCAGGATTTGGCATTTGCAGCTGCTCGATTCATAATAAGAGGAGGGTCCTTTGTAAACTACTACATGGTTAGTTTAGTTGGCTTAAGCTGATTCATAAATTGATTATGATGACACCTACCCTGGTAACTAGCCTAGGTTGTCTTGCATTTACCTGTAGTATCATGGAGGAACCAATTTTGGAAGAACAGCTGGAGGTCCTTTCATCGCTACCAGCTATGACTATGATGCTCCACTGGATGAATATGGTGAGAGCTGAATATTCTATGCCTTCTATGTCATTTATAGTGCTTATTGACCCCTTAACAACTAAACCAAAATTCTTCAAGAATTCTGGCAGATAGTAATATGCAAATTAGGTAACTATAAGTCACTACCGTTCTTTTTCTTAGTAACCTCATATGCATGAATTTTTGTCAAATTTTATGTCTAAAAACTTATTAGTCTTCACTACTTTGAAAGCCACAAATATTTTCCTCCAGTAACAGTACCCCAGAACCTTTTTTTTCCCTCTTAACTGACTATTTCTGCAATAAAACATTGAAGGTTTGATTAGGCAACCGAAATATGGTCATCTAAAGGAGCTTCACAGGGCTATCAAGATGTGTGAGCGAGCTTTGGTTTCGACTGATGCCATTGTTACTTCATTAGGGGAATCCCAGCAGGTTTGACTGAAGTCAATGTTATTTTGTTTTTCACGTGTAAAGCTTTGTTTACTGATCCTAGCTAACATGCTCCTTTTTCAGGCACATGTATACACTACGGAATCTGGAGAGTGTGCTGCTTTTCTCTCAAACTATGATTCAAAATCCTCTGTTAGAGTGATGTTCAATAATATGCACTATAACTTACCTCCTTGGTCCGTCAGCATCCTCCCAGATTGTAGAAATGTTGTCTTCAATACTGCAAAAGTATGTAACAAAAGTTTGGCATATTTGGTATCCTGTATTGTATTTAGCTATTCTATCCATACTTCTGACAACAACTTTTTCACCTTCAACGTGCCCATTCGACATGATTTAATGACTGAAATTATTAAAACCGATGAACTCCTGCTCCTTTTGTTTAGGTTGGAGTGCAAACATCTCAGATGCAAATGTTGCCGACAAATACTCAAATGTTCTCATGGGAAAGTTTTGATGAAGATATTTATTCTGTAGAAGACAGCTCGGCAATCACTGCTCCAGGTCTCCTGGAACAGATAAATGTAACAAAGGATGAAAGTGATTATCTTTGGTATATAACTAGGTAAAGCCTGACTTTTAGCCATTCCAAATATGCTCCTTGCATAACTTTTTCACAATACTTCACTTTTCAGATTCTTTAAGTTTATCCCTTGTTCCTAAGTGAAGAGGTCTAGAAACCATATTGAATGTACTTAATATGTAATTCATTTTATGTCTATGTTTCCGCAGCGTTGATATAGGTTCATCCGAATCCTTTCTACATGGTGGTGAACTACCCACTCTCCTTGTGCAGTCTACAGGCCATGCTGTACATGTTTTCATCAATGGTCAACTTTCTGGTATGTAAATTTTCTTGCTTTTCCATTAGACACTATTTTAGCTTATTGGTATAAGTAAACATGACACGTGTTTCAACCCAGGTTCTGCCTTTGGAACGAGGGAATATAGAAGATTCAAATACACTGATAAGGTAAACCTTCGTGCTGGAACAAACAGAATAGCTCTGCTCAGTGTTGCCATTGGACTTCCCGTAAGTCTTTTTCCTCTTTTACTTTCCAAATCCTACTGTCAGTAAAATGTTTAGTTTCCATAAATAGCTGTTTTTGGTTTGTGCTCAAATTCATTCACCACTTTCATCTTTCTATGATTACGAAAGCCTAACTGTCAGCTAATTTTGGCAAGAAATAACAATATCAATAATGGCTCAATTTTTTCCTCCTAATAACTAATATTATTGACCAAATGTTTTTCTGTATTTTGTTGTCAAAGAATGTAGGAGAACATTTTGAGTCATGGAACACAGGAATCCTAGGTCCAGTTGCACTCCATGGACTTGACCAGGGAAAATGGGACCTTTCAGGGCAGAAATGGACTTATCAGGTTGCATACCCTTACTTTAGAAACTTAAGTTGGTTTATTTTCCTTGTAGAAAATTTCACTAACATGCTTTTAACCAGGTTGGGTTGAAAGGAGAGGCCATGGATCTTGCTTCTCCAAATGGTATCTCTAATGTTGCGTGGATGCAGTCAGCAATAGTTGTACAAAAGAACCAGCCATTGACATGGCACAGGGTATAAAATAAAAAACAAAATGTGCTAAGTTTGACTGAAAATGTATCATTAGCTTCAAAACGATAAACTTAATCTGTGAACTGTGCAGACTTCTTTTGATGCTCCCGAAGGAGACGAACCATTGGCATTGGACATGGAGGGAATGGGTAAAGGTCAGATATGGATTAATGGCCAGAGCATTGGAAGATACTGGACTGCTTTTGCTACTGGTAATTGCAATGACTGTAATTACGCCGGTTCATTTAGACCTCCAAAGTGCCAACTTGGTTGTGGCCAACCAACCCAGCGATGGTGAGTATTACTAACAATCACATTGTGGCTTCTGCGACGTTATTATATTGGTGAACACAGTCTGAGGCAGTGCAAATCTTATATTACATTTCATTTCATGCAAAATGTTTCAGGTACCACGTCCCTCGATCTTGGTTGAAGCCAACACAAAATCTTTTGGTTATTTTCGAGGAACTCGGGGGAGACCCTTCAAAAATCTCGCTAGTGAAGAGATCAGTGAGCAGTGTCTGTGCTGATGTGTCTGAGTTCCACCCAAATATTAAGAATTGGCACATCGAGAGCTATGGTAAGTCAGAAGAGTTCCGTCCACCCAAGGTTCACTTGCACTGCAGCCCTGGCCAGACCATCTCTTCCATTAAATTTGCCAGCTTTGGAACTCCTTTGGGTACATGTGGGAACTACGTACAAGGAGCTTGCCATTCTCCAGCATCCTATGCCACATTGGAGAAGGTGATCTATCATATCTCCATAATACATTAACTTCTCATAAATTCTTCCTGGGAAATATACTTAATTCCTCCTCTCTTTCTGTTTCATCGTTTCAGAGATGTGTAGGAAAATCAAGATGCACAATCACTGTGTCAAACAGCAACTTCGGCCAAGACCCATGTCCAAACGTGTTGAAGCGGTTATCAGTTGAAGCTGTTTGCGCTCCAAGTGCTACAAATTGGAGGGGTTGATATGATAAGGAAGCAGCACCCTTTTACGTCTAGTGTGCAGTGACTTAAAGGGATGAACAATAAAAGGAGCATAGGTGAAGTTGAAGGTAGTTGTGTAGCTGAAGAGTAGGCTTAGTGGCATAGTGTGGAAGTAGCTCTGTAACGAAGTATGGGTTGTGCCAAGGCACGTCGTTTATAATTTGATTTGGTGGGGTTAAGGGGGCTTGTGTAAATTTTTCATAGTTAGATAGGTGAATGTGAAACCAATGGTCTGAAATTTGGACCCTTGTGTGTGAATTTAGAGTGTACCAGTTCCCGACCTTTTTAACCGGATACGGGCATTGGGAATCGAGGCATTTATGTTGGTGTGATTTGTGTTTCTTTTTTGTAACTGTATTAAATTAATGAGGTGAGACATACCACAAACCAGGTTTAAGGTGGGAGTGGGTCCTACTGTAACCATTGTCTGATCAGATTTATAGAAGTTCAGTATTTTGTTTACTTTGCCTCTCAAGTAGCTACTGTAAGGTACTCTTTATTTTCTACTCTGTTTTCATTTTAGTTGCTACAGTATATGATAGTGCAAACTATAATGTGACATGAAGCACGTTTAGTTTCTATATGTTGTTATCAAAATTATTTGGTATAGGTTTTGTTGGGACACTAGTATGAACATTTCGGATTACTCAACGCACTTTAGTAACAACATATTTAAAGGCCTGATATTAGAGTTGTGAATTTGATACATGATAATGAGTAATGAAACAATCCTAAAGTATACTAAATGAATATTAAATGACATGAGTAATGAAACAGTCCTAAAGTATACAAAATGTATATTAAATGAGTGGATTGAATAAGTTTTAACCCCAAAGTCCCAAACATAAAGTGGTGAGGATCATGACTAAAGTGGATTTTACTTATTATAACTTTTAAATATTTTTTATAATTTTATGAGTTATAAAAATATTTTAAATTATAAATTGATTTTTAATATTTTATATTGATTATAAATTATTTTTTAATTAATTTTATTATTATAACTTAATTGGAAGGTTAGGGTCCAATCCAACTTGTTTAACTAGGCTAATCTAACATAACTTTGACTCAACCCAATTTGATATTGTTTGATATAATCTGACATTTGTTGACCTTATCTGAGTTTGACCTAACATGGTTTGATGTGAACTTGCTCGACTTAATCCGAAGTGAGTCTAGCTTAACTCAACTTGACATAGTCTAACTCGACTTTGTTCAACATAGTCCGACTTTATTCTGCTTGACATGAACCTGTCATAACTCAACTTAATATGAGTCTAACTCAACTTGACCAAATGTTGGTCTGACTCGACTAGGTTCGATGAACACTTTAATTAACACAACGCAATTTAAGGTGTGCTCAACTTGATTAGGTCCGAGGTGAACCCAACTCGACTCGTCCACGATGGACCTAAAATAATTTAGTCTGAGGTGGGACTAACCTCTTGCAATTAAGAAAACAAGTACTTGCATTTCTTAACCACTTTTAAGTAGAACAATATTAACCACTTTTAAGGAGAACAATATTGTTTTCAAATAAAAAGAATTAAAGTATTAAAATTACTTTCATTTTAAAATCAATTGGTTACATTCATTTCAACCATTAATGTTAGATCATTCCTATCCGTTTTTGTTTTGAAACTACCAATGTTATGGTCAATTTAATAAATTTTTTTAACTAAAAGAACACATTGATACATTATAAAAAAAAAGAACCTATTGATACAAAGTTGAGAACAATATAACAATATGGGACAAATGATCAAATCTATAAGATATAAAAGTCAAAATATAACCTAAATGTTTGAGTAAAAAAGTTAAAAATATAAGAATGAAAATATTTTTATACTGACTTCTTTATAAACACTTACAAGACAGTGACATAAACTAATTATAAAAGTTCTTTTATATAGTTTCACAAAATTTGTATTTAAACTTTCGTATAAAATAATATGCGACGAAATGTACTATTTATCTTTATTTCTTAAACGTACTTCTCCTGAAACATAACACGCACGCTCATTCTCCGTATTTTCGCCATCGAAAACCCGCGCACAGCAGTTAATTTCCTAGTGTACTCGATTCCGCTTCCATGTCCCTGTTTCCCAAAACTGAGAAAAACGACGTCCTCGTCGTCGACATTGATAGCGAGAGCGAAGACGGCGACACCGTAGTTTCCACCATAAAAGACGAGTTGTCACAGAAGATTCCATCGTCTCAAGTCGAGCTTGTGCAGCAAGAAACACCTGTGTCGAGTTCCGCTCTTTCGGTTCCCGACGGCCGGTTCAGAAGTTTCTGGAAAGCCGGGGATTTCGTTGTTGGTCCCTCTTCGAAGCCCGCGCCCTTTCAAGGTTTTGCACATTTAGCCCTATGCCGTTTTAGTATTTTTTCATTCCTCCGAAATTTAATTTCATTATTCACACAGTTCTCTTAGGTTATATTTTGACGAAGGTGTGTGGAGGGAAATGGTTGATAGAGTTATATATATGTATGTATGTGTGTGTCTATATATATATATAATATTCTAAAATTGAATGATCGATGGTCGGAAAGTTACATGCTAACCTGTCATACAAGGTTTTAAACTGTGATCGTGATCGTGATTTTGTCGCAATTATTGATATTGTGGAAAATTGCAGACAAATGCAGCGGATGTGCCACAGTTGCAGTCGCGGATACTCCATGAACCTTGAAGTTGCGGGCCAAATTGCGGTCCTTGATCATTTTTTTAAAACCATGGTTTTATTTTATTTCTTTCATTTTTGAAAAGCGTTTACCTGTATAAGTTGTGAAGAGTCAAATAGACGGAGCAGTGGAAGAGACTGATCTCCGGATATCTTTTGAGTGTCCATAACTGAATTAAAACAATGAAAAACAACTTAAAAAGAAAAAAAGTGGCTATAGATTAAGGGTCATCTGGTTCCTTCTTAATATTGTGATGTATGACGGCTTTATTATTAAGTTATTGGTTCAGGTTCAAAAGTTAACCCTTATTTCTCTTTCTCCTCTAAACCCTTCCATTCAGGCATACCCTTAACTGTTATGTCTCCAATTGCAGGTCACTTAGAACATGCTCGGGTGCACCCCAAGTTTCTGCATTCTAATGCAACTTCCCATAAATGGGCTTTTGGAGGTGTGGTTTCTTTGCCTCTGTTGTATTTGAAAATATTTTGGGAGTTGGTTTGATTTATAGAATAAATTCATTGTTTGAAAAGTTAAGATAAGAATTGATTTACTTTTGAAATCCTTTTGATTCAAATTGTTTGCCTAGATTTGGTTTGATTTTAGTTTTAATAATTTTAATATTTATTTTCTCTCTTATTAGTTTTACTCTCGTACGTATTCCAAGTAAATGCATTAAAGGAAATTACTTTATTCAAGTTGTTCCATGCATGAATTTTGATATGCAAAATATGTCCAATTTATAGTGCTAGTTTTCGTAATTACACTCCAAAAATGTTACCTTTTTGGCCTGGTTTGTGTGTAAAATTTACTTCTATTGAGAGACTTGGTAATTTTCTTCCTGACATACAATTTTTTTTATGGTTTGGAATGTAATTGTCTGTTTCCCAAGATACATATTGTTGCTTTTGTAGTTTTGTTTAGTTGGAAGGAATCAATGATGCACAAATATGATACATATCTGATGCAACAGTATGATTATTCTGAAGATATAGGATACAGTATGTCTAAGAAACTTATCTAGATAGCTATAAAATTAATAAAACATAACACATAATTGCAATTTTGCAAATCTAAGTTAACATACTAGAAATAAAAATTTATCAATCAATCTCATTAATAATATCCTATTGTGATTGTGATTGTCTACACTACACATAGGAATCATATCAATCTAGATAGCTATAAAATTAATAAAACATAACACATAATTGCAATTTTGCAAATCTAAGTTAACATACTAGAAATAAAAATTTATCAATTAATCTCATTAATAATATCCTATTGTGATTGTGATTGTCTACACTACACATAGGAATCATATCAATCTAATTTTTTCTTGAAATCATCTATGAAGATGGCAATTTCCCTTTTTGGTTCATCAAGGGCCAATGCCTCTATGTTTCTATTGGACAGATTTTTTGTGTGGATACAAATTTGTATCTGTGAAGTATCTGAGGGTGTTGGTTTTGGATACGTGAAGCAAATTATAGGTTCAATAAGGTTGGAATATAGTGGTACTGGTTAGATTAGATTTTTCATGCAACTACTGCAAGCTGCTACCACTCATGAATTTGGTTGTTTGGCAAAGCTAGAGCCTGATGTAACTTATGCTCTCAGGCTTTATGAAGTGTTAACTCGTCAAATAGAAAACATTTGCAGACTCTCTTTGTATGTATCCAATATGTTGAAAGACTTTTATCTTATTGAATTGAAGTCTCAAGTCGCTGTCTGTTTTTGTTTCTACAATTTAGGATGGTTTTATTTAGTAATAAAACTGATATGTTTCTAAGATAATTTTTGGACAGTAAGAAGGGTGTTTGGAATATCTAAATGTTTCTTTTAAATGTTGAATGAAGAATTATTGTTTTAAATATTTTTCATATATGATGCATCATTTGTCTATTCATAATATATATGCCTTTCTTAATTGGCAGCAATTGCTGAGCTAGTGGATAATGCTGTTGATGAGGTATGATTCCAGTAAAAAGTATTTTACTCTTTTCTAGGCTGTAAGATAATCCTAGTTAGTCAGTGTGAACAAAATATTGTTGAGGACTTTTAGGTTTGTGGTGAGCTACTATGGTTTAAGTGATCTTTTGATTGACTTTATATTATGGCATTTCAAAGTTGGTCTACCGACAAGGGTTGGCTCACCTGGTTGATGGGGATAAAAATTTGTGTTCTCCATTTGCATGGGTTTTAAACCCCTTTGATTAGTAGTCATGCTTGGTGATAATTCCTCCTTGGGAAATTCAT